>NC_142290.1:36051206-36681063 GCF_965620075.1 Prunus avium | reverse complement strand
CAACTGATATTGCGAGCCATGCTTTGGCAGCTCTTGAGGACAGCTCTATAAGGTTTGCTATCCCATATCTTGAGAATAATCAGACATTATAATTGCTACTTTATCTGGGTTTCATGTTTAATGATGTCAATGTCATTTCAGGAAAGTGTATTTGGTTGGGAGGCGGGGACCAGCCCAAGCAGCTTGCACTGCTAAAGAGCTGCGTGAAATTAATGGTGATTTTTAATATCACATTCGTTCTAATTCTAAGTGAAGGATATGATTTATATTTTCTTCTCTAAAATGTTTTGTTTGGATGCTATGCTGAGAAGTAATTACTTTAGGAGTGCATTTAGTCCGTTTGACCTTTTTTACAAGAGCCTGCAACTTCCGGGGATTTTAAAGTTTAAATTACACTTATTTTTGGATTGTGTGGTGGTGACATTGCAATATAATTGCAATGTTACAGCGGGATTGGACTAGGGGACAATGGGCCTTCTTGATCTTACTTGAAAGATGTCCTTGGTATTGTATAATCTATTTAAAACATTATAGAAAAGCTTATGGTATGATATTTATAAATCACTTATGAATTTCCAAGTATTGACCTCCATGTTTTATGGGAATAGATATAAGATTAATTCTGTAATAATTATAAGTAGCTTACAAAAAAGACTAAGTATTTGTAGTTTCTAATTATCTGCAATCAGATTTTGTTTGTATATTTTTGTCATAGGTCATTGGTGTAATGGTGTCATCATATTCTCACTTATAATATTACTCGGTCATCTTGTTTGTAGAGGTTTTTTATATGCGGAATTACATGAAGTTGTTGTCTTTGTTTTTCAGGTATCAAAGATCTGCATGTTCACATCAAGGAAGCTGATCTACTCACAACCCCAGAAGATGAGGTATCTAAGTTGATCTTATCTCCGTCTCTCTCAAGGTTACTGTTATAGCTAAATATAGAAATTGATGTTTTGAAGTATTCTTAGCTGTTATTGGTGGTCTATTAAGTCCCTTTACTGTTAGTAATTTTCATGTACCTTGTTGCTGTCTTTTGGTAAGGAAGAGATGAGGAATAATCGAATTCGAAAAAGGGTTTATGAGTTGCTCTCTAAGGCAGCCACGACTAGGGCTTCACACCCCAATTCAGATCCACGTGAATTGCACTTTGTTTTCTTTCGGAAACCAGATAAGTTTCTAGAGTCTAATGAGAGAAGTGGCCATGTTTCTGGTGTCAGACTCGAGAAGACAAAACTCATAGGTAATTTATACTCCATATAATTTGTAGTAAAAGTTTTTATGTATTTTCCAATGAAGTGAGGCCGTATCACATGTGAACATATTACCGAATGATTGTACCATACATCATCATCAAATGACAAAACTAATGATGGTAAAAAGGAAGAGGTCAAACATCAAGTTCCAAATAATTATGGAAGCTGTCAATAACACAAGTAAATGATTCCATTTTTTTGGTCATCCAAGTGACAATGACTAAATTGCTTCTTTCAACTTCACTTTCTAGGTGATAGACCAGGAGAACGAATGGCTGCAGGTACTGGACAGTTTGAAGATCTTGGATGCGGGTACTTTCTTTTGAAATTCCGCCGTTGCTAATTTCATACTATAGGCATACACATGCAATGTGTGTGCAGTTGCTTGTGATGAGAGAGAGAGAGAGAGAGATGAGGTACTGACAACAGTGGCAATATGCTTTCTTTCTTCTACAGGATTGTGCTTAAGAGCATCGGTTACAAATCAGTACCAGTTGATGGATTACCCTTCGATCATCGGAAAGGTATGTAGATGCTGTTATATGAAGTGATCTGGATCTTAAGTTTCCCTCAAAACTCTATGTTTAAGCATCAAAGTTGATGAGATTGTACAAAATATGGGGAAGATCATTCACTCAGATATGCTAATGCAAACTTCATACTGATTTGAAACTTTAGTTGGTTCAATCTTTAGAAGGCCTCATTCACCTGGTTCCATAGAAGTTTTGATTTGTGACAAAATGTTTCCTATTTCTGGAATATTACTAAATTAGCTTCTTGCCAGAAGTGGTTCTATATTGACCACAAGAGACAAAGCAAGGATCATAATGATGATCTTCTTTGCAGGCGTGGTTCCAAATGTTAGAGGGCGAGTTCTAAGTGATACATCTGGAGATCCTATGCTGCTCGAGAAGGGTTTGTATGTATGTGGATGGTTGAAGAGAGGACCAACTGGGATCATTGCTACAAACCTCTATTGTGCAGAAGAAACTGTAAGTGGTCTTTTACATTACTTAGATGGAAAGGTACTGGTTAATAAGGTGTATTCATGTCCATCAGTAGTGGCACATGAAGCATCTTGGAACCAATAACTATCATAATTATAGTGGCACATGAAGCATCTTGGAACCAATAACTATCATAATTAAAACCGATTATCGGATTTGATTAGGGTGATTACCAGCTTTGCTCACTTCACTAATCAACATGGCACAGGTTGCAAGTATATCTGAAGACATTAAGCAAGGAGTATTGGCATCATCATCTAGCTCGGGCAGGGAGGGTCTCCTCCAATTGCTGGATAGTCGAAATGTTAGAGTTATACCATTTGGTGGATGGGAAAAGATAGATTCAGAAGAAAGGAGGCTTGGGAGTTTAAGAAACAAGCCCAGGGAAAAATTAGCCACGTGGGAGGAGCTTCAGAAAGTAGCCACAGAGTAAATATCCATTTCAGGGTTTCTCTGTTTTCTTTTCTTTTTGTTTTGTTGTTTTCTTATACTTTTTTTTTTTTGTTGAGTTAGAGGGATACATTACAATTGAAGGAAAAGAAAGAATATTGAGATCATTTATTTATGAATTTCAGTTATTAAACCATTTTTGGCTGAACATGAGATTTCCTTGTGACTCTTTTTATGTCCCCCTTTCCCCACAAATATTTATAAATAATAATAAATAAATGAAAAGCATTTTGCTAGTTTCTGTAACATTTGGCTTGTTCGTTCAAGTGTAGGCCTTCCCATGTTTTTACCTGCATATGAAGGTAAAATAGGAAGGATGAATTTATGGTTCATTTTTTTACCGACCGACATGAGATTCAAAGGTTTTCACAAATCTTTAAAACGTGACGAAAGTGAAAAAGAAAAGAAGATGGTGCATGCAAACCCAATCATTAGTTTTCAACGATACTAAAAAAAACTCACTTAATTCTAATTGTGTTCAAGAGTAAGATTTAGGTTTGATCTCTCCTTTTTGTTCAGAATATGTAGCTTTGATTTGAGAGAATATCAATGAGGCAAAGAAAAAGAACCAAAATTCGTTTCACTTGTTACAAAGCATTTTGGTGTATGAGGATGCATAAAAGTCTAAGACTAGTTGACAATTGGTTTTAGGCATATATGCTCAAAGTCAAAGTCCACCATGTCTTTCCATGCCAAGCACTTTCAAGAGCTGCCATTTTCAAGTGACTAGCTGCTCTTAAAAGTCTCAGAGTATACGCTTATGGTGGATCTGGATCCTATCTTAGCCTAGCGAGGGATGATTGAATTGTGGAATTTCTTGTGGCCTTCAATGTCACGCCCATATGCTCTTGCTCTGCTGAAAATCCACAACACTATAGCCTCCACTAAAAAGATTGTCAAATTCAGCTGGGCAAATGCTCGAAGAGTTCCCATTTTTAAGGAAAAGTAAGACAATAGTGAATCCACACACGAATGTGTCACATACTATTCATATTTCTATAATTATACATTTTGATACGATCGCATTACAAATAGTATGTAAGATATCTTCTTAAATTGCGCCGAGACCTATCGAATGAACCCTACATTTGAAGTTCTTTTCACACTCTTTAGGGCTTTCTGCCTTTTGAAGCAAATACAAAAATGTTGTATCTGGAAATATCACCCACTTTCCAGTTTACCCTGTTGATTTGCCAAGTGATTTTGATGTAGGATGGCAATTGTGACATTGACAAACCACCAACATAAATTGAATTATTTTGCTGGTACATGAAGTGAGATTCAGGGCCTCTGGCTCTCCCCCTGACTCCAATAATTCTTGATATATATGTATGGGGACCCAATCTTATGGATCCATTATCATCTTTGCTTCAAAATCAAAATATGAGAACCAATTCAGACACTGCAGAATTTTGATACTGATTATACAAACTTTCATTTCCTTTTTGCGTGGTTTGGTTTTTTGCTGCAGGTAGGCATGTGCCATGTCAGTGTGCTTTAGAGTTCATGCCAATCACATTGCTAGCAGATTCTGGTGTAAGTGGGATTCTTTCATCTCACCAAAACTTACTTACCTAATGATTTTTGGCGTTATTGACTGAGGATAGCAACAAATGTTATCCCCGTTGTATGAAAGTCTCTCTCCCGCAAAATAGGGTTCTTCCATAAATCTGAATATAAAATTGGCGATGTTAATCAGCTAAGAACAGAGCAAGTTTGGGAATAAAAAAAAAGGGAAAAGGAAAACTAACTAACGTGACTTGTGATTGACTTGAAAGACATAAAACATCATAATTCACATTGAGACTTAATTCAAGGTATAATAATACAAGATTACAAATTAGCTTTTTGAGGTCATGATAATCTTATATTATTATTAACTCTGTGGAGGGTGGTGGGCTCCACTGCCCTTCTGATCAAGTGTGTCTGATGTGTTTCGTTGTTGATGTGGTATTATAAATTCATAGATAGCTATGATGATGGATTTGCCCATTTAGGACTAGAAGAAAAGCTATTTATTCCTTTTGATGTTGAATCAAATCCAGCATGGGGTCAGGTCAGGCTGGGTGCTATTTTGAAGATTCATGCTGTCTCCTAACCCTTACCAGAAAGTCTTTGCTCTGATTATGACAACCATTTGGCATGTTGGAGTTAGGCATTTTTGCTTCTTTTTTTAAAAGGCCTTGTTTGGTTTCAGTAATTAATATGTTATTCATTAAGAGTATTTACCTATGCATGCATCCGAGATCCTCGGTTCAATCCCCCTTTCCTGGTATCGCATATAGTTTATGTACATTGTCTGCAGGGAGGGAGGGCCTTAGCATAGCTTATCATGTTGTTTACCTCATGTGATCACTGTGGCGAAAGTACAGGGCAGAGAGGGCCCATAACCTGTCAACCACCACCAAAGATTAGATTATATGGGATTGATATAGTTTACCACTTGAGCTTGGCCTAAACAACTAAAAGCCTTTTTTTTTTTTACTTTTAAAAAAAAACCCCAAACTTAAAAGAAAGAAAGTGGGTTGCTTTGGCTGCTTGCTTGGACACCACAACCTGCTTCTTCTTGTTTTTTTTTCCTCCAAACGCTGCTCCATAACACCACACTACTACTAATGCCGCTGCCTTTGGAGGCCCACCAACAACAGGCAACAGTTTGGTACTTGAGGCCCACCTACCTTTTGTGGGCCCTCTTTGGAGATTCTCTTTTTCTTCATGTTCATCATTTTGAAAAGAAAAGAAAAGAAAATGTGAAATTACAATAAGGATACTACTTGCCTCCTTTTCGGTCTACTCATCTTTTCTATCACCTAGAAAATTTGACACATATACAAAAATAATTCATCAAAAACACAAAAAATAAACTTATGCACACATGTCATACTGCTATTAGCAAAAATATAGGAGCTCATACTTACCTAGTAAAGAATGAAGTATTTTCCTCACAATAATAAGTCATGCTTCTTCTAAAATCTATTTTTAATGCTACATCAGTATACATGAGGAACTGAAATACTTGACTCCTTCATTCTAGACAAATCATCGTTGGCACGTGTACATAATTTTTTTCTTTTTTTATAACAAGATAACTTTGTATGTGTTAGATTGTGATTTTAGAAGGAATGACTCATTCAGTAACGGAGTCAAGTAAATGTGTTTATTTATAAACTTTTTTTAGGATTTTTTTCTTTTATGATGGTAGATATAAAAGTGTAGAGGATAATTGTTTAGAATAAAGCCAAAATTGTTTTTGATAGATTTTATCTCAAAGAATAGTGAAGAAGAATTTTCGGGTTGCATTATGGTGTCAATTGACAAGTGCTTAACATGACACATCATCATCAACACCATTCAGAGCATCAAAAATAGAATTATCAGAATTGTTGACAAAATTCCAACATTTGGGGTGAAGAAGTTCAACAAAATATGCTTCAACATTTTTTTTGATAAAAGGGCATAGTATTTTATTGATAAGATAAATAAAAATATTTATAAAGCAATTAAGGTGCTGAATATGGATATAACTTCTTCAATGACCAAACGCAACAACAAGTTGAATTGATCTTGAGAGAATACGCACAACCCGAAAAATTAATAAAATTCCATAGTCAACAACCATTCTTTTGGGAATTCTTAGACTAAAACAAATCAAAAAACTCCTAAAGAGTTCCTGGGAATTATTAGACTAAAACAAACTAAAAAACAAGACCACCACTCTACCACTCTACATCATATGACAACGTTTCATGACGCCTGTTTCTACATCACAAAACAAAATATAAAAAACAAAAAAACAAAGAATCCACAGAGAAAGGAAGGGAATGAGATAGAATAGGAAGGGTGGGGGGTCGGCCGCTAGAGATTTTGTTATAGAGTTTTCTTCTAGAGCAACGATTAGGTTTATCCTCTTTAAGAAATTCCTTTTTAAATCTGCTTCAAGATTTGGATAAGCTTGGATTTGGATGCAAATAACTTTCAATTTTTACTCCATTGTTTTTGCGACCCCACAACATAAAAATTTATTTCTCAAACTGTAACAAAAGAAGGCGAGTGAAAGCTCCCGAGATTATGAAATTAGTACAAAAAGTAGTTGGTTTTTTTTGGGTCTGAAACTAAAAGTAGTTCGTTGATCAAAGAAATTCCTTCCATCCGACGGTGGAAATAAAGTAATACAGGGATGTAATTTTGTTCGTGTTGGAGGGTAACTCCAATTAATAATTGGTGAGCCGCAAGGGCGGAACTACATGTAGACTAGAGTGTGCTTCAGCCTGGTACAAGATTTAATAAAATACTAATTTGGTGCAAATTTTATAAGATATTTCCTACTCCCCACGGATATTAGTCCACCATTTGTTAAGCTAGTTGGCCCACAAAGTCACATACTTGCAATATATTTGTGGTTTGGAGGCCACGTGAGTGGGAACCATTGTTTCTTCTCTTTTCTTCTTCTTCCGATTTACAGGTTAGCATTTAGATCTACAAGTGCAACAAAGCTTTTGTGTTTATGCCTCTGTGTACATGTTTTGGATATGCTACTGCTATGAATTGTACTTTTGTTCGTGTTTCTGCTTCCCACAGTTTCAGTTTATGATTCCCACTTTGTTCTTATTGTATCAATTAGCATACCCAAAAAAAAAAAAATGGTTCTCATTGTTTTTATAGATCTTCTATACAAAAAATTAAAATTAAAATTTTAGCACACTTCTAGAAAAATTCCTGGTTCCGCCATTAGTGAGCCGGCTGCTCGTTGCAACGGGTTACCGGGTGCTTTATGTAGTGGCATCCACCACACAACGTAACGCCGTTTGTCCCCCAACAACCCATCCTCCTTTGCAACCGTGCAAACTTTAGTGCGGTCCACCCATTTGGCCTCTAATTTATTTGAATTTGATTGACGGGATAGCCCATATTTGGAAATTAAATTAAAAATATCCAAACTGAAATTTTCCTAATGTAAAATCAAACATTACTTTTACACATACCAATTTTATCTCAAATTTTTTTTTAAAAAGAAAAAGAAAAAAAAGTTTAATTATATTTTAGGTGTCATAATTTCTCTTTTTTGCTTGGGTTGAAGTCTTTTAATTGAATATTTGACGAAATTCGAGGTCATAATATGTAACTACACATGTGAGTATCATTTGGCTCTCAAAATATTTGTAATCAACGTAAAATCTATTAATTTATTCAAATTTTCTTAACAATTTTATATTTATAGTAATGAATTACTACCTAAATAAAAGTATAGGACTAAATGAGTCAAATTAGGGGAACAAAAAATGTAATTTCATTTGGTAACCGATCTTAAGTTCGAATTCCCATGACATCTTAGTTGTGTGCATGTGCGTGTATGTGAGAAACCCCCTCGTTTGTAGTTTAGACTATCGTTTATACTTAATATATATTAGTAAAAAATATATCTCAAAAAATGTGACATTGTTTTCTTAGTCCAATTTCTCATTTAGTTAGAATAAACTCTCAATTATTTTCTAACTTAAATGAACAACTCTCACTTGTTTTATTATTTTTTTGAGAACTTTTCTAGGGGCGATAGAACTCAAACCCAGGACCTTGTTTTCTTGATGGATCTTCAAAACGCTTATTTTGGTAGATTGAGTTTTTTCTTTATATCATTTGTTTACATTTGAGTTTTTTTTTCTTTCTTAATTGTTAGCAATTTTATTTTTTAGGATTAAATACCTTCTTGGTCATTGAGTTTTACATGAAAATTTAATTTGGTCATTGAGAAATTTTTATAGCCAAATTGGTCATTCTGTTTCCCAATGTTGACAATTTATAGACTTTTCATTATATTTCGTTAAGTGCAGTTTTAATTTTTATTTTTTATAGGAAGCATGTTTATTCTTCTTCCTCTAACTTGTGAGTTGCTATTAGGGTTTAACAATTTAGGAGAAATCTTGGGTTGAAATCAAAATTGTGAGGTATAAGGTCATGAAATCGATTGAGTGAGAACCATATTGTGACTTTTGATGGTAAAGAGACTGAAGGTGCTTCCTAAAAAATAAAAATAGAAACTGCACTTAACTAAAGATAACGGAATGTCTATCAATTGTAAACTTTGAGAAACACAGTAACCAATTTGGCTAAAAAAATTTCTAATTTTCATTTAAAAACCAATGACAGAAAAAGTATTTAACCCTATTTTTTAAGTTTGAATTCTTTCGTATATCGTGAGAGAGAAAAAAAATTAATCAGTTGCTTTTTTTGGCTAATGATTGTGCTTTCTTTTGGTTGGCCTTGTTTTGTTCCTACCCTCAAAATTTCCGGGAAATTTCAAAAATTCTGAGCAGCCAAACGACAGCAAGCTAGCTGGCTCTTACAAACACAGGATCACAGAGACAATTCTCTAGGAACCCACACACTCGTTCCTTTTTTCTTTTTTTTTTGGGGTCGAAAACACTCGTTTCAGTTTTCTCAAACTGCCGTTTTTTTCTTTTTCTTTTTTGGCTCTTCGGATTCCGTTGCCGTTTTGAGCCTCTCGATGTCAGCTTTCTCAAAATTCCCTCACTTTTCCCCCGACTTTTCCTTTTCTTTCCGAGCATCCAAACACCATACCGGCCAAAAACATCCCCCGCAGCGATTTCCCTATCCTCCTTGAAAACCCGAACACATTTCTGCGTCCCATCCCTTTCTGTATAGAACGGCACACGCTCACTGATAAATACCAATTTTCTAATTATTAACTATTTTAAAATTATTATTGGAATAATATTAAATTAAAATGTAAAAACCATAAAACATAGAAAGTTTGCCGGGAACTTTCTGTGACCTGTCGGAGTGGTTGCCCCCAAAAAGGTTCATAGAAAATATTAATAATAATAATTTTATTTTTATTTGTGCTAAAAAAGCCAAAAGACAAACGCCAAACCCAAACAGTTGCACTTTTTTTTAATTTGCAAGCTGTCTATTTAATTTAATTTAATATTCGCACATTTTCCTTGCTTTTTTATATTCATTTTTCGAGTTACAGAGTTTACAGTATAGACTACTGAGTGTACTGAGAGGGAGGGAGAGGGAGTGTGTCTGTATTATATAGAAACAAAAGAGAGCAGCAAAAGACCAAAGAAGCTTCTCTTTCATCTTCTTCACCAACACCATATCCTTTAAAACAATTTAAGCTCTTGTTCTTTCTCTTTTTCTTCTTTTAAATCCATTTAATGCTTTCTTCTGGGTCTTGGACTCTTGAAGTATTTTCATGTCTATGTCACTGGAGCATGATTACATAGGCTTTTCAGAGTCTGCTTCTTCAATGGAAAGCTCTGACAAGTCTGCTGAGAGGGACAGAGGGACTGCTCTGAACCTCAAAGCCACTGAGCTGAGGCTGGGCTTGCCAGGCTCTGAGTCCCCAGAGAGAGATGGTGGTGGTGGGTTGGTGGAGGATAAGACTGGGTACTCAGTATGTGTGGTTAAAGGCTTGGTCTCTGGGGCCAAGAGGGGCTTCTCTGACGCCATTGATGGAGCTTCCGGGAAGTGGGTTTTCTCTGGGAGTGGTGGATCT
Organism: Prunus avium; assembly: GCF_965620075.1. Taxonomy (NCBI): domain Eukaryota; kingdom Viridiplantae; phylum Streptophyta; class Magnoliopsida; order Rosales; family Rosaceae; genus Prunus; species Prunus avium. Next base: position 36,670,828 of record NC_142290.1, on the reverse strand, counting down.
GAGGTTGATATGGGTAAAGGTGGTAACTTGCTCTCTCCCAGAGGTGTTAATAGTGGGAAAGCTCTTTCTGGGTCTGAGTCTAACAACCAACCAACAAGTTTAGCTGTTTCAGCCGTGAAAGATGGTGCACAACAGGCTCCAAAGCCATTGCATGAGAAGAAGCCCCAGGTTTCTGCTCCTGCAGCAAAGTAATTAGCTTTCTTTCACTTTCCTTTTCCTTTTTTCTTTATAGACTTGTGTGTGTAGAAAGATGATTATTTTGGCTGCTGAATTGTGGTATTACTTCTATTTGTTCCATTCATTGATTTTTTGCTGGGTTCTTAATTTTTGTTCATATTATCTTTTAGTTTTGTCTTCTTTTTGTTACTAAAGAAGCCTCCTGTCCAGTGGGTCAATTAGACAAAATTGTGCAGGTCTTCTTTGTCCCTTTACGTTAAATTAAACAATTCTATGTTTTTTCATGCTCTTTATTTTGCAGAATGGTTGTTACATCTCTCATATTGCATATATTTCTTTCCAAATGTCCACTTTGTGAGAATAATTTCAATTATTTCCATGTTTGAAAGTACGGCAAAAGATTTTGTGTCAAGGTCTCAGCTCTTCCACTCTACCCTTTCCTTGCATGTATATTTCCAATTTTGTCTCAAAACAGTTTTAAGAATTTTTCAGATGTACAAGCCACGTGTTAGCTAGGTTTCATTATTTTGAAATTACTACTTTCTGGACTTCCTCCACACGAAATTGTAACCTTATGTACGTTATACAGCCATAGATTCCATTGGTAAGAAGTTATAATGGCTCTTAGTTAAGATATTCGTAGTAAAATCTAATTTGTTTTATGTCATGTGTGTGTGACAGGGCACAGGTTGTAGGATGGCCACCAATTCGTTCTTTCAGGAAGAATTCAATGGCTTCCGTTCCTCCAAAAAATGATGATGATGCAGAAGGCAAGATGGGACCAGGGTGTCTTTACGTTAAAGTCAGCATGGATGGTGCACCATACCTGAGGAAAGTCGATCTCAAAACATATGGCAGCTATGTGGAGTTATCTTTGGCTCTGGAAAAGATGTTTAGCTGCTTTACAATTGGTAATTTCTCTTTTTAACTCATATTATTTGTTCTAGTTCACCACACCCGCCAATGATTGTCCTCTATTTCTTTTCCGCTTTTATCAGTAGTTTATTGCAATTGGATCATTGTAAAAAAACTAAGTATCAGAGTTCGAGAAAGATTAAAAATGTTTACCTGAACAAAAACGTTGTTTAATTGGATTCTCAGAACTGGAAATGAATGAAAATAATTGAGGAATGTTTGCATCTCTCTTAGTATAAGTATATTAGGGATTCATGGAAGGATATGTACGTCTTTCAATTCCAAAAAAAGCCAATGCGTACAAAAACTCAATTGGTTTATCTCACAAGACTCATATTATATGTCTTGTGAGACAAACTCAATTGGCTTTTGGTGGATTTATCTACATCCTCTCTGTTGCTTTGCTGCACTCAGGATTGTTGACAATGCTGGCAGCATCATTTGTTTTGAAGAAATTCTTAGTTTCCCTTTTTAATATAAACTTGTTCAGGTCAATGTGGCTCACATGGAGTTTCAAGAGATGGACTGAGCGAGAGCCGGTTAATGGATCTCCTAAATGGTGCTGAATATGTCCTCACCTACGAAGATAAGGATGGAGATTGGATGCTAGTTGGTGATGTTCCGTGGGAGTAAGTGTGACTTCTTGACACAATATGTACATTATATGTGGTCATTTTTCTAGCGAGACATTAGGTTGTATAGATTCAGTAATACTCGAACTATTCCTTGTTATCCTACTCATTAAAAATAGATTTTCAAAGGAGGTTTTTGCATCTAAGAGAATTGTCATCGTTGCACTTAGTTTAGTAAACAGCAATGATCAGAATGTGGAGTACAGGCAGTCTGGCATTGCCAATACCCCTAGGGACACATGTTAATAGCTTTGTCAGAGGTTCTGTGAATATCTATACAGGAGTTCTAGACATCCATTTTGCCAAATCAAAACCAACAGATAATGAGTATTGCGTCCAAGTCTCATGGCTGTTTGTTCTTGCAGAATGTTCACTGACACATGCAAGAGGATGAGGATCATGAAGAGTTCAGAGGCTATAGGGCTAGGTATCTTCTGTCATGTGACAATGATTGTGTGTATAGATAGGCCTTTGTTTGCTAAATGAAATCCTTAACTAACATCCTTGTGTTTTCCTATCTGTTTGTTATAGCCCCAAGGGCCATGCAGAAGTGCAAAAAAAGTAATTAGAGGCATCATCACCATGAATGGATCAAATACTCAACGCAAATGATGTTGGAGGCAGCTGTTATCATCAAGGCGAAAGCACCGAATGGTTCGCAAAACTGGGCCTTCGCCCTCTGTTCGTATCAACTTATGCTTCACATTTAGTGTAACAAAATATGACATTCTAGTAGGAAATATGGTACTGTAAACTGGTCTAGTTTAATTAGCTCTCTTCCCCTCTGTTGTATTCTGATAGTTGGCTGCTTAAAGCTAATGCATTATGTATCGTAATGGTTTGTTTGCCATGGCAATTCTGTGTGGACCATGATCTCCATAAAAGGAATTAATTGTAGTGTTGGAATAATAGTGTGGTTTGCTTAGAATTATACACTGGGTTGATGTGAGAGGTGGAACCAAAAAGACAGAAAAAACACAAGCAAATCTTTGAAATTTTGCAAGACCTAGAAAGCAAGAAAGGTTGGCTACTCTTCTTTCTCACAACCTAAATAACAACCAAAGATTGAACTCAGCAATGGAACGGGTCTAGAAAAAGTGTTGTTAATGGGCCTTAGGAAATGGGCCATATCCAATTTTTATAAAATGATGCATTTATTTACTACCCAACAATATTTTACAATTATATTAAAAGTATTCATTCACGTTTTTTCACAACAATATTTTTTCAATCTTTTTTAGCAATTAATAAAAATTATTTATTGAGCTAAATAATTACGAAAATTAAAGAAAAGAATGGAGTGTAAAACTTGATTAGAAAAACTTAAGCAGAAAAAAAAGAAGGAAAAAAACTTAATAATTTTCTTGGAAAATCTTAGAAATTAGGGTTTATTTATAGGAAGACAGAAAGAAAAGAGTAGGGGAACGAACTTTTGGAAGGTGAATCTTTGGTTATCCTCTGTGTTTCGTCGAAGGATTCCACAAAGCGAAAGATGAAGCTGAAGCAGTTGGAAGGCCTCCTTGGTGGCCTCCAACAGTTCTCCAACCCAAAGGTCTCTCTCTCCCTCTCTCTCTCTCTCTCTCTCTCTCTCTCTCTCTCTCTCAAACGCGTACACACACAGAGAGACTGATGGATGAATGGATATTCATTGATGCAGGCGGAGCTGGAACAATACCCAACTGGACCCCACATTGCTTCTCGCATGCTCTACACTGTATTGCTCTCTCATTTTTTTTCTTCTAAAAGTTCGTAGTGTAAATTAACTAGCTCGTTCTTTCTTCTCGAAGTCTTTGCCTTTTGCTTAAATCTACTTGGTCTTCTGCAAAATACTTGACTTTGAGCTTTATTTCTAACACGGGTTTTGATTGATTAGGCGGAGAACTCATTCGGGGATGTGACTGACAAGGTAGTGGCTGATTTTGGGTGTGGTTGTGGTACATTGGGTGTTGCAGCTGCACTCTTGGATGCAGAGTGAGTTACATCTTCCCCTTGCTTTTGTTTCTGCCCCGAGCAAATTTAATTGTTACTTAAGTTTTCAGTTGAAATTAGAACTATTTCTCATAATTCAACTTAATAAAATATTGAAGGGCATTTATTATATCTAAAGTTTATGAGTTTTGTATGAATACTTCTTCATTTTAGTAGTTGGTTAAACATTTTCTTGCTTTGGTCAGACGTGTGATTGGCATTGACATTGATTCTCAATCTCTTGAAATAGCATCACTAAATGCAGAGGAGCTTGAGGTACAGCACTTCTTTGATTTTGACGATAGCAATGTTTATAATTCTCTATGGCTTGCTATGCTTATACTTTTTGTTTAGGACTATGGTTCGGGCCAGTAGTTATGTATTTGTCTTCCATAGAAGTAGGCATGTCAAGGTTGAAAAACACTCCAGCCATTTGCTCACTATACACCCCCTCCTTTCCTGTTACCTTCACTTTTGAATCATTATGGGTGCTGGTCAACTAATGCATTGTTCTGTTGGTAATAAACCTGCAGTTGGACATGGATTATATTCAGTGTGACATTAAGGACTTAGGATTGAGAGGTATGAGAACCCCTCTCTTCAGAGGTCTTGTTTATGTGTGTATTAATAGTTGATAAATTTGGTTTAATTCTTTTAGCAAGCTCTACAGAAATGGTTTTTCATCCTCCAGAGTGTCTTCATGTTCTGTTTCTGTCCTTTTCTCCTTCAAATGTTTGTATATTTATGATTGATATATATCTCTATGTGGCCATTTGTTATCCTTCATTTGGAGTTTCATGTTTCAGCTTGACGGCAGATTGTATCCTGACTATGTTTTGTTGAACTTATTGTCCGTTGGAAACCTTGTGTGTTGGCTAGAGATATCATTTAGTTATAGAAATTGGGGAACTTTGTGGTTTCTGTGTGCATAGGTCGACTTTGTGTTGCTGGAATCATGTATTCCGTGGGCTTCAATAATTAAAATTTGTTGCTTCTCTTACAATTTCTTGTAATTTAGGTTAATTGATTTTAGATGTTTATTTATTATCTGATGTGCTGGACAGCTATTTTATTTGTTGGAGAGTCCCTGCATTTCTCCTTATAGTTTCTGTTGTCATCTGAGGCTGTGAATAATAGTATACTGTTTATATGTAATTTGATGCTGCAATGATGATTTAAGAAACAAATATGATTCCTAAAAGTACATAATTTCAGCAGGCATATGCTTTCAAATTCTATCTTCACCTAATGGTCTTGATCCTAAATTCAGCTGAAGTTGTTGATACTGTTGTAATGAATCCTCCATTTGGAACTCGGAAAAAAGGTGCTGACATGGATTTTCTCTCTGTGGCTTTGAAGGTAAGTGCAGGGACTTATCTCTTCTATCTCGTTTCTTCGAATATAATTGTTATTATTATTATTAGTATTTTTCAGATTATTATTATTATTATTATTCTTTGAAGGTAAGTACATGGATTTCCTCATATTATTATTATTATTTTTTCAGATTGCTTCTCAAGCAGTTTATTCCTTGCACAAGACTTCCACGAGAGATGTAAGTCATTTGCTACAAAATTTCTTGTTATTTAGAAGGAAACTGGTCAAGGCACCTCCACACTTCTTGCTTTGACATGCAATTATAATTTACTTTCTGGTTATTATACCAGTCCTCACCATTCGTTTAGAGGGTTTATTTATTTATTTATTATAAAACTGACTGCATAATGTGATCACTTCCCTTTTGGTCATCACAGCATGTGAAAAGGGCAGCCTTGCAGCACTTCAATGCCAGCAGTGCTGAAGTTATATGTGAGGTGAGTAAAGATAGCTTTCTTCAAATCGTCGTTGTGATTCCTATAACATCAGCGCTATTATATATGTTTGATGTGATGAGTGTGAGCATGCTTTAGCTTTAGCTGTTGACTTGATATTAAAGTTAATTTTGTTGTCTCCTTTTTCCGTCAGCTTCGATATGATGTACCACAACTGTACAAATTTCACAAGAAAAGGGAGGTGGATATTGCTGTAGACTTGTGGCGATTTGTTCCCAAGAGTATCTAGCTCCACATTAAGCTCATGTTTGGTGTAATTTTTTTTTCTTTTAAAAGCAAACGTACATGTGCCTACGTTTTTCTAATGCTTAATACACATATTTTTTACAAAATTTTCAGTAAGACACACCAAGTTCACAAATTATACAAATAATTCGTATATACAAATAATTATACAAATAAGAATAATATATGTTATAAAAGTTAGTATAGCCGTACGGCTGTACTACGATTATTTTTTCAAAATTAGTATATCGACACGTGGCGTCTAATCTCTGGAGGGTCCTTTTTTTTAAAACAAAATAGTACAGCCGACCGGCTATACTCTGTGTTTTTTATTTTCAAAAAAATAGAATTGTCTTGACACGTGGCGACAAATGATTGGGGTCCTCTTTCTTTGTATATCAAAATAGTACAGCCGATCGGCTATACTCAGTTTTTTATTTTTTTAAAACAAGTATAGCCGCCGGCTATACTATTTTACAAACCCTTTAAGTAGTATAATATGTATTTCTCCTTTTTAATTACTTTGATTAGTAATTATGTTTGAGTTATTATTTACTTAGTGAATATTAAAGGAAAAAAAGAAAAAGAAAATTTGAATTACTATTTATTAAGTAATATAATTCATGAAGTTAATTAAAATATTTAATACTAATTATTCACTAAATAAATAATTATTAAAATATAATTTCTAATTTAACAAATTAAATCAGTCGAATATATTATTTAATTACTAAAAATAAAATTTTAAAAAATTAATTAACCTCAACATCCTAAGTTTATATATATATTTTTTTTAAAGATCTCTCCCGACGAAATTTCGTCGGCAGAGGTTATTTCGTCAGGAAAAACCTAATCCGACAAATATTTGTCGGCATAGACCTATCCCGATGAAATTTCGTCGGGAAAAGTGTTTATGTTATTTCTTTAATTTTTTTTAAAAAATATACAAAATTAGTTTCTTTACTTTTGTTTTTTCGCCCACTTTTTAAATTTAATTAATATCTTATCCTCTTTAGTTTCTTAGTCTTTTATATATAAATATATTTTAATAATATATTCGTATTCTATATACATCTACTGTTTTTTTAAAAGCAAAGGTACAATAGTCGTATTGTACATGTGGCTACGTTTTTCTAATGCTTAATACACATATTTTTTACAAAATTTTCAGTAAGACACACCAAGTTCACGTATTATACAAATAATTCTCACATATTATTGTATAAGAATAATATATGTTATAAAAATTAGTATAGCCGTACGGCTGTACTATGATTATTTTTTCAAAATTAGTATATCGACACGTGGCGTCTAATCTCTGGAGGGTCCTTTTTTTTATTAAAAAATAGTACAGCCGCCCGGCTATACTCTGTGTTTTTTTAAAAAAAATAGAATTGTCTTGACACGTGGCGCCCAATGACGGGTCCTCTTTCTTTGTATATAACAATCGTACAGCCGCACGGCTATACTCAGTTTTTTATTTTTTTTTAAAAAGTATAGCCGCCCGGCTATACGATTTTACAAACCCTTTAAGTAGCATAATATGTATTTCTCTTTTTTAATTACTTTGATTAGTAATTATGTTTGAGTTATTATTTACTTAGTGAATATTAAAGGAAAAAAAGAAAAAGAAAAATTGAATTACTATTTATTGAGTAATATAATTCATGAAGTTAATTAAAATATTTAATACTAATTATTCACTAAATAAATAATAATTAAAATATAATTTCTAATTTAACAAATTAAATCAGTCAAATATATTATTTAATTACTAAAAATAAAAATTTTAAAAATTAATTAACCTAAACATCCTAAGTTTATATATATATATATATTTTTTAAAAGAACTCTCCTGACGAAATTTCGTCGGCAGAGGTTATTTCGTCAGGAGAAACCTAATCCGACAAATATTTGTCGGCATAGACATATCCCGACGAAATTTCGTCGGGAGAAGTGTTTATGTTATTTTTTTATTTTTTTTTATAAAAAAAATATATAATTAGTTTCTTTACTTTTGTTTTTTGGCCCACTTCTTTAATTTAATTAATATCTTATCCTCTTTATATATATGTACAGGTAAGATCATGTATTTGTGTAGTATAGGTGAACAAATATACATGTAAAAGTCGATGTAGGAATTTGTTCTGCTTTTCATATGAGTTGGATTGAAAATCGATCTGAAATTTTATTAATTTCTTTTCATCATATAATTATATCCAAAATCTCATTCTTCATAAAATGGGATCAAAATACAAATTTATTATGCGAATGTGAAAGTTCTTTTATTTTTGTTTCTATCTCTAATTTGTGTTCTATTAATTTGCCAAGATAGCTCACACCAAAACTACTTGTATAAAACGACGACGTTGGGGCAGCTTTTGGAGGGTGTCTGAAGGGTGGGAGTGTCTCGAGTTGAGAGAGTTTGCGATGATTCCGGGTTGGGTGTGGATGCTCTAGATCTCTGTTGGTGGAGAGACTTTAAAAGTATAAAATTAGTTTCTTTACTTTTATTTTTTGGCCAACTTCTTTAATTTAATATATGTAATTAAGTAATATCTTAGTTTTTTTTAATTACTTTAATTATTAATTATTTTTTAATTATTATTATTTAGTGAATATTTAAATAGTTTACTGATTTCATAAATTACTTAATAAATAGTAATTAATTATTTTATACTAAATTAGTTTGGGTAAATCCAAGTCTCGAACCAAAAACTCTAACTTCCGAACTTGTTCCAAAATATTTCTCAAGCTTCAAACCCTAACCATAAGCCTACTATGGGGCACTTATGACTCGATTAAGCTTGGATACTCACGTAACTCCACCTAGGGTTTTACGATTAGAGTTTCGATCTCAATATATGGTTAGTACAACGTAACTGGACCTAACAATATACTTGAGTGTGCCTTGAGGTAGACTTTAACAAGTTGTCGTATAGCCGCGTGGCTATAGTCTATAATATTTTAAAAATTAATTACTATTTAACAAGTAATATAATTTATGGAGTCATTTGAAATATTTAATACTACTTATTCACTAAAGAAATAGTAATTAAAATATAATTACTACTAAAAGTAATTAAATAAGGTTAAGATATTATTTAATTACTAAAAACAAAATTTAAAATAAAAATTTATTGGCTTAAAGATACTAAGTTTAAATATATATTTTAAAAAACCTCTCCCGACGAAATTCAATCGGCACAAACCTATCCCAGCGAAATTTGCCATATTAGACCTTACCTGACGAAACTTTGTCAACACAGGTTATTTCTTCGGGAGACATTGGCGGACCCAATCAAAGACAACTGTGGGCAGCTGCCCACACTTACAAAAAAAAAGCTTCAGCCATATAATCCCACATAAATTCACAATTTTTAATTATTTTTAGGTCCTTCTCTAGTGAAGCTCCCACATGGCCCATTTAAAACATAAACTTTAAGTCCAAAACTTATATTAAGGGTATACTAGTGATTTGCCCCCTAAATTTGTACCTAATTTTCAATTAGCCCCCTATTCTTTTTTTTATAGAAAATTAAGGATATGAACTTTTTTTTTTCTCCAATTTCCCCCTTGCCGTCTAAATTCCCAACATTTCATCCAATTTTCAGTTAAATCATTTAAAAAATTTATTTTTTAGAAAAAAATTGAAGAAAAAGAAGAAAATTGACCCCCCAAAAAAAAACATTGAAGCAGCAACCCAGGCCGTTGTCTTTAACCTCTCAAGTGTGGTGGTCTGTCAGCTCACAATCATTTATATGTTCAATGGCTCTGCCTCGCTGCCCCTTTCTTTCATTGCTACCTAATCTTCAATCTCTATTGACAGAAGCAAGTTATTTCCAACCATAAGCACCAAGAAATAGGGTGTATCGCCCCCCTCCCCAGTTCTATCTCCTCCAGCCAGCATCTACAAACCCAGAAACCTAGAAAAATAGGAAAATTGACAACAACAAAAAAATATAGAAAAATAGGAAAATTAACAACAACAACAACAAAAAGAAAAAAAAGAAGACACTGAACCAAACCTATCGCCACTCCCCTCCCCCAACAACCCTATCTCCAACCCCCCTCCCCCATCTACATCTCCTTCAGCAACCCCATCAACCCTAAACCCTAAAACCTCAGCCGAAACCCATCCCCACACGAGATCCATTCCAAGCCCCAACCGAAACCCATCTGCAACCCTTGCCCCCAAGTCCCACGGTTTTGGCTCGACGACGGCGGTTGCAAGATCTAGGCTTGACGATGGCGACGACGACTTCACAACTTCATGACTTAATGGCCATAGATGGAAATAGCCACAGAGAAGAAGACAGAGACAGAGGGAAGAGAGAAGAAGAAAAAGAAGAAGAAGAAGAAGAAGGAATCGAGAGAGAGAGAGAGAGTTTTCAGTTTTTATTTCTATTTTCTATTTTCTATTTTATTTTTCAATCTTTATTTATTTTTCACGTACAAAATGACTATTTTACCCTTACATTTAACGGCAAATTGGATGAAATGTTGTAGATTTAGACGGAGGGGGCAAATTGGCGAAAAAAATAATTTCATATCCTTAATTTTCTAAAAAAAAAAGGATACGGGGTTAATTGAAAGCGAGGTACAAGTTCAGGGGGTATTTCGCGAGTAAACCCCTTATATTAAAAATGAAAAACCCTACACCCTTTGTTAAAAAATAAGAATAGATATCCTACCAAGTTCACTCATTTTGTAATTTTGTGGAGAACTCGGCCGCCAAACTCGTTATTTGACAAAAGTCTGCAGCCCAACAAATCAAACTTACTATTTCAATTGATTTTACAGGTTAGTACTAAGTTGTTTTTTTATAAACTAATTTCATTATATTCTTATTTATATGCAATGTTTTCAGAATATGAAAAGTTGTCGAGGAAAATTGTATATTTACGTATTAGACAATGCTATTAATATTCAAAGTTTGAAATATTTTTTGTTTGATTATATTTTGGTTGAATTTTTTTAAGCCCCCAGATGAACGAAAGTCTGGATCCGCCACTGTCGGGAGAGGTCTAATCCGGCAATGCCGGATATGCCGGATTAGACCTCTGCCAACGAAATTTTGTCGAGACAGGTTTCCTTGCTTTTTTTAAAAAAATATATTTTAAATATATAAATTAGTTTCTTTGCCATACTCTATAAATAGAAATTTTAAACGTATAGCCGCGCGGCTATACTCTGTTAATAGAAATTATAACCGTACAGCCGCGCGGCCGCACTCTTTAAATAGAATAGCTTAACAGTATAGCCGCGCGGCTATACGTTTTAAATAGAATAATCTAACAGTACAGCCGAGCGGCCATACGCTATAAATATAAATTTTAAAAGTATAGCCGTTCGGCTATACACTTTAAATAGAATAGTAACATTATAGCCGCACGGCTTTACTATTTAAATATAATATTTTAAGAGTATAGCCAATTGGCCCCAAGGTCGTTTGCCTTATTTACTATTGGCAAATTGCCAATTGGTCCTTTTGCAGTTTATGACTGATAATTGGTCTGAAAACAAATTTTTTTTTCCTTTTCTTTTTTCATGATATAATTATATCCAAAATCTTAAATTCTTTATAAAATCAGATAAGAAAACAAAAATATTCTGCGAGTGTCAAAATTTTCAAATTTTTGTTCTGAATTAATTGAAGAAGCACTCTGACAGTGTTGAACCATGTTTTTATATAAATATTATTATTCACTATTTCCAAAAATGCCTCAACAGAATTGTATTTCCATCAATGGTGCAACGAAGAACAAAAAATATATCAGAGATGGTTGATGCTCTCTTCTCTCTCGCAATATAGATGACAAAAACAGTACCTTTGACGGCCATATAAAGCAAAGCATGATCAGCCCTAGCTTCAGATACATACTAAAACCAAAACAAAAAAGAATCATATTACTTCCTTCTAAAAGTTGTTTTACCCATTCTTACTATCCTTTAGCTCTTGCCTCACCATGAATAGACAGACCCCATCGTCACCGATCGATGCTTCCATGCTAACTTGAAGTTTCTTCTTTGTCTCAAGCTTCGGCTGCTGCTTCTGCTTTTGCGTCCTCAACTGTCTCCCCAAGAGTGAACCGAACAAACCTGCGAACTTTAATATTCTCCCCAAGAGCAGCAACAGTCTGCTTCACTAGGTCCTTCACCAGAAGACTATCGTCTTTGATGAAAGGTTGCTCTAAAAGAGCAAGCTCCCCAAGCCTCTTTGAGATCCTCCCCTCCACAATTCTCTCTCTAATGTTCTCAGGCTTTGACAGAAGGTCCTCCCTCTGCCTCTCAAGCTCTTTTTCCTTGGTTACAATGCTCTCTGGAATATCTTCAATGGACACAAATTGCACCTGCGGGCAGGCCACAACTTGCATTGCCAGATCATCAACCAACTCCTTGAATTTTTCACTTCTACCAACAAAGTCAGTCTCGCAGTTCACTTCAATTAGAACTCCAATGCGGGAGTCATGAATGTAGGACCCGATCCTGCCTTCAGCAGCAAGCCTGCTGGATTTCTTTTCAGCAGAAGAGAGACCCTTCTTCCTCAGGTACTCTTGTGCCTTCTCAAGGTCGCCTCCAGTTTCAGAGAGAGCTTTCTTGCAGTCCATCATCCCCGCTCCAGTTTCTTCACGTAGTTGTTTAACCAAAGCAGCAGAGACAGCTACAATAGGTGCCCTGCAATATGGTGCTGAATGTAGGTCAACGACATTCACAAGATAAAGATTGGCAGCAAGAAGCACACATGTCAAAACCAAGGCCGAGCAACTCAAGTAGACAAAAAAGTTTATATAAGGCACTACTGAGTGTTGAACTCCTGTTTTTCATCACAGAAACTCAGTCCAAAAAAATAATCCAAAACAATATATTGATGACCCAGTATTACAGAGCTCTGATATAAAAGCAAGACAGGATTTGTGACAAGCAGTTACTTACTTCTCAACAGTTTCCTTGGCTTCCACTGCAGCAGGCTGCTCTTTTCCTCCTGTGGGCGCCGGTTTTGCCGCAGTTTGGGCAGCCACCTCGGCAGCAAAATCCTGACTCTTCTTCTCCAAGCCTTCTCCAAGATTGTAGCGCACAAACCTTTTCACTTTTATGTTTTCTCCAATAGTCGCAATGGTTTGCTTCACCAAGTCTTTCACCACCACCTTATCATTCTTAATGTAGGGCTGCTCAAGCAATGCCAGATCCTCAAGCCTCTTCCTGATCCTCCCATCAACAATCTTTGATCTAATCTGCTCGGGCTTTGACAAAAGATCTTCTTTCTGCATCTCAATTTCTCTTTCCTTGTTGACAAACTCTTCAGGAACATCTTCTGTAGCAAGGTAGTGTACTTGCGGGCATGCAGCCACTTGCATGGCTAGATCATCAACCAGCTCCTTGAAAATGTCACCCCGGGAAACAAAATCTGTCTCACAGTTTACCTCTAGCAAGATACCAATCCTGCTATCATGAATGTATGAACCTATTCTTCCTTCAGCAGTTGCTCTGCTGGCTTTCTTGTCTGCACTTGCTAAGCCTTTCTTTCTAAGGAACTCCTGAGCTTTAACAATATCCCCTCCAGTCTCAGACAAAGCGTTTTTGCAATCCATCATTCCGGCTCCTGTTTCTTCACGCAGCTGCTTTACAAGAGCTGGTGATATAGTTTCTGTAATCCATTTATACAAACATACAATTAGAGGCAGATACAACTTAATACGATAAGATCACTATTCCAATGTGAATTGACCAATCAATCAATTAACAGAAAATGTTAAAAAAAAATTAACATAGGATCCTATGAGGATTTTTTCCATCCTCACTAGCCCAGCAGAAACATGATTCAGCATCAGATAAAGCATTGTGGTGAACAGTGAAATATGTGCAATCCTTTTAAAAACCAATAAATTTTTAGGAAGCAGCAGTAGCACAATACAGCAATTCTTTGTAGCATGAAACTCCATACCACATGTGGTGTGTGTGTGTGTTGCTTGGTAGATGAATAGATAAATATTCATAACATTCAACGCAACACATCAATTCTATTCTTCTTAGTATTGAATCTAGATCCTCATAGTGTTTAATGGTTTAAATTTCATCTTGAAAGAATTAAAAATTCTTGGGTCACTTTTTTATATGAAATCCATGAACAACATGCCCATCAGTTTTCAAGTCATCACTATTCATTTGTTTACCTGGTTTAATGCAAAAAATAAATTGAAATGCATTAAAAAGAGAAAGATGTGCAGGCAAAACAACCTTTAGTCACACTTTCCTTCGGGGAAGGATTGTCAGTTTCTCCATTTGAATTAGAAACACCAGCATTCCTCTCGGGGGTACTTCCCACTTTGTCATCTTCCACTTGTGAGATAGAAGGCAATTCACTCTCAGCAGCGGGTGTTTGTATCTGCACTTCCTCCCTAATGTTTTCAGGTACGTCGTCTACAGCTTTGGTGGCCTGACTTTCTGACAAAAGGACATGATCATTAGCTAAATCTTCAGATGGATCAGAACTTCTATCACTTGAAAGAAATAGCATCAGTGTTTCATCATATAGATAGAAATGAGGCAAAATTTCAGCAGATAATAATTGGGGATTTTGTCTTTGGTCACAAAATTGCATATTATTCTGCAGAAATTAGACATCTTATGTTTGTTGTAACCATCTTGGACTTGGAGCAGCTTTTGGAATTTCCTCAAATGCAATATAAAGAAAACACTTAAATAGAAAGCAGCTTTTGGAATTTCCTCGAATGAAATATAGAGACAACACTTAAATAAAAAAACCTAGTTATGAACCTTTTGTTTCTTCAGTTATTGAAGTAGAAGGAATTTCGCTTTCTGAAGCAGGTGGTTGTATTTGCAGTTCATCTTTTACTATGGTATCATCAACTTGACCCTCTACGACCTCTTCGACTGTTGGACTTTCTGAAGGCGATGTGTGATTAGCTATTTCACTAGACGGATCCGCATTTGCATCATTTTCCACTCCATCTGTTGAAGGAGGCTCCTTTATTACAGAACCAGTGGTAGATATACTTCCTTCAGGAGCCAATAAATCAGAATTCACCTCTTCTTTTTCTATGGTTTGGACTGTAGTTTCTAGCGTTTCAATTGAACCAGAAACTGGGCTTTCCTGGTCCTCTTTGTTGTTCACAGAAATGCTTGAGGCATTATCACTGGTTCCAACATCAACTTCCTCTAAAAGAGCACCATCATTTTCAACTGTTTCATTCACTGCAGAAGGGATTCCAAGAGTTCCCTCATCACTGCTTGCTTGTTCGTCCAGCACTTCACTAATGTTGGACTCACTTTCATTAACCTTCCCTTCTAATTCTTCTGAACTCTTTTGTGTTGCAATTGTTTTAGCTGCTTTCTCTATTTTCTCTCTCTCATCCAAAAATGAAGCAATATCCTTGTTTTTGCGAAAAGCCAGAACAAATGGGTTTGTTGCAGTGTGGATTACTCCTTGACTGATCTGGGAGTCCGACTTTAGAGCATCTTCTTCTTTCTTCATTGTCAAGGTTACTTGTCCTCTTGTAGTACGCAGGACGCGGACATTTACTTCCTGGCCAACCTCCAGGGAGGTCTCCCCCAAAGCGTTTGCAAATCCATCATCAGCTTCCTCCGACGTAGGCAGGAACCCTTCCTCTCCCTCAGGAAGAGATATAAAAGCACCAGCCCTGACCAAATTCTTTACCATGCCCACTAGGTCCTGTCCCTTAACAAACTTTGTGGTTTTCCTCACCTCATTTTTCCTATCGCCTTTCTTTGGGCTACTCCTTCTACCAGGTCCAGCCCTATCACTACTAGCAGAAGCATCTTTCCTTTGCTGCGGCTTACTGCCATCGTCACCTTCACGCATAGTGAGAGAGATCCGCCCAGTCTCTGTGTTGGCTTCAACTAATGTCACCTTCACCTCTTGCCCAACAGAAACAACGCTTCCAACATCCTTAACATAACTATCACTCAATTGTGAAACATGTACAAGGCCATCAGTGAAAGCTCCAATATCAATAAAAGCACCAAATGGTTGGATTGATCTTACTTTCCCAGTAAAACTAGCACCCGGAACCAGCTCCTCATTCTTCACAGGCGGCATCTCACTTTTCCTAACAGGTTTTGTACGCCTAGATTGAGATGGGCTGGGGCTGCCATCGGAGGAATTACCCAAGGCTTCAATAGAAGCTGCATCTGCAACTGGTGAATCTGCTTCCTCAACTGCTACATCGGTTCCTGTGGCAGATACAGGGATTCTAGATCTATGATGTACAGGGCATCTGCTGTTGTACAATGGATACAATTTGATAGAGGTTGAAAAAGGTAAAAGAAAACTCTTTGGGGATAGAGTATGTCTTTTGGATTTCCTTGAAAAACTGAATTTTGTTAAACAGTCGTTCTTTCTTGCAGTAAAGGCAGTTCCAGGAATATGTGAGACATTGCTTATAGAATACGGAATCACAGGCGTCATATTGACTTGAAAACTAGAGGTTAAGTCTGCTGCTAACATAAGTCCTTCATTCCTTGTTCACCTGCACAGCGTATCAAAATGATGAACAAGTAAGAAAAGTTTCATCTTGGAGTGGGATGACAATAAACTGTGAGGCATAATGGAAATGATATTGATATGGAGCAAAATAAAAAGGGTGTAATTATGAACATGAAGGTATAGATAACGTCTCAATTCAAATACATGCACCTGGTTCACCTGAGTCATAGAATTTCATGTATTGAGAAATGTTGGTTCAAAAAGTACATTCAGGTGCTGACAGCCAAAACCATGAGAATATATCCTCCCATGGTTCCACGAAAAGTACATTTACAATTGCTAACAGCCCAAGCCATGAGAATACATCCTCCCATGGTTCCATCAAAAGTACGTTACAAGTTCTACTTGATACTTTCAATCAAAAGTATCAAGTCTGAATTAGCTAATTATTTTTAATCGCCAACGAAAACAAAATATAGATATCACCATCCAAATTCCTATAACAAACAAATGAACTTGACACCCACATCCCAAAAATTCCATTGAACAAAATCAGCATTTGTATTTCGAACTAAATTTGATGTTCATATCAAACTAAACACTGAACAAACACAAACAATTATCCCCAATCCTGTGTAGAGAGTCCATTCAGGTATACCTCCACCTTTACACTATCACTGAAAAACAATAATCAAGCTTTCTCTTTCAATTCAATGACACAGTGGAATGAAGTAAGAACTCCAGCGAACATTACAAGAATCCATTTTTACAAACAGAACCAACAAAACAAAACAAAAGCAACAGAGAAACTGAAAGAGATAAACCAGTTATAATATCTAAAAGCAAAACCAAGAAAACTGGCAGTGAACACAAAAAGAGCAACATAAATTCAACAACCCATTATTGCAAACTTATCCAAACACACAAGAAGAGTATAAATTCAAAGACCCATTTAGTGCATGCAGCTGAATTTGTACCTTTGAAGCAAAATTCAGCCAATTGGAACTTCAAATGTATAGTTTTTAAGTAAACCCGAGAAGTTTACGAGTGTGTGAAGCTTATGCTATTCTGGCGATTGAGCCTACTCATTAGTCATTTCCTGGTAAGGCGAGGAAAATGAAAGGTGGGGCTTTAAATCCTTATCTTTGTGGCAGTGTCCGCTTGCTCGAAGATTAGGCAAAATCTACTATGAACTTCTTCGGCTCTGCCCGGTCCGGATTGAATCGGATACGCTGGCCCACATAAACCGGAATCTACTAACCTTGGTTCCTGGGGCCCACAATTGTCCAATTTAGATATTTGTAGGCTCAGGCCCACATATTTGTATGCAGAAAGCCCAACAAAGATCACTAATGGGTTGAACACAGGAGAGTCTAAATTCTAACATATAATACAATACATGCTGTTCCGTCAACTTCATTTAGTTTAGTGGTATTCAATCTCGATCTTATTGGAGTATGTTTTAGATTCAAATCTCACGTACGATAGTTATTAAATTAAATAAAAGAAACTATACATACCCATTAAACTTCTTCAACTTTACCATGATAACCTTTACAAACCAACAACAAAAGAAAGAGAGAGAGAGAAAGAAAATAAAAAAGGTCACTATGATAAACAACTAGATCAAGACCTACCAGCAACATATATTTATAATGGTGGGGAAGTACTAGAAATAAGAATGGAGTATATAAAATTGCAATATGACCACATGCATGCATGCAAGCAAAACATAAAGTTGTGTACTTTACAAAACAAGCAGGCATTGTTGGGTGGCATAAGCAAATTCCATAGATTCATCAACACTAGGGTAATAAATAAATAAATAAATATGTGAGCATGGAGTGGAGCTATAATTAAATAATTTAAGCATGGAGATGACATCATCAATAGTATGGTTTCCGAAATTGTTAAACAAAAATACTTTATAGGCAAGATATTCCCAATGTCATAAGCCAATTTGTAAAAGTTTCCAACACGTGGAAAGGAAACATATATATATATATATATATATATATGGAGAAATATTATCGAGCAGTCCAATGAATCCTTCGTTTTATAATTGGGTTGGATCGGGTTCAGCTCTTTAACTCAAGTTTTCAGAATGAAGCTTTGTTGCCTTGCCAGGCTCAACCTGTAAAAATATTGCAGGGTATGAAAGAATGATTTGTTGCACATTAATTTTTAGCATAAATTGTTTGTATTAGATCTTGTTTGAGTATATGTTTTGAACTTTTTTTTTTTGGTTAAAAGACAATCTCGTTCGAAACAAAGAAACTTTTACAAAAGATACTAACTAATACATTGTCAATTATGGTAAGAGGATCTGAATACTATTTAGATGAGACAAAGCGAAACGAGCTAGTCTATAAGCCTCTCGATTGACCTCTTGAAATGTAAAGTTACACGGAACATTTAGTTAAATGTAAAAGCAAGGGAATTTTTTTGAATTAATGGCGGGAAATTAAGGCCCTCTAAATATATATAATGATGATGTAGGTAGTGTGCATTATTATAGTTTGAATCTAAATTACAGGGAGGGGGATTCGAACTTAGATGCAGGGTGGGAAGCACATCTACTTTATCCAACTTAACTAAGCTCATATTTGTTGCATTATTGTAGAGTTTTAAAATTGAAGATTAGGGTAATCAGAATTATGCATTATTAAATGAAACAAGATCAGAAATGATATCCAAGATAGATCATAAGAGCACTGGGGATGTTGGTTTTGTGATTGGGTGTTTTGAAAAGAGGAGATGAGGAGACAATGAGGACAATTGCATTAATATTGTGCTTCATTTCCAAGTCATGAGTGGGGCCTTTTTAAGAAAAAAAAAAAAAATTTCCCTACAAGACTTGGATGTCTAAAAAGAGAAGAGAGGCCAAGTGTTGAATTCTGTAGCATCTCCACATGTGGGTCTCAGCAGGAGGAGGAGGAGCTCTCTTTGTAGTTTCCAAGGTCCCCAAATTTCCACTTGTGCCTACATTTTAATATAACCCTCTCTCATTTTATATACAAATCCCTTTAGAACCCTTCTTGCACTTCTGCATTGCACAAAAGTCTTAAAAGATATAAGAGAATCTCCCATCCAGGCTTAACATTGATTCATGGGCATTATATAATTCAATTTAGCTCTGCATTGGCTGCATTGCTAGCATATATATATATATATATATACATAAGAGATCTAGGTATCTACACGGTTTCTTTAACTACTCTCAAATTCAATCATGGAGCTTAATTTAAGAACAGGCTCATCACCAGCAAATTAAAGCATTATTATTTTATAAGCACAACCCCTGCATAACTCACCACCGAACCACACAAGTTGTTGCAATGGCCCATATATATATATCACTAGGTTTTTCCTGGGCTACATCGGGAGGAAAGAAACTCTGAGGTTTTGATCTTGAGTGTCAAAAGGAGGGAATGGGAAGGACCACAACCACTGTGATAACCCTGCTCGACATATATATATTGTAATGTTAAGTGGTTACATATATTGTAATATTAACTCGTTACACAAAGAAGTAAATAAAATATCTCCTTTTTCAGGACCTCCATGGACCTACCAATCTCTATGAGTTTGCACACAGAGAGATGGATAAATGTTTAAATGGCAATAATTATACTAAAGTTGTTGCTTTAAAGGTCATTTTTATGTGGTCAACGGATAAATATATAGAGATTAATATGGGGCATCAGAATACATAGTAGCATGGCAAAGCTAGCTAGTAGTGTGATACTTTATTGAAACTTTTTTCAAGAAATCTCAGAGGATTCTTTTTTAATTTTTAACTGATCCAACAAAAGTTTCTGGAGAGACAGAGAGAGTGTTTCAATTTGTATAAAAGATCAGTCCCACACATACACACGTACGCACACCAACCCAACTCTCTCTCTCTCCTCTCTCTCTCTCTCTCAATAACCTTATTAACCAAATAAATAAATATATACAAGAAGAAGAGAAGAAGAAGAAGAAGAAGAAGAAGTTTGGTTTGGTGCAAGTCCCCGTGTGCTGTATAGGAATATTTAAATTAAAATGTGGGAATCTTATAAAAATATATGGGATTTGAAGGTGATTTGGATGGGATATGGAAGTGGTGGATGGTGGATTTGGCTTTTCAAATTTCAATTCCTAAACGCAGCGTTTTCCAAGGATATTGGTTTTCATTTCATGTCTCTCTTTTCTTTTTCTTTTTTTTGCTTTGCTTTGCTTTGCATTGCAAATCGTGTGGAGTAATCCACTCTGTAAGTTTGCATGTGCCTGCAAATCTACAATAGATATCATATATTCCCTGCATCTCTCTCCACTTCCATTTGTCTTTCTTTCTCATTATCATTATTATTATTCTATTAAACTCCATCGATTATCATCAAATCAAACTCAATTAACATAAGATATTATGTATATGTATATATATATATATATTCCCCGTTTTCCACCTAATTAGATTTAAAGCACCAAAATTTGATCCAATTTAGGGATGTGTTCCTTTCTTTTGGAGAGTGTTTAAAACAAATTTTGAAGTGTTTTTAGTCATTTTATAAGTATTAACACGCTGTTGCGTATATAAAGAGATCACTTGAATTTCCAATGAGACATTTGATAGCACTTCTAAACAGACCCTAGTATCGTTAGCGATGACATGACCACTTTGCAAAAGTTAATTAAGATCTAGTAAACTATATAATTTCTTGTTCCTATTGTGTGTGACTAAAACTATATATATATATAATTTAATGTTGTTGTCAATGGCCTATATATGTGTAGTAAATAATTTATGTTATCATTATCATGAAGTAAGAAATATTGTGGTACGTACGTCAGTGCCTCATGACTACGATACACATGGCATGATACTAATAGAGGCCACCCCCAGAAATCACACCATCTCCACATTAATATAGGAATACAAAACCAATTTAATTACATAGTGTTTGTTCAAATAATTGTTTTTAATCATATGATTCACGACCTGGATTTTATAATTTACTCAGCCGCAGTTGAATCATATAATATTA
The DNA here is from genome assembly GCF_965620075.1 of Prunus avium. Lineage (NCBI taxonomy): Eukaryota > Viridiplantae > Streptophyta > Magnoliopsida > Rosales > Rosaceae > Prunus > Prunus avium. The sequence goes on along the minus strand of NC_142290.1, from coordinate 36,649,584 downwards.
ATCTAGATTAAATGTAGTCTACTTAGTAATGCTACTACATTTAAATATATCTTTGTGTATTATATTAACGTTTTTAAGAATTAATGCATTTTTTTCAGACCAAAAAAGAATTAATAAATTTTTCACAGGTAGCTTGAATGAAGCATCGGTTATCGAATATATATTTATAAATGGATATGGTTTGCAAATCGTTGCATGAACACCACAAAAAAGAATATAAGAAAAGGAGCAATGAATTGTTGGATTTGAACGGTACAACGTGTTCTTTGTCAATATCTTGTAGTTTTATTTGATTATATATACGATTCTTTGTTCAAAACCAAATATAGACACTTTCCATTACAATATAAATTCGGGTTCCATAATTTGACCATAGAAATTGAGCATGACTTTGGCTTGTAATCTTCTATTTTATAAAAAGGCGATAGAATTTTATTAGATCAATAGAAATAAAGAGTACAAAGGACATAGACTGTAAAGGATGTAAACCCAATAACAATATGATAGACATAGGCAAAACTTTCCCAGTGACCTGAGTCAACTGAAAAGCTAAAACAATATGAAGAGAATATCACTCTCGAAAATATTTTTTCTATAACCCATCTCAACCCCCATAATTTCCCCGAATCTAGTTCAATGACATCAAGGACAAACTAGCTGCTAACCGGCATGTCTCTTCTAGAGAGACTAAGAACACCCAGCAGACTCAACTCAGTTTCTAGAATCATGAAAGAAAATAAACACAAAAAACTCATAGAGTTTATGGACTTGAACAAACTTAAACTCAACAGAAAGAGTACTTGCTATTTTAGATGGCCAATATTTTTTTTAAAAAAACTTGTATTATTTTACAAGTAAAACATCATGCTGTTTTTGTTTGCATATTTAATTAATCTAAACGTCCAATTATATAAAAGTGATACACCATTGCCTCCTTCCCAAGTTTAATCTAAATTAATCATCAAGTTGATTACAAAATCAAGCAACTACTTGCTTGGTAAAAATAGGGTTCACTGCAAATTACCCTTTGGCATTGGCAGCTTAATTTGGGCGAGATATGCTTGTCGATAAAGGTGATACCTACTAGTGCTCAATGTAAATCTCCATTTTGTGAACGATGTGATCAATAAATGTCATTTCCAGGCGATTGGAGCTAATTTACAAACTTGTATTATGACCTAAACGAGTCAAACTCGCCCTAAACAGATGATTAATGACATGCTTTGAGAAATGTACGAGGTTTGTTTGGTAATTACACGAGTTCACATGTGTGTTTAAGAAAATGGAGCATTCTCACTTTCCACCACACAACAACTCATAAAATATGACCCACAGATCATGCGTGGAACAGCTCAATTAGATTTGGTCCTTAGCCATTTACAACAACGTATCTAATCGAATTTCTCACGATATTTTGGTTAATATTTAACTTGATTTTAAATTTACCATTCTTAATTTTTTTTCTTAACAGTTTGAGCAATATATATTTTACAGTAATCAGTTTTATATATGGAAAAGATTAAGGTGAAATTTGATTAATTAAATAAAGATGGATCTACACAGCTAGCTAGCTGCTTGAGATGCTTTAAGATTTATTTTCATTTAATCCTCATCAGTACTTGGGCAATCCCTATGAAGCTGCAAAAAGATTTATAGAATCTATATAATTTAAAAGTGATTTGGTCCAAGCTTCATAATGTCATATAAAATATATATTTTATAATGGTTTTCCTTTCTTTCTTAATAAGTTGCTTAAAGAATGTTACAGCTGGGGCTTTTAGGGTACTGCTAAGCTTATAGACAATTTGATCATGGAACTGGAAACCACATGCAATGTGGAACCCACCTTAGGCTTAAACCTGCATAATAAGGAGAAATGATATCTATTCATTTGATACTAACGGGGTGTTATAGTTGGATTGTTCCAGGTCTTTGGTGTGCTCCTAAGTAGTCGAGCGTTCAAATCCTATATATAATATTACCAATTAAATATACCCGAGATTATTTCTATATATCGTAAAAGATTCTACTGTAAAAAAGATGTGAGCCAGCACCATCTCCTGTATAAGGAAGCAAAATGTTAATAATAAATTAGTTTGAAGGCAGTATGAATTAGTGATATATGCAACTGGTCTACAGAGCGTGGTGGGGTAGTTTAAATTTGTTTTGATAATTAATACAGAATATTTTAAGAGTTGAAATCATATATACAATCGCTTTCAAGTGGCAGTCTATAAAGTCCACATCTAAAGGAAAAGAAATATTTGATAAGTAATTATTATGGCAATTATCAAAATAAAAACATTAAAAAAAAGGAAATTATAGAAGTTCTGAAATTAAGGCAAAAGAGAAGGAGCATAAAATCTAAGTATATAAAACATTAGAATCTATACACAATCTGATCCAGCGATGCAATAATTACTGCCTCAGCAAAACACCTTAAAAAGGGCACTGGAGAGATCTCTGATTTCTCAGCGCCTGCTGCCACAAAGTTTGGGATTTGCAAAACCCTCTCTCTCTCTCTCAAAATCTCTTCTTCTTCTTCTTCTTCTTCTTTGTGTCTCTCTGTGAAGTAGTTTGAGCATCAGACAAGGAGATTACAAATCAAGAAGATTTGATCAGATGGGGAGCAGTTACTTTGGGGAGCCAAACATGGGAAATGATCAAAGAGGAGGAGGGTCTTCTTCTTCTTCATCTTCAAGAAAAGGAAAGAAGAGTAATTCAGACAAGCCAAAGCAACCTCAGAGAGGGCTTGGAGTGGCTCAATTGGAGAAGATCAGATTACATGGCCAATTGGGTTGCACTTATCACCCCTCCCTCCACTCTCCCTACTCCACTAATTTCACCAACGTAAGTATCTACTCTCTCTCTCTCTCTCTCTCTGAGTTTATAATTGGGTTAATTCATTTGTAGAGAATTATAAATCTAATGGGGTTTTGATTTGATTACTTATGATATATATATATATATATATATATATATATACATGCAGGATGAGACAAGAGTGCAAACAGCTTATTCATCAATACCCTCATCCTCTTTCTCTTCTTCTTCATCCTCTACATCTTCTTCACTCTCTTATGGTTTCCACCCCAACATCATGGTACGTTTGTGGTTTTACACATGTTTTCATGATTTTCAATTTGGTCTCTAATTTCTTGATGAGTCACCATGCACATATATATATATAAGTGGATATATATAAATGTTCATGAAGTCATATCCAACTTCATCCATCATCATCACCAACAACATCAAATGATTCCAATTTGACATAATTTGTTCCCAATTGGAGCAATATTTCTCTTCTTTTTTCTTTTCCCGTGTAGTTGGAAATGGAGACTTCTTAATTTGCATATGGAAATCTATCGACAAATTAATCGTTATCGACTTCTCTTATGTTGGAATTTAATTTCTTAATTTTATTCGTTAATTGGCTCCAACCCTAGCTAGATGATATCCAAATCCTCATCGTCATCCCTGGCTAACAAGAGAGACTCTCACTTTTTCTCTTCTTTCTGAAAAATTATGCTTAAGCAAAAAGAAATGGAATTTTGTGATCTGGGTTTTAATGAATCTTGTAGAGTTTCTAAGTAAGAACCCCTCAAAATCTCTTGTTATTTCAGATGGGGCTTGGTGAATATGAAAGAGCAAATATCATATATGGTGGAGATAATTCCCCACACAGTTCAACAGCAAGGTGCGTATATACTTATACTTGCTGGAATTCTTTTCCTGAATCAATAATTTGTTTCTAATAATAATTTCGTTCGTGAAATTTCTCAAAAACCAGATGGGACGTCCACAGTAATGCCATCTTGGACACCCAACATTTTGTGCAACCAAGCATGACGAGACACCTTCTCAATCCGCCTCCAGTAGAGGTAAGCACTCGTTATATTATCAAATATGTATAATTTAGTCAAGGAAAAAAAGTAGCACATCATCCAAAGCAAGGTTTTAATGAGGCTTGCATCCTGTAGTCTTTTTGCTGTACTCGTGTCTTTTTATTTATTTATTAAAAACGCTATAGTAATAATTTGACATTCTGATTAATAAAACAAATCTCTTAGTCTATCAATTCTACATTGTTATATATATAATGTTGATCCCATTTTTGGATTTGATCTTATTATTATTATGTATAGGACTCTCAGCACAACAAGAGCAAAAAACATAGAAGTAGCTCGATGGGTTCAAGCAGTCAGAACTCTGAATCAAGTGACACTCAAGAGCTAGATTTGGAGCTCAGACTCTCACTTTAAGTGTTCTTGATTTCTTGCAACACAAGTAGAGTGCATGCATATGAGTTCGCAACTAGAACAATATGCTTTTACTTGGCAATTTCGAGCTGATCAAAAAGGCGCTTCAAGTTGGGCAAGGCAATTGCAGGCAATTGCAACAAATTCATTTTCATTTTCACGTGGAAAAGAGCTCATGTAATGCAAGTTTATTGACTTTTTCTGCATAATACAATGATGAAATTTTCTTCTCAAATCGTTAATTGCCATCAAATACCAGGTAGATCTTATACAATTTCTTCCATTCATACAGATATATAGCAGAACTTTCATGTCTTATTCTATTCTCTAAGTCCTACTGTTCAAATAGTACACTTTCGCAAAGAAGATAAAAAAGACAGGACGGAATCTAATTAAGAAAGAAAATGTGCTAAGGAAACTGATTAACTGCTACTAAGTGGATATTAAAGTGATGTTAGGTAAAAGTAAGAACGACAGCTTAGACATCTTCTCGGATCGAATAATATATTTTCATATACAGTAATACTCTTTTTCGGTTATGAGCACAATATCAGTACAGAAAATATAAGTGGAGAATCTTGTGTTTTATACTCGACCTAAATTGCATGTACATTTTAGTTAGAAGATTATATTGTTATATTTCTTGTGGTTTTTCTTTTAACCAGATGCTTTTGTGGTTAATTTGAAATCCTTCATTTTGGTATGTATTATCAATTGACATCAAGAAATTTGTGCTTATCCAAGAAGAACAACTATATTTATAGAAGCAGCATTCTTTATTTCTTCTAATCCTAGCAAATAAATTGATTACAGTGTAATCTTAATTTGGTTTCAAATTCACGCATATATATATTGGGCTATGTAATTAAGATCTAGCTCTACTAAATGCTTCAGATCTTCCATGATCTTAATTAGGTTCCCGAGATTCTTTCTAGGTTTATTGGTGATATATGGTATAATTAACAAATCAAGCAGACTAGTTAATAGTATCAGTGTCAATGATGATGGCGAGAAATCATATTGTTTTTTCTCATGAACAACCTCAAGACCTTTAGTCATGCATTTATATTAGCTAGGGTTCCCAAGAAAACTGGAAAATATCCCAATGTTAATTAATGGATAATATCCCAAGGTTTAATTTGTAGGTAAAAACAATAATAGGTTGACACCCCCACAACAAAGTTATGCTAATACAATGGGCTAACCACAACTAGGAATCAAACTTTTTATAAATATATCGTTCTTGCATTCCAACCAAGTATAGACAGTTACCACTATACTAAAGATCCATCGATCACTTTTACAGGTTTAAATTAGCTGTCAATGATTCCACTAGTACGTAATGTGAAAAACACTGGAAGAAGCAACTGTTTTAATGTCAATCAATGAAAAGATCTGATTAGTTGACACAAAATCGAGTACTCTGGAATCCTTCTTTATCTTGGCGAACAGTAGTATGGACCTAATCGAAAAAGGGCTAAGTAATTTCAACTCTGTAACAGCCATTTGACTGATTTCAATTATTTCTTGCTTTTGAATAAACAATATTTTATAGCTATGAAGGTGGATATTGTTTTACACATATACAAATTCATTAATTCATCACCCACAAAAGAGATTCACACACATATACAAATTCATTAAGAATTACAATGCCTCGATATGCCTAGATAGCCCTCGATAGAAAGAAACTGTATATATATATGCATATGTTTTGTCAATTAATTGGTTCAAGAAGCTTCTTAATTAATTAAGAATGTACTGAAATATTACTATAAATAGCTAATAGCTTCTAAAAAGTCATTGAGCAGAATCTCTCCCAGAGTTTTGTCAATAACAAAAGAAAACAAAAACAGAAAGTGAAGAGCAAAAAAACTCGTGTAATTGTTGACCTTTTGGTCAAACGTTCGTCCTTTGAATGAAGCTGTTCCAAAAGCTACTTTAACCAATTGGCATTAGCTGTCTTACTCTTAATTATACAGTTACAAAATAATCACCCACCAACAAATTATGATTAAAGCCATCCTCTCAGTACGTATACTGGGCAACCGGGCAAAGGGCTGGTTCAATATAAGGACAAGATCTAGAGCTGTTTGTTATTTCACTGGACCCCGACAGCTTTTTGTTGTCAATTACAAAATTACCACCTCAAGTAATTACTGTGCAGCTTCTAGAAATAAGAATCTTCTTTTGTTTTATTATTTAGAATAAGCGATATAGTTATTATTGATGAACAAAACAAAAGTATAAAGCAACTATATATGGTGCAGAATATGAGTAAATATTCTTTAATGACTAAACACAACAACATGTTGAATTGATATGAAAGAAACACGCACAACCCAAAAATAACTAAAATCCTTGATTCATCAACCATAAGCATATGTGCTCAAACTTGCAAATTCACAGTGCAACGACATAAACGACAAATATATATCGAAAGTTGAAAACTAAAAATAAATAAAATAAAGAAAACAAACCACAACAAACTCATAAAGAGTTCCTAAACATTATTAGACTCAAACAAACTAAGAAGCAAGATCACCGCTCCACATCCTCCGGGCAACCCAAAGAGAGTCATAAAGCCATACCAGCTAAACTCATAGTGTCGCACAAGCTAAACCCGAACCTAACCCAATTTGACATCTTCCCCTCTTTGCAGCTCCAAACTATGTCGAAGGTTGACAAATGAAGCCAAATCCTTGTATACATGATCAAACGATGGCGACAAAATCACGACAGCTGCTTCCACATGTATAAAACAAACTAATTAACAAAGAAGGATCCTGAGAAGAAAAAAAAAGAGGGAAGGAGAGGAGAGGGGATGATAGGAGAATAAAGGGGAAGGGGAGGGAGGAGGGCAACCAACCCCAGAGGGGGCCGTGGCTGAGACTTTTTTTCTTTAAGGTTTTATACCTCTTTGTTGTGTATTTTTCGAACCATTTGAGTTAGGCATCACATAGGTTCATTTTATACAAATAACAAATTGTGTTGTTTATTCCCCCTCCACCTTTTTTCATAAATTAATACGGATAACAAATATATGATTAACTATGTTGGAGGAAATGTATGTCTAAATATGGATGTTTAGGTAGAGTTTTTTTTTCTTTTTCTTATTGTACCTTTTTTTTGTTGAAAAATATATTTTATTAAAAAAAATATCATAAGATGTGTACAATGGATAACCAAAAAAAGTCATTACACAACCCAAACGTGACAATCAAGAACAAGAGCATAATCTTAATTAAAGGATTCACGGTCAAAATACAATCACAGAGTCCAAAAAGAGCAAAATTACATACAGAATCTTAATTTTTTTAATTTTTCTTCTTGTACCTTTCTAATTTCTTTTGTTTATTGCACCGTTTAACGTCATGTCTTTAAATTAAGGTGTCAACATGAAATATTAAAAATGCAATATGAGGTGGAAATTAATTAGATATATTTTGCAATTTTCCTTTACGATGGGTTTAAGGGGCAATTACCAAAACATCTAATTTCTCTTGTATGGATGCCATTGACATTTGCTGGAAATGGCTCCTTCACAGGCATTTACACCACTAAAATGAACTGTGGTGCGAAGTTTATTTGTTGTTTTGTTTTTTTAAAATTTCAAAATTAAGTAAACATACAAAATGGGAAAAGAGAGACAACCCGTTCATATGAGACAGTATATACTTTGTTTGGTTGCTAGCTACTTTAGGGGTTCCTGCAAACAAGGGTTCACAACCATGCATGATGCACAATGCTATTTTTGCAGAACCCCATAACCGATTGGTGGCGATACTTCCAAATTATAAAAGAGAGATGGGGAGGAAAAGCAGGGAAGCAAAATATATTAGAGAAGCACACCAGCAGGCAACGAGTCATTGAAGAAATTCAGATTCTTCAATGGCTGCCTTGCACACCAAGCTTCTCTGCCTTCTTCCTCTTCTCTTCATCATCAATTGCATTAATGCACAATTAGTCCAATTCCCCCAATTTCCTGTTCCTTTTGGCAACCCTTTCCACGTACCAGACCGGCTCTGGGGCCATCACCATGGCGCCGCTTGGGGTGATCCTGACGCTGCCGTTGGGGGTGATCCCGAAGCTGCTGCCGTTGGGGGTGATCCTGACGCCACGGCTGCTGAAGCCGGCTTAATTAATGTTGCTAAGCCTGGGAACGCTCCCGACATGATTCCAAAGGCCGACAATAAGCCTAATCCCGTCAAAGCAGTGGTGGATGCACCTGCACAGCCCGACTTCCCAACCCAATACTTGGGAGCATGGGAAGTTGTTAAATTGGACGCAGGTGTGTCAGCCATGCACTTGAATTTGCTCCCAAACAACAAGCTCATGATGTACGATGCCTCAGCCTTTCATATTTCCAACATCAAATTGCCCAGAGGAGAATGCCTTCCCTTCAAGGATGATAAGGGCGTCCAGCAAACAGATTGTTGGTCTCATGGGGTTGAATATGATGTTGAAACCAATGATGTTAGGCCACTCAAGGTTCGATACCAATCTTATAATGCCATATCAATCAATGCTCCGTATTCACAGTATGACAATATAACAATAGGGTATTTTATCACCACGCACATTCGTGTGTGGCAAATAATTTGATAATTTTCTATCTTTATTATGAATCTATTTTCAATAATGAGCAAAAGCTGACCTTGGTGATCGTCAACAGATCACTACAGACCCATGGTGCTCATCAGGAGGGCTTACAGCTGATGGCAACTTCATCAGCACTGGTGGCTGGATGGATGGAACAAGAAGTGTTAGATACTTCGATTTATGCAAAAATTGTGACTATAGGGATCTCCCAAACGCGTTGGCAGAACCAAGATGGTATATATTGGACAATTCTGAGTTTAATTTCTTGAGCACCAAGAATTGGTTTAGGGTTTCCAAACTTTTGTTAAAAATATGTGTTGTTTAATTTGTGATCATAGGTATGCAACTCAGGTGACCCTACCCGATGGAAGATTCTTCCTGGCGGGTGGTCGCAAGTCATACAGCTTTGAGTACGTGCCGCCGGAAGGACAAGTCAACAAACAAGCCATTTTCTTCCCACTCCTCGACGAGACCACCGACTTAGACGAAAACAACCTCTACCCTTTCGTCCACCTGTCCACCGACGGCAACCTCTTCATCCTCGCCAACAGCCGCTCCGTCCTGCTCAGCACCCAGACCAACACAGTCATCAAGGAGTTTCCAGTGTTGAAGGGTGGTTCACGAAACTACCCGGCATCAGGGATGTCGGCGCTGCTGCCGATAGACCTCAGCGTCCCCAACAACGCTCCGCTCATCCCGGCTGAGGTCATTGTCTGTGGTGGCGCAAAGCCCGAGGCTTATGGTCTTGCAGGCAAAGGGAACTTCCTTCCGGCCTTGCAAGACTGCGGCAGGCTTAGGATCACAGACCCCAATCCACAGTGGGCCACCGAACTCATGCCCTCTGGCCGTGTCATGGGAGATATGCTCAACCTCCCCACCGGAGACCTCTTGATTATTAACGGCGCCCAACAAGGTACGACCTAGCTTTTTTGCACATTTATTTACAAGGTGTTCAATTATGTATGATAAGAGAATCATAGTCATAATCAAAATGTAATCTAATATTAGGATTTGATACAAAAAATCATTTTGTTTGAGAATGATATAAATACCATGGTTAAAGAAATGTAGCAATTTGACCTTCTTTTTTTTTTTTCAACAGGCGCATCAGCATGGTTCCTGGCGGAGCAACCCAATTTCACTCCCGTGGTTTACAGTCCCAACAACAAAGCGGGCGCCCGGTTCAGGAACCTAGTCCCGACCCAAATAGCCAGAATGTACCACTCAACAGCGGCCTTGCTCCCCAATGGTAAAATCCTGATAGCAGGCAGCAACACCAACCCAGGCTACGACTACAAGGCCAAGTACCCAACCGAGCTCAGAGTCGAGCACTTCTCGCCGCCTTACCTTGACCCGGCATTGGCAGCCCACAGGCCCGCCGTGATGGCTCAGAACTCCGACGCCAAGTTGAAGTACGGGCAGCCGTTCTCGCTCCAGTTCCAGCTCCAAGACAACCCCGTTGGCAAGGCGGACATCAAGGTCACCATGTACTCGCCACCGTTCACGACGCACGGGTACTCGATGAACCAAAGGTTGCTTGTTTTGGGTAAAAATGAGCTCACAGAAGCTGGCCCCGGGGTTTACAAGCTTCAGGTGGTGGCCCCGGCGACAAACGTGTTGGCTCCGCCAGGGTACTACCTGGTTTTTGTGGTCTATCGGGGTGTGCCTAGCGTGGGTCACTGGGTGCAGATTCTTAATTAAATTAGGGCTGTAGCTAGCTCCAAGTCCATCATCATCAATCAAGCAATCAATGAATTAATTAATTAATTAATCAATCATCTTTGATCATACCATCTTGCTTCTTGGGTTTTATGTACGTATATACACCAAGCAAACCTTTCAATTATATACATTCATTGTTCTATACGCATTCTATTTATTTATGCAACATTCTTTTTGTAAATCAAGTAGTTAAAAGCATTTACCTTTTGATTAGAAACCCCGCACGTCTAAGCAAACTCACAGCTGGCCAACCCTACTACAAACAATTAGTCCCAAGCACGACTCTCTCTCTCTCTCTCTCCTAATCACAACAACGCGTCCCAGCTAAGCCCCACTTACAACTAAACACCCTCTGTCGCCTCCTGCTCAAAAATACAGCAGATGACATTGGCACCACGACCCCGTGTACCAAATAGCATTTAACTTATTATTAATCAAATAAAATTATTTACAATTTAACTGGAGCATACTTAAAATTAAATGTTCTCTTCTAAAAATTAAAAAAAATGGAAGGTCAGAGACTATGATCAGGTCGTAGGTGAGAGCATATATTTATTGTAGTGCGGCAACTTATATATAAACCAACAAGAAGACATTCCCGTTTCCATTGTTATAAAACAAGAGAGCAAAGTTTAGTTGTGGCTGAAGTTACAAATGGCAGTTTTGCAAGCTTTTCTGATTGTTCTATGCATCATTGTGTCCCATCAAAATTTGGTTGATGCAAAATTTTCCAAGAGTATGTATATCACCTGGGGTGCCCAGCATGCTACAATGCAAGGCAATGGTGGCGAGGATCTTAACCTCGTGCTGGATCCATTTTCAGGTTAGAACCATGCAGGTGCTTAATCAGAGGCATAGCTTTTCAAACCAAAGCAAATAAATAAGCTAGGAAACAGAGATTTTCTGCATCATCAAGATGTTGCAGGTTAAAGGTTGATTGAAATACGGCACGTATCCGTAAAGCTTCGGATAGGCAGATTAGTTTGTTTCATAAACTGTTAGTCCATCCATGATATGTTTTGCACTAAATTTGTTTTGCTCATCTATTCATTAGAATACATACATGGATGAAATATCTACAAAATGAATAAAAGGTCATACAGAGGTCAGTTTTTCTCCTCTAACCAGACTACAATACTCTGCCTTTGCTTTGCAGGTTCTGCTGTTCAATCAAAGAGAGGCTTCTTATTCGGAAGCATTGAGATGCTCATTAAGTTGGTACCTGGGAATTCCGCAGGGACTGTAACAGCCTACTATGTAAGTTACTAACTTGAGCAAGATACAAACTTCATAAAAACCCTAAAAATTTGTGTCTCAGATTCATCATTCTTAATTCAAATCAGCTATTTTCAAGGTGATAATATAGAAATCTGGATGAAAAGATCCCAGGCAGGGGAGGGGTTGAAAAACTCACTTTCACATACTTTTCAAATAGAGTTCAAATTCTTTCTCCTTCCATTGATGACTAAACAAGGACCTGCATAATAAATTAACATCTGCAAATTGTCCATACTCAAATTTGTGCAGCTATCCTCAACAGGAACCAAACATGATGAGATAGATTTTGAATTCTTGGGGAACATTTCTGGACAACCTTACATTGTCCACACAAACATCTATACACAAGGAAATGGAAGCAAGGAGCAGCAATTTTATCTCTGGTTTGACCCAACTGCTGATTTCCACAACTACACCATACATTGGAACCCCACTGAAATTGTGTAAGTTAACTTACGGTAGAGGCACCTTCATTTGCAGTCTCAAAAGGGTGAAAAATCATCCTTTTCTGTTAGACTGGAGACGCACATGCATACATACTGCTCTTCTGAATTGAAAAGCTTTTCCCCAATAAAGGCTCATTTTTCCCCAATCTCCCTTAAGATCCTGAAAAAACATGATAGATTCACTACCAAAATCATTCTACCTGATTTCACAGTATATTTCTACTAGTTCCATGAGTCATGGAACCAAACGATTCCTAAACCTCAAATTCTCTTCTATGATTTCAGGTGGTATGTTGATAGTCTACCAATTCGTGTTTTCCGAAACTATGAAAACCAGGGGATTGCTTACCCCAACAAGCAAGGGATGAGGGTTTACTCAAGCTTATGGAATGCTGATAACTGGGCAACTAGAGGTGGGCTAGTCAAGATAGATTGGACCAGTGCACCCTTCACGGCTAGATTCCAAAACTTCAGGGCAAGAGCCTGCAAGTGGAACGGAGACATCAGCATTAGTCAATGCGGCACCACTTCCCCAGCAAACTGGTGGACCTCCCCTATATACAGCCAGCTGAGCAGTGCTAAGCGGGGCCAGCTGCAGTGGGTCAGAGATAACTTCATGATCTATGACTACTGCAAAGATACTAAAAGGTTCAATGGACAGATACCTCCTGAATGTTTTATACAACAATTCTGATTTGAGGCTACGAAATCAAGCTATATAAAGAGACCCGAATCCCGTTTCTACCAGATGAATGATTCTGCAGCCTTAACCAGTTTTCTTCTTCCAGTTCACAACTGAAACAACTTTCTTTTGGTTTTCTGTGTTTGAGCTTTTTGATTATGTTTTATTCTACTGTAATTCAAATAAAGAGTGTGTTTTTTTCTTTCTTCTTGTTAACCATTCATTCACATTTGTGTCATTCTTTTGCTTATATTTCAGTTACTTTAATCAATAAATTTATAGAGAAAACGAAGTATCATTCTTCAACAAAATGACAAAATTTCCTCTTGATTTCCCCTCTTTTCTGAGCACCCAAACACTCAAACATCAATAATCAAAACAAAACAAGCTAGCTACGCATAAATTTATACAAACAGAAAACATAAATTGAAGTGTTACCTAATCAATCAGAAAAGATGAAATCCCAATTACGTGATACAAAGCCAAATGCCCAAAACGATCAAAGCCGTACCGAACAAAGCGAGGCCGAGGTGGGTCTGTTCCCCCAAGAGCCACCCAAAGACGGCAGTGGCGGCAAACGTCGTCGCATTGGTGACGGGCACGGCCAAGGAGATTGGGGTGTGGCTGAGTATAGCGAAGAACGTAGCGGAGGCCGAGAGGTTAACGAAGAAGGGGATTGTGTACTGCCAGATTGAGAGGAGCTTGAGCCAGCTCTTGAGGGAAGTGAGAAGCTTGTGGTGAATTCCGGGCTGGGCCTGGGCCTGGGCCAAGGAGGAGGATTTGAGGGCTTGGTCCCAGAGGAGAGCGCCGCGGCGCATTAGGGCGTTGGTGGCGCCCCAAACGAGGCCCACCGCGATCATCTTCTCAACGTCTCCGATCATTGGCTTTGATCTGATTTCTCTTTTTGTCTCCGCTCGGTGACTTCGATGGTGGCAGTATGTAAAACTAAATGGAGCGAAGCGAAACGACGACGTGAAATTGGGATTCTTAAGAAAACAAAATAAAATAAGCCAACGGGTAAGTGGAAAAACAACATTGACTTGCCTTGTTTGAACTCCGTGATACCTTGGTAACAATCTCCCCCAATAGTTAAACTATTTGGCTAATTAATTTAATTTAGTTAATAGAATATAGTTTAGTTGGTTGAGCTATTTCACGTTAATTTTGTGAAAATAGATAAACCTGTCAATAATGTTAACGATTCATGAACATTGTTGTGAGACATCAAAAATCACATCAAGCCCTTGTGTAGGCCTCATCATTTGGCCCGCGAGCTCATGGACCTACGGGGGCCCGCCCGGCCCATTGAAAAAAAGCCCGACTTGGCCCGTTATGGCTTTGAGAGGGCCCGGCCCGCTTGGGCTTGGGGCGGGCTTAGGCTTGGGTGTTTGAAGCCCGACCCGGCTCATAGACTCGGCCCGATTAAGCCCATGAAAGCCCGGCTCGGCCCGCCCACAAAGCCTGACCCGTTAGGCCCGCATACATATATAATTATGTATAAATAAGGGTTTAGGATTAGGATTACATCACTTAAATGACAAATCCCCCTCTTTAATTTTTTTGTGTGTGTTACTTGTTATAAAAATTGTGTTTGTTTCCATTGAATTCTACTCATTCCTAGTTTATAATTGGATGATTAGCACATTAATTTGTGTCATTTATTAATACAACAAATATATATATATATATATATATAATAAGACAAACAACATATCATATCACCAAACATAATCATACCACCAAATATAATCATACTTTTTTTTAACACATCACCAAATATTTGCATATTTATTCATACCATCCTTATAATTTTTTATTATATTTTTTTACACTTATTATTTTTTAGGCCAATTTCGGCTCGGCCCGGCCCGATGGGCTTTTTCAAGCCCGGCTCATGAGATGGGCTTGGGCTTTGAATTTTCTAAAAAAGTCCAGCCCAGCCCGACCCAAGCTCATTAAATTTGGGCCGGGCTAGCTTGACCCGGCCCATTGACGAGCCCTACCCTTACGGATGCAGAAAACTTTCTTGAGAGAGGTCCCCGCATATGTGCCCGACACAGTACCTCAGAGGATTAAGTTTGGGCAATGCCTGGGGATACCTTGGGAAACCCAAAAAAAAAAAAAACCCTAAAGAAGGCATCAATGTAACAACTTATGACATGGCTAGCAACGAGTACCCAATGGTGTTCAAGACTTAGGTCACCAAGATTCATGTCCTCATTGGAGGTTGGAAAACTTTATGTCATGATCTTGGACTCAAGGGCGTTTCCAGCTATGGGCTGGCTGGGCTCATGCCCGTCCTAAAATTTTGGCAATAAAAAATTACAATGCAACCAGCCTAGCCCATCTCAAACTCTCTCCTCTGGAAAATATCAACAACTTCAACTTCTCTTCGTCTCAACCTTCACCTTCAAGTATTTTCAAAATGATATAAAACGCCTTCCATGCTTTAAGGAAATCACTACTCTTCCTCAATTATGTCAACAATTGATGGAAACAACTTTGGAGGAAAGCTACTATTTGATTGATAGGTTGATTCGGTTGGTGTTGACTATTCCTATTTCTACAGCAACAACGGAACAAGCTTTCCCATAAGTGATGAATTTCTTGCTGATTGTATGATCCTCCACATTAAAAGAGAGTTTGCCAATACTATTGACAATGCATCCATAATAGAGGAATTTAAGAGTTCTAAGCCTCATAGGGTTAAATTTTAGAATTAAATAGTGTTGTTTTGTATTGCATTGCATTGCATTTACTTTTTGTATTTGTAGATATAGATGCATTTGAGGGTAAGGCACATTACGTCCCCCCTCACTATGTGTATCTTTTTATGTTTATTAATGAAATTCATTCGTACCGTCGAGTTTAGTACATAAGTTTTACCCGGTCGGCTTTCAAATCTTGGAACCACCACTGGACTGGTTCGGAAGCGGGAATTCATGAAGGTTGCAGGTATTCATCTTGCTAGGAGTATTATGACAAAGATATATTGCTTTTGGTTTCATTATTGTTCGTACGTATGTTTCAAGAGCCTAAAACTCAAACTGACTTATATCTACTGTAATTAATATATTTTACCCCAGCAAGATGGTTAAATTTACAAGTCAGTAATAGTCTCCTTCAGTCAAAGTATATTATACGGGTTGTTAGTTAGTTATAACAGATTTAGTCCAGAGACTAATATGTAATTTGGGCTCCATTATCAAGCAAAAAGGGTTCGATCAAGAAAAATCTCTTTTGACTGTCTAGAAAACCCATTTCCCATTTCCCTTTTCTCTTTAACCAAATTAATACCCCAAAGAAACACTTTTCTCTTGCGATCAGAAGCACCATTGTGAAAGAAAACAACACTATCCGTCTATCAGGCATGGCTGATGATCATAATGAAGACCCCCCAAATGAAGTTCCAGCAGCTGTTCCCAATGTAGAGCATGCAGAAGATGCGGAAAGAGAATTGCAAAGGCAAGAAGAAATTCTTTCAAATCAACAAATGCGAGAATATCTCAGATCAGTTTTTCAAGAAACTGAAGTTGAAGCCATTGCTCAACAAGAACAACCACAGCAAGTTGCTGCGCCAGAATATGAAGATTTTGCAGCACTTTTTCAAGAAATGGAACCACAGCAAGAAAATGAAGATTTTGCAGCACCGTTTCAAGAAATTGAACCACAGCAAGTTGCTGCACCAGAACAACAACTAGAGCAGGGCTCTTCCTCTGGAATTAACCCTTGTTATCAACAATCAGTCCAAGGCCTTCAAGAGTTTGGTCAGTTTCAAGAAACTGAAGTTGCTGCACCAAAACGACTAGAACAAGGCTCTTCCTCTGGAATTAACCCTTCTTATTATCCGCAATCAGTCCAAGGCCTCCAAGAGTTTGGTCAGTTTCAAGAAACTGAAGTTGCTGCACCAGCACAACTAGTACAAGGCTCCTCCTCTGGAATTAACAAGTATATCCCTTCTTATCCCCAAGAATTTGCTCAATTACAAGAACGTGGAACCCAACATGCCCAAGAAGTCATTGCAGCACAGGGCATGCCTGAACAACAACAAGAACTTGAACAAATTTGGAGCCTCCAAGTCTCACCTCAGTTTCACGAACCTGCAGCCCAAGAACATGCAGTCATGGCATGGCAGCACCGGACATGCCTCTGCCTCAACAACCGCAACAAGTAGAACAAGGAGGCCATGCTCCTCCTGACGTCCCCCCAAGCCTCCAAAACAAGATCACAAGGTGCAGCAAGCGTTTTGAGAAGCAGTTGGCAGATAGTGATGTGACACGAACTACGCTGTACATGTGCAAAAAAGACGTGGAAAGCCACATCTTGCCATTGTTGGAGGCTGATGAATTTCGTAAACGGGGCATCCAGAACCAGGAGGTCACAGTGTATGATATTGATGGTGACGAGTACCCTATGCTGTTCAAACGCTGCGGACGTGGTTTGTATAACCTTAATGGTGAACAATTGAGATTTTTCCTTGAACGTCGTGTCGTGGGAAGGGGCCAACATTCTCTCGCATTCTTGGCGTTCCGGAATGCCGAATCTGGACGCCTTTGCTTTTTCATCACTTCAAGAGAAGTTTGCAGGTAATCACGAAAGAATAAAGAGGAATCGTAGGTAGATATGGGATCGCAGCATGAAAGGGTGTACTAAATCAATGAGATTAGTTTAGGTTGAATTAGCAATAAGGTCCGTTTGATTAGGAATGACGGTTCAGGAAATTGCTTTTGGTGTCATCAATTAGTGTTCCTATTTTCGGAGTTTCTGCTTCATAATGCAGACTGGTGTACTGATGATCACTTCTTGCTTTCCAGTGCTGAGAAAGAAAGAATCTCAGTTTTACTTGTACTACTTGTCATGGCAAATTAAGAATCTCATTGTTGTTTGCTGAAATATTGAATTCTACCCTTCTCTAAGACCTCTCTGTCTATAACCCTGGTCTGAAAACCAAAATCTCATGAAACCAAAATCTTTGGTGGTGGAGAGAGTCCATGGCAATCGACGGAGAGGAAGAAGACAAAGGGCGCGCTTTGCTCGAGCAGAGTCTATGTTTTTGGCGCAAACTATTCAAGCACCTTGTGAAATATTTTGTTTTTGGAACCACACGTGAGAACTTAGAAACTGAAGTTGTGTTTCTCTCATGAAAAAAATAAAGAGTGAGAATCCAATAATACCCATGCTAACTCGCCTTGAAATCGGTAATGTAGCAGGACAAAAACGACATTAACTAGTTAGCCTTATTCACGAATTGACCCCACAGTCTGTTGTCTATTTGAAACTAGGGATAAATTGCCAATTATTCCTTTTGCAATTGAGGACGCATGCAGCCACAATCCCCCGACACCCATTGAATAAGTTTCTAAAACCCCCTACCCTAATCGCTTGTACTAAAAGAACTAATTTAATTTAGTGTAGGAATTTGGTTCCCATAAAAAATATTAAAGAAAAAGTATACAAATACAAAAACTATGTAGATAGCCGTTACAACTGCATAATTTATAAAAAAACTCTTAAAGAGCTTATTTGGATGGAAAAAATCCCCACCCAACCAGTCATCATTTTCTAATTAGAAGTATTAAACAAAAAAGATTAGATAATTCTTTTCATTTAAAAAAAAATATATTATCAGTCTTTTTTTTCTGGTCGAAATATATGAATATCTGTCTGCTAAAGGCTTTTCTTTTCTCTTTTTCGTGGCAGTCAGTCCACTTCAAAGCCCCTAAGCGTAATATAGCCTCTTATCAAGGGTAGCACTGCCAGTACACCTATTATTGCTGATTGTGCCGCCGATTTCGACGTGAGCAAATCTAGATTTCAATACATTGACCCAAAAAAAAAAATTTAGATGTCAATAAAACAAGACGGCGACGGCGCGAAAGTATTAATCACCTGCAAGCGACCATTTCCAGTTATCCGGTGAATCCCTTGCTGCAAGCCATTGTACACCGTACACCTGGAATCACAATCATGGAAAAGCACACTCCCAACAGCGGACGATCAAGATAAGCAAATGTTTTGAAAACAAAATAAAACAGTCTATAATTACCGTACAGGAACAAAACCTACGCGCGATTCACGTTCCTGACCTAACCGATCTACCCGCCCCCTCTGCCGTAACTCATTTGGCGGTAAATCGACGAATTGACAATAATATCCTCATACAAAACGAACAATCCCCGTATCTCTTTATCCATTACGACACAAATCCCTCCTTGGTCAACAAGTCAATGCTCTCCGCCATTTTAAAATTACAAAAGTACCCCTCCAGTTTCTCTCTTTATCCCCCACGACTGTCCTATCTGTCTCTTGTTGTTGCCCAGCCTGCGCCTGTGTGTGGCTTCAGTTTTTTAGTTCCAACTTGTTAAAAAGCATTTTCGAATTTTCCTTTTCTTTTCAATTTCTCGGATTTCGAATTCGGATCGAAAATTGGAAACTCTAGCTCCGGTTCTATGATTTAAGAGACCCGATCCGTGGAATTCCGCATGGAGCGCATCGTCGGCGGCAAGTACAAGCTCGGCCGCAAGATCGGCAGCGGATCGTTCGGTGAAATCTTCCTAGGTGAGTTTGTGGTTTAATCGGAACCGTTGATCATAGAAACAGCGACTGATCTCTGTGATTGTTAAATTCATTCTGCAGCTACTCACACCGAGACTTTCGAGATCGTCGCCGTTAAGATTGTAAGCTCCTAATTATCTCTCTCTCTGTTTTTTCTTTCTTATTTTTGAATTTTTCGGTTTTATTAAGTATATATTACTGTTTAATTATGCATATGCAAATCCATTGTTAGAAATTTGAAGTTCTCTTTCGGATTCTCTTCGAGCTTCGTGAACTCCTACTTACCAAAGAAGCATATTTTTAGTTTAATTACTAGTGAAATTAACTAATTAGTTTGATTTGAATTTGTGGTGAGTGCAGGAGAACAGTAAAACAAAGCATCCCCAACTGCTTTACGAAGCCAAGTTATACAATATCCTTCAAGGGGGAAGTATGTGCTTCATTCATATATATATATATATATATATTTGAATTATGTATAATTTTATGTAATTATTGGGTTAATCGTGTTGATTAATTTAACAAGGTGGAATTCCGAACATTAAATGGTCCGGCATAGACGGCGAGGACAATGTGCTAGTTCTCGATTTGCTGGGACCAAGTCTTGAGGATTTGTTTGTGTATTGTGGGAGAAAGTTTTCACTCAAGACTGTCTTAATGTTGGCCGATCAAATGGTAACCATTATGGAGCTTACGGAGTGGAGCTCATGCATGCGCATATAGTTAGTTTGTTTTTCTACCTTTTCATTTTCAGAACATTTCAACTTTCTTTTTTTGAAGGGCAAATGATTTTCATTCTTATAGTTTATCTTCTTCATGTCATTGGATGTTGCACTTTTTATGTGTACAATCGTGTCAATTGACTAATTATTTCTTTCGTTTAATCTTGTTATGCAAGATTACGAGGATAGAGTTTGTGCACTCGAAAGGTTTTCTGCATAGAGACATAAAACCTGATAACTTCCTCATGGGTCTTAGTCGAAAAGCAAATCAGGTGCTGCATCTTCTTTGCCTTTTTTCCTTTAAGAACGTATTTCAACTTTAATTTCTTGGTTTTACGTCGTCATCAGTCTCCTTCTTGCATTTGTCTTGTCAGGTTTACATAATTGATTTTGGTCTTGCAAAAAGATATCGAGACTCCACAACCAATCGTCACATCCCTTACAGGTATTTCCAGTTCATGGCAATCTCATTTTCCCCCTCTCTGCTGAAAAGCTTAAGGAAAAATTGAGATATTAAAATTCAACCTTTTAATTTTTTATTGATTTATATTCTTCCTGTTAACCCTTACCGCATACAGGGAGAATAAAAACTTAACAGGAACTGCACGTTATGCAAGCTGCAATACTCATCTTGGAATTGGTAAGCTGCATGATGTTAAACCTTATTAGTTCGGTGGAATAAATACTCATTAACCTTATTGGCGTCTTGTTCTTAGAGCAAAGCCGGCGTGATGATTTGGAGTCTCTTGGATATGTTCTTCTGTATTTTCTCAGAGGAAGGTACATAATCTGTTTCCAACCCTTTTTTATAATAAATTATTCCTGCCATCTTCTGTCTTTTCCCCTAATGATTACTTTTCTGTTTATAGCCTTCCGTGGCAGGGTTTAAAAGCTGCCACAAAAAAGCAAAAGTATGACAAAATTTGTGAGAAGAAGTTATCAACCCCTATTGAGGTGTGTGCCAACTACTTATGTGCACTTTGAAAGTTCTATATGGTGTCAACTGGTCTGACTGCTGTTTTCCATAGGTTCTATGCAAATCTCACCCGGTGGAGTTTGCGTCATATTTCCATTACTGCCACTCACAGACATTTGATCAGCGGCCTGATTATGGATTCTTGAAGCGCCTATTCCGTGATTTGTTTACTCGTGAAGGTAGGGCTGTTCAAACTCAGTATATTTTTTCATCTATTTTAAAGTTTTTTACATTGCATAGCCCCTCTTAGCTTTAAATCAGTATGATTTCATATCTTGTATGATCTCCCGTTTAACTGAAAGTCCAATATGAAAAAGAATGCCATATGAATTGTATGTATTTCATATGCTTAACTGAAAATTTTAGAGCTATATTTTGATATGAATTTTATGTTCTGTGGATATTTTTTTTTCCAAATGGCAGGATATGAATTTGATTACATATTTGATTGGACCATCATAAAGTACCAGCAGTCACAGAACAATAGAACTCAGTCTCAATTATCCGTAAGTTTCATTGCTGTTCGGTCTTTTTAGATATTTTTAGTTGTAAAGTATTTCAGGATTGGGTTACCGCTGCACTTCTAATTTGAAAATCTGCATGTTACAGCCAGTTCCTGGACGAAGCAACAGTCATGCGATGCCAGTGCGTGTAGATAATCATCAAGGTTAGATCTTGCTGATGGATTTTTGCATATCTCAGATAACTTACTTCTCTGATTTGAGTTTGACAGCAGCCCCTATTTTTGTCACAATTTTATTATTAGCGTTCAACTTTATATGTCATCATGTAGGTCTAGTTACACTTTATGAGAGATAGGGATTTGATGTATTAACAAATATAAGTTGATTTACAGAAATCACATTTTTCTTTGTAATTATAAGTGGCAGGAGGTGCTAGTGCTTCGTATCCAGCTGAGGTCACAGAACGAATTAGATCAAACAATGCCACTGGTCCTGGTGTTCGGATGCAATTTAAACCATCAACAGGCAGGAATTTGAATTATGATAATCCTCTTGAAAAGAATGTAAGTCATATTACTGTTGAACAAGTAAATAATTAATATTCCTTCCTGTGACTCTTTTTAGATTTTCATTACCCTTGGATAAAAATTCCTTTTATAGATTGCAAATGAAGCATACCTGCCGTCTACTTCATTTTCTGGCACCTCAAGAAGGAATTCCACAAAGCCTATTTTGCCCACTGAAGCTGCAAACACTGGTCATGGACATGGCAATAAAGTAGGTCCTTCGAGTAGTTGGATTCAGTCACTGCAGCGCATCTCTTCAGCCAAGTGACCTATATGGTAATTCATTGGATCCATACTTGAGTCATTATTTGGGTGGCTGCTTTCTTAATTGCAGCTAATCTATTCGCCTGACATATTAGCATTATTGTTGACTGGGTGCGGTCCACTGTGTTTTAACAACAGATTTTCTCCAGAAGATTCTAGCACATCTTTGAAGCTGCAATTTAATGGTCAAATTTGCAATCTATTCATGAAGATCTTGGTGATGCGTCTTTGGAGACATTGAGTTAGTTCCTTCGTTGGTGCAAGCTTGTTATGTTTTTTTTTCCTTAATGCGACTAAAAATGTGTTGGTTACGAAATATGGAATACCCAAAGCTTGGATTCTGTGCTGTACATAGATCTCATAAGTGTCCCGGCAATCTTGTATTTAAGTTTTTCTTGTAACATGAATGATGTGTATACTATTTTTTTCCCCGTTCTTGTTATTAGATAATAAGTTGTCTCTCTGCAGTTTGATTGTTGTTGACAGTGTTTCTCTATTTTAATATTCCTAAAAGTGGCTGTTGTGACATTAAATATATATATTTTGAATGAAGAAGCATCATGGCCTGATTGGCTTTGAGAAAACTGTTTTTCTGTTGTGTCAAAAAGTCAGAATGGACAAGTGGTCAGAGGTCATGTTTGGAAAAGCTTCTATCTTTAGTTTTGAACTTATTATAAACTGTTGAAAACTAAGATAAAGGAACTGAAAATTTGTTTCTGACACTTTCACATGTTTTCAGCTACATTTTAAAAACTTATCTGAGAAGTTGAAAAACACAGAAAACAGGTGAGAGGCACTTATGATATACTGAGGTGCTATTGGCAGTTATGAAGGCTACTTTACCAAATTACTCCAATACCTATTCCTCTCTCAGATGTCTATAATCAGGTTTGCATCTCTCTCTCTCTCTCTCTCACACACACACACACACACACACATAAAGGTTTCTATCTTAATTGTTCATTTCACCCACTATGCATTTTAATTGAACATATTTGATCTAACATCTGAGGAACAAGTCCTTATTTAATTGATGTCATTAGAAAATATGTATATATTTGCATTATTGGTTCTTTCTTGGCCAAAGGAATCTCATGAACTCATTTCCCTTGGAAATCAGTCATGAGTGGCTCTGCTAGCTTGCTATTACTACATTCCAAGTAGCATGCGCTCAAGGGGAACAAGGCCGGTGTTCTCGCTCCAGAACTTTGAGGTACTGTTGTGGCCATCCAGGAGCCGAAGCCCTGGGGACATT
The DNA here is from genome assembly GCF_965620075.1 of Prunus avium. Lineage (NCBI taxonomy): Eukaryota > Viridiplantae > Streptophyta > Magnoliopsida > Rosales > Rosaceae > Prunus > Prunus avium. Next base: position 36,625,790 of record NC_142290.1, on the reverse strand, counting down.
ACTAACTTATACATGTTCTTTGACTGTCCAGGATTACCCAAGATTTTGGTTTTAGTAAACATCTTTGATCAATGCCATCTATACCAACGCCGTCTAATTGTTATTTGTTATCTGCCAGGGGAATCCATTGATCAAGGAGATTACATATATGCTGACGGTGGTGCCATGCCCGTGCAGTTGCTTAAGTATCTCATCCATCATATATATATATATATATATAGATATCTCCTACAGCTTTTAAATTGAGGAACATTCAACATATGCAATGCAATGTAGTTTAGTCGTTTGTGATGGGTCTTCTGGTAAATGTATTAGTGTTGTCCCAGATTGTTTTGTTTCGCCTCTCTTTATTGCTAGCTGTATAATCAAACTCTTTTTTTTTCCTTTCAATATCAATAAGGAAAGAAAAAGAAAAAGAAAAATCCGTTATCAAACTCTTAATATTTTATTATTATTTTGCTAGTAGTTATGCCAGAGTCAATTGTGAAAAAAACACTCATACTCATGCCGAAAGTATTAGCACAAAACGACGACGTTGAGGCAGCTTGTGGAGGGTCTGGAGGGCATCAATTTCTCGAAATGTTGACTGCAAGTCGTAGACCGCCGTGAACGCAACTGTGAGGTTGTCAATAGAATAGAATGGGTCTGTAGGATGATTTCGGGTCGGTTGTGGATGCTCCAGCTCTTTGCTGATGGAGAAGCTGTTTCAGTATTAGAGGGGTGAAAACGACATTGTCTATTTAGCCAGCAACCACAATAAGACAAACAGAGAAGAGTAAAAGTTGAGAAATCTTGAAAAAAGATGTGGTTAATTTAATTTTAATCCACAAGAGAGCAACTAAATTCTAGAATCTAAAAGAAAATGATCACAACTATGATCAGTTTCAGTGCACCCAAGACTGAAGAATGGTGACTTTCAAATCCTTGATAACCCTTACAACTGCTGCAAGCAGAACCCCAGCTTCTGATTCTGAACTGTCGACTCCAACCATTTGAGCCAGTAGCTCAAGCTTCTTTCTCACCCCTTCATCATTGAATAAATCATCGACACACTGCTCTTCCTCTTCCTCTTCCTCTTCCTCTTCCTCCAGCGCATTGTCTTCGTCTTTGGCATCAGACATGATGTCAAGGTCTACAGACAATGACTGCATGAGAGTGTTGCTTCTTTCAGCCCCGTGAACAGCCATATGGTTCATGTGGCCAAAGTTGAAACATGGGGATGGATAAAAGAAGAGATTGGTTTTTATAAACAATTCATCTAGTCATTTTGGTACTTTCTTAGAAAGCAAGCCACAGTACTATCTCAAAACGTTACAACACGAGGTCAAAGAAAGACAGTGACTTAACTAGTAGGCGGTGAAAAGAAACGGTTAATGGAATAATTATGATAAATGGGAAATAAATACGAGCAAATACCCACTGGCATAGCATTTATTCACCTAATGTGGGTTACGTTTTCTTTACAGTTCATGCATAGGGATACCTTTTCTTCTGTTGACCAAGGTCAAACATTACATCTTAAACTTCAATATTAAGCAGTAAACTAAAAACCTTGTTTTCCTTAATCATATTGGTCGCCGGTCGGAAGGCAGAGATCAATGCAGAATTGTATATAGAGTAGGGAAATTAACTTACCCTTCAAAATTTAGTAACCACTATTGCATTGCATCATAATGTATATATGTACAGTATTAGAAGCAACTACAAGATTGGGACAGGACGTATTCCATTCCTTTGCCTGTATGATTCTTACAACACTTAACAAAATTGACACATGGTGTCAAGTTTCCCATTGATTCTTTCCAATGTAAGAGACGCACATCTGCGGCTACATTGTCAAGGTTCCCACCAAAAGTGCGCACCTATGCAGCTAACATTGTCTGAGTTAAGCCTCCTTTTCGGATCAACACTCAACCCTGCTCCTCGTACTGCATTACTAGGTTAAGTCATTTGCGGAACACTAAAATTGGTCTGTTGAATCCAGTTTTGCTGCCCGAGACGCTGGAAGTGACATTCTCCACTGTTTTAAATCCAATCTGTAATCGTATGTTAAATGTCAGGTATACCAGGATCTCAACCAAATAGTTAGGGAAAATGCCCTAAAAATTATTGCCACTTCATCCTGAATTTGAACTATAAGAAGATTGTAACATACCTTGTCCAGAAGTAAGTCTTGAAAATATTCCGGATGGAACTTAAGATTTTTATAATTGGTTCTGGTTGTCTGCACAATGGGACAAAATATTCTTTAGGCCTAATTTTAGTAAAGCAACGAAATTTCAAGTCATATAGTACTTAATCGAAAAACTTTCTGACTTATTAACTGATTTAGTAGTGATTAAATAGCTGTGAACTCAGAGCTGCAAAGAAAAAGGTTACCTCAGAAACTTTGTAATTATTTTCATATGACTTCCAAGGTTGAGGTTCCAACACAAAAATTCCACCCTGCTCACAAGAAGAAGAATTCCTCAAACTTTTTGCCCAAGGCCATCTTGTAACAAGGGAATGCTATAAATGAAGATTACTTGAACTAAAATTCCATGGTTAGTTGATAGCAGACAAGAAAAGAAGAACGGGTGGAAATGAATGGTAGAGCAACAGTTATAACAATTACCGGATGAAGTAGCCTCCAAACCTTTGTAAATAATGTAATCAATCCATCATCACCCCAATTCAAATGAATCCATTTTGTTACACTCAAACTGTATTTCAGGAGAGAAATAAATATTACAAGCAAGCAACACAGTAAGGCTAAGTAAAATTGAACAAGCAAATGAGAGCTTGTAAATTGCATATGAAAAGGCAAGCACCATGACGCAATTTTTCTCCCAAAATATATTAATAGAAACCCACTACAACTTCAATCTATAAGATAGGGGAAAGCAAGTCACTTTCACTAGAGTTCAATTATTACAGGCAGACTTAAAAAAACCAGGGTAACAATAATGGCTTTTCCTAAATATTTGTACGGCCAGTGGGGATTCCACCAATTGTCTCACAATAGGTTCTTGTTCTTAGCGTCTTACTATTTGGTGGTTATGGATAGACATACTTGGTTACAGCTTCTTAGACTTAGGAAAAGGAAAAAAAATCTGAAATTTCAAAACTCAATGGTATTCCGATGACTTAGATAATTTGGAGCTGTTTGTCTCTGACAGCGATCTGATTAGCAATCTATAATTTATGTTGTTCTCGTTCCGTAATCTCGTTCAGTTACTGAAAAGTTCTAGTAAAAAAAATTTATGAGAAAGGTTATGGTCAAATTTAAGGAATATAATTCAACTTTTTATCTTATATAATAGTTGAAAGCCTGCACACATCATAGCAAGTTTCCACATGCTTTTCCTAATAGGACTGAAACAAACATATTATATTAGAATAACCAAGAACAAGGAGGAGCTTACCAAATAATGGTATCATAATGCTTCTTTGGTGGATCACGAGTATTAACAAAATCTTCTTTTTGGAAAGATACTATATCAAGTAGATTTTTCTCCTCAGCACAACAATTCATTGGGATCTCCTTCATCTCTTCCTTTAATGAACCTTTGATACTGCGCTCTGAACCATTTGCACCCTCCAACTTAGAAGCCTTTCCGGGCACCTTTCTAGCATCCTCCATTTTCAAAAATTTCCTGATGTGCCAGTATGCATCCTGAATTCGATCTGGAAGATAATGAAACCTACATTATCTATGACTACCAAAATAAAATAAAAACACAAAAAAGCAACCCATGATGCCTAAAACGGTCATCACATCAACATTCTACCTGTTTACAGATTGGAGAACTAAACTCAATACTACTAACAGAGTTCATATTAACCCAATTAGGCTGAACTTAAGTTGCCAAATTGACTACGATTTGGGCTAATTACATAAATATTAGTGTAAAAGCTGAGTCTGATCACACACACAGAGCGAAAGATGCCAAACTCTGCATCCCAACCCAATGAAGTTTTCATTCTTTTCAAATGGGCATCCGTTGTGGTCTTTATAAATTATAAGCTCAAACTATGCCATAATGCCAGATATCACATAAAAAGACACATCACCTGAACCATGTCTTTCAAGTTCAAGTTCAAGGTGTCAGGCACCCACATGACATGTTACTGCATGGTCCAACATAAATTAAGTACCTAGGGAATATTGCACTAGTAAGCTAAGAATAACTTGTAGAGATATGTAAAATGAATAGCATGCATATACATATATGTGGATGTTCATGCATGTATGTGTATGTGTTAGCATGCGATACTGTGCATGAGAGATAATATCATAATTCTACATCCTAAATCTCATGCCAACAAGAGCTTAGAAAACATTATACATTATATCAACAATTCGAACTATATTTAACAGATAGAAGAAAGCCTTATATTTCAACTTCTGTGTAATTTCACAAACATATATGAGATCATGATTAGAATCTTACTGGCATCGATGTCAACTCCAAGAATGCTCTGGCAGCAGAATTTTTTGGCTGTATATAAGTACATAAACATGTTAATACCACTGTGAGAACCACATACAAAAATAAAGTATCTCAACGACAAATACAAAAAGGCCTAACTAGACAAAACCAAGAAATTCACTACATGTACCCTGACTGGGACTATGGAATTATATAAGCATTGATTACTTTCATTTGTTTAGGAAAAGACGAGGAGACAAAAAGCATAATCAGAAGACTGGTAAAATAAAATTTCAAATATGATTTTAACTGAGAAGTAAGTACCAATTTGAATGGTCATAATTCCAGAATTGCAGCCAATGTCGAGACAATCCTTGCCTTGGAACCATTCCTTCTTGAAAACCTTCAATCTAGGATCTTCCTCCAGTTCTTGACCAATCTAAAATATCATATGAAGGCAATAAGATTTCACATTGTTGTAGAGAGAGAGAGAGAGAGAGAGAGAGAGAGAGAGAGAGAGAGAGAGAGCATTGAGACTGTTATAAAATTACAGACTGAAGAATGGCCGAAACTATAACTTATCAGTGACTTTTATAAATTGATTATCTCAAATACTTTGGGTCACAATGAATAATAAATCATGGGCAAGACTTAGCTCAAGATACCTTTCCAGAAAATGTCCAAATAATATGCATAAACTCAATCCAACGACCCAGAAGCTTAAAACATGCACTGCATTTAAAATCCGGAACACAGCCCCAGTAACTTCAAATTAAATGCCATGTTTCAATCAAACTTACAAAAGCACCTACTTGGGTGCCCGCAAATTCAATCAAACACTAACCCCACATATCTACTTAAAAGAAAAAGAAAACAAGAAGGTCGCATTTTTAGTTATTGACTAGCCAAAGCTTTCTGGAAAACCAAGTAGAGCAATAAGAATATTCAAAAAGGAAAAAAGTGGCAGGTAGGGGATTAATTACTCGATAGCCGTAGTAGTGTTTGTAGTTTCCATAAGGGCAAATCTCTTTGCGCTTCTTACTTTTGTTCTGTACATGTTGTTGTTCGCGTTCCTCTCCGCCCTTCTTCTCTTTCTGTTTGCTGCACATGGCGGAATCTTCTGGCATTTTTTAGAAGAAGCTCTGTAAAAGTTCAGAGCTTTGGTTTGGTGGAACGAGAAATAGGGAATGAACAGCTTAGCTGAGTTGCTTTTCTACGATGGTTTAGGGTTTTAATATGAACAGCTTTAAAATGTTTGGGTTTAATTGCTTTTTAAAATATATTAATATTTAAATTATATAGCCGTGCGGCTATACTCTTTCTTCGAATATTTTAAGAGTTTAGCCGCCCGGCTGTACCGTTAAAATATATTACTATTTTACAGTACAGCCATTCGGTAATACTATTTCGAATATTTTAAACGTATAGCCGCGCGGCTGTACTCTTCAAATATATTAATATTAAATAGGATAGCCGGCCGGCTATACTATTTAAGTATTTTAAGAGTATAGCCGAACGGCTGTACGTTTCAAATATATAGTATTTAAATAGTATAGCCGTATCTACGAAAATTTTAAAAGTATAGCCACTCGGCTATACGTTTAAAATATTCGTTGGTTACCATTTTAAGCAATTTTCCTTTTTTAATCAAATACTATTTCTAATGTTTAATTGACGAATATGAAATATATGGTAAAGTCCATATCAAACATCATCTTTCCCTTTTTTTTTTTTTACAAGCCGTCTTGGCTAAGTGGTCTAACTCAATTTCACAATATCATCTTCCCTTTATTTTGTATTATGATTTATATATTTTTAATTTTTTTTACTGAAAGGTTCTCTCACTCACTGATCTGAGAAATCTTCCAGCAAAACTAACATTGCAAATGGCTACACCAAGATGTTTTGAGAGGATATCTTCCCAAAGAAACAGATGAATGACCCAAACAATAATTAAATATATAAAGTCAAACTAATTAAGAACAAAGATTCAAAGCTAATCATCGTTCTATTGTTTTCCGTTTTCTTTTGATAATGACTGCAAAGCTAAACGTGTGATAAATATTAAATACTTGTTACAATGGTTATTCGAAGCTAATTATAATTTTATCTACAAAATGGGATGTAATACATTCTTTCAAGAGAACAGCTTCTTAGAATCGATCATCTTGGCCCGAAATTTCGCTTTCAATATCACAAGCTTGGGTATCGTAAGCACCTCTTATAACTCACTCCAATTCCTTGAGGAAATCAACATTGTCCACAAAAACCTGCAAAATGAAAAAAGATGTATGAGACCTTGTAAATCAAGAGGGAGGGGGGCAACAACCCAGCAACCAACTTTTGGCATGCCATAACTAAAGTTCGGTCCATTTAAACATCATGCAAGTAGCAAACAGGTTCTCCACATAAATCCCATAAGCCTTGCAGCATTTTTTAAAAGTTTACTTTATATGCACTTTAAGTACCTACACAGATAGATGTTTATGGAAGTGTTGAATGCATCTTGAGAGCCATATAAAAGGCCAATCAGGTAATTCAACGCAATTAGCATGAAGGCGTGAACCATACCGACTTCCAACCGTCAGGGTCCAAGCAAGCAGTGATCTTTGTGTTGATACCAGGTAATGGCCCAGGTTCCCGGGTAATCTTGCCCCCGCAGAGTTTAATTGCTTCAGCAGTTTTATAGACGTCATCTGTGCCTACAGCTATCTGTTGAGAAAAAAAGAAACAATTCTACAAAATTAGTCAAGAAAAAATGGTCGCACAAGAACAGAGATAATTTTTCATGTAGTATAGCAAAGAGATTAACACAAAATAGTATTTTCACAACATGCAAAACTGAAAGCAATCATGCATGCTAGCGTAGGCAAAACCTTTTACAACAGAGAGAGGGAACACAGTCAAAAGAAGAGGAAGGGGGAAATCCTGGTTTTACCTGAGCATAAGCATTTCCTTTGTCGTATTCGGTGACCCCATAATTGTATGTCAACTCCAGAACAGCATTTTTGTCTTCAGGGCCATAACCCAGGATTGCTATAGTATACTAAAAGTAGCAAGCACAAGATTATGTCATTGAGGTGTAGTGTACTAGAAGACAAAAGGTATAGGATTTTTGTGCTACTATTGTACACTAGAAGTAATGAGCACAAGGTTATGTCATTAAGGTAGACACTAAATAAGCTATTCCTACATTTAGGGACCATGGTGACATGATCAAAAGCTCAAATCTATAAAACTATATGTTAGAAAAGATTATATTCTCTCATCATGCCTCAATCTAGAATCTCATGTTAATATCTCATCATATTTAAATCTCTCTTTGGATGAAATAGGGGTCAAAACAATTAACCAGGCATTCCAATCTGGATCCTGGTTCCAACAATTCTTGTACAATACTTCAGTGTAGAGAAAATAAAAGGCAATATATTGATCTAGAGAAAAATTGCAAAATTACCTTGTACTCAGGATTATCTCTTTTGCGAAGAAGCTCCATGCCAAAAGCCTAGGTCATGAAAAGGAAACAAGGATTAAGAACTAAAAGTAAATGACTTCCAAAACATATTAGCAGTGCACGGGGTAAGAAAACAGCATATTGTGCCAAAACAACTCTCACCTTCTCGTAAAAAGTTATGGAACGATCAAGATCACCCACACGAAGCATAACTTGACATAAGGGCTCAGGGGTAGGCCCTCTTTCCAAAAGTTCAAACTTATAACCATCAGGATCTTCAACAAACGCGATTACTGTATTGCCACCTTTGACTGGACCAGGTTCTCGTGTTACCTTGCCACCCTTAGCTTTTACGAGTTCCACAGTCTTGGCAACCTAACCACAAGAACACATAAGTTAAATCATAGAAGGTGTCCATTAAGAACAGACAATCCAGAACAGTCTACAAAACTAGTAACCACATGATAAAACAAAATTGTCATAAAAGGAGTACTGCATGCTTAAAAACAAAATATAACAGAAAAACAGTGACTTACATCGTCAACAGCAATACCAAAATGACCAAATGCAGTTCCAATATCATACTTGTCAACTCCATAATCTGGAAGTTCCATTAAATCAAAAAGAACATCAGTAGTATGAATTTACTTTGCAGGACGAGTTCTTATGGAAGAAATTCACAGCAGGTCTTTAGTAAGTTCCAATGCTTTAGATTTTGGGAATATTTGATGAAAACTAGTTGGATGCCTTACTGTAAGTGAGTTCAATAACAAAGTGGGAATCCTCTGGCCCGTATCCGAGAAAAGCATTGGTGTATCTTTCCTCTGGTATGTCACGTTTCCGCAACAATTTCATTCCCAGGCACTCTGTGTAGAATCTGCATGCACAACAAATTTCTATGCTTGAATTCTACGTTTTGTCTCATTGTAATCATGCAAATACACCATAATATATCAGAACAACAGGATATTCCATTTGCAGTGAACAGACATACTTTATGGTTCTGTCCAAATCCCCAACGCGGTAAACAACATGGAGCAGCCTCCTCTTGTCCTGTTTGACCCACTCTAGGACATTTTCCGGGGTAGCCGTTGTGCCTGCTTGCGCGGCATTCCCAGCAGCAGCCACCCCTATTGTTTTACCATCTCCTCTCAACAGCTTAGAAGCTTTCAGACCGAAAGACTCTGACTGTGGCAAAGCTGGTAGACAACTCAACGTCAAAAAGCAAGTCTAAAATTACAAAACCATCTCATACAATAAATACAATCACATTGTCAATGCCGTAAACTGATGTAAATCACAAACATAATCCCCGTTCTAATTCAATTCAACTTATACATTGCTTCCACAAATTCAACAATGAATTCTTAACTATGTACGAAAATTTCAATCTATTACTGCGATACAAGTATCAATTGTGCATGATTACAACCAAATTAACAGCCTCAAAATCCCAATTCAGCATAAAATCGATGAATTCAGCTAAAAGCAAATAGATTTAGGGTTTAAGAGAAAAGGGTAGCAGCAAGGCAAAGGCTTTATTTACCACTAGCGAGGTGAAAGCAAGCGAGTCTCCGAGGAGTGAAGGAAGCGAGAGAAAGGCCCAAGCGAGAAGCCCCGGCGAACCTCAACGTAGATAGCGAGGGTCTGATTGAGGACGCCATGGGTATTATCCCCACCATCTCTATCTTCTCTCTCTGTCCTCTCTGTCTCTGTCTCTGAGGCTGTGAGTCACTGGCTCAACTGGCTCTGATATAAAATTTTCTTTTTTTCTTTTTCTGTTTTTTTGTTTTGGGAAGGGAATGAGAATGAGAACGAGAATAAAGGAAGGGAGGAAGGAAAGGGCTCGTGCCTGCCTTTGCCTGATGGAGTGAAGTGAGAGGAGAAGTATTTTTATTTTCTTCATTTTTATCTCTTTTTTTACAATTTACAATTTACAATTTTCTTATTCGATTGGATTTGGATTTGGATTTTAGGAGATCCAATCCAACGATGGTGGACGGACGAGGTTTTGCCGCTGTGGGCCCATGTCTTTTTTTGTTGGTTGAAGTGGGCCCGAGTCTGAGCTTCTGTTTGTTTGTTTTCAAATTGGGCCTTCTGGGTCGGACTCTGAGCTTCTGTTTGTTTTGAAGTTGGGCCACTACATAATAGCCCCATTGCTAAATTTATAGGGAAAACGCCACCGTTCTGGGAACTTGCAAGTGTGATTATATAAGAGGAGTTTGGTTTTTATACAAACTTTACAAGTCTAAAGTGAATAAAAAAATAATAATTTCAAAAGGCGATAGAAATTTATTAGATGAATAGGAAAAAATAATACAAATAATTTTATAACCCCTTTCTACAACTATAGTTTCCCCGAATCTAATCCAAAGATATCAAGGACAAAACTAGCTACTAACCATCATGACTCTCCAAAGAGATTAAGAACCCTCAGTAAACTCAAGTAAGGTTCAGTAATTACGAGAGAGCAAAAAAAAAACACAAAAAACTCATACAGTTTCTAAACTTTATTGACCAAACAAACCAATACTAAAAATCTAAAACAACGCCAACCAAAAAGAAGAACAAACGCCGTTAATCTTACTCTGAAATATGATATATATAGTGCCACTTAGTCACTCCATATCCCCAACACACCAATCAACAATAGATCTATCATGACCGACCAAACAATAACACCTCAAAGAGAATCCTAGCAAGATCCGCCAAAGGAATACCATATCATTATAGATTCGCAAAAAGTCTAAGAACATCGAGAATCCAGGGGAACACCCCCGTGTTTACAAGTCTAGAGTGAATTAAAAGTTGCATTTTGAGTATTTGACTCCACTAGCTTTTTAAGCTACAAATTCCATACGTGGCATGCACTCCTACGTTTAGATGTGTATGTCATGAAAATGGCCTGAGGACAAAAGCAATATGTAACGTGTACTCAGTCGCAAAAAATGAAACTTTGAAAGTAGGAAGATGCTTAATATAGGTCAATTTTTTCATCTTTTACTTGACGTGCAGGTCGATTTTGTTGAGTAATTGATGTATCTTTCGATTACAATTTAGATGCAATATTAGGGTGAGCTAATAACTAGAAGTTTGGTGTTTTGCAGTGGAGAAAAATTTCGCTGTAACATGAATAGTAATAGTTTGTTATTTTTGACTAATAATATTATGTCACGTGAAAGTATTATCACGCATATCATAACGTTATTAACTGAGAATAACAAAATAATACTATCATGTTTCACGAAAGTCTTTTTCTTAGCGGTGGCCATAAAGTTTAGGGTTGGGATTGTGGGGTGGGGGATGTCTAAAGCTGATTTGACTTGCGGATAACATCATATATAGTTACTCTATAAATGGAAATGGAGGACATTGAGTCATAAACCCAAAAAGCAGAAAAGAAAAGTCTCCATAAATTTTAATTACTCAATCTTACTGAATAAATAAAGAATTTGTTGATAAGAAGTTTATGGGGATAAATTCCTAACTCTTCTGTTAAACTTGCTTTATTTTATTCCACTTTATTCAACCTTATCATAGCATAAATTCTTAACTCTTTTACCAAGTTAAGATATGATTTTACGCCAAAAAAACAAATAGAGATTCTGCAACAATTTTTTAGAGGCAAAGAAATATTTTGATAATTGGATTTCTTTTTATTTTTTTTCAATGATTGGATTTCTCTCATTGAAATTATTATTATTATTATTATTATTAATATGACAATTACTAAAAGTTCTTTGTAAGTCTGCTGATTCATCCTTTTTGTACTTGTCCATTCTTTATATTTATTTCTAAAAGATTTATAAAAATAAACAAAATATCTTTCAAGGCCACAACTGCACATTACCCTTTTTATCTTGTGGGGTGTGGTGTTCCACCATTTCCCCCACACACAAGAGTTTGATCACAACTCTCAAAAGTTAGAACTCAAAAGCGGAGGCGGCGTTTGACATTTAACTTTTAAGGGGTTGTTTGGCACGACGGATTATTATGGACTGGACTAAATTCTGATATTGTCTCGGATTAGCTTGGATTGCCCTAAGTTGGATTAAGTACTGACATACAATTGGTGTTGCGTCGAACTAAGAAGCTGGATTGTAAAAATAATGAAGACCTATATTTGGTGCTGTATCAGACTAAAAAATAATTCTTATAATATTTAAATTTAATTGGGGGTTTTGACCTAAAAGATAAATAAATGCTACAAAGAAACCCAATTCAAAGATTTATAACAATATCTGGCCAAAAAAAGAAAAAGATTTAAAACAATAATAAAAAGAAAATAAATAAAATTCTGTATTTTTTATGAAGAATAAAATTATGATATTTATTTTTTGGCTTCTCAAGATTAATCTTAGTTGGTCAAAACATTGTTAAAGGAGCTAAGCTCACTCTATATATTTCTAGGTTTTTCAGGTACCAATCAAAACAATAATTAAAAATTATATATATATATATATATATATATATATATATATATATACAGAAATTCTCTTATGCTGACATCCGGACGTTATTATCGTGCGGACGCCGTGTATTTTGTACTACCTCTCTCTGTTTTCCTGCCTGTTTACAATAGGATCCGCACGATACTAACGTGCGGACATCCGGATAAGAGAATAACTATATATATATATATATATATATATATATATATATATATATATATATATGTATGTATGTATGTATATATGTATAATTTTTGTATATTTGACTTTTGACTTCAAACTGACAAGTATAATTTGACAAGGTAAAAATTGCTTGCGATAAGGAAATTATCACATCATGAATTATTAAACTTGTTTCAATATCAAAAAAATATCAAACATTTGTAAATTACTATAGTTTGATTTTCCAAATGCAATATCAAAATAATTATTGTAATATTTTAATGATTTTTAGCTATAGAAAAAATTAAATGTTGCAAAAAAAAAAAAAAAAACAAACCCCATTCAAAGATCTAAAACAATAATTAAAAGAAAACAAATAAAATTCGGATATTTATTTTAAAGTGAGGCGTCGGACTCACGTGTTCTATTTAGTGAGCGTACTATTTAGCGAACCACTTTTTAGGCTCATTGTATTAGATGAGCGAGTGAGGCTTTTTTTTTTTATACTATTGGACTATACAGTCTCATTTAAGTTAGTCTCGTCTCTTACCAAACAAGGGTTTCAAGTGCTATTTAACCCAGTTTAGTCCATTGAGGTGTACCAAACATGGCCTAAAATGTGTAATTTACAAGGTTACGGATAAAACATTGTAAGGGCTTTTTTTCTTCCAGCAGCAAGTAGGCTGGACTGATGAAGTTGTCCCCTTTGTTTGAGTTCGAAAATTAAGCCCCAAAATGCTTCGAAAGGGCAGCAAAGCCTTAGGAAGTATTTTGGTTATCTTCTCCAACAAAAACAACAGCAAGTTACAGATAATTTCTTCACACTCACAGATGAACTTTTGGGCTTGGCATGAGGGGCATGTGGCATGAGAGCAAAATTACCACGGGTTTAGCACTTTGGGAAAGAGAAAGTTCGTGGGTTCCTATGAAGGTTAGAGGTTCTAATGGAAGAGAGGAGAGGTTCTAAGGAGGAGAGTTTTTGGTGATTTTCGTAGCTTATGGTAGCTTGACAGTGACTCTGTCAGAGCTGTAGCAATCTGCCAAAGCAGGGGAGATGGGGGAAATGGGCTAGCAAAGCACGAACATTTGCTGGGTTTGCAAGAGAGAAAGCTTGCTCTTTGAAGGTTGTGGGTTGTGTTTGTTGGGTAGGAGAGGCCCCATTTTATAGCTGCGGGAAACTATCCTTTCCCAAGAAACCCTAGTGGTTTCTTTCCAATTTGGCCCCTTCCTTTCTCCTCTCCTCCCTTGACTTCCCTATCTCAGTGAAATTGGCTCTATCTATTTGCACGAAATTAGGGATTTTGGGAGCTCAAGGCCTCATTTTCCCGCAGCAGCTTCAGTGGGAGACTCCCACTTTCAGCTATTTTTCTTCTTCTTTCATTCCTTATTCCATGACTAGATCTGATGAGGGAAAGGAAGTGGATATACATGCTGGTCCAAAGGGTGCTTCTGGCAGCTCGCAGGCTAATACTCCTTGGTTCCTTGAATGTTTCTTGCTTGGAACTTGCTCCCAGCAGCCACTCACGTGTAGATTTCCAACGTTCCTTTGTGGTTTTGTCTCCAAACTGAGTGTTAGGGCTTGAGCTGGTTTTATCCTAATTATATTGGCTTTTGGGACAACCACATGATCTATCCAATGGATGTGATGGCTTTGTCAAAGGTTGGGCTTTTTGGTTAGTTTGTTCTAATTGGATCAATGGGCTTATTTTGGCTAGTTTATTCTAATTGGGTCAATGAGCTTATTTTGGTTGAGGCAATGGTCCATCTCCTTTCTTGTGCTTACCCATGTTTGGGCCTAAGAAAATGGGCTTGAGTCCCGAGGCCCCCAAGTGACCCGAGACTTCCATTTCTCGACCCATCGATGGGCCCCATGATAACTTGTTACCATCCATACCACAACCCACTCAAGCAAGCCCCGGGCATTTGAGTGGCTTGAGCCCACTTAAGCTTGTAGCGTGACATGTTGCTTATTTACTTGGCATGGCATGTGTGCAAGCGCGTATGACGAACTGTCGTGTGCCCTAATCGGGCTTCTCCTCGGTAAGGTATTGCATTGGGTCGAGAATTTATTTGGGCCGAACCGTGGATTTTTTTTGGGCCTCAACAAACATCAAAATGCACAAGGGGGCTTGTAGCTTCGTGGATAAGAGTATTGAGCTCTACACATGATGTTTTAGGTTCAATTTCCCCATCTTTTAATATATCTTGTATTAAAATAAAATAAAAAACATTTATATGGTTGAATATTAAAATGGATCATAAAATGATTAAAAAAACTTACACGTTGAAGTTAATGTAAATAACATAATTTGCAACTATACCCACAATGTGATAGAAAGTATAATGTGCCATATGATTTAGAATCATTATTAGCATGAAATCAAGTGGACAAGATGCATTATTGGTACAAAATTGTTGCCTTGGTTGATAATGAATGAATTCCCATTTAGCCAAAAACAAAAACAAAAAAACAAAAGAAGAAAGAAAGAAAAGAAAAAAAAGTTAATCAAGGTGCAAGGGCATGCCTCCTTTTGAAGTGAAGGACCACTAGGGAAAGTTTATTATGTGATTGTTGAGTGAACGTGGGTGGCTTTCTCATTCAATCAATCAAGTATTGAAGATCAGTCATGCACACACACTTTGGTAAAAGCATACTTGAATTGAATTATTGCATGGGAAAAGAAAATAAAGTGTGACAAGGGGATGCATTTTGCGAAGTCGTTTTCATGTACCACTTATATAATTATATGATTATTTTAGGTTTACCTTCAATTCATTCTCTTTTTAGTTTATATTTGTTTTTTTTTGGTAGAGAGTAGGGGTAAAGCCCAATATAAACACTAACTAATAACAATTTTGGATATAGAAACCCTACACAATTAATTGAAAATTAACTGGTTGACAACAACGTGGGACGTTTATATTTGTTTTTCCTTGATCTTTATGGTTTCATAAATACAAAGTGAAAAATTAACTATTATTATGCATATGGACACGAGTAAGTATTAAAAAAGGTGGTGATGATCCTTGGATTAAAGTGGTGAGTTAAAATATTAGTAAATTTTCAAAATTTAAGGAAAGGATTTAAAATTCTCAAAGAGTCAAAGCATTGGAGTTGACTTTTTCTCAAAGTACCTAAAATCTACCAAATGAAGGTTTTGCAAATTTAAAGGAATGCTGGAATTTCTATAGATGAAAAGAACTAATTCCCAAAAAATGAATTTAGATCCAAAATTGCCATATTTGATATTTTTCCTATAAAGGTAAAAGTAGAGTACGACCCGTCACAGACTTGCAGCGCGTGGCTTGAGCAATGTCCACAAAAGCTGAGAGAGTACACATGCACAGACCAACACTGACACGAAGGCCTAATCCCTAATCCACAAAACCACGTGACCCCACCACACTCTGTCCCCACGCGCCTCCCCGATCCCAAACTCATAACCCAAACCCAAAGCAAGGCACCTGCTCTCTCTCTCTCTCTCTGCCAAACCACACTCAGGTAGTTCTACATTTCTCATTTGAGCCATTTCTGTCGTCTCTGTTAAAAGGAAGAAACAACAAAACGAAACGCTTCTGGGCTTCATCTGCAACCCAAGTCTCTGTTTTTTACTTCCTTCAAATTAATTTTCACGATTCAGAAGTGTATTTGAATCCACTGGTACTCTACTGCTCCTTCACCAATCTTACCATTGTTATATTAGTTTAATTTTTATTGTGTTTTTGTTATTTTATTGCGGTTTTTTTCCTGCCCCTGTAACGGTTCTGAGCCACAGTAGATCAAAAACGTCACTTTCCAATTTGCTGTGCCATATCTAACAGTTTGAATATCATAAAAGCTTTAGAATTCTTGTGGGTCAGTTCCTTTCATTCTCTAAAACTGTAATTTTCTGAGCAGCTGTGGAAGATAAAGTTGTAGCCAAATCTCATTTGCTATCCTGTATTTTCCAAAAGAATAAACATCGACAGCTCTGTCTCAGAGCTTGAGAATTAAGCCAAGGAGTGTGTTTATTGGAATTGAAAGTCTTGGGTTCGGTTCTTCGAGTTCAAAGAAGCAGAGCAACCACAGTGATTGAGCTCGTTTCAACTTGAAGCTAATGAATCTTCAGGTAAATTTGGCATTTGGGTCGGTTTCAATTTATAATTTTGAGTGATGGGTTGCGTGTATTCGAGGGCTTGTATTGGAGAGATTTGCGCTCCAAGAGAAGCCAGAATCAAAGAGAGCCAAAATGTGAGGAACACTGAGATCCCAGTGTGCTCTCCCACCTCGTCCAATGGCGAAGTAGCTGAACTTCGAGACCAATTCAACCAATCAAGCTTAGCCGGGGATGCTGAGGTGGGCATCACAAGGCTCTCTAGGGTTTCATCCCAGTTTCTACCTCCAAATGGGTCAAGAACTGTCAACATTCCATCAGGGAACTTCGAATTACGGTACTCGTATTTATCTCAGCGAGGGTATTACCCTGATGCTCTTGATAAGGCAAACCAAGATAGCTTTTGCATCCACAGTCCATTTGGGACAAACCCAGATGACCATTTCTTTGGGGTCTTTGATGGTCATGGAGAATTCGGAGCTCAGTGTTCACAGTTTGTGAAAAGGAAGTTGTGTGAGAATTTGCTCAGGAATAGTAAGTTTCAAGTGGATGCTGTTGAGGCATGCCATGCTGCGTTTCTTGCAACCAATTCTCAGATGCACGCTGATAGTTTGGATGATAGTATGAGTGGAACAACTGCAATTACAGTTTTGGTACGAGGTAGGACAATATGCATTGCGAATTCGGGTGATTCAAGAGCTGTTATAGCAGAGAGGAGAGGGAATGATATTGTGGCCGTGGACCTTTCAATTGATCAAACCCCATTTAGAGTGGATGAGCTTGAACGGGTTAAGCTTTGTGGTGCAAGAGTTCTTACGTTGGATCAGATTGAAGGGCTGAAGAATCCAGACGTGCAGTGTTGGGGCACTGAAGAAAGTGATGATGGTGATCCACCCAGGCTGTGGGTGCCAAATGGAATGTATCCTGGGACGGCTTTTACAAGGAGTATTGGCGATTCGATTGCTGAGACAATTGGGGTTGTTGCCAACCCTGAAATTGTGGTTTTAGAGCTTACACAAAATCATCCTTTCTTTATTCTTGCTAGTGATGGAGTTTTTGAGTTCCTTTCTAGCCAAGCTGTGGTTGATATGGTAAGGTATCCTGCTCTCACTTTGTTGCAATTCAAGTGTAGAATTGTCAAGAGTTATTTATCTCTGCTTCATTGAATGTTTATAATTTCGTGTGATACCTTATTGGGCACAGTGAGTTTAGTTTAGTTTTTTGTTATCCTGATTTTCCACCTTTTATATTCTAGTTATCCTGATTCTGTTACTATATTTACAGGTTGCAAAATTTAAGGATCCCCGTGATGCTTGTGCTGCAATTGTAGCAGAATCTTATAAACTCTGGCTGCAGTATGAAACTCGTACAGATGATATTACAGTGATAGTTGTGCATGTAAATGGGCTGACTGATGTAAGAGGATTTATGTATTTAATGTTGAAAGCGCATTGGCTTCATGAAAATCTTATTTATTTCTCAAATGTAGTCGATTAATGACGACTTTTTCTTGTAGACTTCTGTTGGTCAATCAGTAATTCCTGCGGTTGCTTTACGACCACCTGTTCCTCAAGTTGTAGAGGTTACAGGATCAGAATCTCCTTCGACTATTGGCTGGAACTCTAGGAACCAGCGCACAAGACATGATTTATCAAGGGCACGTCTCCGTGTGATTGAGAGTTCTCTAGAAAATGGGCAAATTTGGGTTCCTCCACCTCCAGCCCACAGAAAGACTTGGGAGGAAGAAGTATACTTTATTTCGTAACTCTTTTGCTTTCTGTTTGTCATAATTTTGTATGAAACACAAGAAATTGTACAAATTTCTATAGGCATGAGTTCTTACGTTGAACCTTTGTTCGTGCTAAACAGGCACAAATTGAGCGGGCTTTGCACGACCATTTTCTCTTCAGAAAACTTACTGATTCTCAGTGTCATGTGTTATTGGATTGCATGGAAAGGGTTGAGGTCCAACCCGGGGATGTTGTTGTTAGACAGGTTACTTTTCGTCTTTATGTGTTATTGGATTGCATGCAAAAGATTGGATATATTTATTAAACTATCAATTCATGTGTGATTCAATGCTTTGACAACATCAGGATGGTGAATTTATACAAAATGAAGAGAAATAACAAATACAACCTTGTTAAGTGACCTGGGGGGCTCAAATAAATTTGATTTTTAAATTAATGATCAATAGGGTTGCAATATTGGTTTAATTATCTGAGGTTTCATTCACAATGCTGATCCATTGCAAAAACAGCACTTGTAAAAAATGGAGAAGTTAAAATGTTGCAATCTGCATGAATTTATTACCTGTAACAATTGTTGTATTTTGCAGGGTGGTGAAGGTGACTGCTTTTATGTTGTTGGCAGTGGAGAATTTGAGGTGTTGGCAACCCAGGTCTTAAATATATCCTTGTTCTGCTTGAATTAATTTGGAGATTAATTCATGAGGACCCACAGTTTTTGTGTTGACTGTTATACAATCATGGCAGGAAGAAAAGAATGGAGAGGTTCCGAGGGTTCTGCAGCACTATACAGCTGATAAACTGTCATCCTTTGGAGAGCTAGCACTAATGTGAGTTATTTATTTCCACCTTATTTTTTATCTGTTGGTGCAGATGATTCTACTATCATAGTTTCTGTGAGCTGACTATATAGCTTAACTCTTGGAATGCACAAATTGAACCTAAATTGAACTGTTTATACCTGTACATCTATGGATTGGAAATTTTCTTTTGATTTGTCATTGCTTCGAAAATGGGAAGCATAGTCCTGAAACATGTTAGATCCATTTTGTTTTGGCTTTTCTTGATCTGTTTGTGTCCTCTTGTAGGGCATAATAGATTGGTGATTTCTAATTCCTGTTTACTTGATTTTGGGATATATGATACTACAGGTATAACAAACCACTCCAGGCCTCTGTTCGTGCTGTGACCAGTGGAACTCTTTGGGCTTTGAAACGAGAAGACTTCCGCGGAATTTTAATGTCAGAGTTTTCTAACTTGTCATATTTGAAGTTGCTTCGGTCAGTGGATCTTCTATCAAGGCTGACAATCTTACAGCTGAGCCATATTGCTGATTCTCTTTCTGAGGTTTCCTTCTCAGAAGGGCAGACAATAGTCAGTGGGGTATGTTTACTTTTGTTAAGAATATCATTTACTCTGTATTCCTTTATCTTATGTGTACTTCATATTTATCTGCAGAATGAAGGCCTAGTTGGGTTGTACATCATACAGAAGGGAAAAGTGAGGATTACTTTTGATGCAAACTCAGTTAGTAGTCCTGTTGTCTCTAGTCTCAATTCTGAGAATAAAAAAGAGGATGATAATCCTCAGAGCAGTAAAGAGCTCTCAGTGGAGAAGACGGAGGGAAGCTACTTTGGTGAATGGGTACTTCTTGGCGAACATATTGATTTGTTTAGTGCAGTTGCTATGGGCGATGTCGTTTGTGCTGTTTTAACAAAGGAAAAGTTTGATTCAGTTGTTGGCCCTTTGACAAAGCTTTCTCAGGATGATCAGAAGTATGTTGCATTCTACGGAATCTCAGTTCATAATTTTTAATCAATCTACCATTTTGAAATCCACGGTTAACTTTGGAGCTCTTAATGACATGTCACGATTTTTAAAATTCTTTTTTTTTAATGACTGTTTCATATGTCTGATGCTGTTGGTTGTTGTCACTATTCAGGTCAAGTGATTATTCTTCTGAAGTTTCAAAGGAATCTGTCAAGAATATTGATATTTCTACTCTAACTAAAGTTGAGCTGTCTGATTTGGTATGGAGTACAGTGCCCTGCTTGTTGTTGTGTTCCCAAAGATAAATTCCTAATTGAGTTATCTTCTCATTTATTGATACTATATATTCTACTGTCTAGGAGTGGAGAACAAGTTTATATTGCACTGACTGCAGCGAGATTGGACTTGTACTTTTAAAAGATTCAGGTTGGTTTGTTGTTATTATAGTTTTTTAATGTAATTTTTAATATTTGGTTTTATTTAGGTAGTTTGGGCTTCTACTTGATGATTTCTGTTCATGTTAAAGTGGGCTTTCCTCTCTTTTCTGTTTCTCGGGAGGAGGGGGAAATGAAATGGTTGAAGTATCAATTGTTAGAGCAAAAAAACAAAAAAAGAAAAGAAGAAGTTGATCACATATATTGCATGGAGTGGGGCGGATATTAGATCCAATATCAGAAAATTTTGAGGAGAATTTATATATGCTGCATATTTTGAGAAGTTGATTACATATACTGAATGGAGTGGGGCGGATCTATATTACATAGCATGGAGTTGATTACACCTTATTAGATGCAATCTTTTGAGAAGAATTTATTTCTTTTTAGAACAGTATACATAACCTGATCGAAATGCTTCTTTCTTGTTCTGATTGCCTATCAGGAAATTTTCTTAGTTTGAAAAGGTTTTCAAAGCAGAAGGTCAGGAGGCTAGGAAAGGAAGCACAAGTGTTAAAAGAGAAGGATCTAATCAAGAGTATGAGCTCTTCAGCTTGTGTGCCACAGTTTCTGTGCACTTGTGTTGATCAGACACATGCAGGCTTACTGCTAAATACTTGCCTTGCTTGTCCATTGGCCTCAATACTTCGCACTCCCCTTGATGAACCATCTACCCAGTTTTGTGCAGCCTCTCTAGTTGCTGCTTTGGAAGATCTCCACAAGGTCCAATTTCTGGAAATAGCTTATTTTCTTTCCCCTTGTTTTTTCACTCCTGTTGTTCTGACTGTCTCTGTAACATGTTACTTTTTCTACATCTCTCATTTTTTTTTTCGTTTTGAAATTTGACTTTCAGAATGACGTTCTCTACAGAGGCTTGTCTCCTGATGTTCTATTGTTGGACCAAACAGGACATTTACAGGTTGGTGTTCAGTTTTTCGTTCTAAATAGTGTTCATAGGATCTCAACGGATCTTGGAAATAGAGGAAGGGGGAAAACGTTGATTAAATTATGACTAATTACTATTTTTTGCTGTATTGTAGCTAGTAGACTTCAGGTTTGGGAAGAAGTTATCTGGCCAAAGAACATATACAATTTGTGGAATGGCAGACTTTTTGGCTCCAGAGATAGTCCAGGGAAAAGGCCATGGTTTCCCAGCTGACTGGTAATACAGTAACTTCGGTGGTACATGCCTTGTATATCCTAAACCTAAATATTCTGTAGATAACTGGATATTTAGTTTTTGAGGAAAATGTGAGAAATTATTGTATAAAAAGTAAATCTATTCAGTATCTGATAGCATGGAGGCATTGAGAGCTTGGGAAATTAGGGAAATGCTCGATAGAAATATTCATAGAATTACAAAAATTTATATTAGACTTAAATGTTATTGGAAGAATATATGCTGCCAGACCTTAGTGTAATTGTGAGATTTATGAGAATATATGCTCAACAGAAATTATTGAAGGCTTAGGATTCAGACTCTAAGTTGTATATTTGTGGTTGTTTTCTTTCTTCTATTTTATGCTATTTTATTTTATTATTGTCTTCACAGTATTGTTTTGAGACCCTTTGCAGTCCTGAATTTGTTTGCAAATTTTCAGGTGGGCATTGGGAGTCTTGATATATTTCATGCTACGGGGTGAAATGCCATTTGGGTCATGGAGAGAAAGTGAGCTTGATACATTTGCAAAGATTGCAAAGGGACAGCTAAGTATCCCGCAAACTTTTAGTCCTGAAGTTGTTGATCTCATCACTAAGGTATTGCACGAATCGTTTAATCATTTCTCTGTCTCTCCCTTTCTGATAAGGAAATTTCATATGCGTACTTTTAATTTTAATAATATGTTCAGTTACTTGACGTTGATGAAGACACAAGACTGGGAGGCCAAGGTTATGATTCTGTCAAAAGGCATCCCTGGTTTGACGGTATTGATTGGAAAGGGATAAGAGACTGTAGTTTTCCCGTTCCTCATGAGATCACCTCTCGTATAACTCAACATTTGGAAAGTCACTCGGAGGACTGTTCTTCTGTTCCTCTAGCTTCTCCGTCTCGAAATGCAGAAGAACTTGACAATCCTGAATGGTTTGATGACTGGTAGTAGGATGAAAAATACAGGATTTTCCACCTTTGTAAACAATTTTGCAGGTGGACTTTCTTTGCTGCTGTGAGATTTGACTCACACCTTTGCTGAACAACAAGAACCCACTGAGGACATACAAAATCAATCGAGGAAAGAAATGCAGGAGTTACAAGCCTGAGACTGAGCCTGAAACTCACTTATGGTCCCGTTATATTTTACCCAATTATATATAGTAGCATTAGAAGAGTATATATATCTTGTGACAAGCTGCTGCTAATTAGCCTTTTGACTAGTTCAGTGGAGAGGTCGGCTCATAGATTTTTCTCTTCCTTTTTCTTTTGATTTTGGTGAATCTCCCTCCACTGTAAATACATATATGTGAAGATGAATAGGGGCTCCTTCCTTGATGATATTATACCTTTCCACTCTACTTCTGTAATAGCAGCTACAGAAATTTGATTGACTTAGCCAAGTGGCTACTCGAGTTTCTATCATCCGTTATTCTTATCGTTTACTATTCAAACTCTCTTGTACCATTTTCTTTTATGTTGTAAATACTTGAGCTCTGGTTTATGGAAATCCTTACTGATTGGTCTCCAGCAAAATTTATATCTTCCTCTCACATCTTCTCTAATGATTTGCTTGTTCAATTTGCTTTTGACATTGCTAGGGTCATATTCTTTGTCAATTATTGCATAGTTTCAGTGCAGGCCTATTCCTAATAATAAGTTAGTTTGGTCAACCAAATTATATTTGCCTACATTCATAGGAGGCCCAGCGAAGTGGTCCCAAGCCCTCAATGTGGAGCTAATGCTGCTTGCTTACCAAATCCAACTTTCAAACCCTTAGCTGTAATCTTTCTTTCCACTCTGTCCATGAACTTGCTTCAATGGTGCAAGTGCCACTTGGAGCTCCACATGGAACCAACATTTTGCAGTGAAGGAAATCTGCAATTTATTATTAAAAGGAGCTGCCAAATGTTGGTCTGCAACAATCATCAAGAAAATTTCCTCACTTCAAAATGGGTTAACTTTTATTATGTTTTTTTTATAATTAGTTTTAAAATTTTGCCAAATTTGCTTAATATTTATTATTATTATTTTAGTACAAGTAATAGTCTAAACTAGAAAGAAGAGAGATTTCGCGTACACACAACTATGATGCCGTTGGGCTAGACCCATTGGCTTATACTTTCCTTGATATGTTTTACAAATTATATAATGACATGGAGAAGAGAGAACCTACTCCACATAATAATTTAATCCAAGTACTATAACAACCATCATAATAAATCTTAAACTAATGAACGAATTAGACACGAACAACATTAGATCGAGTCAACTACCATTATTTTTTTAACAAAAATTGCAGAAAAATATATATAAAAATATTAATTATGGGGTATCTAGCCAACTTGTAACTTGTAAGGACAAAAAAAATATAAAAACAAAACAAATAATTAATTTACATAAACATGCAAAGTTAATTCATGGATGGTTTCCTTGAAGACAGATAAAGCAGGCTCAGCTCTTACGTCAATACCACAGCGGTGATAAATTATAATATTACAACTCTTACGCTAGCGGCTTAGATAGGTTTGGAAATTTTTTATGTCAAGATTCCGGTGATTGACTTATAAAAAAAAAAGATAACAGACCGATGAAAGTTTTATTTCGATGGTTTCAAAGAGCATGATCCTCCTATTTTTAAATTATTATGCATGACATATTCCTACAGGTAATTAGATAGCTATGTTTTAAAATATGGTAAATAATTTAGCTTTAAAATGTGGGAACTGTAAATTTATAAATCTGTCAAGTCAACTGCAGATAAATTTAATGCTAGTTAGGTATACATTGCCCATTTCCTAACATAACTTGAAGCTTTAGGAGTCTACTGGTTTTCCTATAATTTCTTCATGATTTCATCATGGATATAAAGATATTCCAAGAATTAATCGTTAAAAAATGAGGGAAAATTAGAATGAGTTATTTTCATGAAGCCAAATTGGCAATCACTTTCTGTGACCAAAGTTCCTTCCTTTCTTGGCAAAGAAGAAAGCAAACAGCAATGTATCATTACATTGATTCAAGAAGTTGGTATTTGAAATTTGATAAGAAAGATATTATCCTTAAGAATTCAAAATGCTCACTAAGGAATTCATAAATGAAACAGTGTTCAATTCAAAGTGTGTGTCTGTTCCTCTTGCACTTATAAACAAAAACCACCTAAAACTTATGAAACTTAAAGCTTCCATTGATCCATGTTACACATCTAAAGGCTGTTGAGGCCTTTTCTCTCTGTTGGCAAACCACTGGACTGTTCTTCTGGCAATTGGCAACCAAAGCCTCCTCCTCCTTTCCTCTTTCACATTGTTTTCAAGCAAAGAAGGCTCCCTGGTCCTGTTCTTAAAACCCAAATTCCCAAATCTTGAAAGAGCAGTGATTTCTGACATTGATCTTTTCTCACCTGGATTCATAGAACTTGAGGCATCAGCTGAAGTTGCTATGCTATCTGATGCAGAAGGTAAAATTGGGTTTGAAGCTGAACTGTTTTTGTTCATTGTAATCACTTTGTTCTCAAACAATCTTTTCATCCCCATCTCCTCCCTAATCTTCATAATCTCCTCATTTCCTGTTGTTTCCGCAGTTGAAAACTTCACATCAGTAAAATGTGCGGAAGAGAATCTGCTGCTTGACATTGTGTTAAGCATCTCTGAGTTCAGGAACATGAGGTCAGAGGAGCTCACATTGCTCCATCTGTTCTTAAACTCAAAGTCAGATACAACAATTTTGTGTTTGTGCTTGTGCAGGATTTTCTGACCCTCCTCTGTCTCATCACCAGCTTCTTCTTGGATTAACATTTCCTCTTCCTTATCAACAACCTTTCCGGATTTTCGAAAGCTGCCTCCTATGCTGAATCTTGAAGAACCACGATGCTCTTCCTCTCTCTGAACAAAGAGCTCTATGTTCGAGTCTTGTCGATGCTCTGATTGGTTATTCCACAAGAACCTCATGCTATTTGAGTAGGTAATGAATGTTAGGTCCTCAGAACTAACCTTGTGCCTGCACAGAGGACAGCTTGAGTGCTTTTCCAGCCAGTGATCAATGCAGCTAATGTGAAAAGCATGTTTGCATTTGGGCAGCAATCTGAGAACTTCAATATCTTCGAATTTTGACAGGCAGACTGAACATTCAAGACCTTCCTTTGACCCTTTAAGAGAGGAGAATCTGAAAAAAGGAAGTGCCTCAATCA
This sequence comes from Prunus avium, assembly GCF_965620075.1. Taxonomy (NCBI): domain Eukaryota; kingdom Viridiplantae; phylum Streptophyta; class Magnoliopsida; order Rosales; family Rosaceae; genus Prunus; species Prunus avium. The sequence goes on along the minus strand of NC_142290.1, from coordinate 36,599,929 downwards.
CTGTCTTGTCAATACCGGAAAATCGAGAGCTTGTGCTGATAAGTCTTGTTCCCGTGTGATTGTTTCCATAAACAGGAGCTTCTCTATGGCAGTGTTTAGCATAGACAAGGAGAGTAAAAGTTAGTGCAAACATGATAGAGAGAACACCAATAACCATATGAACACCTGGTTGATAACTAGATTGTTCCTCATTAGTATCTGTGCTGCTGCCTAAGGATTGTGCTTCAACATGGAAGACTACACAATTGAGAAGTAAAACAATCAAGCTTGAGTGAAACATTGGAAGATTGAAATCTTGGAACTGACCCAAAATTTTAATCATCCTAAGAAGCATTCTGTAAAGACAAAAAGAAATTATAATACATATATAGATATATGTTTGTGGGAGAACTTGAAGTTTAGGGGAAAAGGGTGAGGATGGGTTTGCTATGCATGGACTTTTTAATGTCTCTTCCTCAATAAATATAAATAATAAAAAAAATAGTTTTTTTGGTTTCTTCTGGGGTTGTTCTTGTGTGTTCCATCCCAATTTGATAAATCATTTTTATACTGCGGCGTGGTAAGGTAATTTATACTTAAGAAGTGATGAAGAGGTGAGAGAGGATTTATTGCATGTAGACAATACATGGCTTCTTATGGTAGGCGATAGGCGTTTCTTGCGTAATCATCCTACATTATAATAATATAAGCAGCAGCTGCCGTATGACATCAATCATGTTAAGATAAACCATATTAAACTAATGCTTTCATATATACCAAGTACACAAAGTGAAACCTGGTTAAAGAAATTGAAAATTTTGGTTATGAGGTTTTCACAGGTAATTTCTCCCCCTTATGTTTCAGTTTGATAATTGGATTGCTTTGTCTTTTCAGAATTTTAGTAATGACTTGCTGTCGCCTATGTTCCTTTCTTGGCAAAGAGGAAAGCAAACAACAACATACAATTAGATTGATTAAAGAAGTTGGTTTTTGGAATTTGATAAGAAAATTCTATTGACATGTATAGCTATTGGCCAAAGAATTCATAAAAAAAACAGTTTTCAAAGTGTGTGTGTGTGTCTGTTCCTCTTGAATTTTTAAGCAAACTGCCTAAAATCTATGAACTTTAATGCTTCCATGAAAAGAACATTCCACATTCTAGGGAAGCATTGATCCATATTATACATCTAAAGGCTGTTGAGTCCTTTTCTCTCTGTTGGCAAACCACTGGACTGTTCTTCGGGCAATCGGCAACCAAAGCCGCCTCATTCTTTCCTCCTTCACATTGTTTTCAAGCAGAGAAGGCTCCTTATTCCTGTACTTAAAACCCAAATTCCCAAATCTTGAAAGAGCAGTGATTTCTGACATTGATCTTTTCTCACCTTGATTCATAGTCCTTGAGGCATGAGCTGAAGTTGCTATGTAATCTGATGTGGAAGGAAAAGTTGGGCTTGAAGCTGAAGCATTTTTGTTCATTGTACTAACTTTATTCTCAAACAATCTTTTCATCTCCATCTCCTCCCTAATCTTCATAATCTCCTCATTTCCCGTTGCTGTTGCAGGCTCATGATTTAAATGTGCGGAAGAGAATCTATTGCTTGACATTGTGTTAAGCATCTCAGAATTTAGGAACATGAGGTCAGAGGAACTCACATTGCTCCATCTGTTCTTAAACTCAAGATCAGACACAACAATTTTGTGTTTGTGCTTGTGCAGGATTTTCTGATCCTCCCTTGACATATCAGGAACTTCTTCTTGGATTAGCAATTCCTCTTCTTTATCAACAGCCTTTTCAGTTTTCCGAAAGCTGCTTCCTATGCTGAACCTTGAAGAACTGCGGCAATCTTCCTCTCTCTGAACAAAGAGCTCTATGTTCGAGTCTTGTCGATGTTCTGATTGGCTATTCCACAAGACCCTCATGCTATCTGAGTAGGTAATGAACGTTAGGTCCTCAGAACCAATTCTGTGCCTGCACAGAGGACAGCTTGAGTGCTTTTCCAGCCAGTGATCAATGCAGCTAATGTGAAAAGCATGTTTGCATTTGGGCAGCAATCTGAGAACTTCAATATCTTCAAATTTGGATAGGCAGACTGCACATTCAAGACCTTCCTTTGACCCTCTAAGAGAGGAGAATCTGAAAAAAGGAAGTGCCTCAATCACTGTCTTGTCAATACCGGAAAATCTAGAGCTTGTGCTGATAACTCCTGTTCTTTGGTGATTGTTGCCACCAACATAAGCTCTTCCATGGCAGAACTTGGCATAGACAAGGAGAACAAAAGTTAACGCAAACATGATAGCGAGAATACCAATAACCACAGCAACACTTGGTTCAAAATTGGACTGTTCATCAGAAGGAAAATTTGGCCCTGAGGTTTGTGCTTCAACATGGAAGACCACACAGCCGAGAATCGAAATAATCAAGCTTGAATGAAACATTGGAAAGTTGAAAATTTGAAACTGGCCCAGAATTCTAATCATCTTTTGAAAGCATTCTGTAAAGGAAAAAAAGAACTGTATGTACATATATATACATATATGCAGATATGAGTTTGTAAAGAAGTCAGAAAATTTAGGGGAAAAGGGTAGGATTGGTTTGCTATACATGGACTTTTTAAAGTCTCTTCCTCAAAGGGTATATATCAATCTGGTTTGTGACTTGTCAGTTTTGTTGGATTCTTCTTGTATGTCCTGATTTGTTAAATCGTTTTCATATTGCAATATATTAAGGCTTAGACTTCAGAAGTGAAGACAACGTGGGGAGAGGAGGAATTGGATGTGGACAAATATTGCTTCTTATGGTAGGCTGTAGGCTTTTCTTGCGTAATCATCCCACATTGTAATATAAGCATCACCTACCACATTGCATCAATCATGTTAAGGTAAAACCTCAAAGAACATTATGAGCTTTTCGCAGGTAATCTGCCCCCGCTATGTTTCTGTTTCTGTTTGTATTGGATTTGCTTCGTCTTCTCAGAGTTTTAGTAATGAGACTACTTTTTTGTGATTTGAGTACATTTGGAGAGCTTAGCTTATCAAATATCAAGCTTTTTAATGGGAAATGAGAGTTGCTTAATTGTGATTTGACTAAATTAAGAGAGCTTATGAAAACCATCAAGGCTCTTAATGAGAGACAAATGAAAGTCAAAGCCGTATAAGCCGCATGCATTAGGTGCTGCTTAGCATTGCTCAGAAAGTCAAGGATTATAGGTTATGGTGATCTCACTGCTTAGGACATCAATTAGGCATGAAAATTAACTCAGCTAAACCACTTGTGTTTTCTACATGCAACCTTGAACTGGTTTGAATTTGATGACCAGTTCATTGAAAAAAAGAAAAGAAAAAGAAAATTCAGATTGGTTTTGCTCTCTGTTCAATAAAACTGAAACTAAATATTTTTTTTAAATAACATGTAGCATTCAGAATTTCAACTTGCTGCTTTCTTTATTTTTCAATGCTTTGCCGACCCTGTCAAAGACTCAAAGTAATCTTTTTAATTTAAGCATGTCCATAAAAACAGCATTTGCTAATGTCGTAGACCTAGAAGCAAGGGAAACGCCCTGTCATCCCTAGTAAATTTGTTGTAAGCAGGCACATCATTTTATTATTTATTATTATTATTTTTTCCAAAGAATACAATTTTCCAGATACTGATTTGGGAAACCAAGCTGTATGAAACAAAACACAAACACAACAAATCCGCCAGTGTTCCAAAGAAGGCACGTGGAGGATGGTGGGGCAGTAGGCAAGTCCAATAGTTATTGGACACAAGCAACGAATATTTGTTTAGTTTAGGATTGACTCTAAACCTATGAACTTTCCATCTGTTTAATCTAAAACCAGAAATTCAAATGATTTGCACAAGTTCTCCCCTATGAAGACACACTGCTACAAATTTTCCAATACATAGAGCTTAAAACTCAGAAATTCCATGATCTGTTGTAAAGATCGTCTTCAAGTTTAAAAGGAATTTATAAGTAAAGACACCTTGCTCAAGAACTACTAGGGTAGAACTGAAATATCTTGCCTTAAATATCACAAAGGAATAATGATGGAATATTATTACATACACCTGCAAATACTAGATTCCAGCAGATGAGGGAACTGTAGAAGAAGGCTATTACTACACAAGTACAGAGATAAGTTAAAGATACCTAAACATCGCCAGGTTTTCCTGACCACTTATCGATATTTATTAGTTTGGTTAAACATACTGCACACATGGTACAGAATCAGCTCTGTGCAGAGGCCGCAGGATTGCCATTTGGAAACGTCGCCATACCAGTGCCACTTTCGGGATTAGAAGGTTCTTCGCTTGCATGACGAACAAACTCTTCGGGGGACATGTGCAAACTATGGCAAGCACAAACTATCCTGATTTGGTTTGCCCCATATCTGTAAGTAACACCAGAAATTGTCCTGCCGTTCGGGCCTGGACCTTTGGTAGAAACCCATGGCAGATTTGGGCGGGAACCAGATCCCCCAAATTTTATGTCTGCAGCAATACCTGGTTTTATAGCTGAAAAATCAAGAGAGAAGTCCTCTGCCGTTGAGCGGTCAGGTGCTTCTTTTATCCTGAGGTTCGTGCTGCTTACTTTCATGTCTTCTTCTGCCTGAGAAGAGGAGCCCTCTTCAGTGACATTCTGTTTGCCATCGCCTCTGCCACGTTCTAAAATCCTCCCATCATATTGTGCTACGTCAGATGAATTATGTGAAATTACTTGCATCCCAGCTGCGTCAATACAAGAAGGGTGAGAAAGAAACAGAGGGGTCTTCTTCATCTACTGAAGCAATACTATGAGTTTCAGCACTAAAAAGATCAGTAGAATCAGAAACTTGTACAAGAACAATAGAAAGGCAATTTTTTTTTTTTAAATTATAAATTTTTTTATAAATCAAGTACCAAAGGTAAGGCAAAGCTTGAGAAGAATAAAATTAGAGGCGGTTCCCATGGTTTCTTAAGAAAAATACATGCATTGATGTAGATCTGTTTGCAGGAATCATAGACACGAGTCTCATCTCCAACCTTCCATTACCATGTCACTCGTTCACAAAGCCTTCAACACATTAAATAAAAACAAGTAATCCCAGTTCGAACCGTTTTCAGAGTTCAAGTCGTGGACCTTGCATTAGGCAGGGTACAAGGCAGTGACAGACAGTAAACTGGTCAAGATCAGCAATTCAACCATGAGCTGTTCATTTTCAGCATGCACAAAGGACACCTAGAATTTCCAATACATAAATATAGTTACCTGAGCTTGGTGGATTTCTGCCAGCATAGGAAGGATGGAATTGTTGAGTGTGAGGAACCAAACCCCAAGAATTATCCTTATCCAACATTGGGAGCTGGACTGGTGAATAGCCAAACAAAACTGGCAAGTTTCCAGGATTCACAGGTTGAGTCCCTGATCGCTCACTAGTCACAGTAGGCATAACCTGCATCATTCCATGCATCGGATGGCCCGATGTGCTGGTGGCACCAACAGAGCTAGACTCCTTCATAGGAAGAGAGTAAGGCATGTTCATCATGTTTACTGATTGCACTGAGAATGGACTACCATATGCCACGTTCCCAAGCTTATTTTCAGCTATATTAAACCTCTTCTGCCCATTTAGGTCCACAGCACTTGATTCAGCAAACCGGCGAACCTCCTTCTGAGCTTCGGAAGAGTCACCGGATCCAACAAATCGCTTAGATCCCTCATCATGTTGGGAAATCAGCACCGAGGATGAACCCTCCACTTCAGAATCTGCCACGTCTTCATTTTCAGCAGTTGAGCCATCCTCTGTTATGGAAATGTGTGATGTTCTCGTCTTGTCATGCATATCAGTGTAATGAGTTTCTCTCTCCTGCTTCTTTTGATGGTTCATCTCGTCGAACAAACTCTTACGTTTGTTTCCAGCCTCTGACCGTTTTTCCTCTTCTAATTCATCAGACTTGTTATTGTTGGCAACCCAGACCCCTCTCCCGTTCAAGTTGATTGATGCATCTGCATCAACACTGGCCTTGGAAAGGTCATTAAAGAAGTTTTCCTTAGGTTTCACTGAATCACTTCTTTGAGAGCTACTACTTGAGTCTTGTTTCTGAGCCCCACCATGAAGAAAGTCCTTAAAATCATCCACTAGTTTGCTGCCTCTATCACCTTCTTCTGCTTTAGTATTCGAGGGAGCACCACTTTTACCCTTGAATTTTGCAGATGATCCACCACAAGATAGACCCAAGCTAAGCTCAAGTCCATTTTCATCCTCCATTTGTTTCAGAAAGAAAATGAAGAATATCAGTTGAGGTCAAGAATAATCCCTTCCAGTTGTCTATTCTTTTCAGACTAAATCCCCAACACCATCGACACCAACACAAAGAGCGACCAGTCTGAAAAGTGATGCCTGCAAGAACAATGAATGTTAAATGCCTCACTTCCATGCATAACAAGGACACAGAGATGAGACAAAGTCATGGTAATCATGCATGGCTTGGCTATTAAAAAAATATCAATGTATAACTAAACATCTCTTGCTTAGGCATGAATGTAAGCACTGCTTACAATAATTACATTGGGGGCCATCATTTGGTTTAGTGGGGCTACAACACACACAATGGATTTTGCAAGTGTTTTAGTTTAGATCATTAGCCAGACAATTAGGTCCAAACTTCAAAGTAGTAAAGAAAAATCACTGATGTTACGCAAATACAAGAGCCTTAAAGAGGTTCCCCTAGTCAACATTTTCCACCCAACTCCTAAAATAGTGATTTCAGTCATATCTATAATCAGCCATTCATTTTAATCAGCTATAATCAATCTTGCACTTGCAGCGACAATTCTTATTAGTGGAGGCATACTATACAGAAGCAAGATATGCCTTAAACAAACACCAGCCCATTCTAGTGTATAAAAAGAACAATTCTGAGAGACTTTCATGATTAAATAGATCCGAGATCTTAGACTATCTAGTAATGAGTACAGTGGGAAAGAAAAACCCACAATTTCAAACCTCAAATTATTACTGATCTCAAAAGATAAAATCCATGCAACTGAACCTAACTATATATACAGTTCGGTTTTGAGCCAAAGATTTCCACTTGCTGGAAACAAAAAGAATAAAGAGCATAAGACCCAGACTTTTGTTAAGTCTAATATCCCTCCATTTGCTTAGCAACCAAACAAGGGCACCCACCCAGATCTGCTCCTCACCGGATTATCCCATTCTTTAACTAAATATATAATAAAAAATCGACAAAATTCAAAGCTATGAACTTTCAACAATAAAAAATGCAGAATTTAAACAACGTAGAGTCAGATAAGATGGAAAATTAACTGATTAATGAGATTCGATCTAATAAAATATCGATTTCCCAGATATTTCACAAGCATAAAAGGAAATCAATGAAATAAAACAGATTTAATCAGCCTAGCTGAAAATTTTCCATAAAACATACCAACATATAAGAAGGGACACATATTAGGTGAGACAAAGGGATACCTGAGTTCGAAGAGAAATGAGGAAACCCTAAATCCAGCTGCTTGGTCCAGAGAACAGTGAGGGGGAGAGAAAACAAGTGAAATTTGGTACAGAGAGTATGGTATAGTGGTAGAAAAATGATGGAGTTCAATCAAACCCACCTCTTTCTCTTTTTTATTTTTCCATTTTTCTATTTTCTGACCGCACGTGAATATCATGCGCTTTTTTTTTATAGCAAAATTTTAATTAAAGTTATGGATTGAAATTGTACAAGCAAGTTATCGAGTCAATTATTTATTTGCATTGGTAATTGTTACAAGAATTTCAATCTCCTCCTCAACAACATCTTATCTCTCTGAAAATGACATTAAGGGGTTAATTCAAAGCTTACAAATTATTCAAATAAAGCACGTCTACTAAGGGTGGAGCTAGCATTATATGATGGGGGTGGGCCAACTATAATGTACTCATTTCCATCTTATAACACGTGAATATAATGGAGTGTTAATAAATAAGGGGAGGCTAAGGCGACTCTTGACTTTGGAGTAGCTTCGTCATTGAAGCTAACATAGTTGTTGATGATCTGACGACTATTCATCATAACAAACGTAATATTTGTATATGGTTTACTAACTTTCTGTTGTTTTAAAGCTTATGAGTATTAGGATCCTTAGAGGATGTTCCTTACAATTTTATTTCTTAGTATACAACCCAAAAAGAAAAAAAGAATATCCGCAAAAGTGGCTGCATATGTCCTCAACTGCAAAAGGACTAATTGACAATTTGACCATAGTTTTCAAATAAGACAACAGATTGTGGGGTCAATTGGTGAATAAGGTTAAATAGCTAATCCCGTTTTTGTCCTACTGCATTACCAGTTACAGAACGAGTGTTAGAGAAGGGTGTATTATTGGATTCTCACTTTTTTTTGCCCTTTTTTCCCTCAGAGAAACACAACTTCATTTTCTAAGTTCTCACGTGTGGTTCCAAAAACAAAATAAATCACACGTGTTTGAACAGATTGCGCCAAAATGCTCGAGCAAAGCGCGCCCTTTTCTTCTTCCTCTTCTTCTCCCTCCCTCCCTCTCTGTCGATTGCCGTGTATTCGAGCTGGAGCATCCACATCCGACCCGAAAATCGTCTACAAGGACTAGATCCTCGCGCGGGTCGGATCCAGAGCCTGCTCCGATTTGTCTTAAATTCCAGTATGTGAATGTCTAGTTACTCTCAAGTTATCTTTCATTTTGACATTTGACATTTTATCCCTCTTTTTCTTCTAATATTATCAGCACATATCCATACAAAATTAGTCTAGAATACCTTAAAGGTGATCTCTTTACAGAATTTTCTGCAACCTTGAGCTGTTTGCAGCAATACCCTTATTGGGTAATGTTGGCTTTGATCTCTTACATGCTACAGTAAACTAATTATCTGCATACATGTTTCATGAGATTGGGTAATGTTGGCTTTGATCTCTTACATGCTACAGTAAACTATTCACTGGAATTTCTGCATATATGTTTCATGAGATTCTTTCTTAATTTGCCTTAGCACTGGAAAGCAATAGGGACAATTTAATGAATGAAAAGATTGAACTTTTTAAGCTAGCAAGAAGTTCTGATCATCAGTACACTAGTCTGCATTATGAAGCAGAAACTGGGGAAATAGGAACATTAATTGATGAAACCAAAAGCAATTTCCTGAACCATCATTCCTATTGCTTATCCAACCTAAACAAATGTCATTGATTTGGTACACCCTTTCATGCTGGCATGTTGCAATCCCATATCTAACTACGACTTCTGTTTATCCTTTCGTGATTACCTGGTTGGCAACCTTCTCCAAGTGATGACAAAGCAAAGGCTGTCAGGTCGGACCTTCCGGAACGCCCAGAATGTGAGAGAATGTTGGCCCCCTTCCAGGCCATGACGTTGATACAAACGTCTCCATTTTGGACCAAAAAGGAAATAGCGACAGCGGCGGCGTTTGAACTGCATAGGGTACTCTTCACCAGCAATGTCATACACTGTGACCTGGATGCCTTCTTCAGGAACTTCATTAGCCTTCAACAGTGGCAAGATGTGCCTTTTCACGTCTTCTTTGCTAATGGTCAGCGAACTTGAGCCCAATGCCACATCAGTGCCTGACAACTGCTTCTCAAAAGGCTCGCTGCACCTTCCGATCAAGTTTTGGAGGCTTCGGGGGACTGGAGGGGCATAGCCTCCGTAGAACGAACCTTGTTCCATTTGTTGTGGTTGTTCAGGCACGTGCAGAGCTGCAATGGCTTCTTGGGCTGCATGTTCTTGAAATTGAGTCCAGTGTTGGAGGCTTGTTGGGACTGGTGGGAGGCCAAATGAGACATAGCCTCTGTAGGACGAACTTTGTTCTAGTTGTTGTGATTGTGCAGCCATCCCTTGTGCTGCTGCAATGGCTTCTTGGTCATGTTGGGCTGCATGTTCTTGAAATTGACCAAACTCTTGGAGGCTTGGGAGAGAACCAGGTACATAGAGTGAAGTCTGTCCTGGTTGTTGTGATTGTGCGGCCATGCCTTGGAGGCTTGCGATTGATGAGGTACAAGAAGGGACATAGTTGTTGATTCCAGAGGAGGAGCCTTGTTCTAGTTGTTCACGTTCTTGAAACTGAATTACGTCTCGGGGGCTTTGGACTGGCAGGAGATGCGGAGAGACAGGGTTGAAGGAAACTTGTGCTACTTGCTGTGGTTGTTCTTCTGGAGCAATGACGTCAACTTTAGTTTCTTGCATTTGCTGATCAGGAACAGATTCTTCTTGCATTTCCTGATCAAGAAGAAATTCTTCTAGCATATGCAATGCTTCTTGCGCATTTTCTGCAGGTTCATTATTTCCTTCCAACTCGTCATTGGAGGATTCATAATCCAAAAGCATGTGCTTTATATAGGAAATAACTGCTGGAAATTCATCTGGGGGGCCTTCATTATGATCATCAGCCATGGCTGCTGGTGTTGTTTTCTTTCACAGTGGTTCTTCTGATCGCAAGAGAAAAGTGTTTTTTGGGAGATTAATTTGGTTGAAGAAAGATGGGAAATGGAAGGTACTCGCTCTTTCTCTTTCTGCACTGAATTTTATAGACGGTTAGAGATCAGATGTTTATGGATGGAACCCTTTTTCTTCTTTCTTTTTTTTTTCCTTGATAATGGAGCTCGAATTACTTATTAGTCTCTGGACTAAATCTGTTATAACTAACAACCAACTGTTAACACCCTAATATACTTTGACTGAAGGAAGCTATTACTGACTTGTAAATTTAACCATCTTGCTGGGTAAAATTATCAAGTAAATGTTATTGTGTTGCAAAATATTGCAGGACAATATTCATAGCTGATGATTTATTTGCATTGCTACTTAAGGACATTAAATTGATGAAACCAAAACCAATATCCAACATGGTTGTCGCAAGGTTAAATACTAAATGTCGTTTTTGTCCTGCTACAATGTAGCAGCTACATGAAAAGACGAGTTAGCAGGCAGGGGTATTATTGGCTTCTCAAGGTTTTTTTTTTTTTTTTTTCCCCTGACAGAAACACAACTTCATTTTTGTTTTAACAGTATGCGCCAAAATCATAAACTCTGCTGGAGCAAAGCGCGCCCTTTTTCTTCTTCCTCTTCTTCACCCTTCCACTCTGTCGATTGCCAAGGACTGTCTCCACCTCCAAAGAGCTGGAGCATCCACATCCAACCTGAAATCGTCTAAAAGTACTAGTTGCTCGAGCGGGTCGGATCCAGAGCCTGCTCCGATTTGTCTTAAATTCCAGTATGTCAATGTCTAGTTACTCTTAAGTTATCTTTAATTCTCTCTCTCTCTCTCTCTCTCTCTCTCTCTCTCTCTCAATAATATCACATATCCATACAAATTGCATAAAAAAGGTCTAGAATACCTAAAATTTGATCTCGTTATAGAATTTTCTGCAAAATTGAGCTGTTTGCAGTATTACCCTTATTGCAAAATTGATCTCTTTACATGCTACAGTAAACTTGTGAGGACACTTTTTATTTATTTATATGTTTCATGCGATTTTGGTTGATTTACAATATAGATAGCTAAAGAAAATAGTGTACCTGGTTTTCAGACCAGGGTTATAGACAGAGCGGTCTAATTAGAGCATTCAATATTTCAGCAAACAAAAATTTCTGCACTGTTAAAAAAGAGCTACCCTGCTACACTTAATTTGCCATGACAACTAGTACAAGTAAAACTAAGATTCTTTCTTTCTACATCCTTAACAAAAATTCACAGCTGCGTTAGTACTGGAAAACAATAGGGACAATTTAAAAAAATGAAAAGATTGAACCCCTTTAAGCTAGCAAGGACTGATCATCATCAGTACTCTGCATTATGAAGCAGAAACTGTGAAAATGCTATCAAATCCTACTAAAATGGGGGGATAATATGCCCAAAAATTCATAATACTCATACCAAAATGGACATTATGCCCAAAACATCAGAAATATGAAGAGGAACTCCTAAAGCAAACCTCCACTAACATTAATGGCAGTCCACAATCTCAATTCTGCCTTCTTTGTCTTCTTTTCTTGATGGTTTCGAACACAGGCAACCTTCGTGAATGGATTGCGAAGCAGAGGCCTCCATTGTTGACATGGCGGAAAACCCACAATGTCAGAAAATCCTGCGTCTCAACCAGTCCGAGATCATGACAGAAAGTTTTCCAGCCTTGACTAAGGACATAAAGATAGGTGCCCCAAGTCGTGAACTTCATTGGGTACTCGTTGCCATCCATGTCATAAGTTGTCACATCGATGCCTTCATTAGGGTTTTCACCTTTTCTCAATACTGGTTTGATGTGATTGTCAACGTATTCTTTGTTCAAGCAGAGCCTGGGAGTTTTACTCACATCACTGGGTGTTAGCTGTTTCTCAAAAGGCTTGCTGCAATCTTGGATTAAGTTTTCTAGGCTTGTGATGGGTGGCAAATCAGGAGGGGCATAGTGTCCATAGAACAAACCTCCTCCTTCTTCTTGTTCAAATTGCAGTTCTCTTCGTCCTTGTGCAGCACCATTAGTGGCTTCAGATTCTTGGATTCGTAGCGCCTTTTGCTTACTTCCGCTGGGTGAGTTTAACTCAATTCCAGAAAGAATTTTGCTCTTCATGTGCTCCAACTTTCTCGCTGTTTCGTAATCCAAAATTGTATGCTTTAAATATAGAAGATCATGAGCACCTTTGATACTGTCCGTCATCTCTTTGTCTTCATAACCGGGGTCTTCACGGTCTTGCGGTTGATCAGGCATGTCATGTGCTGCCATGACTGCAGGTTCTTGAAACCGAGTTGAGCGTTGGAGGCTTGCAACTGCAGGTTCTTGAAACACAGTTGAGCGTTGGAGGCTTGCAACTGCAGGTTCTTGTGCAACGATGGCTTCAACTTCAGTGCCTTGCAAGGTTGCTGCTGCCAATTCTTCTTGCGCATTTTCTGCAGGCTCATTATTTCCTTCCAACTCGTCATTGGAGGATTCAGAATTGGAAAAGGCTGCTGCAAATTCATTTGGGGGGTCATCATTATGATCATCAGCCATTATGCTTCTTCTGATCGCAAGAGAAAAGTGTTTCTTTGGGAGATTATATTAACTTGGTTGAAGAGAAATGGGAAATGGAAGGTACTTGCTCTCTCTCTCTCTCTCTCTCTCTTTCTCCACTGGGTTTTATAAACAGTTAAAGAGATCGATGTTTCTTTTATGGAAATCTTTTTCTTCTTTTTCTTTTTTGCTTGATAATGGAGCCCAAATTACATATTAGTCTCTGGACTAAATCTGTTATAACTAACAAACAAGTCTTAACAACCAACTGTTAACAACCTATATATTTTGACTGAAGGAGACTATTACTGACTTGTAAATTTAACCATCTTGCTGGGTTAAAATATATTAATTATAGTAAACATAAGTCAATTTGAGTTTTAGGCTCTTGGAACATACGAACAATAATGAAAACCAAAAGCAATATATCTTTTTAAAAAATATATATATATTATTTATTCCCATACCAATATTCACATCTTAAATTTGGCCATATATATATATTCATCTCAAAAGTCATTCCTATCACCAATCAAATGCTATCAAATCCTAATAACCCTAATGCCCGAAAATTCATAATACTCCTAGCAAAATGGACATTATGCCCCAAAAAAAAAAAAAAACAGAAATATGAAGACAAACTCCTAAATCAAACCTCCATTAATATTAATGGTAATTCTGCCTTACCGGTCTTTTTTTCTTGATGGTTTCGAACACCGGCAACCTTCTTGAATGGATTGCGAAGCAGAGGCCTCCATTGTCGACATGGCGAAAAACCCATAAGGTCACAAAATCCTGGTTCTCAACCAGTCCAAGATCATTACAGAAAGTTTTCCAGCCTCCAGTGAGAACATGAATCTTGGTGGCCCAAATCTTGAACACCATTGGATACTCGTTGCCAGCCATGTCATAAGTTGTCACATCGATGCCTTCATTAAGGTTTTCACCGTTTCTCAACAATGGCATGATGTTATTTTCGACATCTTCTTTGTTCATGGAGAGCCTGCATTGGTTATCTTTCACATCACTGCTTGTTAGCTGTTTCTCAAAAGGCTTACTGCAATCTTGGATTAAGTTTTGTAGGCTTGGGATTGGTGGCAAATCAGGAGGGGTATAGTTTCCATAGAACAAACCTCCTCTTTCTTCTTGTTGAAATTGCAGTTCTCTAGGTAAGCTTCGTCCTCGTGCAGCACCATTAGTGGATTCTCGGGCTTGCGGGGCTTCAGGTTCCTGGATTCGTAGTGCTTTTCGCTTACTTCTGCTGCGTGAGTTTAACTCAATTCCAGAAAGAATTTTGCTCTTCATGTGCTCCAAATTTCTCGCTGTTTCGGGATTCAAGATTGTACGCTTTAAATGTAGAAGAAGACAAGCACCCTCCTCGGTGCTGCTTGTCATCTTTCCGTCTCCATAACCGGGGTCTTCACGGTCTTCTCGACTAGCCATGTCTGCCCTATAGCTCTCTCCAAATATATCGTACTTTTTCTTAGGATTCTCGAGAGAAAAGAAAAAAGAAAAAGTTTTCAATTGCTGAAGGCTTCCGCTAGTTGTTAATGTTGGGGACAAGAGAAGGGGGAAAATATATAGAGGGTTGCGGAGCAAACAAACGATTAGGGTATTTGGTGTGTCTTCTTGATTGGCAAGTAATAATTGTGAGTAAGAATCCGAATCCATTTTGGCAAAGGTGTTAGAGTCTTACAAAACTTCTGTTACAGTTGATATGAGTGTCATGATGTAGGGTACAGGGGGGACTATTTTGATTCCAATAAGTAATTAAGTTAAGGATGGCTACATATTTTTAATCTCGGTTGTTGGATTGTATCCATTAGATGTGTTAGTAGATTTAATATGCAACATACATGCAATCCAACGGTCGAAATTAGAAATATGTAACCAATCCTTAACATAAAATATTAGAAAAATTAGTGCACATCGTTAACAAAAACTTATATTATTAACATTTATCAATCTGTTTTGATAGGTGATTTTAAGTTAAGGATGTTTGTACATATTTCTAATCTCGGCCGTTGAATTGTATCCATTAGATGTGTTAGTAGATTTAATATGCAACATACATGCAATCCAACGGCCGAAATTAGAAATATGTAACCAATCATTAACATAAAATATTAGAAAAATTAATATACATAGTTAACAAAAACTTATATTATTAACATTTTATGAAGATAAAGTTTCACTTTCATATTAGGCCTATGTCATATGAAACTTAATTGATTTTAAATCACAAGCTAATAATTATATGACTTTTTAAAAATGTTAAATCTCATTTTTTTTTTCGTTAGCATATGTGTACATAAGCGGAGATGTGTTTGCTTGATAATGGAGCCCAAATTACTTATTAGTCTTTGGACTTACAGATTAAGTATTATTAACAACCAACTGTTAACAACCTATATACTTTGACTGACGGAGACTATTACCGACTTGTAAATTTAACCATCTTGCTGGGGTAAAATATATTAATTACAGTAAACGTAAGTCAATTTGAGTTTTAGGCTCTTGGAACATACGAACAATAATGAAAACTAAAAGCAATATATCTTTTTTTAATATATATTATTTATTCCTATACCAATATTCACATCTTAAATTTGGCCATATATATATATATATATATATATATATTCTTCTCAAAAGTCATTCCTATCACCACTCAAATGCTATCAAATCCTAATAATCCTAATGCCCGAAAATTCATAGTACTCTGCAAAATGGACATTATTATGCCCAAAAACAAAAACAAAAAAAACAGAAATATAAAGACAAACTCCTAAAGCAAACCTCCATTAATATTAATGGTAATTCTGCCTTATCGGTCTTTTTTTCTTGATGGTTTCGAACACCGGCAACCTTCTTGAATGGATTGCGAAGCAGAGGCCTCCATTGTCGACATGGCGAAAAACCCACAGGGTGACAAAATCCTGGTTCTCAACCAGTCCAAGATCTTTACAGAAAGTTTTCCAGCCTCCAGTGAGGACATGAATCTTGGTGGCCCAAATCTTGAACACCATTGGGTACTCGTTGCCAGCCATGTCATAAGTTGTCACATCGATGCCTTCATTAAGGTTTTCACCGTTTCTCAACAATGGCATGATGTTATTTTCGACATCTTCTTTGTTCATGGAGAGCCTGCATTGGTCATCTTTCACATCACTGCGTCTTAGCTGTTTCTCAAAAGGCTTACTGCAATCTTGGATTAAGTTTTGTAGGCTTGGGATTGGTGGCAAATCAGGAGGGGTATAGTTTCCATAGAATAAACCTCCTCCTTCTTGTTGTTGAAATTGCAGTTCTCTAGGCAAGATTCGTCCTTTTGCAGCACCATTAGTGGATTCTCGGGCTCGCGGGGCTTCAGGTTTTTGGATTCGTAGTGCTTTTCGCTTACTTCTGCTGGGTGAGTTTAACTCAATTCCAGAAAGAATTTTTCTCTTCATGTGCTTCAAATCTCTGGCTGTTTCGGGATTCAAGACTGTATGCTTTAAAAATAGAAGAAGATAAGCACCCTCAGTCCCATTCGTCATCTCTCCGTCTCCACAACCGGGCTCTTCACCGTCTTCTAGACTAGTCATGCCTGGCCTGTTGCTCTCTCCCTCATTGGTCAACATCCTACTTTTTTCAGGATTTTCGAGAGAAAAGAAAAGAAAAGAAAAAAAAAAGAGGCTTTCTAGGCAGATTTGCGGAAGGCTCCCGCTAGTTGTTAAAGCTGGGGACAAGAGAAGGGGAAAAAGAAATAAAATAGGGTTGCGAAGGAACCAAACGATTAGAGTATTTGAGTTGTTTACTTGGCCTTCAAGTAATAAATGTGATCGTGACCAATGAGAAGGTGTTAGAGTCTTACGATAGTTTTGGCAGTTTTTGATCATGACCAATAAGAAGGCGGTGGAGTCTTACAAAAGTTCTGTTACAGTTGATATGAGAGTGAGGATGTGGGGTACAGGGGGGACTGTTTTGATCAAATCTCCCGTTTTGATATTGCATAGGATTCTAGTCCTTTTTAATCTCCAATGGTGGGCTGCTTGAAAATGCCCTAGGCCTCATTTCGTTGGTGGGTCCCTTAGTTATTTCAACAAAATTAAAGCCCAGAAAGGGTAACCAGGCCCAAAGAGGAATACAGCGGAAAGACTAGAATGAGGAGGTTGAGTGAGGATGCCCACCCAGTAGGCATCACACAATTAAAAAAGCCCAAATAACAAAGTATTTTGCTAGCCGGTGGGCGAAATACGACTGTTTAGATGCCGTTGTGGGCTCTGCATACATCAATAGTAAAAAATTACCTATATATGTTTGTCAACGACTGACCGTAGCATGACTCACCCAAAATTTCGCTAAAGGGACAACAGTCTTTGATGGTTATTTTTTGGGTTGTTATGAGAAGTTGCCAACTGCATAGATGGTTCACATAATTTGAGGTTAGAGGTGAAGCTTCGATCCCTTCCACCATTGTAAGAAAAAGCAGAAAACAAAAAGACCATTGGGAATTTGGGAATATTAGGAATTGCATGTTATTACAATTCACCATTTGGCAAATATTATTTTACCAAATTGGATAACGGCTTGCGCTTCTAGTTCGTGCCGGCGAAAAGTATACTCAGACTTTTGGTCCTTCATCTTCTTCTTCCTTATCCA
Source organism: Prunus avium (assembly GCF_965620075.1). Taxonomy (NCBI): domain Eukaryota; kingdom Viridiplantae; phylum Streptophyta; class Magnoliopsida; order Rosales; family Rosaceae; genus Prunus; species Prunus avium. Next base: position 36,582,291 of record NC_142290.1, on the reverse strand, counting down.
AATAGTTGTAGGGTTGAAATTTAAAACGAATAGCTGTTACTCTTCCTTACAAGTTTCAAAAGGTTTTCAACAAAATATTGGATGGATAATCTCGAAATTCACTCTTCCCTGTCATGCGGATTCCCACAGAAACCACTCAGTTAAAGGAAAATCTTCATGTCTTCTTCTATAACAAATATTCTACCAGTTTACCATTTTAATCTTTTTTTATCTTTTTTCTTTTGTCCATTATAGTTTACTTCACAAATTATTTATTTATTAAATTGAATTAATATAATCAGTTAATCATAATAACTTGTAGCGTCAAGTGCTGGGGAGTTTAGGTCAACTGGACAAAATGCATGACGAGTCCATGACCTACTTGGGTTTTCGGTATGAGGAAACAGCCAGCCATTAGAGTTGAATTCAAGATACAATGTAATAATAAAAAAAATATTAAAGTTGAGTTATTTATGAATAATACAGCTAGTCCATGCTGGTCCTTTTCTTACTTTTTCTACTTGTTTTGTATTATGTGTAGAAATTTAAAAAAAAAAGAAAAAAAGATAACAGATACAGAACACTGATATTTTTTTTTTTCCATTTGATACAAATATATATATATATATATATATATATATATATATATATATAAATTTGAGCTGATTTTCAGTCTAATCTAATTGGGTTGGTTGGTTGACTCCAGCTCTCTGTAACTTCCTCTGTGTATATATACTTGTACCCTTTCCTCTCTCTCCCTCATAGTGCACCATCATTCCCTTCTGTAAGTCAGTAGTTTTAAGGTTATAACAGACCTATTGGAGAAGGGGAGAGAGAGAGAGAGAGAGAGAGAGAGGCAGAGGCACAAACAGAGAGGGTGAGAAAAACAGATTTTAGGAGAATGGCAGGAGGATTTGGAGGTGATGGGGTGCTATCAGAAAGGGCTCATCAATATGAGTATAGGATTACTGGGTATTTCATCTTTGCTTGCATTGTTGCAGCCCTTGGAGGCTCTCTCTTTGGCTATGATCTGGGTGTTTCAGGTCAGTCTTTTTTTTCCTCACTGGTTTATAATTTAAAAGCTGAAAATTAGATTCTTTTTTGTATCTGGGTGTCTGTGATTCATGGATATCAGCATATCCTGTGAAGCAGGCTTGTTAGACTGATGATTTTCTTGATAAAGTTGAAGCCTGCTTTATATTGAAGGACCAATACTATCATACTAATATCATGATCATTACCATGTTTTCACAGAAGTAATTTGAGAGGTTGGAGGAATATGAAAGGGTGTGAAATTTGAAACTTTGAAGTTTTTCAACTACAGAATGAAAACCCAATTGTTTAGTTTTTCATAGAAAAAAAAAATACAGGAAATGATGGTTGAAAGCTTTGTCTGTGTTCAGAAAAGCATATTATGATGCTTTAAGGAATTCTCAATCCTAAATTCTGCATTTCTTCAAAGTAATTAATGGGGCAGATTTTTTATTCCTGTACTGTTCATTTCCAAATACTTGTTAAATTCTTTCAATGCAATACCTTGGGTGCAACATACCATCAGTGATGTGCTGCCTCACCTAACAAAATAAACATACCTTTTCTGTGATTTCCTTATCCACAAAAATGGACAGAAGCCTTCATAGATAAAAAAGTTTCTATGATTTTAGATAAGACATTGAATGCATACCTGCCATCTGCAACAATCAGATTCCATAATGCTTAAGATTTTTGTTTTTCGTATGAAAAAGAATGTTACCCTTCAAGGTTTAAGGGAAGGAAAATGGGATTATATGCTACTGTAGGGAAGAGGCCTCTTTTGGCATATAATTCCACAATCAAGATAAAGAATGTTACTTTTGATGCTAAATTTCAGGTGGGGTGACTTCCATGGATGATTTCTTGAAGGAATTCTTCCCGAAAATTTACAGAAGGAAGCAACTGCACCTCAATGAGACAGATTACTGTAAATATGATAACCAAATTCTGACACTCTTTACATCGTCCCTGTACTTTGCGGGACTCATTTCTACATTTGGAGCTTCCCATGTTACCAGAAACAAAGGCAGGAAAGCCAGCATTCTTGTTGGAGCAGTCAGCTTCTTTATAGGAGCAGTCCTGAATGCTGCTGCAAAAAACATTGCAATGCTGATCATTGGTCGCATATTTCTTGGTGTTGGCATTGGATTTGGAAACCAAGTAAGCCTAATGCTCTCCACCGAAGAAAATTAACAGCATCTTTCTGATTTACTAACAACTTTCTTTGACTATAATCCAGGCAGTTCCCTTGTATCTCTCGGAAATGGCTCCTGCGAAAATTCGAGGAGCAGTTAACCAACTTTTTCAGCTGACAACCTGCTTAGGCATCCTCATAGCTAACTTGATAAACTATGGAACCGATAAAATCCATCCATGGGGTTGGAGATTGTCTCTTGGTTTAGCTACAGTCCCAGCAACTCTTATGTTTGTTGGGGGCCTTTTTCTTCCTGAGACCCCAAATAGTCTTGTAGAGCAAGGCAGATTGGAAGAAGCAAGAAAAGTACTGGAGAGAGTGAGAGGCACCACAAAAGTTGATGCTGAGTTTGCTGACCTGGTTGATGCCAGCAATACAGCTCGAACCATCAAACACCCGTTCAGGAATCTACTTGCACGAAAAAATCGTCCCCAATTGGTGATAGGAGCCTTGGGAATTCCTGCATTCCAACAGCTCACCGGCATGAACTCAATCCTCTTCTATGCACCCGTCATATTTCAGAGCTTGGGATTTGGCTCAGGGGCAGCTCTATATTCATCTGTCATTACTAGTGGAGCGCTTGTTCTCGCTGCATTCATTTCAATGGCTTTAGTTGATAAGTTTGGCAGAAGAGCTTTCTTCTTAGAAGCTGGAACTGAGATGATATGCTGCTTGGTAAATGCACATTTAAGCAGACTAAGAAACTCTCACTTTAGTTACCAGAATGCCTACAATATATTCTATTGCATATACTCACTACGATTTTGTTTTTTCAATCTATGCAGGTTGCTGTGGCCATAACTCTAGCCCTGAAGTTTGGACAAGGAGAAGTCCTCCCAAAAGGAATTGGGATCTTCCTTGTTATTGTCATTTTCATATTTGTTTTGGCTTATGGAAGGTCTTGGGGTCCTTTGGGGTGGTTAGTTCCAAGTGAGCTATTTCCCTTGGAAACAAGATCAGCTGGACAGAGTGTGGTGGTCTGTGTCAATCTCCTCTTCACAGCTCTGATAGCACAGTGCTTCCTCGCGTCGCTATGCCATCTTCAATATGGGATTTTTCTGCTGTTTGCAGGCTTGATAATGATTATGAGCAGCTTCATCTTCTTCCTCTTGCCAGAAACAAAGCAGGTGCCCATAGAAGAAATATATCTTCTCTTTCAGAAACACTGGTTTTGGAAAAGAGTAGTAGGAGATGGGGAGCAAGTTGGACCCAATGGGAAGCCAGGAGCACAAGTCTAAAATCTCTAGCTAACACAAAAAGAAAACATTGTTCAGATTTCTTATTCATAGTTTGTTTCCTGAATGCAGTACTATAAATAATTGAGAATTAGTTTCAACAATTTCAAAAGTTCAAAGAATTAATATCATTTAGGTCCTGGATAAGTCGCCAAATTTAGAACCAAAATGGCCTGGAAATGTCATATCTGCATGGCAGACAACCTCCATTTTCATATTAACTACACATCTCCCTGGATATATGTTTATCCTGTTTGTTCTTGTCATGGCAATAACATTCCAAACAAGCATCTGAGTTCCACTGAAAATTAGAAGACAGCATAAAAATTTCTGACTAGAAGTTTCTTTTTCTTTGTTTTTTTTTATTTTTTTTATTTTTTAATTTTTTTTGTCAGATAGAAACTTTATTAGATAAACTTTAAATTTTGCTGACAGCATCACCAGATACGTTTTGGTTTGTCACTAACAAACGATGTGGCATTTATCCAAAGAATACAGGATAACCTTGTTATAAATAATTGCATTTTCATCTGACTTTTTGTAGCACTAAATATTTTAGAAATCCAATTATTAAATATCGTAAAAGAAATTTTTTCAACTTTTTCCTTCAGTATGGAACCAACTTTCCGTTGAAAATCAAGTCCACCGACTTAGTTGAATACAATTATTATTTTGAATTATAAAAATATACAGTGGTCAGATGTTCATCGTCCTTATCTAAATGGATATGTTCAAATTTCCTCTTTCTCCCCTCTTATATAATTTATTTAATATTTTTCTGACCAAAAAAAATTTTAAGTTAATATTTCTTTCCTAATCGGTATCAGTGACCCGACATATATTTATTTGTATGGAAACTACATTAAATACAACCCACAATTAAATAATTATGGTCAATGATAACATAATAATGTACACAAAATTAGATCTATTGGCCCGGATAACCAAAGCATTGTCAGAATTGACAAAAATTGGGATGTCAAATGGAAGCCAAATTTGTACCACCAAAAACTGTGCATGGCATTCATAATCCCATCTCAGAAAGTTCATGCTAGTAGCTTAGCAAGTTCATCAACTCTCAAACTTCCCTGTGGTACAACATTATCTAGACTTTCCCCAAAATCCCTTGTTCTTTTAACTTTAGTATCCTTCTTCTGAATCTTCTCACTTCCTCTCTTCACAGGAACTGTTATCTCTTTCACTTCTGAAACACTGGTTTCTTGCTTCATAACCTTTACTCTCTTCTGAACTGCTACTTTCTTAGGTCGATGATGCTTGAACACAGGGCCAGGGGGAGCAGACTGCGCCAAGGCAACTGCCCTTTGAAAAATAATGTCGGCATCCAAGGCCGAATCATCTAAAATAAGTGCACTCCCACTCCCAACAGCTTCGTTCAAAAGTAACAGCACGTTCTCCATACAAGGTCCACTCGACCTTGCTGGCTCACTCAGATTTTCTGAGCCTACTGAAGCACATTGTGGGTTCTCATTACTTCTCGGACCCCCCATGACTGTAGTTGGTGATGCTTCATCAGCAGCACAGCCTGTATTATCCAATATGCGCTCAATTCCAGATGGATCCAATATAGCTTTTGATTCATCATCTTCAACATCTGAAATGGTTTCAGTTACATGGGTCCCTCCAACAGCTGAAACCCTATCAACTGAAGCACATGGCTCAACATATTGTGAAGGAGATAGATCCTCACTTCCCTCTGCACCCACAACTTCAGAACCAATAGAGGGTGTGCTTGTATTGAGTATTTCAAGACTTGCATCCTTGATTGAAACTGCAGAAGCGCATGATGTTGATTCTTCCTGGCCTTCCAAGGGAGGTGCAATAGAAGTTGAATCATCAACGTCAGATCCTTTGACTTCCTTGAGATTATTCTCTGGATTTGGAAGAGAGGACTTCCATTCCCGACCTCTCCACATAAGAATGTGCTCAAGTTCAAATGAAATTAGCACGCAAGGGACAAGATCCTGCATTCACATAGTTAAGAGAATTTCTTAGCATGCTTTGCTATGAAAATTATCATGACAAGAGAAATGTTCTCTTAAAGAAAGATACTAAATATAGCAGACCTTTAGTTTAGCACCTATTTTCCGGTAGTCACTCCCATTCATCCCTGTACAATTTATTCGCACTAATTCACACTCTTCAAAGGCCTCTCCGACATTTTTTGCCAACTCAGAGTATACTCCATTTTTCCCTGTTAAAAACAAACTCACCATTATGAGTTTACTTGAGGGCAAAATTGAAACATTCTTATTGCCATTCTAAAGATTACATTAGGCATAAGCATATGGTACCTAGCTTGCATATTGGTATCAGATTCTGTCCCTTCTTGCGCATTTCAGTTGCTTCTTCTAGTGTTAGACCCTCAGGAGCCCGTTGAACCAGTCTAGGATACACAGGAGTGATAGGTCTCCAAAGCATGAGAGGAAACTGCGGACGAGTTTTGTAGTTGTAGTTTCTGCCTCGGAAAAGGTATATCACCCCACCTTTTCTGTAAATGATTTTCCCTCCAGTTTTTTCCTGTCAAACAATATAATCCAATAATAATTAACTCAAATGACAAACAAACCAAATCTCAAACAACCTGACATTCATTGGTAATCTTATATTTGTAAAATAGCGAGTCATAGTTTGGCTGTTACTCAAACTACTTTGTTATCATGCCATATATACTTCAAAAAGCAATGCTAAGATGCATGCATGAAATCAAAAGTGACAAGCATATTCAGCAAGAAGAACCAACCTCTATTTGCTCGCACACGTTGTCCATGTCGACTGTACACACTCCTTTGCATTTTATCTTGCACACTCTCCGGCGCTTCCAGTGAGCATGTATGTTATCCAACATGTTGTGGGTGAAACCATCTCTACCTAAAAAGCCAAATGAATAGAATCATAAAATAAAAAAACTCATAAGCTTAGTTTGCAAAGTTGAAAACTTGAGGCTACAAATATCTTGCATTTTGAAGTTCTAAATCTAAAACTCACATCATCTACCACCCCAATTGAAATTAAAACTGCCTCCAATTTCACAATCTCACCAAGAATGAATCAAAATTCCAAATGAATTCACAATCTCACCAAGAATGAAACAAAATTCCAAATGAAAGAAAACAAATAAAGGCTATAAAGACAAATGAAGAAGATTATATACCCATATTCAACTGCCTCCTGGTTTTGATACACCCTTTAACCAACTCCTTAACCTCCTCAGGCGTCAGTGGGTCACCCAATATCTCCTCCCTAGACTTTACATACTTTGGACCCGACCCGGGTAAGTACGGACCAGGGGACTGCACCGGCTTAACCCCCTTCTTATGCGGTGGTGGCAGCTGGAACGAGTCGAATTCCTTCAATTTCTTCTTGCTCGGCGGCAAAGGGGCCCGACCCGTCCACGGCCGGGCCATCGTGGTGGGCCCGAATGGCGCATACGCCGGTTCTCGGAGCTTAAGGGGCTTCACCTTAGGAGTCTCAGTGTAGCTGTACTTGAATTCAAATGGGGCTCCGTCGATGACGTACGAAAGGCCATCATCGCCGACGGAAATGTTGGCTTTTCTGTCAACTGTTGGACCTTTATCTTTTGGGATTTTCGAGAGCTTTGTGGGTCTAATAATTCGGCGAAATGCGGGGTGCGATTCGTTAGGGTTAGGGTTTTTAGAGTATTTGGATTTTTTGCCCGGGATGGAAGGGCTCGAGGGAAACGAAGGTGTGCCTATGGATTTGAATGTTTCACTCGTGGTGGTGGTGTCAGTGGCAGAGTCGTAAATAGTGGCAATTCTGGTGGCGGAGTCGAAGCGGCGCTCGCGGCGGATATCGCCCTCGATTTCTTGCTGGGCCCTCCGCCGCTGGTTAAATTCCTCGGCGTTGGCGTTGTTCCACCGCGCGAACCGGACCTCTGTGGGCGGGCGGTTCGGGGTGGGGTTGTGGTTCGGGTTCAGGTTCAATAGTGGTGCGAAAATTGGGCAGGAAGTGGGCAAATTTAGCGCCATTTACTGGGAAAGTAGGATTTGGGATCCTCAAATTGAAAGCCAAAGCTTACAACATAAAGAAGAAAAGAGGCATTTTGCTGGGTTTAGATGCAAACCAGTTAAACGACGTCGCAGAGGCAGAGCAGTTGATAGTAGGGGTTTTCAAGTTTGAGTTTTGCAGAGGGAGGAGGGGAAGAGAGAGAGAGGTTTAAGGTTAGCTTGGCGCTAACTGCCAACGGCCTAGTGTCAAGTCCCTTCGAAGCGACGTCGTTAGCTAAACAAAAACAACGACATGCCGTCTTTACCTTCAGAAGACTCAGATGAGTTGGATCCTCACCCCCCGGACATTGTAGACGACATGACACATGTCGTAGGTCAATCTCTGCCTGCACACTGTGTTCTGCTCTTTGCTATGTTTTTTACTACTTATGTATGTAAAACGCATGAATGACGAAAGGATGGCTTCACCGTAATACTATGAAACAGAAAGGTCATTTTAGCAAGTACCTGCTTGCTGCTTCCGCTTCCAAAGTTGGAGTTTTCTAGGATTATAGTAAGTTGGCATTGGCAAAGTAGTCGTAGCAGTTTCAGCTGCAGAACCCATGAACCGACACTTGACCAAAGCCTGAAGAGATCTCTTCTGGGCTCGCACATTCAAGGTACTCCATAGAAAGATTGATTCTTTACCTCATTTGATCTTGTAAAGTCTTAAAATTATGGGTTTTTTTTTTTAAAATTTGAATATATTGGGTAGGTTCCTTATAAAATCACAATCTTTCCTGTTTTAGATTTGGCGAAATTTCCATTTACAAATTACAATGTAATTTCTTTCAGATATTGAAGTGTTGTTAAAAACAAGTGCTTGACTGTGCAATTTCTGTGATATGGATATTGCTGGCAACATTGAAATCCGGAGACTGCTGTTGATAATCGGTGGGGTGGTTGTTTTTGTAGTTGTATCTCAGTGTTTTGAGCTTCCTTCTGGTAAAAAGTTTTACTTTTCACCTGCCGATAAGGGTTCAACTTCAACATCCACAGTTTTTGCCAATGTTAGCAGCTCAAACAACTCAAAGCCTAGCAAGTCTAATGTTGGTGTTGTAGTGGGTCTAGTGGTTAATGATACTGATGTTTCAGATTTAGCACGAGATGATGACAGTAATTCACACAAGGAGCTCATGTTGGAGAAGAATTTAACCCTTGATGAGAATTTTCCGGAGGGGACGGATAGAAATGCAGATGATATTTCTGTTCAGGAAAAGACTCTCGATTTTAGAAATGCTTCCTTACAGAAGACTGATAAAACAGATGAAAGTTACAAGGCAGACAATGGACCTAAAACAAGCTCTGGTTTAACTGTGAGTGAAGGTAGAAATGAAGCTGGTATTGTGCCAGTTGTATCGCAAGGAATCTCTACAGAGAGTCCGGAAACCTTAAATGCAGATTCAAAGGGCAATGTGAAACAAACTACAGAAACCCAAATTGAGCATCAGAAGACTGAGCTAAGGCAACCTGTTCCAGTCACCTTGAATGACAATTCTACAATGACTAGTATTTCCATACTAAAGAAGTGGAATCCACGACCGACATCACTATCCCAGATGAATGCATTATTGCTTCGAATTCCTGTTTCTTCTCCTTCAATGGTACGAATTTAAATTTGAGGTTCCAATTTGGGCAACAAGGAATGAGTTAAAGTTTCTGGATGCTCACTTGTACTTTTATTTGCACTAGAGCCCATGGCGGTATTCTACACGTGATCGTGAACTTCAAACTGCAAAACTGGAGATTGAGAATGCTCCCATCATAAGGAACAATCCAGGACTTAGTGCTTCTGTTTTCCGAAATCTTTCCAAATTTATAAGGTAAGCCCGTTTTGTTTAGATACCTAATCTGTCCACTATGTATATGCATGTATAAAATGCTTTATTTTCATTTTCTTTTAGTGGTTGCTTGTACTGCTTCAGTTATGTCTATGTTTTTACTTTCAATTTGGGACTTATCAATATCTACAGATTCTCTTCGTGCTTTCAGAGATACATGAGCATCCTCTATTTAGATATGGAATTGTGAATATTGCTCTGATTCCATGTTGCCTTGTTTGTCTCTTCAAGGAGTTGAAAGTTTGAAATGTAGACTTCTTTGTGGAAACCCATCACAAATTTTATCTTGATATTTCATATGTATTCTATTGCAGGAGTTATGACTTGATGGATCACATGCTTAAAGTTTATATCTACAAGGAAGGTGAGAAGCCTGTATTCCATCAGCCTTTGATGAGAGGAATTTATGCCTCAGAAGGGTGGTTTATGAAACTAGTTGAGGGGAATAAAAAATTTGTTGTGAGGGACCCGAAAAAAGCCCATTTATTCTATTTACCCTTTGATTCGCATATGCTAAGGTTGACCCTTTCTGGACAAAATGTCAAAAATGGTAAGAAGGTCCTAGAGAAATACTTGAAGAGCTATGTTGGGTTAATTGCAAGAAAGTATTCTTTCTGGAACAGAACGGAAGGAGCAGATCATTTTCTTGTTGCTTGTCATGACTGGGTATGGTTCTCATGCATCAATCTACTTTTAATGTCATAGTTTCAGAGTCACCAATCTTTCTCTTCTCTTTCAAAGTTGATGAGTTCCTGTGGAGTAGAAGTCCTACTCAGCACCATGAGCATTATTTGTTGTTAGTCTAGAATAACTATTAATCCAGGAGCTGTGCTTCCTGAATTATGGATTACAACTAGATGGATGTTGGTGAAGTATGGTTTTTTCCTGTTAGTTTGGGTGATAATGATGCGGTTTTCTCCTATATGTTTCTACCTTTTGCCTTTTCAAGGGGAAAATGGACACTATCAGTCATATTGAACTGCATTATACCATCCTCTATCAAAGCCTTTATCTAATACAGCCTTGTCATATGGAATTTCAGGCCCCAAAACTCACAAGACAGTGCATGAAGAATTGCATCAGAAGTCTTTGCAATGCCAATGTTGGTAGAGACTTCAAAATTGGCAAGGACACCAGTCTACCTGTTACATATATACGTTCTGTTGAGAACCCTTTGCAGGATCTTGGAGGAAAACCTGCTTCAGAAAGATCTATTCTTGCCTTCTTCGCTGGGGGCATGCATGGATATCTCCGACCAATTCTACTACACTACTGGGAGAACAAAGAACCTGACATGAAAATCTTTGGCCCAATGCCACATGATATTGAAAGCAAAAGAATTTACAGGGAATACATGAAGAGCAGCAAGTATTGCATATGTGCCAGGGGTTACGAGGTTCACACACCCCGAGTAATTGAGGCCATATTCTATGAGTGTGTGCCAGTCATCATATCAGATAACTACATGCCTCCTTTCTTTGAGGTATTTAATTGGGAGGCATTTGCAGTTTTTGTACAAGAGAAGGATATCCCTAATTTGAGAGGCATTCTGCTTTCAATCCCAGAAGAGAAGTACCTTACGATGATGTCGAATGTAAGGATGGTGCAACAACATTTCTTTTGGCACAAGAAACCCGTGAAGTATGATTTATTTCATATGATACTTCATTCAGTTTGGTACAATAGAGTTCTTCAGATAAGAACCAGATGAAAATGCAAGATTTTCAGGTTCTCTGGTACTAAAAAAGAAGACTGGTGGCTGCAAACTAAAGGTTGCTGTAAACAAGCAGTAAAGAAAGAGAGATCTAGAAACCAGACTCTCTTCCGATGATTTCTTGCCCCTGAAATTGAGAATGAAGCTGACAGAGAGGTTTGTTCAAGTACAAGGAAATTCTAGCTTAGTGGGGATAGTGTATGTAAATGGCCAATTGTGTCAAAATATTCAACAGAAGAAGAAAAAAGTAACTACAGATTGTGTTTTTGCTTCTTATGAGCTTGAAGTAGTGTTCACATAATAGAAATTGTTCTACCTGTGGATTATATGTAGATTGATCTGACAATAAGAGATTATACAAATACAACCGGCTCATTAAAAAAAATTCATATTTATGGTAGGCCTTTGTCTTAAAGAAAAGTTTGTAACACTAAATATAGAGACCACCCAAAAAGGATAAATAAAAATGATGCTGATGGGGTCCGTACGAAATCATTTTGTCTACTTTTTACTTATTTAGTATTTCTACTTCTAGTGGAGCACCAGACCAGAGGATGCCAAAATATTAGTTAATGCTCAACACTGAACAGTGGCAGTCGTGTAAATTGAGTAACAACTAATAACCAAAGTGTACTTTCACTTTTATAGTGGTCCTTTTAAGCCAACAAAAGAAAAGATAATGAATACATTAAGTAAGCCAGATGGCATCAAGGCAGAGTGAGGACAAAAACCAATGAATGTCAGCAAAAAAAAAAATATTGAATGCTTGTCGGTCTCTGAGCAGTGTGACAGTAAAATTGATATTTTATTTCAGGAAAATTATTTTAAATCAATAATTGGATGAGATTGAAGAGTGAGATGCTCTTCCTTCTTTAAACGCACTGTCAAAGGACCAGACTTGGAAAAGCCGTCTTCTTTACTTCCCCAAAACAAAGAAAAGCCGTGTTCTTTGCAAAAGGTTTCTTATTTCCTTTTTTGGGTTATACTCATACATGCTGAACTGCTCAGTTTTGGGCTTTTCTGTTTGGCTTCAAAGGAAATTCAGCCTCAAGTTTTGTACTTTCCAGTACTCAGGTCAGTCGTGATCTTTCATTTCTCGGGAACCAAACAAGAATAGAGCATTTCTTGTTGCTAATGCCTCCAGAATGTTAGTGTTTCTCAGTCACTCTGGTAAGGCTTTGATTCATAAACTAGACTAGAATGCCTGCCAATGTAAATGACATTGCTAGGCGGGTCTAGGCGGTTCTAGGCGGGTCTAGGCGGGTCTAGGCGGCGCTAGGCGGGTCTTGGTGCCAGGGTGGGTCTGGTTCTTTAGGGTTTAGGGTCTGGGTGCCAGGGTGTGTCTGGTTCTTTTATTTTGTTCTTTAAGCCTACTGCCTAGCGATTTTTCGAACTTATGCACCGCAGGGCGGGTCTAGGCGGCGCTGGGAGGTCGGGTTCTTTTCTTTTTTTCTTTTAAAGGGTAATACCGTTCTGTGCTATTAGCTTCCTGCAATATCAAATCTTTGAAGACTTGAGTATGCTTTAAAAAAACTGAGGTCAGACAATTAATCCAGTTTTCATGAGAAAACATCCTGAGCCCATCTAAGTGAACTGAATGATTAATTGTAATATTTAATCTTTTTCACCTCCTTCCCTTTCTAATTACAAGTGTTTATCAGAAGTAGGACTTACTGTAACTGTTTTGCATTTCTCAAATCTCAATCTAGTCATCTTCATTGTTAGATTGGTGATGTTGCTTCATCTTGATGTAGGTTGACACTACCATTACACGGTTTACAATTTGCTTGGAGATTGGCAATTTCTTGTTGGAGAAGTTCTGTCGTGTACGTTAGATGTGCTCATCTTCGAATTTGCAGGTAGAAGAAGTATATTTCAATTATGCAACTGATGGACTCGTATTCGATAGAGTCTATGAATAGTTTCTTTTAGTTTTAGTTCAGATTGGATTCTGTTTTACTCAATGCAAATAATTCATTGCTTTTAATTACAAGTCATTGTTTCATTCTTTTAGGTTCTCATGGTTGAGCTTCATTTTTGCATTTGTCAGCCTGGCATCTCGAGTACAGAAAACATTGTTACATTATTGATGATGAGGCTTAATTAATGTGTGTATAACTATTAAGTTGAGCCAGCCAGCCAGCTTTCATTTTGTTTTTTGGTAATTAAATTAAGGATTTTGCTATCATGTTTATATGATGTGAGTGAGGTGATTTTGAATTGTTGTTTCAGTTTTTTCACTGTAACAAAGTTAGCCTTATTGGTGCTCTCTGCTCTCTAACTGTTCATGAACTTCACTATTTGTTTTGGTCTCTACCCCGATTACATGTTAACAATTCCAAATATTAATGCTTCAAATTCTTGTATTTGTTTTTCCAATGTGTGATTCTGGGTTGTCTATAGTGCCTATCTGATTGTAATTTGTATGTATAATTTTATCATTGCGGGAACTTCATGCAGGACTTGGCAAGTATTAGGGTCTGGTATGAAGTACTCATTTCAATTTCCTAAGATATGCCATGTAGAAACCCGGAGATGGCTTTTTCTTCTAGGGGTAGTGGCTGTTACTTACTTATCGTTTCAGTCATTGTTGCTTCCCTATGGAAATGCTCTTCGGTCTCTGTTGCCTCATAATGAGGTTCAAGAACAATTCAAAGGTAGTGGCGTCCTCTCTATTCATTCTTCTGCCAAGTCTGTGATGGTCCGCAATCCTCTTACGGTACATTCTTCTTCAGATTTTATTGATGTTTCAATGTTTGGTGGGGTGGAGAAAGCTGCTGGTAACTCTGGTCTTGGAGGAGAAATTGGACATGGTCATGGACCGATTGGGAAGGATGTACATAAGGAAATTGATTTACTATTAGAAGAAAAAGGGATAGATAATACTTTTGCAAATACCATGCATAGAAATGTTGATCACGATTTTCCGTCTGAGAATGTGGTAGACACAATTGAAAGTCTAGCATTGGTCAGCATTGAAAATCAAGAAAATGGTTCTGTTCAGGATAAGGCTAATGTGGCTAAGTATGGCTTCCCTTTGGAGCGGATTGTGTTACCAAACTATGAAACTTCTACTGAGAATACTTTGAAAGAAAATTCAAATCTGACAGCAAAAAAATCTGATGGTGTCAAGACTGGTTTTCCATCCTCTCCACTCATTTTACCTGCAGCAGCTTCGTTGGCAACTGTGATCAATGCTTCTGTTGGTTCTACTTCCTTCAAAAGTGATGTTGCGACTTCAAAAAATGGTTCTGTGGTGATGAAAAATCCTGGGAGGAAGAAGATGAAGAGTGAATTGCCACCAAAGTCAATAACATCAATATATGAGATGAATCATATACTATTGCGGCACCGTGCGTCCTCACGTTCATTGGTATAAATATTTCTGTTGCCAACCTAATCATCCCTTAATCAGTTTATGTAGGGGTTCCGAACTTCTTCTATTTTGTTGCAGAGACCACGATGGTCCTCTGTACGTGACCAGGATATCCTAGCTGTAAAGTCACAGATCGAGCATCCTCCTGTTGCAATAAATGATCGAGAACTTTATGCCCCTCTCTTTCGAAATGTTTCTATGTTTAGAAGGTAATTGGAATTAAAATAGGAGTTGATTTGATTTTAATCCAACATTGAAGCCTAATTTGCCATTATCAAGTGATGTTCTTTTTTCTTTTTTAACAAGAAAGTGATTCTTTTTAAAGTAATAGTTGTTCCATTATCAGGAGTTACGAACTTATGGAACGCACACTGAAAATCTATATCTACAAGGATGGAAACAAGCCCATCTTCCATCAACCAATACTCAAGGGGTTATATGCTTCAGAAGGATGGTTCATGAAACTGATGCAGGGATATAAGCGCTTTGTTGTGAAGGATCCACGAAAGGCGCATCTGTTTTATATGCCATTTAGTTCACGGATGCTAGAGTACACTCTATATGTACGTAACTCTCACAACCGTACAAACCTACGCCAATTTTTGAAGGAATATTCCGAAAAAATTGCAGCAAAGTATCCTTACTGGAACAGAACTGGTGGAGCAGATCATTTTCTTGTTGCTTGCCATGACTGGGTATGCTCTCCAAGCATCTTTCCTTGTCCTTGATTTTGCTTGGGTGACTAATGTCTTCTTTGTTATTTTGATAAGATACAAAGAGAGTAGAATTGGATTCCAAATGGTTTTGAGATTCATGACCTAAGCATTCACTTTCAAATGAATCTTATCATATCGGCCCATGTGAATACCAAATCTAGTGAGGAGGTTGTTTAAACCGACCAAAGGACCATTTTCAAAAGTGGAACACCATATGTTCTGTCCATAAATGTGTGCTAGTTTGAGCCCATAATGACTGCAATTTCCTACATGTGTGTGTGTGTGTCTTTCTGTTTGCATGTATTCTTAATATGAAAGGTTGGCTTTTATAGGCTCCATATGAAACAAGGCACCATATGGAACGTTGCATCAAAGCCCTCTGCAATGCTGATGTAACTGGCGGCTTTAAAATTGGAAGGGATGTGTCTCTTCCCGAAACATATGTTCGTTCTGCGAGAAATCCTCTTAGAGATCTTGGAGGCAAACCCCCTTCTCAGAGGCAGATTCTTGCCTTTTATGCTGGAAATGTGCATGGCTATTTACGTCCAATTCTGCTAGAGCACTGGAAGGACAAAGACCCTGATATGAAGATCTTTGGTCCAATGCCTCCTGGTGTTGCAAGCAAAATGAATTACATCCAACATATGAAGAGCAGCAAATACTGTATCTGCCCCAAGGGTTACGAGGTCAACAGCCCACGAGTGGTCGAAGCAATATTTTATGAGTGCGTCCCTGTGATCATATCCGATAATTTTGTTCCGCCATTTTTCGAGGTTTTGGATTGGGGTGCATTCTCTGTAATTCTTGCAGAGAAAGACATTCCAAACTTAAAAGAGATACTGCTTTCAATACCAGAAGAGAAGTATCTTCAGATGCAGCTAGGGGTCAGGAAGGTTCAAAAGCATTTTCTCTGGCATGCTAAGCCGCTTAAGTATGATCTCTTCCACATGACTCTTCACTCAATTTGGTACAACAGAGTTTTTCAGATAAAACTCCGGTAAGGTTGCTTAAGCATGGTCAAATGTTAAGAGCAGACAGCAGAGGTGGAAATGTAAATGCTACCCCTAAAATAGAAATGGGGCTACTTTTTCTCTCTGTGAAGTTGTAGAAATAGTTTCTGTTAGAAATTTTAGCCCATGAAATAACTGCAGGTAAAGCTTCTGTACTATTTTCAGTTTTCACCTTGTAAATGGTAATTACATATTTCCCTTTTGCCATTTTTTTGTAAATGATTTCATCTTGACCCCCAACGCTCATAACTGTTACCTGTTACTACCAGCCAGAAAAAACTCACAAACTCACACCTAAAAGCTATCTTTTTGTGAAATTGGCTAAAATAGCCCTCTTTCACAACTTCTATTTTAAATAGCTCCCTTTGCATTAAAGAGGCTCTATAGGGACAACAAAGAGAGAAGCGGAGCCACAAGGTGTGGTGCGATTGGCAAATTGCCACATCGAGTTGGCAAGCTACCTGTTGCGTCAATGGCCAGGGGTTCAAAACCTGTTGGAAGCACTTTGTGGCCAGGAGCAAGCTGAATCCCGAGCAGGAATTCATCCCATCCTTTGGGTGTGGGGACACCTGGTAGTATTTGCCACCCAAAAAAGAAGAGAAGCGGAGCCACCTCGTAGTATTTGCCACCCAAAAAAAAAAGAGAAGCGGAGCCACACGCATGTCCCCCCCCCCCCAAAAAAAATTCTCATGAACTCGAAGGTTTTATTAACTTAAAACTTGAAATCAGTATGTAATTTCATGTCTTTTTCAGCTTTTGGCCCCTCCAATATTTAGACTCTAGTTCCGCCACTTATAGGGACAACAAAGATACATCGTAAAGATCAAGGGCTATTATAGAATAAAATTTGTGAAAAACGGCTATTTTCTTTTGGCCAAGTGGTTGGTGTCTGACGAACTCACTGCTCGACTAACCTATATATATATATAAAATATTTGCACAAGGAGGATACTTTTTTAAAAAGCTCTTTATTATGAATGAATTATTTTACTTGAACAAATAAGCATTAACATAGAGTCTAGTAGGCAGCGTTCGTGTAATAAACCTGTCTTCTCTGGTAAGATCGGGAAAACTATAGATTACATGGGGTAGCTTAGCGATAATGGGATTTAACGTAAAAGTTTTTTTTTTTTCCTCTTGTTTTTTAGATAATAGATACCCACGGGCCACGAGCACGAAATTTATGAAGGGTTTCTAATTGTGCAAAAGATATTTATAGAGAAAAGAATTGTGTGGCTGATAGGTTAGCGGCCTCTTTTGGCTGATGATGTAGCTTTAGTTGTTTGTTTGTGGCGCTTCTTCATCTGCAAACAGTTCTCCTACCTATCCACTTCTGATCCAAGTGATTGTGTGAATCGATTTCGGTGATATACGAAACTGAGCTGACTAAGCGCGCCAAAAAATCCCTTTAAAAGAAGCTACAATGAACTTTCACACCTGTAATTCAAGGTTTGAAAATATATACATGTACAAAGAGGTTTCACACTTAAACCAAAAGTTCCCCCAAGGAAGCATTTGACATATTTAAAATGAGGTTTAATATCATTGTGTCCCACTATAAATTGTATTTCAATAATCCGAATCATCTAGTTTTAGATATTTTCTCAAAGATTATCTCTATAAAAAATCACTTAAATTTGAAATCACTCAATTAGATCATTGTTATTACAGTCTTTTCTTGAAACACCGTGTGTGAAAACCCCATTCTCAAATACTGCTTGTATAAATAAAAAGAAAAAAAGAAAAAAAGAAAAAGTGACGATGACTTGCTATCCTAATAAATTTCATGGTTGAAGGAAAGGTTTAAGTCTCGCCAAAGAAGGGAAAGGTTTAAGAAATTTCGCATCGTGTACATAATGAAATGATGAAGCGCTTCCTTGGGAACTTTTGGTTTCCATTTATATATATATATATCATTTCCTCTCTTATATCTACAACGTCCCTAAACCCTAAACCCTATATATCATTTTCATTTCCTCTCTTATATCTACATCCCATCTACAAACTACAGTACTGCCCTCAACTTTTGGCCTTGATTCCTTTGTTGTTCATTTCTTTATTCCGTGTCCTTAAACTCACTCAGTGTTTGAGTGAAGAAGATATCTCCTCATCAGTGCTGATGCTGAAACGCCAGAAGCGGAAATGGCGGTTGGCTCTGACAGCTATATACTGTACCAGGGCTCTTGCTTCACTGTATAAGGAAGTAGTACACGACAAAAATGCCCCATTACTGCGTTCCCGCTCTTACAAAGCCATTGACATGGAACCCAACAAAGAAGAAGACGAGAAGAAATTGCTTGCTATTGATCAGAAAATGCTTGCTAATACTATTGATATTGTGAAGGAAAACAACCCTGACCATTTCATGAGTCAACTTGGACGTTTTAAAGAATTGGCTGCAGCAAAAGGGTTTCTGAGTTTTGTCTTTGAAGCATTCAAGGATGCCGCAATATTGATATTTCTGTTAAGCGCACTACTCACTCTATTGTTTGGTATCAAATTGCATGGCTTGAAAGATGGGTGGTACGACGGTGGCGGTATCATTTTCGCTGTCCTTTTTGTTGTTATCGTCTCTGCTGTTTCCAACTTTAAGCTTTCCCCAAGGGCAAGCCTCCCTGGTTTCGATGAGAATCTGACAACTGTACAAACACGCCTGAACAAGCTGACTTCTTGTATTGGGAAGGTTGGTTTGGCAGTGGATCTACTTGTTCTAGCGGTTTATGTGATTCATTATTTCACAGGAAACAGCAGGGACAAGTACGGCGACGTGATGAATAATGTTGTGGCTATTGTAGCTGCGGTGATCACAACTGTTGTGGTAGCAGTTCCTGAAGGTTTGCCTCTGGCTTCTACTTTGACTACCCTAGCTAATTATTCAATGCATAAAACCATGATGAATGATAATGTTTTGGTGCGGAAACTATCTGCTTGTGAGACAATGGGGTTAGCCACCACAATCTGCACAGACAGACGAGGCACTCTTACTTTGAATGAGATGAAGGTTATTGAGTACTGGCTAGGTAATGAAGCAATCACACAAGAGACAAATCTCTCAGAGATAGCACCGACCATTCTCCAATTGCTCCAACAAGCTGTTGGTTTAAGCACAACGGGCAGTCCAACTGATCAGAAAGCAATTCTTTCTTGGGCCGTGTTTGATTTGGGTATGAACAATATGGATGAATTGAAACAAGGCTGCATGATAATCCAGGAAGAAACCTTGGATTCACATAAAAATAGGAGCGGTGTTTTGATGAGGAGAAACAGCGAAAAGGCTATTCAAACCCACTGGAATGGAGATGCTGAGACAATACTCTCCATGTGCTCAAATTATTATGATAAAACTGGGACAGCAAAAGCCATAAATGATGAAGAAAGAATGCATTTTGGGTCAATTGTTCAGAAGATGCTAGCTAAAGGCATGCGGTGCATTGCATTTGCCCACAAAAAACTTCAACAAGAGAATGGCCAGGAGGAGGATGTTCCTCATGAGAAGCTTGAAGAAGGTGGACTAACTTTGTTAGGTCTTGTGGGTTTAAAGCATTTATGCAGGCCAGGGGTCACAACAGAAGTAGATGCTTGCGGAGCTGCTGGAGTGGTCGTTAAGATGATAACCGGTGATGATGTGGACACAGCAAGAGCTATAGCTGCTGATTGTGGGATACTTGATGATCAGGATTTGGATCAGAATGGTGACGCCGTAGTAGAAGGGGAACAATTCAGAAGTTACTCAACCGAAGAGAGGATGGAAAAGGTTGATAAGATTCACGTAATTGCAAGATCGACACCATTTGACAAGCTTCTGATGGTGCAATGCCTCAAGGAAAAAGGTCACGTTGTTGTGGTCACAGGAGATGGCACCAATGATGATGCACTGGCCCTAAAGGAAGCAGATGTTGGGATTTCAATGGGGGTCCAACTTAGCAATGAAGTTGAGAAGGTGAGCTCAGATATTGTCATCTTAGATGGTACCTTCACCTCTGTGGTGGAAGTTATGAGATGGGGAAGGTGTGTGCATGCCAACATTCAAAAATTCCTTCAGTTCCAGCTCACAATCAGTGCCGCTGCGCTTGTTGTCAACTTTATTGCTGCTGTTTTTTCTGGTAAAGTTGTATTGACAGCATTCCAGTTGCTGTGGGTGAACCTGATCATAACGAATACATTGGGAGCTTTGGCTTTGGCCACAGAACAACCATCTAATCATCTTATGGAAAAGCAACCCGTGGCTCGAAAATCGCCACTCATAACCAGATTCATGTGGAGAAACCTCATTGCTCAGGCCTTGTATCAAGTCACCATCTTGCTTACTCTACAGTTTAAGGGAAGATCCATCTTTGGTGTGGATGAAAAGGTCAACAGCACCCTTATCTTCAATACTTTTGTTCTTTTCCAAGTCTTCAATCAGTTTAATGCAAGGGAAATGGAGAAGAAGAACATATTTAAGGGGTTACTCAAGAACAAGATGTTCTTAGGGACAATTGGTATTTCCATAATTCTTCAACTGGTGATGGTGGAATGTCTGAAGAGGTTTGCTACTACTGAGAGGCTTGATTGTGTGCAATGGAGTGCTTGCCTTGGCATTGCTGCTTTGTCATGGCTGATTGGTTGGATTGTTAAGTACATTCCAGTTCCTGCATAACTGGTTCAAAGCCAAGAGCTTCTTCATCTATATTATATATATATATAGAGTCAAATTCCACTTATGCAAATCCGGTTGATGAATTGGATTAAGTGATGATATAATTGGTTTAGAAATTAAGACAACTTTGATTTGTCTACTTTTTGTTTTCATATTGACCCTTATTAAATGTATTGGCTTTTATTTTATGTTGAGTTTTTTTTTTTTCTGTTTTCCATTTTAAGGAAGAATGTTAGTTGCTAGCATTCCTTACTGCCCAGCCCCAGACCCAAGGCCCCAAAAATTTATCCAGGTACCCAACCCCCTGCCATACCCCGAGATTATCATCTTGACCATCGTATATCAAGTGGGCTAGCACTTATATTCTTTTATTCATCGTGTCAACTAAATCCAAGACAATGTCATTTTCATCTCGATCAATCAAAGAGCTTTCCTACTTATATGAGCCAAATTCATGTCATCGTGCTCTTTGACTTGCCTGGGTGTGTTCCCATGAAAGATAGATGTTGCCCTCTCTTGAAATTAAGTATAAATGAAGCCAAGGTGGCGGGTTTCTTTTGTATTTTTGTATTTGTTATTTTTCTTTTATTAGTTGCATACTGGAATCAATATGTGACAACATTTCTTTGATTATGGTTGAAGATGGTTACTTATTAAAATTACATTTGTTTCACAATTAAATATATTCGTTTTGGTCATTTTATATTAGGGTAAATTAGTAATTCAATCAATAATTTTATAATAGGGTGTATTCAGTTAATTTTAGGATTCGTATCAACGTCTCTAATTGGTGAGCCCCATACCCTTCACTCTCTTACTGTTTTGTTTTCAACATACACCAGAATTGCACTACGTGTACTTCTTGCCTCCAATCCAATGTTACCCCCACACAGTCACTGCTTTCAAGGCTCATAATCTGTTTTCACAGTATGGTGTCACTGTCATTTAAAGAAAATTTAAGATTTAAGATTTCTCTCTCAAATGTTTTTCTACCCTCCTTTTTTTGCCAAAGAATTTCTTTAAGGTTTGATTCAAGAGGGTTCTTTTGTTTTTCCTTATAAAAACTTTGGTCATTAGCGATAATATAATTCATTTTTGCAGTTACGTCCTTGCCTCCCTGGCTGCTGTTAAAGATGAGAAAAAACTTGTATATCATAGGGATATCCCTATTTTGCTATCCCGAACTAATCACGTTTCATCACGGCGATAAGGATTTCACATGACAGAGCATGATTAGATGAGAGTAGCAAAACAATATTATCTTCATGATGCAAGTTCTTCTCGTTAAAGAGACTTATGATGGGGCCAAGGCAGAGATTGGAAATCTTTGAAAAAAAGGGCAACTTGATAAAGATCATCTATTGCACCATTTCATCCCACGCTCCAATCATGCTCCCTTTTCAGCTTCTAAAATCGGGAGACTTTTAAAAGCTCCTAAATCTGAGGAGAGAAAAAGGGCTCATAATGACTCGCTACAATTAAATGCTACTATATTTTATTAATATTTTAAACATTTATTTAATTATGTCTTTAATTTTATTAATTTTTATTCATTTTATTTAATGATAATCAACATCAACGGATGGCATGGCCAATCAATCTATAAACGAAGAGTTACTCAATCAGCCAACAAAAAAAGGGAACGATCTCGCAACTTCACAACGAAAGAAGACAATCTCCTTGTATCAGATTGGATGCGGTACAAGGAAATGAGCAAAAAAGTGGAACATATTGGAAGAGAATTTGGGAATACTTCCATGAATACAAAAGCTTTGTGAGTGATCGGACTGCCAATTCTTTAATGCACCGTTGGTCAACAATTCAACTTGCTGTGAATAAGTTTTGTGGATGGTATGCTCAAATTGAACAAAGACAGCAAAGTGGTCTCAATGAACAAGATAAGGTAACATTATATGTGAAATTATATATATATTGTTTCATTTTATAATTCAGTTACTTTTTTTTATTTTTTATTTTTATACTTTTGCAGATCTTACAAGCCAAAGAAATGTATGAGAAAATAGTTGGTCAATCATTCACATTTCTATATCATTTCCTGCTGTAAATCGGATTGTATTCATGCCTACATCATTTTCTACCCTAAGTAAACTTTCTGTATTTATATAAATAGGGACTTTGTGTAATTTGTTCAATACAAGGAAATATATTCTCTACAAGACTCTGAGTTTGGCAGCCCTGGCATGGACATGCACACAAGAAAAGGCATAAACCTTTCTGTTCTTTAACCTTTCTGTTCTTGCTCAGTCATCCCCTGAGACAATGCATAAACCTTCAAGTTCAGATGTAGATCCACAAAGCATTGGGAAAGTAGTCATTCCATTCGAAACTCGCTGATTCGGGCAGGTGAAGAAATTTCTATGCTATGTGATTCATCCCTAAATTTTGAGCTAGTTAATATACTTGTATGTTTCTATTCTTTCAATAAATTAATGTAATGGGAACTAACCCACTTTCGTTCCAGTTGATTATAACTTTCAAAAAGAACAAATTTCTTAAAATTTTAATACAGAAGAAAATCTATTGCATGTGAATGAAACTCTTTGAGTTGCTTGGCAATACACTACATTAACTTAAGGAGAAAAGACATTTGATGCAAAAAGCAGATTTCTTATTAACACTTGAGATTAACTAAAGAGTAGAGAAAATAAATGAGTAATCGTGTTTGTCAACAACTTTAGAAGAAAAAAGGGATAAAACAGTCTAGACACGAACCAACCAAAGCAACCAAAATCTTTAGCTGAATTCCTCATTGTCTGATCTCGACCTTTTGCCCGGTGGTGCTGCGTTGTCTTTAAAACTTACACTACAGTTCCATCACTTCTCCAATTATCCTAAATGAGGGGAAATTGCCTCACCTTCAAATAGTACTATAACGAATTAGATGGGTTAATTCGAGTATTCCAAAACTATAAATACCTAAATATGCAGCTTCCCCTCAATAAATAAATAAATTATGGTGAGACCAGGAGAAGGGATCACACATAAGACATACATTCAAGATCATGCACATGGAAATGTCACCTTCGGGGTTGATCTGAACCTGTTGCTCCAGAAGTGGTGCTGGGCCCAGCACCATTCTCAATCGGAGGGGAAGTGCACCATCTTCCTTCTGATTCTAATGGCTCAAGTACATGCACTCCACCATCTGTAAGTCCTAATGCAAACTGATTGGGTTCAGATGGATGTACCGCAACAACGAGAGGATACACCCGCTGTTAATAGTAAAGCCGATCGGCTATACTATTTTACAAATTAAATAATTAAAACCCCTGGAAAAAAAAAAAAAAGACCCCCAGTATAGCCGTGCGGCTATACTATTTATAAATAAAAAGGGGCCCGGCTACTGCCTAGTTGCCCACGTGAAAACAGGTACAGCCGCGCGGCTATACTAATTTTTTTAAAAAATTACCCCGGTATAGCCGCGCGGCTATACTATTTTGAAACATACGCAGGGTATGGCCGAGCGGCTATACTAGTTAAAAAAGGGACCCACCTAGCAAGTAGGTGCCCACGTGTCAAAACACTTAAAGCCACACGGCTATACTTTAAATGGAAAAAAAAAATTACCGTAGTAAAGCCGCGTGACTAAACTATTTTAGTAATACAAAGTCTTTAGTAATAACCCATATGTCATTCCAATACATTCACAATCGTCCTCGGTGAGTTTTCATTTCTTGAAATCTTTTCATAATCACTTCATTATCAATAATATCAAATGTATCTTTCTCAATACATATGATCAAGCTGTCATTCATCCGTATATCTCCCATTTGGTTGCCTGATTTAGCTTTTAGGTTAGTAATTCTTTAATTAAGTTATTAAAAAAATAAGTAAAGGAAAGTTGAGAAGGGTCATATTTTAATAATAAATTATATATAAAGGGTAAATAGTAATGAATGCAGGGTTATTTATGGAATTTCAGAATGGTCAGCTGACCCTTGTGGGCCTTCATTGACTCCGCCTCTGGATGTGCAACAACAACGAGAGGATACACCCGCTGTTAAGAGTAGAGCCTCGCGGCTATACTATTTAGAGAAAAAAACCCGGTATAGCCGAGCGGCTATACTATTTATAAATAAAAAAGGCCCCGTCCAGCGGCTAGGCGCCCGCGTGTGAAAACCAGTACAGCCGCGCGGCTATACCAATTTTTAGAAAAAATACCCCGGTATAGCCGCGCGGCTTTACTATTTTGAAACGTACGCGGTGCGACTAAACTATTTTTTTAAAATAAAAAAATTACCCGGGTTTAGCCGCACGGCTATACTATTTGCAATTATCAAGTGATGCTCTTTTTAAATAAAATTATTTTAACAAGAAAGTGATTCTTTATCAGGAGTTATGAACTTATGGAACGCACACTGAAAATCTATATCGACAAGGATGGAAACAAGCCCATCTTCCATCAACCAATACTCAAGGGGTTATATGCTTCAGAGGGATGGTTCATGAAACTGATGCAGGGATATAAGCGCTTTGTTGTGAAGGATCCACGAAAGGCGCATCTGTTTTATATGCCATTTAGTTCGCGGATATAGAGTACACTCTATATGTACGTAACTCTCACAACCGCACAAACCTACGCCCATTTTTGAAGGAATATTCTGAAAAAATTGCAGCAAAGTATCCTTACTAGAGCAGAACTGGTGCAGCAGATCTTTTTCTTGTTGCTTGCCATGACTGGGTATGCTCTCCATGCATCTTTCGTTTGTATATGTCTTCTTTGTTCTTAATATGAAAGGTTGGCTTTTATAGGCTCCAAATGAAACAAGGCACCATATGGAACGTTGCATCAAAGCCCTCTGCAATGATGATGTAACTGGCGGCTTTAAAATAGGAAGGGATGTGTCTCTTCCGGAAACATATGTTCGTTCTGCGAGAAATCCTCTTAGAGATCTTGGAGGCAAACCCCCTTCTCAGAGGGAGATTCTTGCCTTTTATGCTGGAAATGTGCATGGCTATTTACGTCCAATTCTGCTAGAGCACTGGAAGGACAAAGACCATGATATGAAGATCTTTGGTCCAATGCCTCCTGGTGTTGCAATCAAAATGAACTACAGATGAAGATGTGCTTCCTCCGGTTAAAATAATTTTGGCCAACACATTCAGACACACGGGTAAGTACTGACAATATTTTTTTTTTCTTTCAAGTACAGGGTGAAGAGTTTGGAAGGTTACTTTTCATGGAGTACAGGGTGAAGATGAAGATGGCAGGAACTAACAGCTAGATCTATGCACTCCGCTAGCCCAGCCTGATTTATTCCTGCAAAACAGGTCCAAGTTAGCGCTTTTGCTTTGTAAGAAATCATAGAGTTCCCAAAGGAATGAGCAAAAATCATTACTAAATCCCATACAATGTTCACACAAGTTCTAGAATTTCTAAATACCTCCTATTATGCCACACAGTATCATATTCTACAAAAACAGCTAATCTGCATGAATCAAGCAACAACTTGCAGAAGTAATAACAAAGAATCATACTGTAATGTTATATTCAATAACAAAGAATCATACTTCGTATTTGTTTCAAGAATCAAACTAAAACCCCAAAAGTGTGTACTTTGAAACCAGAATATAAGACAAACCCAAATCAGCTCAGGCACAAGGAACCTTTCATTTGTAGAAGTAGAAAACAAACACAACCAGTTTATGGTCAACACTGAACAGTGGCAGTCGTGTAAATTGAGTAACAACTAATAACCAAAGTGTACTTCCACTTTTATAGTGGTCATTTTAATAAGCCAACAAAAAAAACTAAAAAATAATAATAAGAGAATGAAACAGTAAGTAAGCCAGATGGCTTTGCAGAGTGAAGACAAAGTGATAACAAAAAACAAAGAACGTCAGCGAAAAAATATATATTTTGAATGCTTGTCCCGATTAATAATGGCGGTCTCTGAGCAGTGTTACAGTAAAAGTGATATTTTATTTAAGGGAAAAATATTTTAATCAATAATTGGATGAGACTGAAGAGTGATGAAACACCCTTCCTTCTTTAAACAGACTTTCAAAGGAACCAAACCCAACTTGGAAAGCCGTGTTTTAACTTCCCAAAAACAAAGAAAAGCCGTGTTCTTTGCCAAAGGCTTTTTTGGATCATATTCATACATACTGTTTTTCGCAAAAAGCTTGAACTGCTCAGTTTTGGGTTTTTCTGTTTGTCTTCAAAGGAAATTCAGCCTCAAGTTTTGTACTTTCCAGTACTCAGGTCAGTCGTGATCTTTTATTTCTCAGTCACTAATGCCTCCAGAACCAAACAAGAATACCATTTCTTGTTGCTAACGCCTCCAGAATGTTAGTGTTTCTCAGTCACTCTGGTAAGGCTTTGATTCATAAACTAGACTAGAATGCCTGCCAATGTAACTGAAATTGCTAGGCGGGTCTAGGCGGCGCTAGGCGGGTCTAGGCGGTTCTAGGCAGCGCTAGGCGGGTCTAGGCGGGTCTAGGCGGCGCTAGGCGGGTCTTGGTGCCAGGGTGGGTCTGGTTCTTTAGGGTTTAGGGTCTGGGTGCCAGGGTGGGTCTGGTTCTTTTCTTTTGTTCTTTAAGCCTACTGCCTAGCGATTTTTCAAACTTATGCACTGCAGGGCGGGTCGGGTTCTTTTCTTTTTTTCTTTTAAAGGGTAATACCGTTCTGTGCTATTAGCTTCCTGCAATATCAAATCTTTGAAGACTTGAGTATGCTTTAAAAAACTGAGGTAAAGCAATTAATCTAGTTTTCATGAGAAAACATCATGAGCCAATCTAAGTGAACTGAATGATTAATTGTAATATTTAATCTTTTTCACCTCCTTCCCTTTCTAATTACAAGTGTTTATCAGAAGTAGGACTTACTGTAACTGTTTTGCATTTCTCAAATCTCAATCTAGTCATCTTCATAGTTAGATTGGTGATCTTGATGTAGGTTGACACTACCATTACACGGTTTACAATTTGCTTGGAGATTGGCAATTTCTTGTTGGAGAAGTTCTGTCGTGTACGTTAGATGTGCTCATCTTCGAATTTGCAGTTAGAAGAAGTATATTTCAATTATGCAAACTGATGGACTCGTATTCCATAGAGTCTATGAATAGTTTCTTTTAGTTTTAGTTCAGATTGGATTCTGTTTTACTCAATGCAAATAATTCTTGCTTTTAATTACAAGTCATTGTTTCATTCTTTTAGGTTCTCATGGTTGAGCTTCATTTTTGCATTTTTCAACCTGGCATCTCGAATACAGAAAACATTGCAAGGTTCATCTGACGATATTGGATGGTTGCCGCCCGCTCCTGGCGTGCCTGGTGTGGAGGATGGTACAGCAAGATTCTTGGAATTGCTTGCAGGAATAAGGTACCAAGCTAATATAATAGCTCCACTGCACTAGATGGTTGGACCTGTTAAGGAACTGTGTTCAATTTTGTTATCATATCTGTTTAATCTATTCTTGTATATTCCTATTGCTTGTATGTCATGCTATATACTTCAGGAATGGGGAGCACACATTGGCTAGCTCATTGATCCGTTTCTATGAAGTTGAACTATAAATAAACTGTCTGAATACTACATTGATCCGTTTTGGCCTGGCTACTTGTGATAAGTTACTTCTGTTAGTTACTAGTACGTTGCTTATAGCCTTAAAGGCACAGTGAAATGCACAGATATAGACTTGCACGTTCATACCTGGGAATCAGAGCCTGACGATACAAGCACGTTAAGAACATGAGAAAAGGCAAGGCCTGTTATGCTTTTTTGATGACCTTTTAGCTTGGTTTTAACCTGTGAGAGGAGCAGCCAGATTGTAAGCAATCCCATATTCCAGATATCATCACAAACTGACAAATTTAAGTTCAGTGAACAGAGACCTCATCAACCCGAACATTGTTACTGGTTTTTTGAGTACTGATGTGGTGAACTGATTTTTTGAGTACTGATGTGGTTCAATGGTTTTTTGAGGACTCTGTATTTTAATGAATTTGCAGGACTTCTATATTTCAATTGATCCATGCGTTTGGTCTTTCTATGGAGTTCTCCATTGTTGGTCTTTCTCTTGAGCTTGGATTGTTTCAATTTCTTCATAAGTTTACTTTTTTGATTGGTTATACACTACAGGGGCGCCAAAATGGAAGGACCATGAGGAAATGGAGGGAAAGAGTTCTAACAGTTGGGTTTGGTCGAAAGTTGAGTGGAATGATGAGATTATTATTTCAAAAAGCAGGCTGGGCATGTGAATTTAACTTCAGTTTTAACAGAAACTAACAGAAGGACCATTT
Organism: Prunus avium; assembly: GCF_965620075.1. Taxonomy (NCBI): domain Eukaryota; kingdom Viridiplantae; phylum Streptophyta; class Magnoliopsida; order Rosales; family Rosaceae; genus Prunus; species Prunus avium. The sequence continues at coordinate 36,553,265 of NC_142290.1, read as the reverse complement.
TGATGAGTGGATGACAACTTAAAGGACTATTAGTGTCACCAAAAAACCTAAAGGACCATTCGTGATAATTTTGTAAACCTGAAGGACCATTTGTGATTAAAAAAAAAAGTCTTTCTAAATACCTCCTATTATGCCACACAGTATCATATTCTACAAAAACAGCTAGTCTACATGAATCAAGCAACAACTTGCAGAAGTAATAACCCCTAGCCAACATGAACCACAAAAGGATACTGTAATGTTTCATTCAATAACAAAGAATCATACGTCGTATTTGTTTCAAGAATCAGACTAAAACCCCAAAAGTGTGTATTTTGAAACCAGAATATAAGACGAACCCAAATCAGCAGGATGGAAGATCATCTCCGGCACAAGGAACCTTTCATTTGTCAAGTCAAATTCCTGCCCAAAAACAACAAACACCACTCAGAAGTAGAAAACAAACACAACCAGTTAATGGTCAACACTGAACAGTGGCAGTCGTGTAAATTGAATAACAACTAATAACCAAAGTGTACTTCCACTTTTATAGTGGTCATTTTAATAAGCCAACAAAAAAAAATAATAATAAGTAAGCCAGATGGCTTTGCAGAGTGAAGACAAAGTGGTAGCAAAAACCAATGAACGTCAGCGAAAAAAATATATATATTGAATGCTTGTCCCGATCGATAATGGCGGTCTCTGAGCAGTGTGACAGTAAAATTGATATTTTATTTAAGGAAAAATATTTTAATCAATAATTGGATGAGACTGAAGAGTGATGAAACGCTCTTCCTTCTTTAAACAGACTTTCAAAGGAACCAAACCCAACTTGGAAAGCCGTGTTTATACTTCCCAAAAACAAAGAAAAGCCGTGTTCTTTGCAAAAGGTTTCTTATTTCCTTTTTTGGGTCATACTCATACATACTGTTCTTTGCAAAAAGCTTGAACTGCTCAGTTTTGGGTTTTTCTGTTTGGCTTCAAAGGAAATTCAGCCTCAAGTTTTGTACTTTCCAGTACTCAGGTCAGTCGTGATCTTTCATTTCTCGAGAACCAAACAAGAATAGCATTTCTTGTTGCTAATGCCTCCAGAATGTTACTGTTTCTCAGTCACTCTGGTAAGGCATTGATTCATAAACTAGACTAGAATGCCTGCCAATTTAACTGAAATTGCTAGGCGGCGCTAGGCGGTTCTAGGCGGTTCTAGGCGGTTCTAGGCGGCGCTAGGAGGTTCTAGGCGGTTCTAGGCGGCGCTAGGCGGGTCTAGGCGGTGCTAGGTGGGTCTGGGTGCCAGGGTGGGTCTGGTTCTTTTCTTTTGTTCTTTAAGCCTACTGCCTAGCGATTTTTCAAACTTGGATGGAAGAAATATTGGTGGGTAGATTGAAAAATCTGATTCTTTTTTTTTTACTCTAATTTTCTATAGGTGTGTGCAAAGTAGATGGTGGAGTAAGCATTTTGAAGGATGGTACAGAAGCACCACTGTCTTTTTAGATTGTCTTATGCATGGCACGTCAAAAGTTTCATAGACAATGCATATTCAGTATCTTATCTTAAATTAATCAACCAGTACGCTAGATATGTCGAATAAGAGAAATGTTCAGAGGAAACAACCTACCTTAAATGTCATCATATTGAAAGTGCAAAGCATCCTTGGACAGCGTGGTTACATCCTTGGTGGAAAGTGCTATGGAAACTCAGAATCCCTCCCAAGATTCAAATTTTCTTCTGGTTGGTTTTCCAGGAAAAAAATTTGTCGAATGAACAGCGTACTCACAGGCATTTAACTGCAAATCCGGATTGTAACATCTGTGAGTGGCCTATTGAATCAACCATGCATATCCTGCGGGACTGCCCTAGAGCAAGAAGAGTGTGGAATTTATTTATTGTTAATATTCTTGACTCCTCCTTCTACCAAGCTGAGTTACACCCTTGGCTTTTAAACAACCTGTGCTCTAAGGTACAATCCTCTCAGATCCCTTGGAAAATTTTATTTGTGTTCATCTGCTGGCACATATGGAAATGGAGGAATGAGTTTATCTTTAAAAATGAAGCACCGCTACCTTATAATATGCGAGAAATAATTTTGTCTGATGCTAAGGAATGGATTAAAGCTACTGCTGCCATCCAGAATAATATTGATAGGGTGCATGTCATGCTGGCTTGGATTCCCCCTGTTTTGGGGGTGGTTAAACTAAATGTGGACGGATCCCGCAAAGAAAGTACTGGAGCTATTGGTGCTGGAGGAGTTCTCAGAGACCACCTAGGACAATGGCTTGGTGGGTTTGCTGTCAATTTGGGGAAAGGAAAAATTCTTGAAGCTGAGTTATGGGGCTTGTTTTTTGGCCTAAAGCTTGCTATGGAAAAACATGTTGATGATGTTGTTATTGAAATGGACTCAGCTATTGCTGTGAAACTCATACAGAATGCTGAGGTGGATAATTTTCATCCTACTGCTGGCCTGGTTAGTAATTGCAAGAGGATCATGAACCAGTTTAGAAGGGTTGACATTCAACATATTTATAGAGAGAGGAATTCTGTTGCAGATGGTTTAGCTACTTGGAGTCACAACCTTGACATGGGGTATTGGTACCTTGATGATAGCCCTGTTTGGATTGGCAACCTGTTGATTGATGATTCGCTGGGGGTTGCTAAGACCCGTTTGATAAATGTTGTGTAATCTGTGTGTTTTTTCCTTTGGGGTTCTTTAACCCCCTTTTCTCATCAAAAAAAAAAAAGTGCAAAGCATCAAACAGCGTCTTCAGGGTTTTGCATCGCTTATATCATTGGTCATCAATATTCAACTTAATTGCAGGTTGCCACAATTGTGGTACAGTACTAGCTGTGGCCTACAAGAAACAAACATTTTAGTAAATGGCAAGCTTAAGGATGCATAAAAAGTTACAAAATGCAACCATCTCTGTTAGGAATTCTAATACCTTAGTCGTGTTTCGTTCATTTCTTGCCATTTCCAGAGCTTGTGTACAGCATTAGATGATAATGCCAATACAAGGTTTTTCCACAACATTGCTCTTTATCCATCTACAAGGTGTAGCATGCATGATGCACAAAGAAAAGAAAACAAACAAAACATAAAATATAAACCTAAAAATTTACAGATAAATAATCTTGACTCATGTATCTCAATTTAACACTGGATATCTCAGTGTTAGAATGCCCAAGCACGTTATATAAGTATGCATATAAAGTATAAGACCATAAATAAGGTTTGCATAGCCCATCTTAGTGAATAATTAGTATTTAAATATTTAAATATATTTTATTTTTATTCAATAATATGTGAGTATTTTGTGAATAATACATGAATTTTGTGTGTATTGTTGAAAATTTTGTAAAAAAAACAAGTGTATTAAATATGAAAAATACATACGTATGTGTAAAATACTAGTATTATACATGAAAATTCTAAATTCTTTATACAGGTAATAATTCTAGAAAAGTAAAAACTCGAAATGGGACAATAGAGACACGGGTAATGGCGTAATAGTAATGGATAATGCTCTAAACTACTCGTATTGATAAACAAAAATCGGGGAAAAATAATTATGAAATAACAGATATCTATGTCAATAGTATAGCCGCGCGGCTATACTATTTATAAAAAAGAATAAAAAAAAGGACCCCAGTAACGCCGGCATACTATTTTACGAAGCCTTTTTTTTTTTAAGCCTTTAAGTAGCATGATATGTATTTCTCTTATTTAATTACTTTGATTAGTAATTATGTTTTAGTTATTATTTACTTAGTGAATATTAAAGGAAAAAAAGAAAAAGAAAAATTGAATTACTATTTATTAAGTAATATAATTCATGAAGTTAATTAAAATATTTAATACTAATTATTCACTAAATAAATAATAATTAAAATATAATTACTAATTTAACTAATTAAATCAGTCAAATATATTATTTAATTACTAAAAATAAAATTTTAAAAAATTAATTAACCTTAACATCCTAAGTTTATATTTATTTATTTTTAAAAAGACCTCTCCCGACGAAATTTCGTCGGCAGAAGTCATTAGACCTTTGCCGACGAAATTTCGTCGGCACAGGTGTTTTGTCGGGAGAAACCTAATCCGACAAGTATTTGCCGGCATAGACCTATGCCGACGAAAATTCGTCGGGAGAAGTGTTTATGTTATTTTTTTAAATTTTTTTAAAATATAAAATTAGTTTCTTTACTTCTTTTTTTTGCCAACTTCTTTAATTTAATTAATATATTATCCTTTTTAATTTAAATTCTTCTATGCAAAAACAAAAACAAAAATTTATTTATTTTCGTTTGGGTGTCTTAATTAAACTTCAATAGAGCCCAAGAGCGGCTATAGTCTTTTGTATGCATATATATATACATATATATATGTACGTACGTATTTTTCAATAATACATTCATATTCTATACACATATATTGTTTTTTAAATCGTATTGTACGTGTACATACGTATTTCTAATGCTTAATACACATATGTTTTACAAAAATTTCAGTAATTCACACAAAGTTCACGTATTATACAAATAATTCTCACATATTATTGAATACGAATAATATATGTTATAAAAATTATACCAAAATATTATATAATGGCTTATTAATATCTACTTTGGATATGTTGGAACTAGCAAATTAATATCTATAAAGTACAAACTCATGAAACTTGGAGGGTTCTCTTTTCTTTTTTTAATTTATATATTAAATAGTATAGATAGACCTTTTAGAATAGTATAGCCGTGCGTCTATACTACGATTTTTTTTTGTCCAAAAATTGTATAGTGACACGTGGCGTCTAAGGTCCTTTTAAAAAAAATTAGTACAGCCGGGCGGCTATACTCTGTGTTTTTAATTTTTAAAAAAAGAGTAGAACTGTCTTGACACGTGGCGCCTAATGATTGGGGCCCTCTTCTTTTTTATATATAAAATAGTACAGCCGCACGGCTATACTCAGTTTGTTTAATGTTTTTTAATAACGTATAGCCGCACGGCCATACTATTTTACGAAGCCTTTTTCTTTTCCTTTTTTTATTAAATTGTACGAAGCCTTTAAGTAGCATGATATGTATTTCTCTTATTTAATTACTTTGATTAGTAATTATGTTTTAGTTATTATTTACTTAGTGAATATTAAAGGAAAAAAAGAAAAAGAAAAATTGAATTACTATTTATTAAGTAATATAATTCATGAAGTTAATTAAAATATTTAATACTAATTATTCACTAAATAAATAATAATTAAAATATAATTACTAATTTAACTAATTAAATCAGTCAAATATATTATTTAATTACTAAAAATAAAATTTTAAAAAATTAATTAACCTTAACATCCTAAGTTTTTATTTATTTATTTTTAAAAAGACCTCTCCCGACGAAATTTCGTCGGCACAAGTCATTTGACCTCTGCCGACAAAATTCCGTCGGCAGAGGTGTTTTGTCGGGAGAAACCTAATCCGACAAGTATTTGCCGGCATAGACCTATGCCGACGAAAATTCGTCGGGAGAAGTGTTTATGTTATTTTTTTAAATTTTTTTAAAATATAAAATTAGTTTCTTTACTTCTTTTTTTTGGCCAACTTCTTTAATTTAATTAATATCTTATCCTTTTTAATTTAAATTCTTCTATGTAAAAACAAAAACAAAAATTAATTTATTTTCGTTTGGGTGTCTTAATTAAACTTCCCTAGAGCCCAAGAGCGGCTATAGTCTTTTGTATGCATATATATATATATATATTTACATATATATATATATGTACGTACGTATTTTTCAATAATACATTCATATTCTATACACGTATATTGTTTTTTAAGTCGTATTGTACGTGTACATACGTATTTCTAATGCTTAATACACATATATTTTACAAAAATTTCAGTAATTCACACAAAGTTCACGTATTATACAAATAATTCTCACATATTATTGAATACGAATAATATATGTTATAAAAATTATACTAAAATATTATATAATGGCTTATTAATATCTACTTTGGATATGTTGGAACTAGCAAATTAATATCTATAAAGTACAAACTCATGAAACTTGGAGGTTCTCTTTTCTTTTTTTAATTTATATATTAAATAGTATAGATAGACCTTTTAGAATAGTATAGCCGTGCGTCTATACTACGATTTTTTTTTGTCCAAAAATTGTATAGTGACACGTGGCGTCTAAGGTCCTTTTAAAAAAAAATTAGTACAGCCGAGCGGCTATACTCTGTGTTTTTAATTTTTTAAAAAAGAGTAGAACTGTCTTGACACGTGGGGCCTAATGATTGGGCCCTCTTCTTTTTTATATATAAAATAGTACAGCCGCACGGGTATACTCAGTTTGTTTAATGTTTTTTAATAACGTATAGCCGCACGGCCATACTATTTTACGAAGCCTTTTTTATTTTATTTTTTATATTAAATTTTACGAAGCCTTTAAGTAGCATGATATGTATTTCTCTGATTTAATTACATTGATTAGTAATTATGTTTTAGTTATTATTTACTTAGTGAATATTAAAGGAAAAAAAGAAAAAGAAAATTTGAATTACTATTTATTAAGTAATATAATTCATGAAGTTAATTAAAATATTTAATACTAATTATTCACTAAATAAATAATAATTAAAATATAATTACTAATTTAACTAATTAAATCAGTCAAATATATTATTTAATTACTAAAAATAAAATTTTAAAAAATTAATTAACCTTAACATCCTAAGTTTATATTTATTTATTTTTAAAAAGACCTCTCCCGACGACATTTCGTCGGCAGAAGTCATTAGACCTGTCCCGACGAAACTTCGTCGGCAGAGGTGTTTTGTCGGGAGAAACCTAATCCGACAAGAATTTGCCGGCATAGACCTATGCCGACGAAAATTCGTCGGGAGAAGTGTTTATGTTATTTTTTAAAAAAAATTTAAAATATAAAATTAGTTTCTTTACTTCATTTTTTTGGCCAACTTCTTTAATTTAATTAATATCTTATCCTTTTTAATTTAAATTCTTCTATGCAAAAACTAAAACAAAAATTAATTTATTTTCGTTTGGGTGTCTTAATTAAACTTCCCTAGAGCCCAAGACCGGCTATAGTCTTTTGTATGCATATATATATATACATATATATATATATATATATATATATATATATATATATGTACGTACGTATTTTTCAATAATACATTCATATTATATACGCGTATATTGTTTTTTAAGTCGTATTGTACATGTACATACGTATTTCTAATGCTTAATACACATATGTTTTACAAAAATTTCAGTAATTCACACAAAGTTCACGTATTATACAAATAATTCTCACATATTATTGAATACGAATAATATATGTTATAAAAATTATACTAAAATATTATATAATGGCTTATTAATATCTACTTTGGATATGTTGGAACTAGCAAATTAATATCTATAAAGTACAAACTCATGAAACTTGGAGGGTTCTCTTTTCTTTTTTTAATTTATATATTAAATAGTATAGATAGACCTTTTAGAATAGTATAGCCGTGCGTCTATACTACGATTTTTTTTTGTCCAAAAATTGTATAGTGAGTATTAAATATGAAAAATACATACGTATGTGTAAAATACTAGTATTATACATGAAAATTCTAAATTCTTTATACAGGTAATAATTCTAGAAAAGTAAAAACTCGAAATGGGACAATAGAGACACGGGTAATGGCGTAATAGTAATGGATAATGCTCTAAACTACTCGTATTGATAAACAAAAATCGGGGAAAAATAATTATGAAATAACAGATATCTATGTCAATAGTATAGCCGCGCGGCTATACTATTTATAAAAAAGAATAAAAAAAAAAGGACCCCAGTAACGCCGGGCGGCTATACGCTTTTTATATTTAAAAAAATTAATCGGAGTTTAGCCGCACGGCTATACTATTTATTGAAAAAAAAAGGTCCCAGTCTAGTGCTTAGTGTGTGTTTAAGTGTATAGCCGAGCGGCTATACTATATAAATATAATTTTACAAAGGTATAGCCGCTCGTCTGTACCCCTTAAATAGAATTGCTTGCATGAATAAGGTGCTAAGCTAATATAAGTTACTCTTGTTGAGTAATTATATTCACTTGATAGTCATCAGGAATTATTATTTTTTTCTTTCAAGTAAAATGCAGAGTTTGGAAGGTCACTTTTCATGGAGTACAGGGTGAAGATGAAGATGGCAGGAACTGACAGCTAGAACTATGCACTCCACTAGCCCAGCCTGATTCTTTCCTGCGAAACAGGTCCAAGTTAGCGCTTTTGCTTTGTAAGAAATCAGAAGTAGAAAACAAACACAACCAGTTAATGGTCAACACTGAACAGTGGCAGTCGTGTAAATTGAGTAACAACTAATAACCAAAGTGTACTTCCACTTTTATAGTGGTCATTTTAATAAGCCAACAAAAAAAACTAAAAAATAATAATAAGAGAATGAAACAGTAAGTAAGCCTGCCAGATGGCTTTGCAGAGTGAAGACAAAGTGACAGCAAAAACCAATGAACGTCAGCGAAAAAAAAAAAAATATTGAATGCCTGTCCCAATCGATAATGGCGGTCTCTGAGCAGTGTGACGAAAAATTGATATTTTATTTAAGGAAAAATATTTTAATCAATAATTGGATGAGACTGAAAAGTGATGAAGCGCTCTTCCTTCTTTAAACAGACTTTCAAGGGAACCAAACCCAACTTGGAAAGCCGTGTTTTTACTTCCCAAAAACAAAGAAAAGCCGTGTTCTTTGCAAATGGTTTCTTATTTCCTTTTTTGGGTCATACTCATACATACTGTTGTTCGCAAAAAGCTTGAACTGCTCAGTTTTGAGTTTTTCTGTTTGGCTTCAAAGGAAATTCAGCCTCAAGTTTTGTATTTTCCAGTACTCAGGTCAGTCGTGATCTTTTATTTCTCGGGAACCAAACAAGAATAGCATTTCTTGTTGCTAATGCCTCCAGAATGTTAGTGTTTCTCAGTCACTCTGGTAAGGCTTTGATTCATAAACTAGACTAGAATGCCTGCCAATGTAACTGAAATTGCTAGGCGGCGCTAGGCGGGTCTAGGCGGGGCTAGGAGGTTCTAGGCGGGTCTAGGCGGGTCTAGGCGGCGCTAGGCGGGTCTAGGCGGTGCTAGGCGGGTCTGGGTGCCAGGGTGGGTCTGGTTCTTTAGGGTTTAGGGTCTGGGTGCCAGGGTGGGTCTGGTTCTTTTCTTTTGTTCTTTAAGCCTACTGCCTAGCGATTTTTCAAACTTATGCACTGCAGGGCGGGTCGGGTTCTTTTCTTTTTTTCTTTTTTTCAAACTTATGCACTGCAAGGTTCATCTGACGATATTGGATGGTTGCCGCGTGCTCCTGGCATGCCTGGTGTGGAGGATGGTACAGCAAGATTCTTGGAATTGCTTGCAAGAATAAGGTACCGAGCTAACATAATAGCTCCACTGCACTAGATGGTTGGACCTGTTAAGGAACTGTGTTCAATTTTGTTATCATATCTGTTTAGTCTATTCTTGTATATTCCTATTGCTTGTATGTCATGCTATATACTTCAGGAATGGTGAGCACACATTGCCTAGCTCATTTGTCTATTTGCTTATTCCGGGTGAAGAAAATTTATTTTTCTCTTTGGACTTTGTTCTTCTCGCATGTTCAATCGATATTTAGCGTTGTGGCACCTATAGTTATGGGAACTTTGATTTTCCAGGCCTCTATAGCAATCACGGCCCCGTATACTTTGTTGGAACAAAGAAATTCTTTTCGAAGATGGGTCTAGCTTGCCATATTGCAAAAATTCAGAGTGACGTAATGAGTCATTACTCTGCGATCATTGCTGACTGAGTTTTGTGAAATTTGTCTTCCCTTTTCATATGTTTTCTTGTATGAAGGCATCTGTTGAGCACAATGCACGGGAACTCAAGCAATACATTGAGGAGCTTTACTGGGGATCCGGTAAGCGTGTGATGCTGCTGGGGCAAAGCAAGGAAAGGTGAGAAGCCTGTATTCCAACAAAGTATAAGCTTAATATCTCGACAAAGCTTATGCATGATACATTCATGGCTTTTTTCTTTCCTTCTTTATTTTAGCTCGCGCATGTTGTTCCATTACACAAGGATTGAGTTACCTAACAATACCAAAAAGGAGGAATATTTTATGTCATATTAACCTTTTTCTCGTGAACTTAAGCATAAGAAAAATACTTTTCTCATGAAACTAAAATATTGGATGAAAAACCTTCCCAACTATCTGTTTCAATTAGTTTTCCCAACATAAATGTTACTGCATCTGTCTCATTAGAATGCAATGGATTTTCACAACACCCAATGCTACTTCACCTTTTACATTCTATTAAAAATATTAGTTTTTCAGTCAAAAACCAAACAATAGTAATATTGTAAGCCTTGTATTGGAGGATTTTCTAATTTTGGTTGTTTGGAATCCTATGAAAAAAGGATTCAGTACTGTGCAACAAAGGTATTACTTCGCGTTTGAGGGCAACATGCTCAATGAGGAGTGGTCAATCAATGACCACGGCCTATGGAACGGGAGTACAATTTTTCTCATAGACGAGGACACATATTTTCCACAAGAAGAAGAATAAAGAAAACTAAAAAGACCCAAATGTTGTGAGATGACTAAATGGTCAGTAAATACTGTGGAGGGATAGAGAAGTATACATGTAAAAGCTATCACCAAGCCAAAATTAAAAGGTACTGTTGCACCTGAAACATGACCAAACTGGCCACTTTCTGGAGTTAAACCAAATGACTTGGTTTTGTTCATACACAGCTGAGAGTAGACTTGGATCTCCAGCAACCGAATGAGATTTTTCCAAGCCAGCCTCATGAGTTCATTCCCAACACGCCGCGTGTTTCTTCCGAGCTATCCACTTGATTGAGTTATAATTGAGACGTCGACGTCTCTACTTTGTGGGCCCCATACCCTTCACTCTCTGACTGTTTTGTTTTCAGCACACACCAGAAATGCACCACGTCTACTTCTTGCCTCCAATGTTACCCCCACACAGTCACTGCTTTCAAGGCTCATAATCTGGTTTTCACAGTATGGTGTCATTCAAAGAAAATTTAAGATTTAAGATTTCTCTCTCAAATGTTTTTCTACCCTTCTCTTTTCGCCAAAGAATTTCTTTATGGTTTCATTCAAGAGGGTTGTTTTGTTTTTCCTAATATAAACTTTGGTCATTAGCCGTATATTTCATTTTTGCAGTTACGTCCTCGCTTCCTTAGCTGCTGTTAATCTGGTTTCGACACACGTGAGGGTGATTAGATGAGGATAGCAAAATTAGTGCTATCTGGTGACATGCAATTTCCTTTAAAGAGACCTATGGTGGGGTGGGGCCAGATCAGAGATTGAAAATCTTTGAAAAAAGGCAACTGGATAACGATCATCTATTGCACCATTTCATCCCATGACTCTCTTTATCATTCGGTTGGTTCCATTCCCAACATGCACTTTTGTGTGTTCTTCTCATTCATTAAGTTCACTTGTTTATGCTTTCAAGTATGAAATTTAAACATCCTTGGAAATGGGGTCTGCAGATTTTTGTTCCTTCTCTTCTTTCCTTTACAAATTAAATTGGCTTTGCTTCTGCTGAGCCACAAGCTGTTTCTGGGTTCTGCAGATTGTCCTTCTTTGACTGTAAGTTGCTATCTGATATCTTTATTACATTTTGTTTTGATGATGAGTTACGTAAGTTCAGTGTGTTGAAAGAATTAATGGGGTTGATTTGTTGTGTTTTTCTCATCATATGATTGATTTACTCATCTGGGTTCTTATTGTTATGTACTGATTGTGTCAAAGTTTCGTCCTTTTAAGTTGTCTTGCAGTATCACCTTAATAGTTTTGTTGCATAATTCAGGATTCGAAGAATTAATGGGTGATGTCTATATTGAAAATGAAATATCTGAAATGCCTCTCGCAGTGAGTACTTTTCAACTTTACGATTGTGCATTATTGCAAATTATCTTTACTTTTTCTGTATGTTTGTTGTATCTCTTCTCTATTGTAACTTTCTTATTCTTGATCAAGATTAGCTAAGAAATTATAATTAGCTTATTGAATTTTTTTATTTCTTTTTTATGTTATCCCACATAAGGAATAAGGTTATGGGGGTTTGAAGTTTCAATTTGGCATCTTTAGTTTTGTCAGTTTGATTCAGACCTTGTGCTTGAAGATCTAATATAGGTCCTTGTATCAGGCCTATAATGACACTGTGTGGAACACAAGTCTTCTTTTTGATAGTCTGGGATTCTACTCATCGATGAATGACATTTTCACCCGTCTATGGACACTGGCTAGTTATATAAGTCGTCGATTTATTCAATTTATAGGTGAGTTCTTTCTACTATTCTTACATGTATGCACACTCATGCATCTTCTTATAATGTTATGGATGGATTTGGAAATGATGTTTTTGCAGAGGATCTTGCGGTCAGAGATGCTGATAGATACTCAGATGATTTGCTGGTCATTTCTGCTGGACAGCATTTAAGATCATTGAGACACGGCATTTGTAAATCATTTTTTGAAGGTTGTTCATCATCTTCAAAACCTTGTAACCCTGAAACCTGTGAAAGAAGAGCCTCAGAGCCTACGGAAGATACAAGATCTGAAATTGTAGAAACCAATTTCAATTATACGGATTTCCCCTTCATTTTTAAAGGGTAATACGTTTTGTGCTATTATCTTTCTGCAATATCAATCTTTGAAGACTTGAGTACGCATTAAAAAACTGAGGTCAGGCAATTAATCTAGTTTTCATGAGAAAACATCATGAGCCCATCTACTTTTAAGTGAACTGAATGATTAATTGTAATATTTAATCTTTTTCACCTCCTTCCCTTTCTAATTACAAGTGTTTATCAGAAAGTATGACTTACTGTAACTGTTTTGCATTTCTCAAATCTCAATCTAGTCATCTTCATTGTTAGATTGGCGATGTTTCTTCATCTTGATGTAGGTTGATGCTACCATTACACGGTTTACAATTTTCTTGGAGATTGGCAATTTCTTGTTGGAGAAGTTCTGTCAAGTACGTTAGATGTGCTCATCTTCAAATTTGTAGGTAAAAGAAGTATATTTCAATTATGCAAACTGATGGACTCGTATTCCATAAAGTCTACGAATTTGTTTCATTCTTTTAGGTTCTCATAGTTGAGCTTCATTTTTGCATTTGTCAGCCTGGCATCTCGAGTACAGAAAACATTGCAAGGTTCAGCGGACGATATTGGATGGTTGCTGCGCACTCCTGGCATGCCTGGTGTGGAGGATGGTACAGCAAGATTCTTGGAATTGCTTGCAGGAATAAGGTACCAAGCTAATATAATAGCTCCACTGCACTAGATGGTTGGACCTTTTAAGGAACTGTGCTCAATTTCGTTATCATATCTGTTTAGTCTATTCTTGTTTATTCCTATTGCTTGTATGTCATGCTATATACTTCAGGAATGGGGAGCACACATTGCCTAGCTCATTTGTCTATCTGCTTATTCCGGGTAAAGAAAATTTATTTTTCCCTTTGGACTTTGTTCTTCTCCCCTGTTCAATCCATATTTAGCGTTGTGGCACCTATAGTTATGGGAACTTTGATTTTCCAGGCCTCTTTAGCAATCACGGCCCCTTATACTTTGTTGGAACAAAGAAATTCTTTTCGAAGATGGGTCTAGCTTGCCATATTGCAAAAATTCACAGTGAGGTAATGAGTCATTACTCTGTGATCATTGCTGACTAAGTTTTGTGAAATTTGTCTTCCCCTTTCATATGTTTTCTTGGATGAAGGCATCTGTTGAGCACAATGCATCAAAACTCAAGCAATACATCGAGGAGCTTTACTGGGGATCCCGTAAGCGTGTGATGCTGCTGGGGCACAGCAAGGGCGGCGTTGATGCTGCAGCTGCATTGTCAATCTACTGGTGTGATTTGAAAGAAAAAGTTGCTGGTTTAGCACTGATACAGAGCCCCTATGGTGGCACTCCCTTGGCTTCTGATATTCTTCGCAAAGGCCAGATTGCAGACAAAGAAACCCGCAGGATCATGGAACTTTTAATATGCAAGCTAATTAAGGTAATAGCACCAATGCCTGAGCTTGTTGAAAGTCCTTTGTGTATGTACTAAACAAGTGGAGAATTATAATTCGTGTTTGGAAACATCTCAATTCATATTTGCATTGTAGGGTGACATTCGGGCACTGGAGGATCTTACATATGAGAAGCGAAAGGAGTTCATCATGAAGCACAAGCTGCCATATGAGCAAATTCCTCTGGTTTCCTTCCACTCTGAGGCAAGCATAGCCCTTGATGTGCTTGCCACAATGACACATATAGCACATGCCGAACTTCCCTGGCTTCCCCTACCAAATTTTGGAACTCAAGAAGAGTCAGATGAAATCGTTCAAGAGGGACGCCAGCTGCCTGTAGTGATTCCTTTATCTGCTGCAATGGCTGTGACTGCACTTCATCTACAACTCAGGTACGGGGAGAAGAGTGACGGATTGGTGATGTGCCGTGACGCTCAAGTTCCAGGTTCGGTTGTGGTCGCACCAGACAGGAAGCTTGACCATGCCTGGATGGTTTATTCCACAAGGAAAAAGAATCCTAGTGATGCTGATGCCTCAGAAATGTGTGAGGCCATTTTAACTCTGCTTGTAGAGCTTGGAAAGTTAAAAGTAAGAAGGAAAAAGCTAGGAAATTAATCCATCCAGCATACAATTTGTTTTCTTCCCATTTGTTTAATTTTGTTTGTTAAACAAAATATTCAAAAGCAATCAATTGCAGCATCTCATTCGAATGGAAGAATGAATTCATAAGGCCCAAAACAATCTGGCAGGTCCAATTAACAAAAAAAATTATGCAGAGTCCATGAACATGAACAAGCAACCTGCTAAGTCCAAGACAATAAATTCTTGTAGACTCAAGGGTCCCAACCACATGGTGTACCCGGAGCATATACAAGTAGCAACCAACTAGCCAACTACCCATAAATTCACAATAAAATTTGAACTCTAATTTCTCTCTCATATTATACGAAGAAAAAATAAAGAAGCAAAGAACCATACCCAAACAACTTGTCTGAAATTTTTTCTGCATTTTTTACGAACAATGCATGCATGAAGGTGCAACATTAAAAGTCCATGATATGTTGTCATGCCATAAGGTAGAAAAAACCTCGTTAGTTGTATATCTTTGCCCTGAGAAAATAAAAATGCAGAGCAGTGCCAAATGCCAATTCTGAAACTAAGAGAATCCAATAACTTTTTTTTAAGCATGGGTGACACATGGATTGCATGTGAATGAGATAGAAGAAGAATACAGCAACAGCATTTATATTTTTGAAGGTCAAATTCAAGAAATTATCTGTTGGCTCCACATAAATTTAATGGCTCAAATGTTGGGTCCTGCTCTGCACATTGCACAACTACTTCTCAAACGTGCACTTCAATCCACATCCATTTTTCTGGGCTCTTCAAATGGCTTGCTACTCAATCACTTCAGAGAAATGTTTGTTATTTTCCCCTCTTGCTTTTTGCATCTAGTTTACGTCGCGTTTATTTCACTCATACGTCATAGATTTATGTATGTGTGAGTAAAATATACGTAGCACAAACTAAAAAAGAAAGATAATAGAGAAAGAACAAGAAAGAAGGTAGCTAGCATTCCTCCTTGTTCTCTCGTAGCTGTAATTTCCGTTTTCTGGCAATACATGAATGGAGTTAATAGAGACTAGAGTAGATAAAAACTTCTTTCTCTTTTGTATTAAGTGATGGATAACTCTCTGGCATGCAGGTAGGCTGCTTCCAAGGAAACGGCAGCTATTAAAAACATCACACTTTCCAGCAAACTTAAGCCATTGAGCCATTAATGAGGGTATTAATTTTTGAGATATTTAGTCATATACCCATTCTTAGCACTAAAATTATAAATAAACTCTACACCATTTAATTTCTATAAAAAAAACCCAAAAAATGATAGTTCGTCCTATTGAGTGTTTTGAGTTTTTTTATGAGGTTTTGGGGTTGGGTTTGTTTTAAGAAATCAATGGCAGTTTTGTAATTTAAAAGAAGTTAAAAGTCTTTTTGTTATATTGTAAATGAACTGTGGGTGTGTTTCTAAAGTTCATTTAATATAGATTTTTTTTTATAATTTGAGCTCCTATATTTGGTATAATAATGAATCTCTCTTAATTTTTTTCCCTTGAGGCCTAAAAACCCAGAGCAAAATTTTCACTTTCTGCGCTAGAAAATTGACAGCCAAAACACATTTCAGAACCCAACAAAGAGCTGAATACAAAAGTGGCCCTAAACAGGGTCAAAGAGATATTCTTCATCAAAAGGGCCAAATGCTTGGTAAAAATCAATATCAAAGTGCAAGAAAAGCAATTATATTGTCCCCTACTTGTACGGACTGCTGAAACATTATAACATATAAATAGCATAATTCTCCATTGTTTTTGGCTAAGAAAAATAGAGCTGGCTGGCTGGCTGGCCAGATGATTTTATTAGAAGAAAACTTAGGACATGGGCTTAATTTTTCTCACCCACTTTCCCACAATGTTTTGGTTTTTGATACATTCCATGATCTAAACGTTTTGAGCAATGAAATTTCCTTGGAAACCAAATTAATTCTGTACCCCCTTAAGCTTTTACAGCAGAAAACATTTTGATTGGTGGACACTTTGCAGTGGATGGGACACGGTATGTATTGCATTACATTATTTAAGGCTTTTGAACCATGCATCAAAAGCAGATGATTAAAATGTGTGGCCATGGAAGCTAGGTGCAAACCCTAGGGGACCCAATTGATAAGCACATTCCAATTGCAAAAAGGGGAAGAAAACAAATTAAAACATTTTTTCCACACCCTGCTTTCAAGTTTGGACAGCTCAATTCAATTTTTTCTTCAACATTTTTTACTGTTTGAACTTGTGCATTGGAACTTCTTGGATCTCATGATATTGTTCATCGAAATCAATAATTGATTTGGGTCCCTTGAAGATTAAAATCGTGATTTGATTCTCATCATATTGTATAATTATGGGGTACAATTCCTTTGGAGCTATGTGGAAATGAAGAACATTGTAAAAGGGGCCTTACCTAAGGGCTCTTTAAAGAAGCCTTGGAAAGTCTATGTCTGTACTTTTTTCAGAGGAATGTAGACACATGAAAGCAAATTCATGAAGCAAGCATATGAATAGATAAATTTTAATTACACCAACATCCTCCGAAAGTTTATCGTTCGATTACAATAGAAGGGAACCGAACCTTTAACCTAGTCTACGAGTTTGATTTACAATGAAACAAATAAAACAAAAATCTATGCTAAAAAGGAGCTAAATGGATCAAAAGTTTGTTGCAGTAGGGTTGTTGCCTGAAGTTGTTTTGCAGAATTCACACCAGCTACACAGATAGCTCATGAGACCATATTGTGCTTCATAGGACTGGTCCATTGTTGCTGATAGCACAAAATGAAATTCACCATCGCTGGACTGGACCAGATTTTTTTGGTTGTAATTTCAGGCCAAATAATTGGACAATCACAAGCTTAATGCAGATAAAATAAAAGGCAGTTTTTGTCCTTATTACATTGGATTCATTTCTTCTTTTTACAATTAATAATAATAATTGCATGTCATTAAATTAATAATTTTATGCTCTCAGCAAGTCCTTTCTTGGATGAAAAAAGAATATAAAAAGTGGAAAATCTGCATTTTTATGGGGAAAACTACTTTAATTACTAGATTATATTATGTTAGGGAAACTGATGGAATCTAAATCAGCTCTTTCATTGCTGGGACCAAAAGTAATAAAAGCCCATGATCTCAATTATGAGTCCTGGCCACCCACCCTAATTTTAAGTAACCCCTTTGGTCTGGGATTGACACCTCAAGATGAAAACAAAATATTAAAAAAAACATTGCAAAGCGAAGTTAAAAAGGACACAGATGATCTGGCTATAAAAACACAATGAGACCGTACAACCCTCTGTAGAGTGTACTATAAAATGTATTTTCCTTTTCTTTTTTCTTTTTTGTTTGTCGTTTTACAAAAATTAAAAATAAAATATTCTATGATTCGGTATATAAATAAGGGAGTTGATTTTTTCACTACGCGTTTGTCCACTTATACTCCCTCCCTTTGTTGGAAATTACATGTTATAGTAAAAAAAATAGAGTATAAATGGGAAAATCGGCACTCATAAATAAACGTGAAGTAGCAGGATTGGGAAGCAACTAAGAACATAGTAAGAACTAGGAGTACTTAAGGGGCTTGCAGTGGAGCAGTCTAGCTGTTAAGATTGGTTTTGGCAATGTATGTGGGGTGTGGGGTAAATGCTGGGTTTTAATGAATCAAAGAAAAAGAAAAACATTTTGTATTTTGAAGTCTCTGGGCATTTGGTTGGTTGAAGAAGAAGAAGAAGAAGAAGAAGAAGAATAAGAAGAGTGGAGAGTGGTATTAATATTATTGCTTTGGTGGTGGGTGTAGTGAGCAGGAGGGGGTGAAAATTGGAAGGGGAAGATTTATTGACATAGTGAAGATGGGGTGGTACAGAAGAGAGACCTAACCAATCCTACTATGGAAATCCTAATTGTCCCCAGCCGGTTGTGCTGTGCTGTGCCGTGTGCCAGCTGTGTTTTGTGACCCTTAAGCCCTTAGAATATAACAGCCGTACGTACCATTTCCAATTTGTCACTCCCATTGCTTTCTGTTTCTACTGCACACCGTGTATTTTCTGCATAATAATACTGCACATGGTTTGGTTTACTTCCAATTTTATTCAATTCTTATGCCCTTTGTTAACAAGCTTGATTATTTAATTTAGATGTTAGGGTACGAGTATCAGTTTAACCAATCCTATATTAAAAACCTATAATTTAAGCATTTTACTAATTCGATTCGAACCCAAATGGCTTCTTGAACAAGCAATTATGTCAATAAATGAAATCAAAATTAAAGAAAATTGAGTATAAGTGAAATTTTTCGATCGAGATTCGAGACGAGAAGCTTATTATAAAATAGATGGTCATGGAGATTTAATGACAACGATGGGTTAAAAGGGGAAAGGCATACCAACCCTAGTGTTGTGGGGTTTTTTATTTTTTGATCTAGTGTTGTGAGGTTTTCACTTAAACAAAGAACCCCCACGTTTTCCCTCTCGCTCCTTTGATGATCTCTCTCTGTCTCTCTCTCCTCTCCTCCCTCTACTAAAACCCCTCTCCTCGCTTGGTCTTCTTTCTCAACTCAATTCATTTCCCATTCTTCTCATTTTCCCACTCTCACACGAAACAAACACGCACACTCTCCAACTCTCTTTTTATTCTCTGATTCTCTCCTTCTCCAACAAACAGACTCAGCCATATGCTACTCTGCTCTCACACTGTCTCATACTCACAAAAGCCTGCTCCTTTTTCAAGCTTCAAACGCATTCTCTTCTATTTTCAGTAACAGAGAGAAAGCAAAGCTAGAATCTTTTTCCTTTGGGTTGTTTTTAGGCTCCAAAACAACACCAAGGCCCCCTCCTCCAAACTCAACAACAATGCCTGACCCGACTAACTCGGAGACCGAGTCAAGCTTCAACCCACCCTCTTCGCCTTCCCCATCCTCATCTGGGTTTTCCCAGTCCTTGCCAAACTCGGCCCAAAACCCATTACCCGGAAGCTCCGACTCACCCGACCCGGATCAGAAACGGGCCAAGCGAGCTCGAGAAACCAGCAGCAAGCACCCGGTTTACAGAGGGGTCCGAATGCGGACCTGGGGCAAATGGGTATCCGAAATCCGCGAGCCCAGGAAGAAGAATCGGATCTGGCTCGGCACCTTCTCGACCCCGGAGATGGCCGCACGTGCCCACGACGTGGCGGCTTTGTGCATCAAAGGCAACTCGGCGATCCTCAACTTCCCCGGACTCGCCGGGTCGCTGCCCCGACCCGAATCGAACTCGCCCCGGGACATCCAAACCGCGGCTGCCAAAGCCGCTTCCATGGAGATCACGCTAAACGCACCTCCCCCACCGTCACAGTCATCATCACCGGCATTGTCACAGTCTTCGCCGTCGTCATTATCATCATCATCATCGTCATCCTCATTGGTGGGTCCCACAACAAGTAGTACAACAAGCGGGGACGTGGGAACGCCAGAGGAGCTGAGTGAGATAGTGGAGCTGCCGAGTCTGGGGACGAGTTACGAGTCGGCCGAGTCAGGGAACGAGTTCGTGTTTGTGGACTCGGTGGAGGGGTGGTTGTACCCTCCACCGTGGTGGCACAGCAGTTATTTTGAGGAGGAGTATGGGTATAATAGTATTATCAATAATATTAGGGATGATCAAACGTTAATGCCTGAGCCACCAGCAGCTGCAGAGTGTTTTGTTGATGCCTTATTGTGGCAACATTAATATCAACTCAACTGTTGCCTCTTCTTGGCTCTCTCTCTTTCTCTCTCTTCTTCATCCTGTGTGCTTTTTTTTTCTTTTTTCTAAGGGCTATATACTTTTTCTTGATCTTTTTAGTACTAGGCCATTGGTGGTTGCAGTGAGTAGTATTGGGGTAGTATTTTCTCCACTCCATTACCAAATTGTCAATGGTCCACGGTCCACCAGAGTCTACAATTCTACACACAAGCTCTCTCTCTCTGTCACTTTCTGTTCCAAATATTTCAACTTTTTTGAAGAATAAATTGCTTTGGAGTTTAGATTATGACTACTTCCCCTTTGATTGAAATCGAAGAGAAGGGGTGTTCAGTTTCCTAGATTTCCAAGACATTCTTGTAACTAGTAATTTCCTAAACCATTGAATTTATTGTAAGTGTTAATTCATGGCAAAGAGGCATTATATATTGCAGTGACATGTTTAGTTTAGTAGTAAGATCTAGTTAGGGGACTTATTGCAGTGACAATTGCGTTTCAGGCACTATGCTATAACTGGTTCCCAAAGATGCCTCTGAATCACTGACATCTATTATTTAGAGATGGGTAATTTATTATCTATTTAGACCAAAACACTAGGGTTTCCCAGGGTTGTTAGGATTTTCTTTGTCCTTTTTTCAACTTCCTTAATTGAGACTGAAAATGGTTGTTTCTTGGTGTTCATCTTAATTACCCTTGTAAGAACAAAGTTCTAACTATAGTAAACTATATTGTCCAAGTAAGTTTGTATGCTCCAGTTCTGTCGACACGGACAAAAAGAAGATTAAAAAAATCATTTAATTATGAGATTTTCCTTATTACGTTGCATACTTCTAATTATTTCATATAAGCGATATAAGCGATATAAGCGATATTGAAAGAGGGGAAACCTACTTAATATTATATATGTTGATTTAACAAAAGTTGCACATGCAGCAAAAAGAAGAGAAAATCCTAATATATCGCCTAATAGTTCCCTGCTGTCCAGCCAGATATGTGACATGAGCTCTTTGATTCCATTGCATTTGCATATACAGTATATAAAGTACAATCCTTTACATCAACACAACAAATAAGCCAATCTGAACAAGCTTATTCCATAATTACTTGACAAATAATCTATAGGGTTTGGAAGCTGTCAATTGCCATGTTCATGAATTCCCCAGTACATAAGCATCCCTAGTAGCTGAAAATCAAAGCTCACGTACTATTTTAAAAAGGGCTTTTGCTCTTGCTAACCTTTTTGTTCGCATCCTCATGGCTTTAAGCTCCAAAACTGACAAAGGAGAAGAGGATTTTGGTGAACAAAGGGAAACTTTCCATTGAATTATCAGACAGAAAATCCTAAACCCACTTGCAATCTGTTTTTCACTGCAGCTTGCTAGCTGCGTGGCTCCTCCATCTATACACAATATAATAATATATGATTAAAAATAATTGAAGTCAAACATCTCTGACCCCATTGCGAAATTTGCTTAGCTGGAAGATGTGAGAGCAAAGCAAATTAAGGACCCACTTCTTTGATTACCATCTTTGTCTTCTAACTATTATTTTTTACTTTTTATTTTTTTTAATATTGTTTTGCAAGTACTTATAATATTATTTTATGTGGCTGGAAAGTGGGAGTCCTTTTATTTAAATCTGGCTAGCTTGCAATAAGATCGAGTCCAAGAAATTCAACATCAATGGACCAATTATCTCTAACCTGACAAAAATAAGTACAATTTTCACTGTATAATCCCATAGTGATGATGGGAAAATTTACATGGACCTCCCTCCCCAAATTATTATCATCCCAATAGAATCAAACTTCTAACCTAACTTAATTCGAATGTCGTAAAACATATCTCATTATTCATCTCAATTATTATACCGAGAAGTTTAATTAAACTTACCATCAAGCTAGCTAGGGACAGAAAACGTACGTACTTTGGCATATATAGAAGGACGGAAATACACTATGGCTAGAGTGGGCTCTAGCCTAAAGCAAAGTTTGGGAAAAAAGAAATTTAATATTAATTTTTAGGCATTACACCTCATTTTTCAAAAATTAACCTAATTCATCCAAGTAAAAAATTAGCATGTCATACAAACAGATCTCCAGTTAGCTTCAAGTTTTCTCCTATAATAAAATAAATGGAATTTTATTTAGATCTTTACCCATATAAAAATTTATGGTTCCGTCCTTGCATATATGTGACAACCATATGATTTATTAGGATTGCAATGCAAATAGTGGTTGCAGTGTGCTTCAACAAAATGAAGCATCCATCTGCATTAGAATTACAAATTGATTAGGGTATTGATCTGTCCAACGTGCACTTAAATTCGAAAGTTGACCTCTGATTATCTAAGGAATTGGTTGGGTATCCCAAAACCCAGCTTAAGCATTTGGTGTGCTCGTTCATACCTGCAATTTCCCATGTTACACACATTTTTTATAATCTCCCAAAGAATGTTGCAGAGTTGGAGAGGGTGATAATGTTCACATTAACAATCAGTAAATAGATAGATTAATGTAGCTTCCAATTAGGGACTTCATCACTAACTTCGATGTAATTAATGAAGTGAATAGAATATACTGTTTCCTTTAAACACATACTTAATTTGCTTTATAAGTCAAATCATTCAACTAATCATTCTTGATTATTATTTATTAATTAATTATAAGATCATCGTACACAGATTTGTGTGCATCGTGATTCACATTAAACCAGGGTTAGCACTTAGCAATACCAAAGATGGGTAATTAATTAATAAGATCCCGTGGTACATGCTTCCATGAAACCTTCGTATGCGCTCAAAATTTGACCATGCATGTGTCCCTTGATTTATTATTCAACATGCAGTCACTACACAATAATTAACTTTGTTGTAAATACAAATTAATATTGACCCTCTAACTGATCAAATATAGTTGTTTTTAAGTACATATTATATTTGCAAATGCCGATCGTCACACTCTTACACTCAAGTTCGAGTTCTCATTTCTATAAATTAGGTTAAGATAAAGTAATGTAAACTATCGATTGTGTACTTGTACAAGTAGTGATCAAAATTAATAAGGAGGTAGACGTATCTGTGGCCCATATACATCACGAACCCATGACAAGTCCTGCATATACTAATTACTAAAAACACAATTGATGGACATTCACTCATCCAGATATTTCCACATATAAATATAAATATTATATAAATTCGAATTTGTTTATATTATTAGGCTTTCATTGATTTACATTGTGTATAGCTGTTTGTGATGAATCTAATGCATGTACCTGTTCGACGGTGGTTGGGATGATTTGATGGTACATATATTCTGGGCGCCATATCTTTCGAAAAGGCACCCCGCATTCTGTCCTACATAATATTACATATATATATATATTTCAAATATATTTGAATGCTTTCTTTTTCTTTTTCAATCCCATGCCCTTTCGTCAAGTCTTGTTTGTATTGCCAATTTGCAATTCACCAATCGGATTTTGGGGCCTATCATATCATGTCGGAGTCGGACAACAATGTTCCAGAGAGATAACTCTCCCACCCAGTTTTAATGGAATATTGGCATCGCTGCCTGTTTTTTCTAACTAAATTTTGAGTAGTGTTTTCGCCCATGAAGGTCCATAATTCATGTGATCGCATACCGACTTGATCGACTGGGATCAATATTGATCGCAATCATAAAATGGTTTATGGCACGTGAATAATTTAAATTGTATTATTCTTTATTTGAATATTTTTTAAATGATTTATGGTACGTGATTAGTCAATTGAAATCAATATTAATCGCAATCATAAAGGAGGAATTACAACCAAAGGGGACAACACGCCTAACCCCGACTCAACAAATCACATAATAGAGCATCCTAAATAAAATCATGGGGCACCACAAACCAAATAAAGCTTTCTACATTATGTAGACTGAATCGAGCACGTCAATTTGCAACTAAATTATTAAGTAGTTCATAGGTCCTGATCCTTGAGTACAATTAAATTAATTAGCTCTATTGGTCCCCAATTTTTTGGGGACCCCAGGGTTTATGTCACATTAACTTCACGGTCGCTTGTCAATTTTATCCATGCATGTCTTTTTCTTTTTTATGTCCTAATCAATCCAAGTTTTTTCAAAATCCAAAAATGGTAAAGAAATAAACAAAGAATACAAAAGCTGAAAAGGCCAAATATTGGAGTAAAGCACCACAAACACAACGTTTGGGACAGATTCTCTAGGAAGTACTTCTGCGCATAAGCGCTTTTATTATAAAAATCTTGAATTTTTATAAAAATTTAGGAAGCACTTGGGAGTGTTTCTTGAAGAAGCACATAGTAGGTGTTTATTCCAAAAGCGCTTTTATGACCCATAAAGCACTTCTAAATTTTTCTGTCAAACGCTGTCAGAAAACACTATTAAACATTTCCAAAAGCACTCCCAAACAAACCCTTGGACTAAAACCAACACACAACCTAGTATAATAATATTCCCCATTACAAAATTAAAACAAGATACAATACAAAACCAAGTACCATGTCTTTGGAAAAGCTACTTTTTAATAATTAGCTTATTTTAATTCTCTTATGAAAAGATTTTAGAAGTTCCATTATCTGACACGTGTCATCCCGCAATTAAGTCTTATGGTTGATGTGCAACTCTCCACTAAGCTTCAGATAAAGCTAAAGCTATTAATTAGAGCGATGGATGCTGGCTACTTGTCTGAGGCTGGAAAAAAACTTGCCTGCACCGGGGATAGGATCCCCCTCCAATCGTAGCCCGCCACGTGTCCAATTTTGTCAGAAAATGGACAAGTGGCGGGCTGCGATTGGAGGGGGATAGGACTGTAGCCCTATCCCCGGTGCAGGTAAGTCTCTCTCCTGAGGCTGACGGATCGCAACATGTAGCATAATTGTGTTTGTGCTCAAGTCAAGTTATAAGGTGACATTCTTTGATCGTGTTATGCTGAGATTGACTCACATCTAGCTAGAACCTAGAGGAAGAAAGCTTTATCTGTTGTCAATCGATTGTATTTAGCATGATATTAGAACAAAATACCTACGTAGAATGCCCGATATTTTTATGGGAGATTAACGATTATACCCAATATATGAGCCGAAATTATTAAAAAAAAAACCCTAAATAAAATGAACTTTAGAAACACACCCAAAGCTCATTTACAACATAACAAAAATGCTTTTAACTTAAATTACAAAACTATCATTGATTTCTTAAGACAAACCCAACCCCAAAATCTCATAAAAAAAGACCCAAAACACTCAATAGGGCATCAAAGTAATTTAATAATTAAAATTAAATTCAATAGAGTAAGTTATCATTTTTTGGGTTTGTTTATAGAAATTAAATGGTGTAGTGTTTATTTATAGTTTTAGTGATAAGAATGAGTATATAATTAAATATCTCTACTTTTATATGCTCTCACGACATCCAATACAAGATGCATGTTAACTTAGTTGTATATAAAGATCTAATTTTGATGCACTTAAGCCTTATTTGTAGTAAAACGAAATCAGGTATTTGCTCTAATGATTCAATATTTGTGTCCAGTAGACTTTTGCCGACGATGTGTTACGCTGCATGCCATCATTTAGAACAACCTTTTCAAGATTATAATATATTATTAGTTACATTGTCAAAATTAGTATGGTATGATATGAGTGATCACGACAATGAGAAGAAACAAAAAGAAAGCATGAGGAATATAATTGAGTGGCATCTTACAATAATAATCCAAAATCAGATATAATTACCTCTGCTTAGTTGTCTAATTTCCATAGATCCTTGCTTGTCACTTAGCTGTCTTTCCAGTCGAATTAAACCAGCAAATGAAGGAAAATGCAACACGCGTGCATGAGATCAATCAAGAAGATATAAAGGTTAGAATTTGATCCTTGTTTCTCTTCTCTTTCTAGTTTCTAATCAACGGAACAAAATACAAAAAGCTCATCAGATCATCAGATGATGATGAAGATCTGATAATGGGCTTGTTAATTTGATGATTACGTCCTATATTTTGATACTAAACTAATTAACTATGTCTATTTGGCCCCATGATCGATGCTGCACTTGGGCACTTCTTCCTTCTCAATGTGTTGTCGTTTCGAACCTTTGGCCCACCTCAATATGGACTGAAACATCTAAATCCTGTTTCCAAGTTAGCTTGATCATTAGCTTCTAATAAGTTTTTACTGTAAAATTAACCCCAAAATGGTAACTACAATAGGATGATAACAGCTGTCTTTGTGGGTTCATTTGACTTTCACATCCATCTTTCTATTTGTCAAAGTTAATCTACAAACAAACAGTGGACTTGAAACGTGAGCATTCAACTAAAAACTAGCCAAAATCTTTTAAACTTTTGATTTTGATCTCTTACATGAAGTATTCTCAACATGACGTGAGGATGGAGGATGGAGGAGGAGAAACACTGCCCTGTAGCACTCTTGAGTGATCAAGTATGATCAACAGTGCTACGCAAAGAAGAGAATGATATATACACCCCGTGACATGTAAATATTTCTCAGGAGGAGGAGAGGGTGCATTTAGAAATTTGGTTTTGAATGGGAATTTAGAAGTAGTGCAGCATCTTTACCAGTGTCAACCATGGGCTGTGTTTGTGCAAGCAAATGATGACAATTGACATCAATGCAAGGCCCGTATACGACATGTCAACATATACATACATAAAAGTCAGATAATCATATCGACAAAGAAGTACAACCGACCCAACTAATCATCATTACCGAGCATTACAACTGAGAAACCCAAGACATGTAAACTACACTTAAGAAATTTTAAGCAAACAGATATGGTGGTCTTGGCTTCTTAATTAGAATCAGTATTCAGTATCTATGCGAGATTACATGTACATGGCTTGAAACTTATTAGTAGCTGCATCAAATTTTAAATGGATCGCATGGGAGAATTTTCGTGTGTACCCGTAACATCACAGGGTATATTTCATTGACCACGTATTAGTATATATGTGTTTGACACCTAAAAAAAATGTACATGTGGAAGAGGTATTATAAGTAGACTTTAGACGCATTCTTTCTTTGTGTTATGCACCGTCGGCATTGGAGCCATGTTGGGTGGACGGTGGTGGTGGTGGTCCTGTGGTGGGCATGACACTGCCATGCCAATCCGTTGATGGTGGTGCAAATTAATACATGCAGATAAAGTAGTCACAAACTGACCAGTTAACAACGACTGTCGGCATTCCCAAGTCCCTGAACGAGTGAACGTGCATATCTCAGTTTGTCATTTGGACCAGTCAAAGCTCCATCCCTGCCTTAACATTTCACAAGACTTTTCAGTTCTGATTTCCCACCTCGCCTCATGGCCGCCTGAGCCTGAAAGCGAGACTGTCTTGACTCTTGGGCAATAAGAGTGAAGTACTGTTCTGTCTGTTGCGTATTGCACTGTCACGTGGTTTTTGTTATTATATGAGTAGACGATACGATACTATACGGTTGATATTTCATAAAACTTCTTTTATTTTCCAATATAAATGATATTGGAGGAGGCGAGAATTGTACATAAAATCTTAGATACAGGGAGAAAATCAAACTTAATATCTTGAGCGTGAGGATAAATACTTTTAACCACTTATTATCATCGCGTTAGCAATTTCCTTCCGCTGGTGGCCCGGGCGGCTCCTATGCAAGAGTTAATGGGAGGAAAATGGTCCATGGATGCACTAACGGGTCCCACTTCATCCTTTAGTTTGTTTGAATTATTTTTTTTTACAGCTTTGTCGTTAAAGATAGTAGCTGTCAGAAAATAATTACCGAAAGTATGGCTTCTTTGAGCTGAGCTGAGCGAGGAGGGCCAGACCAAAGGCAGTGACAAATTGACAAGGAAACATGAATAGGAGCAGCTTTTCGGATTCGTATGGATTTTTGGCCTTTTGGCCTTTTGGGATGCACCAAATCCAATCTTTTTCTCTGTCTTTTTTTTATTGGATATTCATTTTATTAGTCCCTGAACTTAGACTCGATTTGCATTTGAGTACCTCGATTTTCAAAATGGTTTCCGTGGTCCTTTAACTTCACTTTCGTTAGGACAAATGATCCAGCCGTAAATTTTGTTAACTTTTTTTGTTAAATGCAGGGGCAAAATGATATTTATATATTAAAACAAAAAAATTGATAGAAGTAACGGTGGGTCTAGTTGTCCAAACGAAACTGAAGTTAAAGAACCACATGAACCATTTTAGAAATTGAGGTACTCAAAAGCAAATCGGGTCTAAATTTGGGACTGATAAAATGATTTATTGAGTGGGGTATTGGGCCTACAAATGGTATTATTACTTATGGGCTTTGGTGGATGAATATGTGTGCCCATTTTTAGCCACATATGCTATACACCTACGTAACACGTTTTACTTGAGGGCATAATTACTTGCTGAAAATCTTATCATTTTTTGTATTATTTGATTCCTCGTCACAAAACTTGATAATATTGTTAGTAGAAATCGAAAAAAATGTGGGACCAATGTAGGAATGTGAGAGAGCATTCGCTACTAAATCATGAGTTATCGATCCGACGTCTATGTCACATCATGCATTCGTGGGCGGAACTACATACAAGGCTACGCTGAGCTGTAGCCCAAGCAGCTTTTTGAAGAAATTATTAAAAACCTATTGTAGCTCGTGTAAGGATTTTGAAGAAGAATAAAATTAAACCTATATAACCCATCAACTTGCGGTTTTACTTGTGGTTAGGGACCTTGTTTTGTGTTTTTTTTTGGCGGTTTTCCTACTATTTATATGAAGATATCATTTATATAATTTAATATATACTTTTATTCCTAAAAAATATATAGGAAATTATAAATTAAAAAAATAGCATTAGATTTTAAACTAAAACACTTAGCTAGTCAACCCGTCAAAAAATTCCAAATTCCACCTTTGAGTGCATCGGAGAATTTCTTATGTCTGTAATTGGAACAATAATAATGAGGACGAAGACCATGACGAAGGTACATAATAGTAGAAAGTGAGACATAATAATGAAAGATGCAAAGCACCGCCCTTTGTCTACTTTTTGCTGTCCTTACTGAATAACTAGGCAATGATGAGAAAACACGTACTGATGAAGGAAAGGAAAAGAAAGATCTCTGCTTTTATTTATTTATAAAATGTATAAATATGATACGTATATTGGTTGAATAGAAAGGCAATATGTTATGTCTGGTGGAGGAATAAAAAATGTGGGAAATGTTTCTATATTAATTATCATCAATTGATGGTACAAAACAAAGGGCCAGGTCTACAAAAAAAATAGATCACACCAAATCTATCTTTGTTTCCTAATGGAAAAATGATGCTGACAGCGTAACAAAAATGTTCCATTGGTCAGGCTACTTGGTTGGTGGTGGCAGTAGCCATCTTGGATACCAAAGTTCAATTTGAGACTTACAGCTCTGTGCCAAAAGGAAGAGAGAAACAAAAATCAAAGTTTTTGGTGACAAAATGAGTGATCATTTTTCTTTCTTTCGCGCGATCATAACATATCATATGATTATTGTCTTTTGACGTACGTAAATTATATAATGATAATGATATGCATCAACAATTGATAATCGTCCAACTGAAAAACGAAGAGAGCGGAGCAAACTTCTAAATTGTGGAACTTTTTCACTGAAAAGTGAAAAGGGAGGGGAGGGGGCAGGCAGATTGCTTCCTCTTTTCTTCTGGGCCGGGCTCTAAAGGTGGTGATGGGTTGACCCACCTACCATGGCGATAAATGGACCCAATAGCTTTTGTTTTTTATTTGTTCTAAATTATTGTAATTAGTTTTTTGGTCAAGATTTCTAAATTATTGTCTAGGAAGGATAAAAAGACCAAAGCAAAGCTACGTACAAGATTCTGCCGACTACACATACATACAGATTTCATGAACCAATAGGAGTCTGCCGACCTACATACAGATTCCGATGAAAACTACGTGGCAGGAGCCGTCAGATCAATGCCGTCACATCTTGCTGACCTTTATTGGGTGTATAACCGGTCGCGTTCAAAGTTTGACATTAGCTATAACCACACGTGGCACTAAAAAGTGGGGCGGTGTTGTGCCCTTATGGTGAGGAGCAGCGTAGGGACCTCAGGATTTGCGGCGTCGACAGTCGACAGTCGCACGTTCGACGCAATTCAACGCTCAACCCCACGTGTGGTCTAAACTCTTAATTCCCCCACCAACTGTTTGATAAAATGCGCCTAAATCAAACAATAATCACATCAACAATATTTCCCAAATCTGGTCTCTACGAATATCAGATCATGAAGCATCCATGTGATTTTAAGAAATTCTCGACCGAAATTGAAGGCAAAGACAAAATGAATTTTATTTTAAACTTAAAGCAATCGAGCTCACATGCAAATGGGGCTTGGCATTCTTCGTTTCCATGTCCCATAAAAAAAGACCCCTTTGAAAAATGTCTGATAGTCTCTCATCATGATTGCCCTATCTTCATTAATCTAAAATACAAAAGTTAAAGAAACTTCTGTCTAAATTTTTTTTAAAGTATTTCTTAGTCTCACTCCCTCGTTGGGCCAAAGCAAAATAAATGTCTTGGCTGTAGGTTCGGTTTGGATGACTCTCCCTTTTGTGCTGTTTAAATTGGGCTCAACGGCACTTAGAATTAGATCAACTGGATCTTGGCCCTATTTAGTTAGGCTTCAGTGCAGAGCCTACCAGGAAAGAAACATCCATCCCTGCCAGTTATGGACATATGATCCACATTGAGTTCTTTACTTTCCTTCTGCCAGAGCCTTTTTATTACCAGCAGTTCTTGCAGGAGCAATGCCCATCAATAAAATGATGAAATCTTTTTGAATCTCTTAAGATGATGAGCCGTCCAGTAGCTTGAGACACAAGCTTTATAAACTCATGGCAATCACCACAAACACGAATGTTCTTTATAATTCTTATTGGTATCCTTCCATGAGGTTTTTTGGTTAAACCAAATGCAAGAGCAAGTTTCTCACTGTGATAACAGATGGGCTCAAATTTCTCCTCCTCCCCAACATCATGAAGAACCAGTTTTGTGTCAGGAGTAAACCCAGTTTCCTGCAGTTTCCTAATCAGTGTGTTCAGCTCTTCATATATTTCTTTTGCTTCGGGATGAGTTCGATCTTCTGATGCAAATTTGTGAACCTCGTTATCAATCTCAATCCAACTGTAAGCAGCAAACTTCTTAACATTCCTGTCCTTCATGAG
Source organism: Prunus avium (assembly GCF_965620075.1). Taxonomy (NCBI): domain Eukaryota; kingdom Viridiplantae; phylum Streptophyta; class Magnoliopsida; order Rosales; family Rosaceae; genus Prunus; species Prunus avium. The sequence goes on along the minus strand of NC_142290.1, from coordinate 36,521,626 downwards.
AGACCTCATGTATGCCACATCTTTCCATCTTCCACAAGTAGCATACATGTTGGAAAGCATGATGTAAGGTCCAGCACTGAGTGGCTCCAATTCAAAGAGATGTCTAGCTGCCATCTCCCCGTGTTCGATATCGCCTTTCATTGCGCAAACAGATAGAAGAGTGGACCAAATCAAGCTATTTGGTTCATGGGGCATACTTTTGATAAGATCTACTGCTAAGTTTATGTAACCTGAATGACCAAGGAGACAGACCATACAGGCATAATGATCCATAGTGGGTTCCACACCACTTCGTTCATTAATTGAATCAAAATACTTCTGTCCTCGTTCAATCAAATTAGCATGGACACAAGCTGATAAAACACCTATGAAAGTAACATTATTTGGAACTATGTTTTCTTGTAACATGTTCTCATAGAGGGCCAAGGCCTCTAGATCTTTCCCATTTTGTGCATAACCTGTAATCATCGCGTTCCAAGAAACCACATTCCGAAATGGCATTAGTGTGAAAACCACCCAAGCATCTGCAGTAACTCCACATTTGCAATACATATCAACAAGAGCGCTAGACACGAGCAATTGATCAGCAACTCCCATATGAATTGCTTTTCCATGAACAACCTGGCCATAATGCAAAGATGATAATTTGGCGCACGAACTAACTACGCTCGAGATGGTAAAACTATCAGGTCTGACATTTTCCAACAGCATCTCACCAAACAATATCAGAGCATCCTCTTCTCTGCCATTCTGTGCATAACCAACTATCATTGTTGTCCAACAAATCTTATCCTTCTCCCTAATCTCATCAAATACCTTCCTTGCTTCGACTATATTGCCGCTCTGAAAGTAAGCATGGAGAATATTTGACACCGTAACCTGGTCAGGCTTCAACCCTGACGATTGCATTTCATGAAACAAATCAATGCATTTCTCAGGTTGCCCATTTTTCAAGTAGCCGGAAATTATCAAGTTCCAAGACACCGCATTCTTGCCAACCAACCAGTCAAACAACCAACGAGCCCGATCAATGTCACCACATTTGGCATACATATCAATCAACGCATTCCAAAGAAAAACATTCCCTTCCAAATTACCTACAACTACTCTGCCATGAATTTGCTTCCCAAGCCTAAAACCCAGCAACCTGGTGCACGCTTTTAACACGCTCACAAATGTATGCTCTGACGGCTCAAACCCTTCCTCTTGCATTTTAACAAAAACCTCAAACGCCTTGCCCCAACACCCATTTGCCGTCGCACCAGCAATCACGGTATTATAGGAGACCAAATCTCGAGAAGGCATCTGATCGAAGATTGCCCCCAACTCCTCAACAGACCCAGATTTTGCATAAGCAGAAAGCATGGCGTTCCATGAGTAAATGTCTTTCTTGGGCATTTTGTCAAACAGGTCTCGAGCGTCACCAAGGTTCCCGGATTTTGCATAGAGCTGGAGGATCCTATTATGGAGGAAAGTCTTGGTGGGCTTGAACAAGTGAAGGTCCATGTGAGATTGCAGTCTCTTTGCTTGAGAAACATCGTCGGCTCGTACGCATTCGAGCACGAGCCGCGTGTAGGTCTCAGCGGTGGCGCAGCCGCGAGAGTACAACAAGTCTACGGCGTCGCGAAGCTGATGCCTAGCTTTCATATTTCCCGTTTGAATTTGAATTACAGTTTTCCGTTATATGGGCCTCGGCCTTGCCCACGTCTCAAACTACGCGCGGCAAATATCCGAAAAGGAAAAAAGTAGAGGGCCCACACACGTGAAAGTGAAGCTCCTTTAGGCTCATGCCTTTGGGCCCATTGTCCAACGCCCAAACAAGAAATGGGCTCGTCTGGTGAACACAAGAAAACCCAGAACTTGATCAAGTCTTGTCATATGATAACCTTGCACCGGCTCTGAATCGTCGTCTAGGGTGCTGAATGGCGTTCAGTTTTCGTTGATCGCATGCAAAAAGCCATGCTGAATAGTGTTCAGTTTTCGTTTTCATTTTGTACCTTTATAACAATCTGCATCTGTGTTTTTCATCTCATTCTTTGTTAGTGTATATTGGTTACTCGTTTGTTGTATTTGGCACAATATGGAATTCGGTACATTATGGTGTGCTTCTGAGGATCATTTCTATGCCCATTGCGATTTATGACATTAGTCTGCGTTGGATGACTCGATGTTTGATTTCACCACTCTGGTTTTCTTGTGTAGTTGGAGTGTTTCAGATTGCTCTGGAGTCACCATCGTGCATTCTTGCTCTATTGCTGTTTTCTGAGGTGGAAACCTGCTTGAAGCAAAGTATTTCATATCTTTACGGTATCTTCATAAACGTAAAACATGAAGAAAAAAATAATATTTTGAGCCTAAAATTTGACAATGTATATAAATATGGACCATATGAGAAATGGTTTTCTTTTCCAAACAAGCGGAGAAACTTAAAATTCAGTTTCTGATTGAACAAAACGCTGCCAAAATAATAGAAGGGGATGATTTAATTTTTTGTCAACTTTTAGCGGCGGTTTTCCGGATTGTTTATATAAATAAGTATTTTCGGCGGTTAGCGACGAAATAAAACGTCGCTAAAGACAGTTAACCAAATTGAGACCCTAAAGTCGTCACTAAAGGACTGAAAATCGTCATTTAAACAAATAAGCTACTTTTCTGCTGAATTAGTAAGTGTTTCTCCTCCTGTATTTGGATATTGATTTAATTTCCTTCCCTCCAATACTACAGGCAATCTATTAAACCAAGTAGGAAATAATTTATTTATCTTTTGTTCAATATTAATTTATATCTACAATCAGGACGGAGCATTGTTACCCTTGATATCTTGTATAATAATATGATTGATTTTATGTTCATATACTTAAGACTTGACTATTTCTTAATTCCTCAGCTATGCTAAGTTCTAGAGACTTGAGCTTAGTCTTGAAGCCATTGTCTTGTGGAGGAGGAAATTCAGCTGGGCTCCGACGCGTAATCAACGCCGTGAGTGTTCATCCACATGACCACTTATTTATTGGTTGACAAGTGATGGCAATGTCTTAACAAATGCAATCACACAAACAAATACTAACACATTGATATGAAAAAGAAGGCCGTTCTTTTATTGACGTGCAAGTGTTCCAAGTGGAAAAAATGCTCCCATTGCCAATACGATAAAGCCAGGCAAATGCCGGTGCAGGCGGCAGGCCTGCCTCAGAGTCAGAGTCATAGAGATGGCATTCACTTTCAGAGTTGGACTTGTCACTTGTGGGAACAATATTTAAGATAGCATATAAGTTTTATTTTTTTCTAAGTAAATATTTCCTCTATATTTTCTAGCCTTTTTTTACTCCACTTTTGGAGTTTTGGTAGATTTGAAGCAGTGCTTGTGAGATCAGCAGAGCAATTCAATTGACCCGTGACCTCCCAACCAACAAGCAAATTGGTGTCAATCCATGAGGTTGAAGAGTTAAATAGAAAAGGCGTTGGTAGGTTATATTCCATTTTCTTTGCTTCATAAGTGAGATATCATATGGGAATTAGGTGGGTTGGAATTGGATCGAAAGGGACATTAAAAGCATTCACCTTTGATGGCTGAACTAACCTAACTATAGAGCAGCATGCATCATCATCAAAGCAGACCAGACATTCATTTCTGCACTTTTGTTTTTGTTTTTATAATTTTTTTCTTTCTTGGTTGCCTCCATTTTGGTCAGGGATAGGACAATTACCAGACTTATTTTAAGCTTTGCAAGGACAAAAAACCTAATAAACTAAAACAACCTGGAAGTTTGGAAGTGGTAACAGGTTAGGGAAACAACATGGTACCACCCAGTGGCATGTCCCCAATCTTGGATTTCTGTGGGCTCAACTTTAAACATAAACTATCAAGAAAAAAACGGTCGTCCAAAGTGATTGTTATTTCTTTCCCTTTTTTTTTTTTGGGCTAGTTTGGCTGGCTTGGATAAAGAAGCAAATTTGGAGAAATATAAAAAGCAAAATAAAGTTCAAGTAAGAGGCTTGTAGTTGTACAAAATCGATTAAATTAATGAAGGCATTGGAAGCCAAGCAAGGTAGCAAACAGATAAGAAGAAGGCTGAAATGGATGGTGAAAAAGAGACCCATCATCATGTTCATGATTCATTCATCTTATATTGTTTATACACACCAGAAAGAAAGAAAAGGTCTTTTTCATCCATCTCTGATTCTCTGAAAAAAAAAAAAAAAAATGAGAACGCAAGAAAAACAAGTAAATTCCAATTCCTATGCGCGCCCCGACTCTTTGACTCAGTGTGCCTTCTCCTGCTTAAAAGAAGTTAGAAAATCCCATACACGTCTGGCATACGTATATTAAGACCAAATCTAACTCCCTCCCTTTAATTGTTAATGTTTTTGTTTTCAAAGACCTCAACTTTTTTCTCTCCTCCAAAAGAAGTAGAGACCACACCAATCACCCACCCAACCCTCCTTCTTCCCCATTCATAATCCAATTCAAAATCAAACCCATCAAAACTCTCTGTCTAATCACACGCAGACGCATAGCTTTTCTTGTTTGATTTCTTCTATTTGTACCATAAAGCAAAAGAGCACATCACTATCTGCAAAAACTCTCTCTCTCTCTGTGTATGTGTGCGTGAAATTCAGTACCTTTTTCGATGTCACACTACACCATCATGGCTTCCTTCAAAGTCAAGCAAGAATAACAGAAAACAAAGGCCCTTCAGAGCAGGACCATCACTAACCCACAAAGCCTTTTCCTTCCCCCAACACGCGCAAACCCAAAATGGCTCAGATTCTCAGAGACAGAGTATTTGGAAATTCAAAGAGACACAGCCAACGCCATAATCCAATCCAAACCACCATGCCCGTATACCCAGTAGAAGACCTCCCCAACCCATTTGGTGAACTGGGTCCGAACCTCTCCGACAAGGAGCTTCGAGAAACCGTCTACGAGATCTTAGTCGGAGCCTGCCGGAGCTCTGGAGCAAAACCCCTTACTTACATCCCGCAGTCCGAGAAGACCGACAGGTCCGACCGGACTACTCTGTCTTCGTTGCCATCATCCCTTCAGAGGTCGACGTCATCGGCGGCCAGCCGGGTCAAGAAGGCTCTGGGTTTGAAGCAAACGGCGTCGTCTAGGAGGAGACTCGGTGATGGTGATTCAGCGAGTCAGGGGAAGATTAAGCGGTCTGGGACGGTTTGGGAGCTTATGAGGGTTCAGATGAGGGTTTCGGAGCAGACTGATACCAGGGTCAGGAGAGCCCTTTTAAGGGTTGCTGCTGGTCAGGTTTGTGAATTGTGATGTGAAACACTCTGTTTTTTTAATTGTCCTGCTGGTTTGTATTTTATGGATGCTGCTCGTGCTTGGTTTCTCAGAAAATAATAGAATAGGAAGGAAATTGAAGTTCTGAATGATAGAGAAGTCTGCTTTTGAGGGGTAGTAGAAATTAAAGAGGAAATGAATTGTAAATGTTTATTGATTAATATTCTGGTGTGTTAGTGGTGAAGGAATCAAATTTTGGTTTTATTTCTTTGATCACTTCTTAATCATTGTGAATTTTGGCATTTCTAGACGTGTTTATTTCTTAGTTAGTTATGCCTGGATTATATTTACTGTTTCTCAAAGTCTCAAATTTTGTTAGCCTGAATAGAGGACAAGGATATGAGTTGAATGCGTGGTTTTTGGCTGTTTGTATTTTCTAAATCAAGCTTAGTGAATTGTTGGTCTTTGTTTCTTTGTATTAGCTTGGAAAGCGTATAGAGTGCATGGTTTTGCCTCTCGAGCTACTACAGCAGTTCAAGTCTTCAGATTTTCCCAGTCATCAAGAATATGAAGCCTGGCAGAGGAGAAATTTGAAGGTTCTTGAAGCAGGGCTTCTTTTATATCCTTCTTTGCCTTTAGATAAGAAAGACACTGCTCCTCAACAGCTCCAGAAGATTATTCGTGGGGCCTTAGAGAAACCCATAGAAACTGGAAAGCACAACGAGTCAATGCAAGTTCTCCGCAGTGTTGTTATGTCTCTTGCTTGCAGATCATTTGATGGTTCTGTTTCTGACACATGCCACTGGGCGGATGGATTTCCATTGAACCTTAGGCTCTACCAAATGCTCCTAGAATCATGTTTTGACCCGAATGAAGAAACATCTGTTATTGAAGAGCTTGATGAGGTTTTAGACCTCATAAAGAAGACCTGGCCAGTCCTCGGAATAAACCAAATTCTGCATAATCTTTGTTTCTCGTGGGTTTTATTTCATCGTTACGTTACAACTGGCCAAGTGGATAATGACCTGCTGTTTGCATCCAGTAACCTGTTAGAGGAAGTTGAACAAGATGCCAATGGCACAAAAGATCCATCGTATTTGAAGATCTTAAGTTCAACATTGAGTTCAATTTTGGGTTGGGCTGAGAAAAGGCTTCTTGCCTACCGTGATATTTTCCACAGTGGCAATATTGAATCAATGCAAAACATTCTCTCTCTGGGGTTATTGTCAGCAAAAATATTGATAGAAGATATTTCTCATGAGTACCGTAGGAAGAGGAAAGGAGTTAATGCGGCTCATGACAGGGTTGATGCTTACATAAGATCATCAATGCGCTCTGCTTTTGCACAGGCAAGTTCCCATATTATTTTTGTGCTTTGATTAATGAAGAGGCCGTAAATAATGTGTTTTGTGCTAGGAAATATTCTGTTTATGTCTGTTGCTTATAGAGGATTTTTTGGAAAATCAGGGTGGTGAACTTTACCTATATAAATTTTAATAATTTTTGTTCCCAGTTCGTACTTATATATTACCAACCTGGCTTTCTGTTTTGGCTATAAAATATACTGATCAAGATTTTGAATGTTGTATTAAGGCAGAAACTGGAAAAGGTAGGTTCCAGCAAGCATTTGTCGAAGAGCCAAAACAATCTTATTCCTGGCCTTTCTGCCCTTGCACAAGATGTTAGCGAACTGGCTTTTAGTGAGAAGGGGATATTTGGTCCAGTATTGAAGAGATGGCACCCTTTTGCAACAGGCGTTGCTGTGGCCACACTGCATTCTTGTTATGGAAATGAGCTGAAACAATTTGTGACGGGTATCAGTGAGTTGACTCCAGATACCATACAAGTGCTGAGAGCTGCTGACAAATTGGAGAAGGATCTTGTGCAGATTGCCGTTGAAGATTCAGTGGATAGTGAGGATGGTGGGAAATCCATCATAAGGGAGATGCCTCCTTATGAGGCTGAAGCCGTAATTGCCAATCTTGTAAAGGCTTGGATAAGGACAAGAGTGGACAGGCTGAAGGAATGGGTTGACAGAAATCTGCAACAAGAGGTACATATTTTCCGTTTCAACAAACAAAGGGTTAACGATCAAGAGATACAAGTGTCTGTGCTTGCATTTTTTCTAATGCTGAGGTCACTAGACTTAAGTGGACAAAGTCATAGTTTTGACCAATGCCATTTAGTTCTTATAAAAGAAAATATGAAAATTCAAATCCACTGTTCTAACGTGAAACTTATTCCTTTACTAGTTTCATGATCTGACCTTGTTAACTTTCTTTCTACAGGTATGGAATCCAAGGGCAAACAAAGAGCGATTTGCTCCTTCTGCCATTGAAGTTTTACGCATTATAGATGAAACATTGGAAGCATTCTTTATGTTGCCAATACCTATACATCCTGTCTTGGTTCCAGAACTGATGACTGGCCTTGACAGATGTCTTCAACACTATATCTCAAAGGCCAAGTCTGGCTGTGGTATGTACATTTCATAGCTAGCACTGGTGCGATGAATTTTTTTAAGTTTTCAATCTCCAAAATGACCACCAATTCTCCTTTGTTATCTGTGCAGGGACCAGAAGTACTTTCATTCCCACTTTACCTGCTTTGACCAGATGTTCAGCTGGATCAAAATTTCATGGTGTATTCAAGAAGAAGGAAAGGTCACATATAAGTCAGAGAAGGAAATCTCAGGTTGGAACTACAAATGGGGACAGCTCCTTTGGAATTCCGCAACTTTGTGTTCGCATTAATACTTTGCAGCTTATTCGAATGGAGTTGGGAGTTTTTGAGAAAAGGATAATGGCCCATCTGGGGAACTCTGAATCCACTCAAGGGGACAATATTGCAAATGGAACAGGCAAAATGTTTGAGCTTTCATCATCTGCTTCTGTAGAAGGGATCCAACAACTTTGTGAAGCAACAGCATACAGGGTCATTTTCCATGACCTAAGTCGTGTTCTTTGGGATGGCTTGTATGTTGTGGATGTTTCGTCTTCTAGAATTGAGCCATTTCTTCAGGAACTTGAGCAATATTTGGAGATTATTTCATCAACAGTGCACGACAGAGTTAGAACGCGTGTAATAACTGATGTGATGAAAGCTTCTTTCGATGGGTTCTTGTTGGTTTTGCTAGCTGGAGGCCCTTCTCGCACATTCACACAAAAAGATTCTGACATAATAGAGGAGGATTTTAAGTTTCTGACCGATTTATTCTGGTCGAATGGGGATGGATTGCCCGCTGATTTGATAGATAAGTTATCAACCACTATTAAAGGCATCCTTCCTCTGTACCGTAGTGATACCGATAGCCTTATTGAACAGTTCAAACGTGTGACTCTGGATGGCTCTCCTGCTAAATCCCGGATGCCAATGCCTCCAACTTCAGGTCAGTGGAGCTCCAATGAACCAAACACACTTCTGCGTGTCTTGTGTTGTCGAAATGACGAGACCGCAGCAAAGTTTCTTAGGAAGACTTATAACTTGCCTAAGAAGCTGTAACAACCTTTGGTTTGTGAAAGATTCATTTACGAAGGTTGGACGGCATCATCCATCACAAAGCTCTGATATCATGTTTTTGACTAAACAGCTGTTCAATTTGGGGGTAGAACATTGACATGTATAGTATATTTATTGGTCCGCATTCTTGTTGTTCAGAGCTTTCACCAGTCTCTGAGTAAGGAACTTCAAGGGAGCAGAGGATTAATAAGGCTTTATAGTGCTCAGGGGTTGAGCAATTATTTATTTATTTATTACTATTCTTTCTCGGATTTATCGAATGTGTTGAGGTGGGTCGGCTTCTCCGTTTATTTAATCGTACTACATTGGTGGCACCGGCACAGCATAACGGACAAACTGCAAGGTGCAAAGAAAACCTTGACGATATCTTTGCATAGTGTAGCCGGTAGTTGTGAGTGAGTGATACGGGTTGCTTTTTGGAGAAATCTTAGCTTATTTTGTTGTATTTTGGATGTGTACAGCGAGGGGTTCTTTTCTTCTTTTCTGCGTGTACTTTAATATTTGATATTTGGAACAAATTTTTATATTCTTATTGCCACAAAGACAGGTAAGGTGTTTTTTCAAGCTTAAATACTTGAGAGAATTTATCCCTGTATGTCGAACCTAATATAAAAGGGACAATTCTGGTTTTGAGTAATTTGATTTTTATTGAAGAACTAGGTTTTTCTTAGGTGACAAGGTATATACGCATATATACAAGTAATCTTCTTCACCAAATTGAATCGTGAAACCTAAATAATCCTTTAAATTATTTGGAGCAAAAGCGAAGTTACAACTCTAGCTGCTCTATGTTGGAGGTTCTCACATAATAATATAACACTCTAGCTGCTCTAGGTTGGAGGTTCTCACATAATAATATAACACCATTCAATCATGGCGCCAGGGTCAGTCGTTCAAATATTGCAGAGCATTCTTTCACCTAAACAGTGTTATAAAGATTATGCTGCAAATGAGTATACAAGACAGAGATCATATCAGAAGCGACTACAAAATCTTTGACTGATCGTCATTTGCATTTCGTAAGAAATGATCAACTAAAACTATGCGTGCTCGCTCAATCCACTCCCCAGAGGCCCTTGCATTCCTTCGTATATTATATCAAATTACAGATAATTGACCACACATCTCTCCCTACTTCCAACACTTAATAAATCACTTTCAGTGCCAAGGATTCTTTCGTGTGCTACTTCTTTTTGTGCTGCTACTCGTTGAGCTTGATTTCTGCCAAGACAAAAACCCCGTTACCGCAACAGTATTTCCTCAGTCTACAGAATATTGAGGAAGAGTGAAAATCATACATACCGATTTTGACTTCTTTGTCTTTCCACGGATCCTGTTCCTTGGTGGTTTTAGTTTGTATATCCGAACCATCCAATGGTGGGTTGTGAATACCTAAATTACAGAAATATATTGTGAAAGGTATAATAATATGTTCCATAGCTTCCACATATCTGAAACTAAAAGTTTGGATCATCTGACCTCTTCAAAATGGGTAAGTTTGAAATATTTATTTCCAATTTCTGTTCGCCTCACCCTATCAAAGCCTTTACCATCGGTGTCCACAAACCTGCAGGTAAAAGAAGACAAGATACACAATTTTATTCACAGCCAGAACTGAAAAAAAAAAAGAATAAAAAAATAGAAGAAAAACTTTGAAAATAAGCAAAAAACTTTACGCAAATGCAGACCTGTAATAAGAGAGTTTGTACATGAGAGAATTGAGCATGGTGGGGGTGGCCTGCGAGTCAATCCGATACTGACCATCCCTCTTTAGACAGGAAAACAAGGTAAAACATGGTTAATGACACAACATTAACACTAATATACAAGAAAACTTTCACATCCAGTAAGTTAGCCCAAAAACAGGAAATGAAAAAAATGAAAGAAATCAGGGAAGGAAATAACTAACCAAGTAATCGGGTTCCTTGATATGAGGGAATACACCCCCTCCGATACGGACCATCCACAGGAACTTATTAATATCATCACTGGGGTAGCCAACAAGACCTGATAAGTGAGATTATTAATCAGAATAAGGCTTTACTTTCTTTCGTAAGAAGATCTGAGCATGCCAAAGGGAGCCTACCTCCAAAAACAACAAGAACATATTTTACGTCCAACGATTTAAAAATTTCCCAAGCCGCCTTTTCCGGAGAAGACATGGCAGTACCGACAGTTGCAATATGTGTGTTGTTCCATGTATTATTGTCAACAATGACAGTGCGGTTAGCCATGGCAGTAGTTTGGTACCCATAATCCCACCAAGATGCAACCTGCAAGTAGTTTATAGCATAAAGGAGTATTTGTTAATATCTTCATTTGGCAAAGGACATGGTTTTAGTCTGTCAAAAATTAAATTGAGTTGATATAATATAAGGAAAAACAAAAGGTGAAGAACTCACTTTATCATCCACCTCAGTGTTGTGGCTTAACCATGCATAAGCCTCTCTAAAATCATCAAAAACATGGAGACCATCATTTGAATAAGATGTTAGAACAATAGATGGGGCTGAATAAGCTTCAGCTGCTGCCCAGACACAATGAACCTACAAAACAATGATAACTCAACTTCAGTGGCCATCTTTATCAAGCAAAATGCCATTAGAGGAAATGCAAGGACAAAGTCTCTTCTGAATACGGCCATGATAACTTCTTTTTGATATTGACTGCATGGCTTCCTGTTTTAAATAAGTTTTCACTAAGAGGAGACACATATCTATTTTCCACAGGTCCTCTATTAACTAGATTATCCATCCATTCACATTGTTAAAGTTGATTAGAAGTATATACTTGCCCTTCAAATTGATTAAGGTTCAAAGGATGTATAAGTTCAAGCACCTTAACATACACGTGCATACAGAACTCATGTGTATCAGAATCAGAACCGAGATGCGGAGGAAAACAAAGAAAATAGGAAAGAAGAAAATTTATATACCACATAGAAGGCTCCAAGCAACACAAGTAGAAAAATAGCAAGAACAGATCCCTCAAATGGTAAAACCAGAAGTCTCTTTTCAATTTGAGATTTAATGGAAGGCTTTTCAACTGGTTCCTTTTCCTTCTTCCTGTTCTTTCTTGAGGGTCTCTCCTTTAATGTGTCTCCACTTTTATCTGTCTTTGGCACTTCAGTCTGTGGTACAGTGCTCTCAGAACTGGTATCCCCAGCCTTAACGGTCAAAAAGACAAAATTAATCCCTCAATAATCTATAAAAAGGGTGAACAGATGTAAAACAATGGAAAGAAATACGCTTACATCAACTTCAGAAAATCCTGGTAAACCAGGTAACTGAAACTTGATTGATCGTGTGAAAACATCAAAAGCTTCAGATAGAGCAATCCCAGACATGATGCAGGCTGCTGGAGCAAGTACTAGCATAAGCCGCACCTGTGATATTAGTGAAAAACAATATTAACATGGATTAACATAAAAGCTGGAAGAAAGGCGAATTAAACTTAGCTATGCCAATAATAGTTTTTACCATGACTCCAGAGAAATATACTGAAGTTACAATGTAAAGGATCACAAACGAGCTTGCATCTGATAAGGGTGAAAAGCACGCCTACCAACAGATACAAACAATAAAAACAGTGGTTAGGAACATGGAAAAATAGGAAATAAAAACAAAATACAGTAACTCAGGAAATAAAAAACAAACCATGGTTGAAGGAATCTTACAATAATGCCAGCCGGAACCAAGAATGCCAACACATTAATGTCCATGAAGTAAGAGGGCCAAGTAGGAGGTTGATGCTCACTAACACTAGCAATAATTGGTATGTACTTGCTTGCATAAGTTCTGAAATGAAAAAATATATATATAAACATATAGAAGTTCATTTATTTCTCAGCTAGGCAAAACAAATATTTCAAGTAATTCAAGAGAAGTTAAAGAATGCAAACAAGTCAAATGGTTTCCAACATCTCAGAGTTGGGAAGCGGCTGGTGTTGGGGAAGCAGAATGGGGGTGCCATTCTAAACGAGTAATACTATAGACAACCAAAAAAAAAATCCAAATTTTAGATCCTAAGTGATGTGATGATTTATTTATTCATATTTGGTCCCATTTATATTTTCATGTGAAACCCAATAATTTAGTGAATAAGATATTCCCAATACATTTTTCTAAATTACTTTGGTATCCAAAATTCGGGATCTATTTTGGTGCTTGTAGTATTGTGCAATGCGCAGTCTAAAAGAATTAGACTGTCACATTAGGTCCTCTAGATAACATAATTGGACCAAAGCCAGAAATTTGGACAATTTAGGCACCAGGTGCTCCAAATTCAGTTGTACCCATAATGGAAATGTCTGTTTTTGGTCATGTTAGTTCAATCAGAAAACCAAAGGTTGTCAAACAAAGAAGAAACATAAGAACTGAATTATGTACTTACGGATCAAGTAGACTAAGGCTTCGCCCACTCCATCCCTTTGTTGGGCTTGAAGCCACTAAAGCTACAAGTACTGCTATCACAGCAATACATACTATCCTGAAAAATAAGTAACATGGGAAGCATAGAGATCAATTGTGTGTTCAATGTGAGAGACCCTTAATACATTTAGAAAACAGAAGTGAAACATACAGGCCAACGGATAGAACAAGCGTAACAGCCACTTTGAACATTTTTGGAGAGAGAATCCCTTTGATATAGTACACAAAAGCGACCACGTGTATAATAATAAAAACCTGCAACAAAAAAACATGTTGTCAGGCATATAAAAGTAACACGAGACAATTAAGTTGATGAGAAAATAAAGTTGGGAAATGCTCACCAAGAAGGATGCAAAATGTTCTGATGTCATGACAGCATTAAATCCAACTACCGGCACCAAAGCAGCTAACAATGTTCCCAACACAACCTGCATTAGAAAAGTTAAGATTTTAACACGAACCAAGAAATGCCATTGAAGAAGTGCAAGAATGTCAATATGCATTCTTTAATTTGTTTTCAATCACGGATAGCTTCATAAGTAATGCAGATACTTACAAGAGGAGCATATGCAATGTATAGACGAGGAGAGTAGCGACCCGTTACAATGCAGAGAAGCACATGCATTGGAATAAGGTTAATAATAAATGTGTAGCCTCCCCAAGAGCAAACCTGAAAGGATGAAACAAAATGAAAGTGGAAATAAGAATATATAAGGTTACAAGGGCACAAGCAACATTAGTACATATACTTACCATGTAAAAGTATGCTATGGCGTTAAGAGTTGCATAAAAGAGGGATCCTGTATTCAGTGTCTGCATATAACGCATAATGTAGTCAGAAAATATTGACGCACATTATAGAGAACTCCTGTATTATATGCCAATGGTATAACCATGGGCAAAAGAAAATATTCAGAAGGTGATACAACAGTCAACAGAATCAGATCATTCTTTGAAAACAACCATGTTCTGAGATGTTAATGAAACACCCAAAAGAACGAAATAAAGTTGTCTTTTCCCAAATCTAACCTTTATATAAAGATAGAAAGTGAAGATCAAAGCAAAAATAGCCACGGCTTCATTGTCATAGCTTCCAGCCACTGACCGAGAAATATATGATGGGACCTACAAACAAAAACACAAAAAGGGCACAGATAAACCTTTGTGCTTACCACTTCCATATGTTGTAGAGTTAAAAGTACCCGCTCTGTAACTTACCATGGCTATAAGAGCTGCAGCTGTTAGTCCAGCACCAGCACCCTTAACTTCCTGAAGAAAGAGGCAACTGAACATATCAACAAATTGGAGGCCAATAACTAAAATCTAGAAAATAATTAAGGCTGAACACAAACCCGAGTCAGAAGGTAAGTTGCCCATGATGTGAAAGCAGAGAATATAGGCGCAGTAAATACACAAATAGTTTCCACAGAAAGAGGAATGTTTAATGAATTCAACAACCTGATATAAGAGAGCAATATCAAAATCAACAACATCAAACTTGGTAGTTAAAAATCAAAAGGAAAGAATATTCTAACATTTCAATTATAAACTGCAATACTCACCACCATAGGGTTCCTGCTGTCAAGGTCAATCCAGGGTAAACAGTTCCACCAATCACACGACCAAGAGGATACCTTATAATGTCAGTTTAAGAAATATTAGCTTTATATTGCTGAATTATGTAACCCACCGAAAAAAAAAATCAAAACAAGAACCCTGCCATGAGGTTTGATAAGCCACAAAAAGTAGAAATTACCAGGTTCGATCATCAAACCAGTTCCAAAAATCGTATATTCCATTCTTTGTCAGAAACTGAAACCAACAAACAAGGATGTCATCTTGTATATAGCTTCCCATCATTGTAATATAATAAGATGAATCGATGCATACTCTGATCATAAATTTCAAATTTCCAAATACATTTAACCCAACAGCAATGGCATGGGATTGAGTTACAATTATACTATCTAAGTGCAAGACAAGTGAAAACCAATCTCAAATGAGACAAAGAAACCAAACCTGAGTGACTCTGTAATTGAAATAAGGATCAAACTCGTGAATTACACTCTCGTATTTTATGACCTGTAGATCAATTCACAAAGCAACATTAAAGTGAGTACTAACACACAGTTCCATTCCTTTTGATTGCTGAGAAATGAAATTATGAATGATAATTCAATGTTATGAAAATTAGAACTCAACAATTTACAGAATAATCTAAAGTCAAACTTATTACAAAAACACCATTTGGTTCAGTAGAGTTATAAGTTATAACAGAAAATATGGAAGTCTAAATTTGAATAAAATGTATCTATATGCACAAGAGTATAAATATACATATAACTGGATTAGTTATGCATTTTCCTGAATTATCGAGGCTGCCAAGCGACCAACACTGGGTTTTAATATTAAAAAACGATTGGATCTAGAAAATTGAAGAAATTATATTGATCGTAGAGCTCACAGAGAAGAGACGGATCGAAAATGCGAGAACACCGATCAGGATGAGGATGAAGAAGGAGAGGACATTTCCAAAAGCATGCCTCAAGGATGTGCCATTGGAGGTCTCCGAGGCCGCCATTGACGGCCAAATCGAGCTCCGAGCTTTCGAAAGAGAGAGAAAGATAGAGGAGACTGAGGTCTGATGAAGGGTTTTGTGGGCAGTGACTACGAAGTGGGAGAGAAGACTTTGTAACACTACACAGGGAGAGAAAGAGAGTGAGACAAGTTGATTTTCGGGAACTACGAAACTACCCCTAAAATGTCCACGGAATCACGGAAATGGCCTTCTACATTTATACGTGGCCTTTGGTATTGTTGCAAGGAGCAAACCTCGTGATTGGTTTCGCGCTACGCAAACTGTCACGTGGCGTGATATGATACGAGGAGGCAGGGCTTAACGGTGAGTCAATCAACTGTCAAATGGGATGGGCTGAAAACGAGTCTTCCTTTATAAAAAAAAAAAAAAAAAAGTAAAATAAAATCTGATGGGCTGGACAAATTAATTATCACAAAACCTTACCACAAAGCAAAAATAAATGGGCATTTCTAAATACACCTTCAAATTTGCTATAGACACCTAGTTGTGCATGACACCCTATACTTTGTTTTTAATTATTATGAAATTTTCTTGCTACAACTATTTTGAAAAGAATGCAAACTTAACCTTTAAGTTTCATGTTCTATTTTTTAGAAAGTAGAAAAATGAAAAAATTGGAAAAGGAAGTGAAGGTAGGCAAGCAAGCCACCATGGTGGTCGGAGACCTCATCGGCCTCTATATTTACTTCCATTTCTTCCTTCCGCATGCATGAAACCATAATAAGCGATAGAGACCGTCTCTATCGCTCCCTATTTTCTCTAAGTTTTAAATTTGAGCTTAAATTTCTCAAAAAATTTATAAGTAGTTTGTTTTTTTAAGATTGTAAAAGTCACTTTCTAAAAGGATATCTTGTAAGTAAAAAAAAGGTTACGTTGCGAGCAAATTCACTTTTGGGTTGGCTTGCCCTGGGCCTTGAGACCATTCTCTGGGCTCAATTAACAGATGGCCCATAGTGTTTTTGCCCTTTTTGGATTGGAAATGACAGATGCCCCATAGAATTTGGCGGTTACTCTCTGTTTTGAATATGGATTCCTTGTCCCAATATAATAAGGAAAACTCCATCCTTCAATATAAACGTAAGACAAGCCAAAGCTATGTGCCCATTTTCCGCTTCGATCGCTTTGCTTAATTTTTCTTCAATATTCGAAAGTTTTGCTTTATTTGTTCTTTTGCACTCTGTTCAATTTGAATAGTTTGGGGTTGAAAGAGCTCATCAATCATGATTCATGACGGCTTTGAAAGGGCTTCTTCCGCCTCCGGCAGCAACCACAACGGTTTCTTACGACCACTCGAATGATCCGTGGTTCAAGCAGCGCTTCGGTTCTGCTGAGGCACAAAGATCTGCTGCTGTCGTCAAGCCAAAGCCTGTACCTCCTTACTTGAAGCGTCAAGGCTTTGTTCCTAGGAAGGTGGAGGAGTTTGGGGATGGGGGTGCTTTCCCTGAGATTCATATAGCTCAGTACCCTCTTGGCATGGGCAGGGACAAGTTGTCGAAACCCGGTACGAACATACTTCCGGTTACAGTTAATACCAGGGGGAATGTCAGGTATGATGCCATTGCTAAGCAGAACGAGAACTCGAAAAAACTTGTCTACTCACAGCACAAGGATCTTGTGCCGAAAATTTTGAAGAATGAGGATGAGGAGATGGATGATGCGAATGAGAAAGAGGAGGAGTTGCAGAAGGAGATTGAAGAAACAACAGCAGAAACAAAAGCTGCGCTTGAGACGATTGTGAATGTGAGATTGAGCACTGCACAGCCGAAAAATATAGCCAAGAAGTCGACTGGCTCGAAAATTATCAAGTACATGCCATCGCAGAAGGCAGCGGCGTTTAATTCTGGTGCCAAGGCGAGGATTATCAGGATGGCAGAGATGCCTGTGGACCCACTTGAGCCTCCTAAGTTCAAGCATAAGCGTGTTCCGAGGCCTTCTGGGTCCCCGCCTGTGCCGGTCATGCATTCCCCGCCAAGGCCGGTGACTGTGAAAGACCTGAAGGATTGGAAGATTCCACCTTGTATTTCAAATTGGAAGAATCAGAAAGGGTATACGATCCCATTGGACAAACGTCTTGCAACTGAGGTGAAAGTCCTTCAAGAACTTGGTGGTCTGTTTCTTGATAATTGGGCAAAGCTTAATGAGGCTTTGTATGTAGCAGAGCAGAAGGCTAGAGAGGGAATTGCTATGAGAAAAAAAGTTCAGGAGGAAATGTTGACGAAGGAGAAGGAAAAGAAAGAGCAGGACTTGAGGATATTAGCTCAGAGGGCTCGTTCCGAGAGAATGGGTGGTGCAGCTCCTCCTGCTGTAGTTTCAATGCCTTCTAACAGAACAGCAATGGACAATGATGGGAGAGGGGATTATGAGCGTCCAACAAACAAAAAAGAGACTGATTATCCGAAGGAGACAAGAGAGGAAAGAGAAGGAAGGTTGAAGCGGGAGAAGATCCGTGAGGAGCGACGCCGAGAAAGGGAAAGGGAGAGAAGGTTGGAGCCCAAAGATGCACCAATGGGGAAGAAAAGTAAAATTACAAGAGATCGAGATCGGGATATCAGTGAGAAAGTTGCCCTCGGCATGGCTTCTGCTGGGGCAAGCAGAGGGGGAGAGGTTATGTATGACCAGAGGCTGTTCAACCAGGAGAAAGGAATGGAATCTGGGCTTGCCACTGATGACCAGTACAACGTTTATGACAAGGGCTTGTCCACTGCTCCACCTACACTCTCAACCTTGTACATGCCTAAGAAGGATGTTGATGATGAAATGTACGGAGGTGCTGATGAGCAGTTGGATAAGATTAAGAAAACTGATCGCTTCAAACCTGACAAAGGATTTGGAGGAGCTGCTGAGAGGGCAGGTCCAAGAGGGTGACCGGTCGAGTTTGAGAAAGATGCTGCTGAAGAAGCCGATCCATTTGGTCTGGACCGGTTCTTGACAAAGGTGAAACGGAGCACAAAAGCCACGGAAGAGGTTGGAACAGGAGGAGCAATGAGAGCAAGTGCAGGGTCTTCCATGCGAGATGGCTACCAAGGGGGGCTCCAGCAGAACCCATATTGGATTTGAACGGGGTCGCTAAGCGGTTCCGATCAGCTAAGCTCTTGATCCTCTTTTCTTTATTTATTTTTGAGTTTTGACTGACTAATCGTGAATGATTCATACTTCTTTTTGTTAGATGTTAAACTTTCAGAATTGCATCTGTTTAATTTTTATTTATTATCCCTGCTTCTTACCTTTTTTTTCCTTATTGCAGTTTCTCACCCATACAAAGCCCAACCATTCATCGAAAATCTGACAAAATTTATACTTACACACTGGCTGGGAATGATGTTCCCGTGCAAAGGAAGCTGTCGTAAGGCAGTAAAGCTATTGACGCATCTACTCAGCATTCAAAACTGATACAATCAACATGTCATATATGAAGGATTAAAAAGTTCAACATTACCTGCCACATAAAAATGGCAAGAAAGAGGAAAAGGAAAACCGGGTGATCTAAATAACAGGGAACTTCATAATACAACACAGAAAATTCGTTTTAAAATCATCAAGTGAGTTCTTGAGCCATCCATGATTTTGCAATTTATCACTATTTCGTAGCACCTGCCCCTTTGAGATAGGGCCCCTAATTAGTATCCTGAATGAATTGGTATCCCAAACCACAGGTTTGCCTGCAAACAACTTCCATGAATTAGAACTCGAACATTACAAAAAATAAGTCATTTTGAGGAGACACTCACTACTATAATCACTGGGAATAAAACAAAATAGTTGAGAAAAAATACCTACATTGCAGTTATGGATTTCCAGTGCTCACATGAAAATTATGGTGACAGAGCTGAAGCCAATGGAAACCTTTAAGCAAATATATGACAATCAATTTGCTGTATATTTGGGAAGATTTGTCTCAAGGCAGCAGCATAGTTTGGAGATTTCGCCTGGAATAGGATATGCAAGAATCAATATATAGAAAATCTTAAAAGCATATGAAATACATCTGCCAACATACTTAAGAAAAAATTATCAACACAAAACAAAAAGGAAGATGCATAACTAATCAATCATATATTTATATGTAAAAGAGTATTTGCCAATCTTCTTTGCCACCTAAAAATCTGCTTTCAATATTCTTTGACCATATACCAGTTCATAGAAACAGAGTACCATCGTCCTGCCTTCATTGTACTAATGGACATGAAACCCTAGAAGATACAATCATGTATATGTCAGATAATTCATGCTTACGGAATCTCATAGCCACTATTTTTCCTTTTCTTTACCAGACATTGGACCTTCAACAAACAATCAGAATATTGCTACTACATTTCACCACTATACTTATGTGAGCAAAGCATTAGAGTTGCATGAACTCTAACATACCACCTTGCACATTTCTGAACACACTAATTTTAACTTCCTTAAACTGCAGCTAAGCATGCTGAAAGAATAAAATACCAGAACTTTAAATATTTTAGGTCCTTCAGGTTGCAGATAACCATACACATGGATTATTCTCGAGATAGATGGTAGTGAGCTTCTCTCTTGAACCAGCAACAACTTCAGCAATGCCTTCAACTGAGTCTATGCTGTTGTCATTAAGCCATAGGTCTTCTAACCTATACACGAGAATCCCATTATAAGGTAGAATCAAATATGAAAGACAAAACAACATCAAACGAACAGTGACTACGAGGTAAAACACATACATTGTTAGGTTTTCAATGCCATTCACTGACGTTAGCTTATTGTTTGATACATCCAAGATATGTAGGTTGACTAAGGTTGAGAGGCCTTCCATTTTTGAAATACCATTATGGCTCAAGTACAATTCCTCTAGAGCAACACACCCCTGGAAAAGAGGCGGGGAGTCAGTTTCAATATTTATACAACCAATCCATTAGAGAGTTTGTCTCAAATAAACAACAGTGGACCGGCCACCCAGTACCTCGAATCCAGTCATAGAAGTTAAGCGATTGCTTTGTAAGCTAATCTTCTTGATGCATTTCAGCCCACACAAATTCACTACCTTAATTCGATTCCGCCCAAGCCACAGCTCTTGTAAATGTGTCATGTTCTGCAAATTCTCCATCACCTGATTTGGCATTTCACCGTACAATCATAACAAGGTGGATGCCAATTGCTACACTATCAATACAGCCATGTACATAATTTCAAATGCTCCTTCAAACTTTGGTGTTAAGAAAACTAACCCGTAATCTGTTGGAACCAAGCTCAAGAATTAGAAGCTCATGGAGGTGGTCAATCTCTTCAATCTTGGCAACTTCATTTTTAGAAACATAGAGCTCCTTGAGCTTGCTGGAGACCTTGGACAATCCATGTAACGACGTAATCTCGTTGAAAGAAACATCGAAAACCAAAAGCTTGATGAATATGGTAACATCGGGTATTTTCGTTAGCTTATTATCCCTCAGCACCAACTCCTGCAGGCCATATCAACTGTTAATTTTCCCGGGAACCAAACAAACCGCCAAGAAAACCACCTTTTAATTTCATTAAAAAAGAAAACAAAGGAAGTACCTCGAGACCGGACAGAGCGTCCCAACGAGAGATCGGCTCAACGGCGGCATCTTCAATGAGGTTTTGGCGGAGAGAGAGCTTCTTAAGGTTCGAGAGGGTTGCAATCCGAGTGTCCAAGCTGGTGAGGCGGTTCGCCGTCACGTCTAACTCGGTTAGACTCCGTGGTAACTCGATCGAGTCCAGATCGTGGAGTTGGAAGCTGGTGAGATCGAGGACCGTCGAGGAAGGATCGTCCTCCATTGTCGGATCATCGAAGCCTTCCGAATTCGGAGCCGGTGGCGGTGCTCCGGTCTGGTCGTCCATGGAAGCGAAAGGTGTTCACGAGCTAGCGTTTTGCGTTTGTTTTTGTTTTTGGCTTTTGTTTCCTACCCATTTTCTTTTTCTTCTAAGACCGGGTTAAGGTATCACCCCAGCTTTTGGGCCGCTCATATGGGCCGGACCAATTGAACATATTTAACCTTTTGTTTTCTCTTTTTGGGGCCGTACGGCATCTTCTTTTATTAACGGGAAGATTTAAAATTAGAACCTTATTCGATTTAAAAATAAAAATATCACTAAATAAAGAGTTTTTGACAAATATAAGATATTTATAATATATTTTCACAATAGATTCATAGGGCTAGCCACAAATATAAATCGTTATGGCCATCTATATGAGTCGAACATGAGACATCCTCTAATTAAGTAGAGACAAATACCACTAGACTAAAGGCTAGTTAATCATTAAACAAAGAGTTAGTTGTTCAAATTTATATTTTTATCATGTAGAGTATAGTTAGGGAATCATAAATTATGAAATAGAAATTTGTTTAATCTACCCGAATTCAAGATCATGATGCTAGAGACGATGAAAATAGAAAAATCACCAAAATAAGAAGTTTACAAAGTGAATCTCACCAAAATGAAGATCGAAAAAAGTGGATTGTAATTTAATATAAGTTAACTACTTAAAATCCAAATTGGTGATTCAATTACGATCAAACAAATAGAATAACACAGTATCCGATTAATCTTATTCATGAAATAAAATAATTTTTGTTTTGCTTTGTTTGGTCTTCTTGCTCTTAACCGTTGCAGCCTTATCGTATTTTTCTTTATTTTTGTCAATGGAGTTAATGCGTCATATAAAAATCCAATTTTGTTTTGTGGTACGTAATTTTAAACCAAAAATAAAAAATCAAAATAAATGTCACCTGACGCGTGATTTGAAATGGGAGATCACACGTGCCGCCCTGATTTTGAAACCCAAAACTAAACCAAAACCCCTCTTCATCTCTCTTTCTCTCTCCCTCTCACCAAATCAAAGCAGCCATGGAAGCCATACTCAGAGACTGTGTTCAACACAGTCTTCGCGATTTCATGTACCGAAACGCCATTTTCCTCTGCGAAAGACTCTGTGCCGAGTACCCATCCGAGGTACCTTTCTCCACCTTCTCTTTACTCTTTTTCTTTTATTGCCTGTTTGTTTGGTTACCGAGAAATCCCAGGAAAGGAAAAACGAAGATGGAAAATTCGAAATGAAATTTTCTCTTCTGCTAGTGCTTCACGGCGACCCTGGGGAACATTACCGCTTTTATCATCATGATCGATGCTTCGTGTTACTTAACCAACGACTTCGTTAAGATTTTACTTATACCTGAGTAATTCAGTGTTCTGTATTTGAAATCTAGGGTTTTAAGGGTTTAGAATCTCCCAAACATTTATATTTACCCAGGGTTCACATTATTCTTTTTCTGGAATAAAATGTTTTTCTTTGAGGATAAGTAATTATGTAGTTGAATTAGTTGCCTTTGCTTTGCTATTAGCTTTAAATTATTGGAGCTCTGGACTGCGAATTGTTTTTGGTAATATTCTTTTTGCAATGAAGCATGAAGCTGTGGGTATTTTGAAAATGGGGTTTCTTAATGTGGTTTACTTTCCACTGTGCCACTTTTTTGATAGAATTAATCAGATTGGTTATGCCACTTTCGAAAGTTGACGGGAAATGTACCCGTTCTAAAATTTAGAACTGTCTATTGGAAGAAGTTGTGTTGGTGGTGTTTTTATTTTCTGGTTGAATGGGTAGAGCTGTTTTTTCAGTTTGTTAATTGTTTATGGACTGATTGACAAGTTGTTCCATTGCAGACAAATTTACAATTGTTAGCTGGCTGTTACTTGCAAAGCAATCAAGCTTATGCTGCTTATCATATTTTAAAGGGTAGGCAATGTCATAGTTCATATACTGTTTGAGTATATTTTTATTTTTGTAGGTTCTTTCTTTCTTTTTAATTAAGGTTTTTAGTTAGCGTTTCTCATCACATGGACCTCTCCTCTTCTTTCTGTTGATTTTTATGAAGGAACACAAGTGGCTCAATCCCGCTACTTGTTTGCAATATCATGCTTTCAGATGGATCTTCTTAGTGAAGCAGAAGCAGCATTATGTACTGTTAATGAGCCTAGTGCAGAGGTATCAGAATCAAATTGTTTGGAGCATTATGTCTAAATTAAAATTTACATTATTACTTGTTGAAGTCTGACTTCATATAACACAATGTTCTTCAGGGTTTCATTGTTTTCTACAGGAATTGAAATGAACCTCATATACCCTTTAGACATTATCATGTGATCGAAACAGCAGATGACTTGCTCTTAATTATTTTTGCAGGTTCCAAATGGTGCAGCTGGTCATTACCTTCTGGGGCTTATTTACAGGTTTGTCTTCTTTCTTCTGGAGCTTCTGCGGATGTAGCCAAAGGCATATCTACTTTATAAGTTTCTTGAAAGAGACTTTCTTGTGATGATGGCTAAAATTACTTTCTAAAGGACCACTTTATTGGGTTCCATCTCAGTAAGATGTCAGGCAAAAGAGCATTCCAGTACGGGATGTATTTTGACAGAATCCTATGATTTTATGAAGCTGTACTCAATTGTGAGAGGTGAACAGTAGTGGTAGTGTTGTTGTACCTCCTAGAAATATCTTTTGGGGTATGATAGGCGTGCATGTAGTTCGTCCTAGTAATGTCAGGTAAACTTTAGGTGGTGCTTGTGAAATTCTTCAGATTCGTGTCCTCTTCTAAGTTGTTCCTCCGTCTCTCTGGTTGCATGTCTCTTGGGATAGAATAGAGGACTTTGCTGTGTTGTATTAACTTAGGTTTGTTACCATTCTAAGGAATTTGTAGCTTATCATCCTGCAACTACTTCATTATCTCTGTTTTTTGCATCTTATAGTTATTTCGTGCCTGGATTGTATGATTATGTCAATTTTCTGTTCTTGTATAACATTATATGTACGTGATGCATGCCTCTCATGATATTATTGTTTATAATTGGTTTTATTCTAGGTATACTGATAGGAGGAAAAGTGCCATCCATCACTTCAAACAGGCTTTGACTATAGATCCTTCTATGTGGGCTGCATATGAAGAACTGTGCGTGCTAGGTCTGGACAATGTTACACACATGACTTCATATTCTTTTTATTCCAGCACTTTTGCGTTAATCATTATGCCTCTTTGTCTAACAACTGATCATTTTGCTAAGATATCAATCTGGATGCATGTAACCATGTACCCTGAAATGGGAAAATTCTAGCTGGATATTTATCCTAAAGTCAAGCCTTCTCTTGATTTGCAAGTTGGAGAATAAGTCAGGGCTTCTCTTTCAATACATATTTAAGTTAAGGCTTTGTATTTCCATTGTTCCAGGTTCCGCTGAAGAAGCAGCTGTAGTTTTTGGTGAAGCTGCTTCTCTTTCCATACAAAAGCAGTATCTACATCATGGATTAGCTTCTCAAAGTTTACTTACCTTAAATGAGGACTGTAATTTAGTTTCTGCTAGGAACTTTAGCTCGGAAGATGTTAGTCAGAGACAATTCAAGCACATGCAAGGAAATAACATAAGAGATGTGTCTGGAAATTCTCATGTTATTTTGGGAGGAGCTTCTGGCCATCCTATGAATGGCAGTTCTAGCCTGTCTTTCTATAACACTCCTTCACCAATGCCCATGCAGGTATATATAAGTTATCTCCTCCACTTTTGTTCTAGTAGTCCTGCATTTATTGCTGCATCTCTTTCCTTTCTTCCGCTGCCCAATATTCCTCATGGTTTTGAATAATATGATATCTGTTTTGGTTTGCAATTATGGGTGAAGACCTCTTCAATTAGGTTTTGTTTTGAAAGAAAACGTTTGGTAATTTACACTTAAGTTTGTGTCATTATTCCAAAGTAGGCCATCTGACGTAGGATAGGTGCAAATATTGCCTACAAATGGATATGCGATGGGCTTTAGGATTTATAAAGTTGTGGCTTAAGGACTTAGGGTTGTAAGAGAAGAATTATGGTATGTAAATCAAAGTATGGTTCGAATATTGGATTAAATGGAAGGAGGAGAGGCTGGCTATGAGGAACATTGGCTACTGAAATTCTGCACAGCAGGTAATTTTATGACTGTGAGCGCTTGGGAGGTTATTGAGGACTTTAGGGCATCAGACAGAACTTGGGGTTCAGAAAAGGGGAAATATTGTGAAGGGATGGATGGAGAGAGTAGTTGCCTTTCTTTCAAAATTTCATTATCAATGTACCAACACGGGGTTAGTTGGAACGGTCAGGCCCATGGTTTGCTTTCATGTGGTCTGAGGTTCGAAACCCCAAAGGTACCTATCTAGCTATTTGCTAGTTTTTCCTGCCTCTCAAAAATTGTAGGGTTCGGTGGGGTGGCTCCAGTTTCAAAGCTTTGTCTGTGAATTGGATTAAGTGGATTCTGGGTAGCAACAAAAAATTCATTATCAATGTGTGATCCCTATGTTACAACTCATAGACAAATTGTTCTCTTCCTCTATGGTGAAGGTTCCCCATTAAGATAGCTACCTAAGAAGCACATTGCTAACCAAGACTCCTGAAAAACTCATTTGACTCCTTAATGTAAAAAAAATGTAGACCTTTGAAAATCCGATTCCGCTGGCTACTGTTATGTATAAAACACCTGTGTCTCTAAAATTAAGGTCTCAAACTTAAAAAATTCAATGCGAGAGTGTTTAGGGCATAATCACTCAGTTATATAAGACTTAGTTGTACCCGAAATAAAACATTGAAACTGGTATTTGTCAAAATCAAAATATACACACAAAATCAGCTAAATCCTTTTCTTTTTGTGTCACCTCTGCTCTTACTGCCCCTGTTTGCAGTTGTCAGGTGTTGCTCCACCAGCTTTGTGTAGAATGGTACAGCCAAATGGCCCAAATATGAGCACAGGTACTGATAGCTCTCCGAGGTCAACTGTAAACTCTACCATTCAAGCCCCTAGAAGAAAGTTTGTTGATGAAGGAAAACTGCGGAAGGTACAGGGCCACTTATCCATAATTTAAATAAACTTGCTTTCAATTGATATAATTCTTCATGCCACTGCTTTCATACTTTTCCTTGTTGCTAACATAAATTAATTATCTGAGTGTATGTAAGGTAGTTCATTGTTGTGTAAATTGCATGTGCCTTTACACTTTTTTCTTCAGATTTGTGGACCATGCTTATGAACTGAACTGAACATGGAATTTGTCGTGAAACTGCTGATTTCTGCGGCCTGTTGGTTTTCTTGGAGGGAAATTTATGCATAGGGAGTCTTTATTTCTTTTAACACACATGTTATCATGATATTCAATTTAATGTCTTTGACTCAATCTGACTTCTTCAAAGCTTGCATAGGGGCTGTTGTGTAAGTTTGTCCTTTGGGACCATTTTTCTATTTATCGTTGCTTGTTAGCACTTACTCAGTAGTTCCAAACTTTTATGCCTTCATTGTTTTAGAGGTTTAGTGTGGGCTTACACTGAGGTTATTTATTTCTTGTTGCTGTTGCCTTTGGTTCATTGATTTGGTTGCATTATTGTAGTTTTATATCTCCATCGTGGATATAGCAATTGGAATTTCTGCACTTGAGTAACTCTGTATATTATTTGGTGGAATTTTCATTTGTTTTCCTGGACATATTGAGGTCAATGAATTGTTGAGATGATTTGTCTTCCCCTTTCAGATTTCAAGCAGGTTGTCTTTTGATTCTGGCAACCGACGGAGCAATAGACTTGCTGCCGAAGCGGGGGCTAACACTAATCCAAGTGCCTCAATGACAGCCGGAAATGGAACTATCAATTCATCTAAATATCTTGGAAGTTCCAAGCTGAGCTCTGTGGCACGTTCCTTGGCAAATCGTAAGGGACAGCCATGGGCCAATGAAAATATTGATGAAGGTGATGCATCTTCTCTTTTCTATTAATAGAGAACCAACAAATTTGCATGATAGTGATTTAAGTGTGTTCAGTTGCTTTGCTCATCTAAGTTCAGTAATGTTTCCTCTACTAGGAATACGTTATTTTCCGCTCTATGATACTGTTGATTCCTCGATGTTTGCTCTGTCCAATAGCTTTTCAGCTGATACTTGTGAAATTTAAATTTGGGTTCTATTTAGGGATGCGCAATGAGACATTCGATGATTCCCGTTCAAATACTGCAGCAGTAGCTTCTGGTTTTACTCCCTCTAGTGATAACAGATATCTTGAACAAGAAGGAGCAACCTTGTCGGGTAGTGGGGGTATTATGAATGTTTCAAGAGTTGTCACTGGTGCTTCAGAAATATTGAGCCTTTTAAGAACCCTTGGGGAGGGCTATAGACTTTCCTGCTTGTACAGATGTCAGGTACTACTTGGTTATTGAGTGTGATATTCTTTTCCTCAATTGAGGTTGTATTTAATTATCTAATATTGACTGTGTTGCACAGGATGCACTGGATGTCTATCTCAAACTTCCATACAAGCATTACAACACAGGCTGGGTACTTTCCCAGGTAGTTGTCTAAAACTTCTTGGCTTGATTTCTATATCGTCTCCTGCTCTGATGACCTTGTATGCAGCACTGGATAATACTTATACCGAGTACAGATTCCATTCAACCATTTCTGTTGCTAGTCTTCCACAATTTAGGGATATTGCAGGAGATACATTCGTTTGGTGGAGGTCTATATAAGTTAGTTAGCTAGTTTGGAACACTACTAGAAAATAATATGTTCACATTAGACCTGATAAAGAAAGGTTGTTTTCACTTCATTCTTACAAATCTTTCTATTTTTTGGATATCTCATTGTCATCAGTTCAGAACCTAATTAATTTCTCATCGCATGTTCATCTCATCTTTGATAGTTTGGTCTTTTATGCTAATTTACAAATAAAAACCCTCCAGAAATAAGAACGGTGATGAATTTATCTGGACTTAATTCATTCTCTTGTTTGTTCCGCTTCATTTATTCTTCCATGATTTGTAGATACCTAAACCTTTGTTCTCAATATTTCCATGCAGACCAACTCACATTCCTTGCAACTGCTCCCTTAACGGTTTTTCCCTAGACATTTTAATACCTGCATATAATTGACTATTTTGGCATTCCTCAACTGCAGGTTGGAAAAGCTTATTGTGAACTGCTAGAATATGCAGAAGCTGATCGGGCCTTCAGTCTTGCCCGTCAAGCATCACCTTACAGTTTAGAAGGAATGGATATATATTCCACAGTTCTCTATGTGAGTCCCCATAATGATGTATCTCAAAATTGAAAATAGTTTTTTCTTATCTCCAGAGGATACTATCATTATACATAACATGGCCTGTGGGGTTACTCCTGCTAATTCTGCTGAGATGTATTATCTATCCTCAAATAAAACAATATTCGCACTATGGTTAGAAAGAGGTCGTGTTTAAGACGATTTATCGTATATATTACATGGTCGGTTTACTCCGGCCAGTCATTCTGAATGAAGCTTGTGCTTCATTCATTGTTACACTCTGTAGTTTTTTCTCTGTACCTACAGATGGCCTTGTTTTTGTTCTGCAAACCCTGATTTTCTTTTCTCTAGAAATAGGTTTCTTAATCTTTATCCATGTGTTTGTTAGTTTTCTAGGTGCTTAATGTTTAATTGCTTCCCTGAAAATTATTCTTACTCTTTGCAGCATGTGAAGGAAGACATGAAGTTAAGTTACCTGGCTCAGGAACTGATAGCAACCGACCGCTTAGCTCCTCAATCTTGGTAGCTATATCACAGTTTAATACATGGCATTCTAATCTCAGTTGTCGTTTCAACATGTCGATCATTGTTCCTTGCATCTTTCTTATTGAATGGGATTGCAGGGTTGCGATGGGAAATTGTTATAGCTTGCAGAAAGACCATGAAACTGCTCTCAAGAATTTCCAGCGAGCTGTTCAACTTAATTCAAGATTCACATATGCACATACCCTTTGTGGTCACGAGTATGAGACAGCCGTTTTCTTCCTTTAATCACTTAATCCGTAAAATTGAAATTCTCCTGGATGTGGCTTCTGATTTTGATGGCTGATATTGTCTTCAATTATCCTTATCTGCAGATATGTAGCTCTAGAGGATTTTGAGAATGGAATAAAGAGCTATCAGAGTGCACTTCGTGTTGATGCAAGGCATTATAACTCCTGGTATGGGCTTGGAATGGTATATCATCGCCAAGAGAAGTTTGAGTTCGCCGAGCATCACTTCCGGACGGCTTTCCAAATAAATCCTCGTTCTTCTATTATTATGACTTACCTTGGCCAAGCATTGCATGCTTTAAAGGTCACATTCCCTATATCCATTTTAACATTATCACTTCAGGAAGTTTGTTTATTTACTAACCTTTTTTTAAGGGAGTTTCACTAAAACACCCAAAATGGGGGTTGAAATTATAAAAAAACCCTACACCCAAAACACTTTATAAACACACCCAAAACCCATCATTACCCATCATTACACACACTCAAAACCCATTTATAAACACACTCAAAAAATATACAATTGTTGATTTTGGGGTTGATTTTGGGTGTGTTTCTATGTTTAAATAGTGTGTGGGTTTTTTTATAAATACATGTCTAGGATTGGGTTTATTTATAATAATCTATTTTTTTAATTACAATTATCTGGAATGTGTTTAAATCATATGACAGAGAAGTGAAGAAGCGTTAGTGATAATGGACAAGGCTATTATAGCAGATAAGAAGAATCCGCTTCCCATGTATCAGAAGGCTAACATACTAATGAGTTTAGAAAGATTTGATGAAGCTTTAGCAGTTTTAGAGGAGGTTAAAGAATATTCTCCTCGTGAAAGCAGCGTGTATGCGTTGATGGGTAAGATCTATAAGCGACGTAACATGCATGAGAAAGCAATGCTTCATTTTGGTTTTGCCTTGGATTTGAAGCCGTCAGCAACCGATGTTGCTACTATTAAGGTAATTTGGGCATACTTCTTATTCTTTCAGTTGTATCTTGCTCCTAGGGAGCAAAAGAATTTTGTTCTGCTCATCCCTTATCATCTCTTTATGTTCCAACAGGCTGCTATTGAGAAGTTACATGTACCAGATGAAGATGACGACGTGTAGATCTACAAATGAGAAGTTACTTGTTTTTGAATTTCAGCGGCTGAGAAGATTTGGCCCCGAGTAGTGGTCTGCTTGTGCTTTCGAAGGTGTATGAATAGCCTAGTTCGTGAGACTCTGCTGTTTGTTCGGGCACCACATCCAGTCTGCATATTGTAGAAACTGACCTCAGTTTTGTAGGAATTCACATACAGAGGGCATGAAGTGACACAAGTGCTAATAGCGGCCATACTTGTACGGGTAGTTGTATCATGATGTTGAGAAAAAACTTATTGTATGATTAACTTGAACTATAATGTTTATAATTGTAATTTGCTTGGCTCTGACACAAATTGTAAAAATTCATAATTAATTTGCACTATTACATCCATTAATACGAGTCTCCACTTTCTTCATCAGTCAATCATGCAAAGAGGGATAAATATTTTATGTTACAGCATAATCATCAGCTGAAAGTTAGATGTGTTGAAAGGAGCTATTTTATCTTTTGCGCCTCCCAAAATCCAAGAGTTCCAAATAGAAGGAAGATTTGAATTATTTTCCGACCTTTAGCAACGGTTAAATCTATCCGCTGTAAAAGGGTTCTATAGCTGCAGTTAGCGACGGTTTTCTGCGCGGCTAAAGAAATTTAACGTAAAAAAAAGTACATGAACCGCAGCTAAAGGTTAAAAACCGGAACTAAAAAGCATAACTGTAACATATTCGCTGTGCTTTTTCTTTCTGTTTTCTTATAGATGTTTGTTTCACTTCCCTTAATACCACCGGCAATTTGGTAAGTCACATAGAAGCTGCAATAAACTTATTCTTATTGCACTAATGTAACACTTCAATCATTGAGAAGGAATAGAATTCATGGGAGCTCACAAACTTTCTTCAACTCTTGTCCCATTTTACCACAAACCCACCAATTCATTAACCTTATCTTTGGTAAGACTTCCAATTCTCTGTTTTCCCAATTCAATTGGATATTATGGCACATAAATAATGAGAATTTAAAAAGATATAAAAATAAATTTTGATTATGACATATTAGGGAATTATAAACAACACAAGCCACCATGGAAGCCTAATCACACGTTTTCTTCTATTCAAACCTATCAAATGGAAATTACACATATAGGAAAAAAAAACAATTTTGTCAAGTAGTTGAAAGCATTTTGTTTTTTTTAGTACAAGCAATAGTCTAAACTACAGCGAAGGGGGATTTCTCACACACAACTATGATGTCGTGGGAATTCGAACTTGAGATCTTTGGTATGCAACTCAATGCCTTTTTCCACTAGGCTAGAGCCGTTAGCAGGATTTCGTATTTTTAGTTATTGAAATAAATTCAATTGAATTTTTCTTAAATATATAAAATAAATTGAAACTCACACATGTAGTACCACCAATGCAATGTGTTCAGATTTTTGACAAACCACTAGTTCTAATGTTTGAGCTACAAGAGCTAGAACTCCCACATTTTGCAATAAACTTGAGTTCATGGTTTTTTGTTTTTTTGTTTTTGTTTTCAAATGGTTTCCATTACTTGATAAGACAATAAATCCTTAGGTCCCGTTTGGTTCACATAAAATATTTGATGGGAAATAATTTTTCATATCTTTTCTCAAATGACGGGAAATGGAAGATTCCTTTATCATGTTTGATAATGCAGGTAATCAGGAAATACCACTTTATTTCTTTTCTCATGTTTGGTTTGTATAGGACTGAAAAACAAAGTTTGTTTAATTTTCCAATTATATCCATTATGAAATCAAATATAGACAAATGCATTTAATGCTATATTGTAATTCTAAATTATTAATGAGGACAAAATGGTCATGACAAATGTGTATTTAATGCCTATTTTTCCAAAGTTTCCCATGAGAAGGGAAAATAAAACCCGAGGGAGGTGGAGGGTTACATTCCCCCCCTATTTTCCCATGTGCCAATCAACTATTTTTCAAGTTTTGACTTGCCAAATATGGGATTGATTTCCCATCTCCGAACCTCCTTTCCCATTAAGCAATTGTGATGGGGAAGATTATTATACTAGACTGTATAGTCTAATCTTCCCTGTGTTTGTGGTGCTTTATTTGTTCCTAGCCTTTTTGGCTTTTGTTTTCTCAGTTTGTCTGCTTCCCATTATTGGTGTTTAAATGAATTTGGATTGTTTGCAACCCCCAAAAAGAGGGGGCCTTAGGGTTGAAAAACCCTAACGAGCGGGATTTGGGCGTCAACTTACATAACTTTAAAATGTTACATCCCAAAGCAAGCAGACCTGAGGGTACAGAGCACAGAGCTTGGATGACCAGTTCTTTCCTGGAAGTTGTTCATTCTGCAATTGAGTCCCCCAATTCATAATCACAGGCAAGTTCATATTTCAAAACCAATTTCTCTGTATTCAATTTTCATTTAGAAATCACTGCTAAAAGCTCACCAACCAAAACCCTGAAAAATATGATAACCCAGATGAAGAAAAGGCTAATGTCACTCTCATTCTCTCTGAGAAGCTCGGTCCAGCTTCACAGGCCTCCTCTTTACCACTCAATCTCTCTCTTGTTTTACTCTTCCTCCAATCCCAAAAGGTCAAACTCAAAATCAAAGCCCAAAGTAGCAGTAGCTGAATATCTAATCAACCAGCACCAGTTTTCCCCAGAAGCCGCTTTAAAAGCCTCATCAGCCATTGCTTTTCTTCAAAGTACTGCAGAATCGGATTCGGTGCTTTCATTTCTCAAGGAAAGCGGTTTCTCCAAAACCCATCTGGAGGAAGTGGTTAAAAGGGTCCCGAGGATTCTTCGTGCCAATCTTGACACGGCCATCAAACCCAAAATCAAGATTTTGCAAGACTCTGGCTTTTCAGACTCCGACATCGCCGATCTTATATCCTCAGACCCCTGGATTTTAAGGCGGAGTGCCGATAAAGGGCTTGGCCCTGCTATTTTAGTGTTGAAGAACATTCTGGGTTCTAATGCAGGTGTGCTTAAGGTTTTAAAGTTATCTGCTTGGTATCTCAAATATGACTTGGAGAAGACATTGATGCCCAATATTGAGGTTTTAAAGAGTTTGGGTATAAGTTCGTCGCAGATTGTCAAATACATTTTTCTTTTTCCGAGATTCTTTCTGCATAAGCAGGAGAGCATTATGGGTTTTGTTAAAAGGGTTGATGAAATGGGTTTTGATAGGAAGTCCAGGATGTTCCTATATGCTATTCGGATCATGAGTTCGATGACTTTGGAGACCTGGGAACTGAAGGTGAAGCTCTTCCAGAGTTTGGGGTTTTCGGAAAATGATATCTTGGTGGTGTTTAGGAGGGCTCCCCAGGTGTTTGCTACATCTGAGAAGAAGATTAAGGAGGCAATAGAGATGCTGCTTAGCTCTGGCAAGGTTGATATCTCATTTCTAGTTAGTCACCCAGAATTGCTTATTTGTAGCGTTGAGCACAGGCTGAAACCACGACTACAAGTTATAGAGAACCTGGAAAAGAGAAATCTACTGGGGAAAATACCTAACTTGAGCACAATCTGCAAGTATACTGAACCGAAGTTTGCTGAAAAATTTGTAATTCCTTATGCAAATGAACTTGACCAATGAAGAGCCATGCTAATGCGATTTGAATATTTTTAGCTGGCACTGGCATTTGATGAATGCTTGTAACTTGCAGGAAGAGTTTACATTTTCCTGGGAAGAGCATGGAAGGAAAGGATATAGAAAGGCCATGATTGTTTTTGAGGTATTTTCTTTTGTGCACTCGTGTTTCCTTCTATTAATCTTTGTAAGAAAGTTGTAACAGGGCCCGACTGCTTCTCTAGGAAGCGCATCTGCTTAGTGTTCTTGTGGCTCCACTTACTAATTTCTCTAAACTTTGAATGCCTTAAAAAAAGAGTGACAGTTAGCTTATTAGCTCTTCGCTAGCCTTGCCCCTTGCCTTCACATTTCAATTGTTTTTCATTTGCCTTTCTGGTTAGCAAGAACTCCAAGTCTCCAAGACCACAAAACAAATTGCTCACAAGAAAGAAAGCTAACAATGTGTGTTTTTCCTTTGCAAGGAGGGTTTATATAAAGCTGTGTATCTGCATATAGATTTGTACCAAGATTTTTGTGACAATTTGAAAAGTGAGTTTTAATGTACATATATCCTTTTTTCCTGCAAGAGAGTCGACAACAAAACTATCGCCCGTTCTCATGTTGTAGGCAAAGAACATGTCAACAACTTGCAAAACAATTCGTAATTAGATTGTACAATTTCATTGACCAAAAGAAATGCTACTACTTCTTCTGCGTGTGAAAATACTTGTTAAGTTAATTAAAAAAATGACCCTTTATTATTATTATTATGAATCTGCAACTGAACTCCCTCCCTGTGTAGTTTCTGAAATGCTATCGATCCTTGAGGTGCCTGTGTAAACACCAATTCCAGAACTTGTTTCCACCATAGGTTTAAAGGCCATTTTTTACTCTTCTATTGAGATTTTGCTTTTAGCTTCAAAATCGGCACCATTTGTTCCTTCTTTGGATGCAACTTCTTCATTTACAGTGTTTTCGTTCGTTTTAGTTTGATTGTTTGAACTTGAACTCATTTCCTGATGTACAACCATTGCATGATCACCGCTTGATCCAGTCACTATGGACTCTATACTTGGGAAATTGTGGTCGACCCGACTGAGATCATTGCCATCTACAGAAACACCATTCTCATAATCAAAACCATGGACTCAATCTACCACTTAATCTGGACATGAAGAGTGTCAGTCTTCCTACTATGTTCTACTGAAATGTCCTTGTTAGTTAGTACGAACTCCTCGACTCTATGTGGCTCTTTTTCTTGGTCCTTTTCATTTTCGATTCTTGAATTAGTAATTATCTAATAAAAGGACTACAAGTGTAAAATAAAATATAAATGACTAGTTTGGTTCAATTTAGGCCAGTTTACAATACATTAAGGCCATGTTTGGTGTGTATTGGATTGGATTGAAAAAGTCACTAAATCTAAGGTATATTAAAGAAGGATATG
The DNA here is from genome assembly GCF_965620075.1 of Prunus avium. Taxonomy (NCBI): domain Eukaryota; kingdom Viridiplantae; phylum Streptophyta; class Magnoliopsida; order Rosales; family Rosaceae; genus Prunus; species Prunus avium. The sequence goes on along the minus strand of NC_142290.1, from coordinate 36,485,928 downwards.
AAGGTAGGGGTGAATAACTTTCCATGTTGGGGGGATTAGAAGGGATTAGTTATAAGGTTTTGTTATCCTACCATTTTGTGGGGATTAAACAGGATAAATTTTCTTCATGAATAATCCATCTTCTACCTTCAACTTAGTAAAAAAAAAAAATTTCATTTCTTCCTTGAACATGATTTAAACAAACATGGCCCAAAATAGCAACTGAACCAATAGGTTTTTTTTTATGGTCAAAATCAAACCAACCCGTTTACTATAATTCTGATCCGCCGATTTGATGAGTTTGGCATGATTGATGCTCTCCCCATAGCCCAATTTTGGTTGTTCATTTAAAAATGTTTCAAAATTTTACTTTATGGTTTGCTTTGCTAAACTTTAAATATATATATATATATATATATAAGCAATAGTTTAAATTATCAGAATAAGGGAGTTTCTTACACACACTATTAATATACCATTGAGATCATTGTTATGCAAGTCAATACTATTTTCCACTTAAGTAAACCCAGTTGCCTTGTTTTTCTACTTTGGGTCCTCAAGAAATAACAACATCACCAAACACATCGTAATTATTCATTTTTATTTTTATTTTTTGTCATCTGAAATTTCATTCAATGAAAAGGATTAGCAACAAAGCCCAACAGAGCCAAAGTCCGAAGAGCCACACCCCAAACTCGTCTCCTGAGGCACAGGCCCAATCGACGACTTGGTCGGGAGAGACAGAAAGGGAGAGGAGTGTCATCGACGATTCGACGGCGAAATCAAAATCCCTCTGCGACTGCTTTTCCGAAATTACATGGCATATCAAAAATCAAAGCTTTCATTATCTTTTTCCTTTGGTAAGCCTTCCAATTCTCTATTTTCCCACTTTAATTATTTCGATTATAGGAATCTTATCACCTAGAAACAGCGAGAATTTTTAAAAAGTAAAAAGAAAATTTTGATTCTGACATATTAGGATCATTGGAAGACATCAAGCAGTTACACTTATAAAAGATTAAAACTTCAATCTTCTAGCTCAATGCAACTATTGACTTTTAAAGATGGGTTTAACTACACATGTTTGGAATTTGAAGCAACTTAAAACCCAATTTTTATTTTTCAAATTTTCAGTAATAAAGAAACTAACTCAGCCAGCGTTAGAAATCAAAGGAAATATTCTGTTTAATTATGAAAAAATATTGGTGGGAAATAGAAGAACTCAAGGATTTTGATATTTAGTGAATGTATAATTGTATATGACAATGTGTATAAAAAATTTGTTTGGTTATTCGGTTGTAATGTTTTGATTAGTAGAATTTTCAAATATCTGTGGAAGTGGGAAGTTGGTAATTGACTTTTTAATCTGTCAATGTAGTTTGGAAGGAGTTTCCGTGGGGAGCTACTGCTGGGGCATGTGGGGAAGGAATGATGCATCTGGTTGGCACTGTAAAGACACGTATTTAGAGCAAGTTATTCTTTGTGCAAGTCAGGTATAGAGTAAAGATGTTGTAGATGTAACATTCATGACTAATGGGTAATAAAGCTCAATTTTTTTGGTATGCAATCATATGGATGGCATTTAACTTCATATAAATTGTATGTAAGAAAGTAAAATTTCAGGCATTGGATATGGCATTTTATTTTCTTGCTAAAGGCATAGCTTACCTATGAAGCCTGGTATCCAAATGTATGGTGTTCCTTCCTCCTCCTTCCCTCTTCTCCCTATTTTCATTATGATGGAGATCAGGCAATTAAGAGTCTTGACCACTGAATTCTTAGTTTGATCTTATTGTAAATTGCGTTTGAGATTGAGGATGCTAACAGTATTTAGATGGACATCTTGTTTATCGTCCTTGTAACACTATTTTCATTAATAAGAGCTCTGTTTCTTATAAGAAAAGAGAAGTTAACTTAGTTTGAGTTTTCACCATGAGTACAGTAGTTCAGACATACTTTCTTTTATGATTGGCAAATGATAGGCAGTTAGGATTTTGGCCTCTAAATGATTTAGTTGTCATTATTCCGTTGCTTTTAACTTAATTAGCTCTGGTTCTTATTTCTGGTATGCAGGTTATTATGAAGGCTTGAAACTTTGCAGCAGTTTGGGAAGTAAAAATCCACAGGCAATCCCAATTTCCATATTGATAGTTCTGTTGAGGGACTCATACTAGGAGGATTGTCTAGTGGTATGTACCTTGCTTAAACTTTGTCCTACTTGGTGCTGGTTTAAGTCTTGTATAATTGCATTCAGCATTTTCTGTAGGGTAATTTATACTTGCTTTGAATTGGTCAGGCATTAGTGCGAATATCTTACCAGTGCCTTCGATGTGATCAAAACAAGATTGCAAGTACAGGGATCAACCTTGAGGTATCAGTTCCATATGTGGTTTTTAATTTTTATTATTATTACTTTCATATAACTTTTAGTTGTTAGTGTAGGAAAAAAAAAATTATTGCATGCATCATGTTGTGTTGTTAGAGTACTTAATGTTATCCAAGCAAGGCTTGGCATTCGTATTTTTTCAGCTGTTGTGTATGTGAATGCTGACCTCCTTGGTCCACAAACACAAACACCATTTATCCTTTGTGATTATTGAGGGGATTTTACAATGCTATAGTTGTTTTACCAATGCACCTTTTCCCACCATTTTGGTTGAATCTCATAGCCAGATAACAGAATATTTTAAATCTTGGGTACATGATTGATGGGCTATAGTCAGAAGATATGTACTTTGGTAAAGTTTGCGTTGATTGTTATTTCAAACTGAGCTTTCCTTTCGACCTAATATATTTGATATAGGCCTCACATTTACTCATGGGATGAAAGTTAGATGTGATAGAAGAACGATTTTACAGTTTCCATCTAATGTTTGTTGTGAACTTTAGGTACAATGGCTGTTATATGCAAAGTAGCATAAGGATGGCTGACGATGCACAGGAGGTTGCTCAGAGGTAGCGTTCCCAGGATTGAGGATAATCCAGTTTCAGCTCTGACTTTTGTTGGTGTGGAATTTCTAAGAGAGACCATCTCAAAGAAGGATTGAGCAATGATAACAGGCAAGAAGTTGCTGGCATGTCGGTAGATGAAAAAGGAGTCATCTGTACTGTGGATGGCATGAGAAACTTGCACTGAATTTCTTTTCAATCTCATACAGGCATTTTCATGTATCCAATTAATAAACGTTTAGTAATGTTATCATGTGATATGTTTATATACGTAAAAGATATTGAAGAGGAGGTTTTTAGTTTTATCTTTTCATTTGCGCCTCCCAGTTTCCCGTACAGGCGAAGACTAGAATTATTTTCTAACTTTTTGCGGCGGTTATCAAGAACGCTGCGAAAGGAGTCTTTAGAAACGCTTAGCGACGACTTTTACCGCGACTAAAGATGTTTAAAACGCAAGGGGCATATAAACCGTCAAAAAAAGTACAGAAACCACTGCTAGAGGACGAAAACCGCTGCTAAAAAGCCTAACTGTCACATATTCGCTGAAAAATACTGCTGGAGTGTTTTTTCCTTCTGTTTTCATACAGACATTTGGTTTACTTCCTCCAAATTACAACCGGCAATTTGGTAAGTCACATAGAAGCTGCAATAAACTTGATATTACCAACACTATTGAGAAGCACTGGGACTGATGGGAGCTAACACACTTTCTTCCACTCTTATCCCATATTAATACAAACCCACTTCTTCATTAACCTTTGTCTTCGGTAAGTCTTCCAATTCTCTGTTTTCCCACTTCGATTGAATATAATGGCTTAGAAATTGTGAAAATTTAAAAAGAAAATTTTGATTCAGACATAATAGGAAATTATAATTTATAAACAACACAAGCCACACCCACATGTTTTCTTCTATTCTATTTCCTATCCAAAGATATCAAAAGGAAATAAATTTTATTGCACGATTTTACATAGTTGATGGATCAACATACATACATATATCTTTAAATTTTGCACTACATACGAAAACTTAAATAAATAAATAAAAAAGAAGAAGAAGAAAACAGACACAGCAAAACACACATAACACCTTTTCTGCAACAATATTAATGCTGACCCAAGAGAAATAAAGTCAAACCAACAAAGGACACCAAGACAAGTTATCACTCTATGGTTCCAGTGGCCCAACTTGGAGTTGGAGAGAGGCTTCCATTCTGCTAGCCATGACTTGCAAGCCTGTGCCAATAAACATGTCCAGATCCTCCATTTTCCACCCCTCCACTGGTTCAACTTCATACTTCCACACAATGCTGCAGCCACCTTCCTTTGGAACCACTTGCACAGTTGAAATGTATGAGTTGAACCCAACATTCCCATCTATAATAGAATAGCTAAATATCAGTTGTGCTGGGTCTATAGAAAGCAGCTTCTGCTTGGTCCAATTCACCTTCTCTTGGTCTTGGTCTTGCTCTCTTTTATGTTCAACTGGAGTCTTGAACCCAGCGCAGTAGCGCACACAACCGGGTTGCCCTGATATGCCTTCAACACCAAGGCAAGTTGTTAGAGTTGGGAACCACTTGTGCAGGCCAAAGAAGTCCTCCAAAAGAGGCCACACTTGTTCTGCTTCTGGGCCATTTAGCTCTGCGCTAGCCTTGCCTTCCCATTTCAATTGTTTCTCATTCGCCATTCTGGTTTGCAAGAACTCTGAAGTCTCCAAGCCACAACACACAAGAAAGAAAGCTAACAATGAATGTTTTTGTTTTTTCCTTTCTCCTTTTGCAAGGATGTCCTAACATCTAACATGTGGTAGAAGTTGAAGATCATGGAAGGGGACCAAAACATCATTTTCAATTTGTATATATCAGTCCTGCAGTAGTACTATAATAGTTTACACCATGACACACAAAACCCATTGCTAGTGGTTGCCAGCTCCTACAATGACAATGAGATATCTCTTGTAAGTTGGAACCTTGTAACAAGGAGCCCCCTGTTTCCCATTGAGACCTTGTAAGAAACCTTTCAAAAAAAAAAACCAAGACTTACAGGACAATTTCAAAAGTAAGTTCAATAATTCATGGGACCAGATTGTACAAAACTACGGCCCATTCTCATTTTGTAGGTCAACAACTTGCAAAAACAATTCGGAATTAGATTGTACAATGTCATTCAGCAAGGAATGTTACTGCCTCAAGTCACTTTCTTTTTTTTTTTCTTTTTACTTCTTCGGCGTGTGGAAAAAAACTTGTAATGTTAATGACCCTTTGTTTTACTATTAAGAATCTGAAACTGAACTGCTTCCCTGTGTAGTCTCTGAAACGCTATCGATCCTTGAGGTGTTTGAATGAACACCAATTCCAGAACTTGTTTCCACCTTTGGTTTAATGTCGATTTTTGAGTCTTCTACTGAGCTTTTGCTTTTGGCTTCAAAATCAGAGCCATTTGCTCCTTCTTTAGCTGCAACTTCTTCATTTACAGTGTTTTCTTTCGTTTCACTTTGATTGTTTGAACTTGAATTCATTTCCTGATGTAGAACCATTGCATGATCATCACTTGATCCAGTCACTACGGATTCTATGAGATCATTGCCATCTACAGGAACACCATTCTCATCATTAAATCCATGGACTCCATCTACCACTGAATCTGGGCCCTGAAGAGTGTCACTCTTCCCTTGACTATGTTGTACTGAAATGTCCTTGTTAGTACTAAACTCCTTCAATCTCTGTGGCTCTTTCTCTCGGTCCTTTTCATTTTCTTGCTTATCATGATTAACTTGTGAATTTTGCTCCTTTTCCTCTCCAACTTCATCATGACTAATATTCTTCACATCTTTCTCACCGTCGTGATCCGAGATAATTTCCTGTGTATCTCCATGTCTCTCTTGGGAATTTTCTTCTTGCAAAGAGTTCTTGTTGAGCCCCACTGGGTCATCATTTCCTTTGTCTTCAACATCAGAATTATCATCTGTAATGTTCAATACTTTGTACTGCATTTCTGTTTCCCTTTCAATTTCATTCCCTTCATGCCTCCCAAGCTTTCCATGAGCATGATCATCTACTTTGTTAGATTCTGCTTCATTATTCTCTTCAGCAGTTTCACCTAACGTATCATCTCCAACACCTCCATCTTCTTTCTTTGTACTTCCTTCCACAAGATTTACATCTTCTGATCCAGATATACCGCCATCTTTTGACCACCCTGCATTCCCTTTGCGCCCCAAAATATCAGAACCGTGTTCTTCACTAACCTTGTTCTCTGCACTTCCACTATAGGCCTTGTCATGTGAGTACTTCATCTGGTATAGCAACCAGAAGCAAACAGCCAAAAGCAATGCAATCTGAAAGACTGGCTTTACCTTCAACCCTTTGGGTCTCTGGTTGCGGCAAGTAGACTGGGAATTCATCAAATTCTGTACAACTGCTTCAAAAGATAAGCTGCTTCATCAATTGAAAGACCTCACCTCAGGAACCAAAAACAAAATTGTAAAACTGACCTTGACATGTGCATAAATTGATTTCCACTGTTTATAATGCAGAGACATAAAGGAACTATATGAAATAAAAACGACAGAACTCAAAATTAAAATCAGCAATAAGGTTTTGTTACCAACATCAGAAATAGAAAAAAAAAACCCTAAACCACTATCGGCAATAGGGGTTTGCAACCAGAGAACTTTTATCCTTCCCCCCCTTTTCAAAATCAAACTTGTTCTAACAATTTTCCTTTGGCTTCATATTAGAACTAAATCAGCAGAAACCCTCTGTTTGGTTCCTGAGAAAATAGAGCAAAAGGGAATGAAAAATTGGATCATCTGAGTCAACAAAGTCCAAATTCATAACTTACAAAAGATCCAATATTTCAGGGTATTAAGAAAATTTGTGCTTACAAATTCAAAACTTTGATTTCTTTCTTTCCCACTATTTCAACAGCAATAGATTACACTCATACTCCTATGTATCACTTTTCAGCAGAGCTTCAATACAAATATAAATTATTCAGAAATTTAGCAAGAAAGCAAAGAAATTCACAAGAAAATATTTAATTTTTCTTTTTAAAAGAGAAAAATTTACCTTCTTATCAGTAATGGAAAGTCCAATGAACCCTAAACCAGGATCAATCTCCGCCTGCGGTTGAAAATTTTCTTCTTCTTTCGCAAAGTTTTGGTTCTTTTGGGCATGGAAGGAAGGATCGAGAAAAATATGAACTAGCGGTTATTTTTGGGGCGTGAACCCCAAAGTATCCCTACTGACCGGCAGATCAGACGCTTTCAGAGATGGGCTTTTCGCAAATAAATCGAAGTAGTGAGGATATTTTGGGATTGGTGGGAAAAATGAGGCAGCTTTCGTGATTGTTGTGCTCTGGTTGCCGCCTTCGTAAACAACGACTTGCCACTTTCGTCAGTTGGTTACGGGAATAGAAGACGGGCGTTTCTGACCAATGCATCCCCGCCACGTGTACAGTCACAAAATTTAGATTTTCGACATTCTCCAATACTAGGAATTCCAAAATTTGGACCTTAATTATTAGTTGTAGCATAACCCGAAATAGTCATATATCGGTTGCGGTTGGAACCCAAATTTCCAATTCATGTGATCTATGCATATCAAATCATGGGAAAGTACATTTTCTTCATCTTAATTTGATGATCGAGTTAGGAAAAGTTAGAGAAATTAGTGAGAGATCTTAGGTGGTTGAACTTTCAAATTTTGAGAAATTAAATAATCATATTAGAAATAGATGCTAAAGTCTTGAATTTCTACATTGGTTTCACTAAAATCGAAATTTCCCATCCAACTTACATCCTTGTATAAATAAAGATAGAGTTAACTAAACGCCTACTAATTAATTTCTTCTATAGCTATTGTTTATGCCATATCTGACCGGCCAATTATTTCGCGATACGTGGAACATAGGACCTACAAAGGAACTTACAGAGCCCAGTCAAAACAACGAGGTGTGAGCCTTTGACAACTCAACCCAAAAACAAACCATCGACAGGGTGAGCCTTCGACAACCCAACTTGCCGATCCGTCTAAAGAAAGCGCTTGCTAAACCAGGCTGGACAAAGGACGCATGGCATCCTCTCAGGTAAACCCTAAATGTCCCACATCGAAATATCACTAGAAGTTCATACCTCCCAAGATATTTATATTAGGGCACAAGTCCCCAAAACAAGGTAACTGTTACATTCAACTACTTAACCTTTACTTTGTCCAAATTGCTATCTACTTCGTCATCAAGCTAACTTAAGCATCGGAGAGCCTTCGGCAGATACCACACCGGTGCCCCAAGGTCTTGCAGATCGTCCTCATCTGCCGAAAAGTCCAAAAGAACGAAGGTGACGCAACATCTTTAAATTGGACCCAAAAATAATCATCCATTTTTAGGCATCAATAACTATATTGATCAAAACTTCATATGTTAGATAAAACAATCGCTTGAAGTCATCAGTTACATATAAATGAACCTTGCTTGGGATTCATGATATGCATGCAGTCATCACATTCTATTCCTAAGAAAATACATTACATGTACTCCAAGATACATATTCTTTTCCTAAAAAATGATCTATTTGTAGAGTGGTTGCATGAAATATAAGATCGATTGGTGGATCGATATGGATCAACACTAGCTAGCTTCCTAATCATATGTACTTGAAGATAAGGTTTGGGTCTGTAAATAAATGCCGAGATGGACGTTTGAGGCCGCAAAAACAGCACCAAGCAAACTTTAGGCCACATGGTAGCTGTTAAAGGTCAATACATGCAACAGAGCCCACCATGAAATCAATTGAACATCAAGCATCTCATGCATAGAGGACTGGAACTGGTCGACGATGGCAAAGTCCCAAAAGCTAGATGAGTTCTAATTAAAAGCCAGCTAGGTAGCCAGCTGACCTTTATGAATGATTAAGCAAACAGAGTTTGCCCACAGACGACTTTTAAAACAAGGACATTTCCATGAAAATTACATCCATCGATCCCTGTTTAACCTGTCTTTTGCCGGACCACACCAATAATGTAGGACACTCAAATATATATATATATATATATGCGTAATTAATTAATTAATTAATTGTGAAGGAAAATGATCAAAGTAGGTGTGGTGTGGATGGATGTGGAAGCAAAGAAATGAGTGGCACTTTGTAGGGCTTATGTTTGTATGCCCTAGCTACTACACTATTAATGCATCTTCTAGCTATAGCTAGATATTATAGAATGATCGACTTTCTGACCAACTTGTCAAGCTCTTAATCAATTTTAATGTCGTCATTAGTCTCTTTCTTCGTCTTCCCAAGTTTGGAAACTGCTAATATCTCATCACTGAATTATTAGTGTATGTCTCTGCCGTGTTGATCACTCTCTATATAATTGTTGGCCTAATAATACATATATATACGTAAGTTCTTGACTTTGATCATATATATTATCTTTAATTAATTGCATGTAAACATCATAAGACAAGTTGGTTTTTGATTGTTCAGTTAACCCAGTCAATGGGAAAATATACTTCGAGGAAGAGTATTTGTCCACCAATTGAATTTATATCGTAGACGCGATGTATCAGACACTTATAAAATGATACAAATTCAAATCAATCCCTCGCATAGGATGTAGCACACAGCACGAAATTAGGGACCCTCGAAACCTAAAAGCACTTCAATCTTCAAACCAATCCTAATTCGTAAAGTCCCCACATAAAGTGCTTCATTTGAATAAAACACACACTTTGTTCTGCACTTCTTCCACTCGAAGTAAAGACAGAAAGTGAGTTGCCTAAATGATTTATTGAAAGAAAAAGGAAAAACATGCACTGCCCTACTGATGTTGACTGCTTTGTTTGGTTGTCTTTCCTATATTAATTTTAGTATAAATTAATTAGAAAAACAGAAAGGATACCACCAAATGAAGGTGCTTAATTAAATTAATTATCTTAAGCTAAAAAATCAAATTGATTAATACTTTGTCTGACGGTCCCATCGGTTGTCTAACCTGGGCTTAATTTTTTTTTCCCTGTAGTTAGTATGTAGGTTTAGGGTTTAGCTCAATCCAAAATTAACAATTCATCCTTAAAGTAAATTTAACCCGCTTCATTTTGAAATCATGAGGTTGTCAGCTTTCAAACTCTTTTGTTAACCCTTTTGTTTTTCTTTCCGGGAAAGGTGCAATGAATGAGAAGCAAATAAAAAACATATGTCTTCAATTACTCTATCATGCGAACACTTCTGTATATATGAAAACAAATTTAATCAGAGAAAGGGGAAAAAAAAAAACAGAGGCGCAGCTAGTTTTGCCTGATATTTGTTGACAGCTTATGCAAGCTTACATCCATTACAATTTAAACTTAAATTCTAGGCTGGAAAATAGAAATTTCAAACATGCCCCATGAATATGATATATTTACCCCCACCGCAATCACCCACCCAAAATAAATTAAATAAATAAATAACAAAATATTGCATGCATGATCAATATATAATATAAGAAGCCTTCAAATTAGACAACCATGAGTACTAGGATTCCTTCGTGGCCACTGCTCATTGGTGGGATTTAAAGTCTTGAAAAGCCCTGGAGGAGGTTTCGTTCGTGACCCAACCCCAAAGTAATTTCACTGAAGACCATAAAAAGAAGATTTTTTTTCATTTTCCTTTTCCAAAGTTACATGCAGCCTTTTTTTGGTTAAGTGCAAAGTTGTATGTAGCTGAGTGCGTGGGATTAAGAACGGTGGCTCGTTCATCACCACAAAAATTGATTATGGCTTAATAGTTCTAGAAGCTACTGGTGATCATCCAATGTCGGCTCCGTCCAATCATTTTCACTCGGCTAACAAACATGCCCAATTTGCACCACTAATTAGACAGCGTTGATAACTAAATCACTAACCCTAACATGTTCCACATTTTTAGTTTCCATTAAATTATCACTATTTGATATGAGCAAATGATAAAGACAATACCAACGTGTGCACGTGAATAATTATCGGCTTTTAATTGTATGCATTAACAGTTAAAAATCATTTACCATACATATGCAAAAGTAAAACTATCAATCCTTATATGCACATTTCTCAAAACGAATCTCGCACACATCAACAACAACGACTCAAAATCCACCGCCCTACATGCTACACATTCTATTATATATCATATTTAACATAATAATTATATGCCAGGACATGCACGCAAATCAATATTGTGTGGCACAAGTGAATTTCCAAGCAGGTTAGGTGGAAGTCGATCGTGAAAGGAAAAGCATTTGTTTGGGGTTGAAAAGAAGGAAAAGCTAGCTAGCTAGCAAGATGGGTACCAAATTATGCTTTTCTTCATCAAGTAGACAAGTAGACAATGTTTTCTTAGCATTTTCATCATGAAAACATGAAAACATGTATATTGTAATAGGCTAGACAATTCAGGTGGCGAAAAAGGATCCAATTTATTGCCCCAATAATATCCTTCGAGGAGAAGAAAAAATAATAATAGAATATATCGCAGGGTTTCTTGCTTTCTTCAACGGAAACTATCAATACTGTTTCTTGGGTACACATAAAGGTATATGCCGTGTACGGTGAAAGATTCATTTGGGAAAGAAATAGATGGCCACGTGTTCAGAGTATATAGATGGCCACGTGTTCAGAGTAGGTGCTCTTATTCAATCCTGTCAACCTTGTCAGGCTGGCTGGGTCCACCCCCGATCTCTCTCATGGGAGCTGTACTGTAGCAACCCAAATTTTCCACGCCATTGTCTAATGCCTGCTGCTTCGAAAAACACCATTTTTACCCGGCCAAAAACAAAAAATATTCAACTAATTATGTCTATTATTCACGGTGAAAGTGATGTCAAATTCAAATGCTCATCATTATATCGATTGATTATTTATCATAACTAAGTACATATTGCCTATGAAGGTTAGCTGGTGCTGAAAGTAAGCCACGTTATCTGAATTTATTCGGAGCATTTTTGCTCACTATTTTAATTCAAGGTGTATCATTATCATCTTTTTTAACACTTAACACGTGTTCATGAATATAATCATAATTACATAAATACAAAGCAAATAGTTAACTATACTTATGCCAACGAACATGTGTCAAATATTGAGAAAGGTGATGATGGTATACATTTAGTTATAATTTTGAGCAAAAATATTTTCGAATTAAATGGCAACTATAGAGTCAAAGTGACCTTTTGTGCATTTTAATTATGACGCTCAATTAATTTAAATCCATGTGTGCCGTACGACATTAACTAACTTGGAACCAATTTGATTGAACGTAAGAAGAATGGAAATTTGATGCTAATAAAAACACATTTAAAATCGACTAATGATCGAGCTAAGCTTTGGGTGAGTCTCAAATCTACTCCACTAATTCCTGCAATCATTACCTCTTGCCTATATTGTAACCCAAAACTGGTTAGTTTTCCTAATTTATTTTTTAATTTTTTGCGTTTTATTTCGTTTGATGTCAGGAGAACATCAAAATATGTATGATCCTTCTAAGAACATGATGGATCCAAATGCCCTAATTGTGTTTTTAGCGCTTAATTATATGTATATCATACTAGCTAATATGAATTTTGATTTCTAATTAGGGACTCGAATTTTGATTTAATACAAGCACCAAAAACACAAATAGATGGAGGATTCGCATTTCGAAAAAGGCTAAGATATGAGTACCTTATTGCAAAAGGCTTGTGGTTGACACTTGGGACCTTCCCAAAATATCTTTAATCATTGAATGTGGGAGCATACTTAAGTAATTTGGTTCCACCCTAGGGGCCTTCTAGTAATCTGTCGAAGCCAAACAATCATATAAACCACTAAAACAAAACCAATAAAAACACAAATTATTGCAAATTGTCACCAAATTCCTATCACTTAGGAATGCCTATGTCCTCACTCATCCACACGCGTGAAACAAACACTCTCCACTTTATTTTGCCTTTTGTTCATTTTCTTCTCTTGAGACTGCAACAACACGCACCATAAAAGAGATTGGAACACATCTCCTCCACCATATAATTATCATCTTAATCTTTAATTATTAAATAATAATTTCCAACCCCTTTAAATACCTCCCCTCCCTCACCCTTACAAGCTCGAACCAACAAAAAAAACCCTTCTAAATTTCTAATCATCTCTCTCTCTCTCTCTCTCTCTCAAAGACAAAACTCTCTCTCTTTCTCTCGAAGACAAAACTCTCTCTCTTTCTCTCGAAGACAAAACTCTCTCTCTCTCTCTCTCTCTCTCTCTCTCTCTCTCTCTCTCTCTCTCTCTCAAAGACAAAAACTCTCTCTTTCTCTCTCACTCAATTCTACAAATGGAAGTGGAACCAAGCCCACCAATGGTGGCCAAAAAATTGTGGAACTTAGTACGCATAGTGTTCTTCATGGTGAGAAAAGGGTTATCAAAGAGCAAGCTACTTGTTGACCTCCATTTAATGCTCAAACGCGGCAAGCTTGCAGGCAAGGCCATAGCCCACAACCTCATGCTCCACCACTCCTCCGGCTTCAGCTGCCGCTCCAACGACGCCGTGTCCTTCATAACACCCCGAGAATACGAGTTCAGCTGCAGCAACAGCCCCGCCATTCACAACCCTTTTCATTTCAACAAGCGCAACAAACACCACCACCACTATTTTACCAAGACCACCAGAGCCTACCAATACGACGACGTTACCACAATGACTGCGGTTCAGAAGGTGCTGGAGATGCTAAACAATGAGATGGTGGCGGAGGCGTCCCCGTTGTTGCCGGGGTTTGGGAAGAGCCCCATGGTGAGGCAGCTGAGGATAACGGACTCTCCGTTTCCGCTAAAGGAGGAAGGGGATAGCCAGGTGGACAAGGAAGCTGAGGAGTTTATTAAAAGGTTTTATAAAGATCTCAAGTTGCAGAAAAGATCGGCTGTTCTTGAATCTCCATCATACCATGCCATGCGTGGTCGATGAGATTTTCAGCGGACCAAAAATTATTAATTTCAACTTCAGCACTGCATGGTTAATTTGTGCTTTTGCCACCGTATCAGCTTTGTGATTTGCACATAAAAGTATCCTCACACGCAAGGAATTTTTGTATGTGCCGGTTATATATGTATGTAACGTTGCTCAACTTATGTATATGAATCTCGTTTGTACCATATAACATACATATTGTGCAAAATTGTTTACAGATGACCGGCACATACGACACACGTTGAGTGTTAATAAAGTTTTTTAGTTTTCTAATGATATGGGAATTGGGTACTAGCTAGATTGCTTAATGTGAGGATGTCTTAGCTGCTTTAGACTTGTAGGTTTTAGATGAAACCGAGGCTCTTTGGAGCAATAATTTTGATTCTTCTCCACTTGATGTGTTTTTACCCTTTTTTGTTGTCTTAATGTGTTTGTTGGTAATAAAAAGGAGAAAAAGAAAAAGGGTGTTGTTGTGTGAATCTCTCTCTTCTTTTTATAAAGCTATAGAGAGCCCTTTGTACCTACTGCGACTAATTGCCTGGCAAAGGAGCTCTAAAGAGAGAGCGTTATGTTTGTCTTGGCCTCGCGTGTGAGTTTTTAATGTATTGCCTTTCCAGGTTGGTGAGTAGGAGCTTTGGATTTATTAGGGTTTAGGGTTTGTCTGTCCAGTCGTCGTTTGTGATGGCGATACTAGTGGTTCTGGTCCAGTTTGGTTACGTTGTTAGAGGGTCACTACCAATGCAATGAACTGGACATTAAAGATCGCCGCAAATTTTCATTTGCAAGGTAATTTATATATATATACGGTGGCCATGGCCAGCTAGCACAAATTTTAGGTCACGTATATATATACTAACCCTCATATTTGGGTTGGAGTATATAGTTATAACTTTTATAATATCCGTCTAATTTTAAAGTATTTCTTTAAAGATTAGTACCGTTTATTATTTTAGCTTATTTAAGGAATTTCTTAATAGAATTGAACTATATATAATATGCTGGTTTGCGTAGACTGAAATCCTCCGGCCTTTTGTTGTTTTGGTTTTTAGGTTAATGAAAGATGCAAGAGAGTTAGCTTAGGTACAGTGGTTAATCAAATCATGGGTTTAAATTCGATAAGAAATATCAAAATTGACAGCAACTTTGTCTTTAGCCTTGATGTGCATGCTCGTGCTCGGTCTGATAGATCTTCACAAGATGGGGGGGCAGGTTACAATTAAGACAAAGGGGCAATCACTTCACTAGACAAGCTAATCACAGTTGATTGTATATATTGAACTGTTTTGTTTTATTTATCAAATTGATTACGTTAAACTTCAACAATAATCATTCCTTCATATTATTATTGTCCTTCTTTGCCTTTTTAATTTCAACTATATTTATTAATACGTAATATGGTGGGAGCTGATAAAGGGTCCATCCCACTTTTTCTTTTGTGCATATTTGACTTTTCGAAAAGTAAAAAAAATAATATTTAGAGGTGCCCAACATCGCATTACCAAAGACTTTTACTTGATATCAGAATACTACATTGCCCCAAAACATCCTAAAATATAAAATAAACCCTAATATATAAGTTGGTTAGAGCGGGATGTGCTCCCACTCTGCACCTGAGTTTGAATCCCCCTCCATGTATATATATTCTATGAATAATTCTGCGCAATATATCATGGCTTTGTACATGATGTCCGATCTATCTTTATTAAAATTTGAATTGTTGATATGTCATCGATAATATATTAATATTATTGCTGCAAACAAAACATACCTACATAATATCCATACATTTTCACCAACTTCAATATTGATGCACATACATACATGCATATATATAATATGAAAATGCATCTTCAAGTTTCTCCAAACTAAAACCAGCTACTTACTTAACAATTGTCGGCGTTATAGATATTGAGGAGTAAAAGAAGAAAAAAAAATGGTAAAAAAGAAACGAAGAGAATGACTCTAATTATAAAGAGTAGGTGAGAGATTGTGATGTATGGTTGCATGATTGAAGAAAAGTCTCTCTCATGCACTAAAGAGCCTCCTCTCTCAGTCTCTCTCTCTCTCTCTCTCTCTCTCTCGCTCATCCTTCCATGCTTATCTTGCAAATGAATGCAACTGTATATGTATAGATCATCATTAAATTAATATTCATGGCTATTAACCTTTCTTCTTTTTTTAAATTATTTTATTATATTAATTTTGGAGTTTAATTTCTGAAAATTTGAAGAGCCAATGCCAGTCTTTGTAGGCATGCACCATGCATGATTACTTGACATGGACTGTTTGACTTGGACACACAAATTAATTGTTAACCACTTTCTCTTTCAATTTCCAAAATTTGATTCAACCATTAATTAATTGTACGTGATAAAATCTTGAGATTCTTATAAAGTTAATTCCCCAAAATAATTATACAAAGTTTGAGTGCCACATTTTGTGGTTTCTGAATATCCCTATCAAAATCCAGCCTCCACGCAACTTGATTTTCAGTTAATAGAAAATTAGAAATATGGTCAATTAAACCCGAAATTTTATTAATCTCTTTATTTGATAACAATACTTTGAGTATGTCGCACATAATCCCGTAGAATTCTATAGTGGGGGTGTTACTAAGGCCCCTAAATTAGGCTATATCTCTTAATCGTTGGATGAAATTGGTTAGTTTGATCCACTGTTTATGAAATATGACTTCATCGATAAGGCCCTCACTGTAGAATGGCTCATATAATCCCATCATAACTTTACAATTTAGAGAAAGACCCTTCAAGCCCAATCTTTAAATGGAAAAATGATAACACACTAAGAACCGATTGAAAAATGATGAGTGCCTAGCTAAAGAAGTAATGGAGAGGCCGATTAAATTTGGGCCTGAGTTTCGAGGTCTACAAGATTTGAAGGCCCGTAGTGCTTTCGTTGGATGGGCTCATAACTTGGGCCAAGCCCATTTATCAACCCACCAAGTACCTACACATTAGCCACGTGGAAAAGAAGCGCCCAAATACGGATACGGTGGTCGCGATCTCACCTGAACAACTTCGTCTCTCTGTCTCTTTTCTTTCTTCAGTTTTACTCGTTAGCGCAAAACCTTCTCAACTAACTGCGTCACGAGTCACGAGTCACGACTGCCTTCTTCACCCCTTGCGAGTTGAGGGGACGCATTTCACGAAGTTTGATAATCTCTTCTCATTTCTTACATGGAAGCTCCATTAGTCGGTCTCTAAGCCACGGTTGTTGCTAGATCCGAATTCGGTTTGTTCCAATGTCTTCCTGGCTCAAAGCTGCTGAAGGTTTGGATCTTCTGTTCTTTCTCTTAATTTGCTGGTTTTTTTAATATTTAATTTGGTTTTCATTTAGATTTGGAATGTGTTTAGGGTTTGATCTTATGCTGATTGAAATTATTCGAGGTGTTTAGTGGATGATATAATGCGGGACGACGTTTGGGGTTGATAAGCATAAAGTAGCAATAATGGGGTTAGGTTTATTTTTGCATGTCTGATAATTGCGATGCCGTTGGCATTGGGTATTTGTTTCTTGAATAGCATTTTGGAGTTAATTGTTGAATATCGAATTCAGTTTGGACACATTTGCATGTCTGATAAACCCAAAAACTGGGAGTTGCCACATTTCATGAATTGTGTGAAATGACATGAAAGTGAGCTAGAGAAATTTGGTCAGCTTAGTCTAGGTCCCTGGTTCAGTTCAAGACTAGTTTCTTGAGTTTTCATCAAAAAAGAAAAGAGTGCCTGCACCATCCATATGTACAATACGATCATTTATTCTCTATATCATCCTTGTACAAGGCCCACGTCAAAATCCTTATAATAATGTGTCTTTTCTTCTGCCCTTGATGTTTAAAAGTTTGTCAACTTTTCTCTGGCCTCAGATCTGTTTGAAGTTGTCGATCGGAGGGCAAAGCTGGTTGTCAGTGAGTTAGACGATCAGTTGGCTACCCAGTCACCAGGTATTATCTTTGAATTGTCTTGGAATCTTTTATATACATTTTGTTTCTTTTTGGTTTGGAGTTCCATTGCACATATGGGTTACGTATTAGCTTTCCATTCCATAAACTGCCCCATCTCTAGCCTAAGTCCTTTTGAGTTGGGATAACACCAAGTGACTTTACCCACTTATCTAGTTGGTCCCTTCTCTTTTTCTTTTCTTCTTCCTTCCTAAAATGTACTGTTAAGACGCACTTTAGAGCCTTGATAATGAATCCTAGAATATTCATCTTTCATCCTTCAATTTATCAACTTACTGTCCGTCAGATAACTTGAAGACCACCATGTCTGTTTCTAATTTTTATTTTTGTCTTCCTCTTGTGAAGCTTCCAATGGGCAAGGATCTCAAGCCAAGAGGAAAAAGTCAAAGACCAAGGTATTGCCAGATTAACTGTGAAAATACGGAGTACTGTTTCACAAATGCACATACATAGATATTTATCAACTTCTTTGTCTCACACATTGGTTGTTTGCAGGCTCAAAAGAGACAGTCCATGAATGAATCTCCTAATACAAGTGATTCTGCACGCGAACAGATAAGTATATTGACATTGACATCACAAGTAGATGCGACACCTGAAATAGACAGTGATGCTCATTTAAATGACAATGATGGGACACCATCAGTAAATCCTTCAAGTCAACCTATCAATGAGAAGCAACAGAATCTTGAGAAAGATTCCACAGTAAGCATTCCTTTAACAGAGACAACAGCAATTGAAGTTGGTCAAATTAATGCTCATGAAGTAGAAGCGTCAACCACTAGTACTGATAAGGAAGCTGTTACTTCAACTTCAAATGGTGAGCTTGTCAATGAGATTCCCTCAGATGGTCATGAAGAACATCCTTTTCCATTATCTGCCAAAGAAGTTGAGGTTGTGGATGAAAACCATCAAGTTGAATCAGTTGATGCTGGCCAAGATAACAAATCTAGAGACGCAGATGTACATCCAGAAACTGACCAAAATAGAACAGAGTCTACAACTACCACTGCCATCAGTAACAGAGAAACTCAATCTAAAGTTGCTGATGGTAATGAGGAACCAGTAATTGAGCAAAGTAAGCAAGTTGAGCATAAAGCTGGTAGCACTCCTGTGAAAGTACAGGAACAGGATCAAAGTAAGCAAGTTGAGCATAAAGCTGGTAGTACTCCCGCGAAAGTACAGGAACAGGATCAAAGTAAGCAAGTTGAGCATAAAGCTGGTAGCACTCCTGTGAAAGTACAGGAACAGGATCAAATCGAGGAGGTAAGTTATTTACTATGAGGTGAATATCTCGCGTACTTCATTTATTTTGGCTGTGAATCTTGTTACCTTTCCATTTAGGCTATTATTGAGTAGTTTTTTTAGTTGGTGTGCAGGCCCAAGGATTGCTTAAAACTGCTGTTTCCACTGGTCAGTCTAAAGAGGCAAGGTTAGCAAGGGTAAGCCCTATTAATTTCTGTTTTTCTTCATTGTTTGTTTGATATTACAGTCATAAGTCGTTGAAGTAGGAATGCCACTTTTCTTTCAGTTAGTCTCTCAGAAAAGGTCACCTTAAATCAGATGAACCTGTTTCACACATACTCTAACAAGCTTTTTCCTCCTTTAGAAGTTTTGTACTGGTTAGAAGTTTTCGGTTTGAATGCTTTGTTAATCCTTTGGTTATCATTGATAGGTTTGTGCTGGACTTTCGTCCCGACTTCAAGAATACAAATCTGAAAATGCACAGCTAGAGGAACTTCTTGTGTCAGAGGTGAGACAAATTCCTGCTATATTTCAAGGATTAAGTGAAACCGTAGAGGCATATGATATATTTATTGCTTTGGTCTTACCTGTTGACTGCTATTTTGATAGAGAGAGCTGAATAAGTCATATGAAGCTCGCATAAAACAGCTCCAGAAAGATTTGTCAGCATCTAAAAGTGATGTGACAAGAATAGAGTCAAATATGGTTGAGGCCTTGGCTGCAAAAAATTCAGAAATTGAGGCACTTGTCAGTTCCATGGATGCACTGAAAAAACAGGCTGCTTTGTCTGAAGGGAATCTGGCTTCGCTGCAGGTTTCATTACACCCACCACATTTAATTATGGATGTATAATATTCCTTTCCTCATACCCTCTCTCTCTCTCTCTGCCACTGTCAGTGGTACACAGTGAGAAGAGGCTTTAGTAATACTAAGGGCTCATTTGCTTACCATGTTCAACTTTTTCAGTATTCTATTCTTCTACTTATTTGGCCTACCCTTTCTAGAAACTGGTGCAACTTTGGATTCTCTTGACTTATATTCTCGACTGATTGAGGCTTTGATAATAGTTAGAGTTTATTTTGAATTGATTAATTAATTTTATATATCAGGCGAATATGGAGTCTATCATGAGAAATAGGGAACTATCCGAGACAAGGATGATGCAGGTGAGATTGTATGATCCTTCCTTGTTTGTATTCGGACCCTTAGCATATACTTGCATATACTGCTTTTATTATTAGATTCTGAAATTAGTGAGAAAATATTCTTCAGGCTTTACGAGAGGAGTTGTCTACTGTAGAACGGAGAGCAGAAGAAGAGCGTGCCGCACATAATGCTACCAAAATGGTTTGTATCTACAACAAACTAATAATAATAATTTTCTGTCTCCCTGGTTGTTTTCTTGCACTGTGATGATCACTTTCTTGTAAAACAGGCTGCAATGGAAAGGGAAGTAGAATTGGAACACAGAGCCCTTGAGGCATCCACAGCCCTTGCTAGGATCCAGGTAAAGTAAGCCCTTTTCAAGTTTGTGACTCTTTGTATTAATGAGAATACTTTTACCCCATTGTTTTTTAATGAGATTATTATTTTTTATTCTCCATGTCTCTGTAGACATGTATGTTTACTACCCTTCTTAGTTTGCTTTTACATGAATCCTATAGCAATGCAATTGCATGTAAGGTTTTTATATCTAATGAATGTGTTACCTTTTGATTCTTTACAAATTTTTGTTCTTCA
This sequence comes from Prunus avium, assembly GCF_965620075.1. NCBI lineage: Eukaryota > Viridiplantae > Streptophyta > Magnoliopsida > Rosales > Rosaceae > Prunus > Prunus avium. The sequence continues at coordinate 36,465,086 of NC_142290.1, read as the reverse complement.
TTGAGATTTTTATCAATGGCATTATACTTTGTGTAAGTATCTATGAATTTAAGAGTTCGGCCTACAATTCATTGTTCTGTCTAGGAAGATGTTGCATTTTCTTGTGTTTCTGTTTTTTTTTCCAAGAGCAATATAAATCTGTGAGTTTGATCATAATTTACTGATTGTTGTTAATGCTTCCCTATTCAGAGAATAGCAGATGAGAGGACAGCAAAGGCATCGGAGCTTGAGCAGAAGATGGCATTGCTTGAGGTAGAACAAACATTCTAAATTATTTTGTATTGATGTTTCTGTTCATTGGTGGAGCTTCTTGGATAATAGTACTTTATGCCATCAGGTTGAATGTGCCAATTTAAACCAAGAGCTGCAAGATATGGAAGCTCGTGCTCGGCGTGGGCAAAAGAAGTCACCAGAAGAGGCAAATCAAGTGATTCAGGTATTCCTTCTGTTGATTTTACATCTGAACCCGTTCTCATATTTTCGATTCAATAGTTCAGTTGGAGAATTTATTTTTCTTGATCCATGAAAATTACTACATTTTATTTATACTTTGAACTTCAAGTGAGATTTTTCCCACTTGGTAATAAGTACTGTCTCATTGTCACATATGTCATGTGTTAGAAGTACGAATCCAAATTTTCCTTTGGCCTGTGTATGAACTCTCTTTCTCATGCCAGGATTTTTATAGGCGTGATATTATTTTTTGTATCTTTAGTCTGATATTTAGCACATTGCCAAGCTTCTAACTCCAGTAATTTAAATTGTTTTGTTTGCCCACAATCTAAATAGCATAGAAGGACAACTTGTAATTGTTTATGTGCATTATTCATTCTGATATATTATGGAGTGCTTTAGTATGGGCACAATCAGTTGAGGATGATTAAATACCACTGTATTATTGTACTCACTTACAGTAATGGATACTAAGATGCAGGCATGGCAGGAAGAAGTGGAACGTGCACGCCAAGGTCAGAGGGACGCAGAGGGGAAACTTTCTTCTTTGGAGGTAAGTGTCCTTTGTTTTTTGCCTAACAGTTTTGTTATGATCAATTTTTTGATCTTTGTGTTTTGAATTTATTGGCCTCATTCTACAACTTGTTTTTAAAACACTTATTGATATGCTTGATTTCAGGCCGAAATGCAAAAAATGAGAGTTGAAATGGCTGCCATGAAGAGGGATGCAGAGCATTACTCGCGTCAGGTGATATCTGCTCTCTCTCTCTCTCTCTCTCTCTCTCTCTCTCTCAAAAATATATAATGAGTTCTACTAGGTATGAATTATCCTTAAGCACTATGTTATTTACTGGTTATATTTGCCGTTTTGTAGGAACACATGGAGCTAGAGAAGCGCTACCGTGAACTAACTGATCTATTGGTAATCTCACTAAAAAAAATACTTATTTACATGGTCAGTTACATATCGGTACTATATGAAGAGATGTCTTATTCCATCTATTATTCAGTACTACAAGCAAACACAATTAGAAACCATGGCTAGTGAAAAAGCTGCAGCTGAGTTTCACTTGGAGAAGGAATTGAAGCGTCTCCAGGAAGCACAGGTCTGTCCCTAGGTGTTTTATGCTGCTTGGTTGATAGGCTTTATATAGATTCTAGAGTCCAGTTACTTTTGTTTTTATTTTTAAAAATCGCATTTTTTCCCTTCTGCATCTAAATTCACTTTATATTAAACAGGTAGAGGCAGAAAGGAGTAGAGTTCCCCGTCGAGCATCGGCATCCTGGGAAGAAGATGCTGAAATGAAGGCACTTGAGTATGTTGACTCTCTAAGTAATGCGTTTTCTTTCTTTGTACTTTGCCATCATCTATCCCCTGCATCTTTGCTTCAATGCACTTGCATACATGTTAGTTTATAAATGTATGTTATGGCTTCATAGTTATTTTAGTTTTTTGAAGCTTAATAAAAGAATAAAATCTGCAGGCCTCTTCCCTTGCATCACCGTCATATGGTTGGGGCAAGCATACAGGTACATCTTTTCTTATCTATCATTATTCTTGATATCCTTTTCATACTCTTAAGTTTCACCTTGTCTCACGCAGTTGCAGAAGGCAGCAAAACTATTAGATTCAGGAGCTGTCAGGGCCACAAGATTTCTCTGGCGTTATCCAACAGCTCGACTTATCTTGCTATTCTACCTGGTAAAACAGTTAAACATGTATTTAAAGAGTCTTAACTATGCAGACATACTATATGGAGTGAATCAAATCACAAAATAACCAGAATAATTCATGTGCAGGTATTTGTACATCTCTTCTTGATGTATTTGCTGCATCGCCTTCAGGTATGCATACTACTTCATTGCAATTTGTATAAGAAGCTATGATACCAATTACATATCATATTAGTAACGAACGTGTTTATAGCCTCGTACTTTGATGAAGTATACATAGCTAGCTCTTCTAAATCTGTACTTTATATGCAGGCACAAGCGGACAATTTTTCCGCAAGAGAAGTTGCAGAGTCTATGGGACTTGCTAACACTAACTTACCATGATTGGGTAGAAGCAACTCGTGCCACACCCCCAAAAAAACATCTCAAGTTCAACAAGCATAGAATGCGCCAAGAGTGATGCGTCTAATATCTAATTATAAGAAGTAAACGGAAGCAAGTGAACCTTGATTGTCGGGTGAAGATATATATAGGATGGTTTTATCTCCATTCTTTGTCGAGGATGCGCATGCAAAATGTTGATGTCCAAATAATGTTTGTGAGGAAGGGACTGCTTGCTTGCTTGCTTTGTACATCCAAACCAAACTTGCTTTCTGCTTTGCAGATGTGAAATTTTCTTACAAATACATACATTATATATATAGCAACTGCTGATTCTTTCATTATATTCTTAGTTTGTATTTGTTCAGGAATTACTTGGTGACTTGAACTTGTGAATGTGAAATACACGTGTATGTATATTCATCATTATTATATTATCAGAGGATCAAAAGCAGAGGTCGATCGTAATTGGCAAAAAGTCATTTTTGGTCCTGTGTTTTCAATTTGGTCACTATTGCCTTTGTGGTTATCAATTCCAAGCAATTCAAGACATTGCCTAATTTCTGTCAAATTCTTCTAACTACCATTACTTATTGAGGGGAATTATTAAAAAATTCATTTCTTTTGAAAATAAACAATATTAATATAATTTTAAAAAAGCACAATTTCAAAATTAAAATAAAACCTCTCCCCTTTTCCTCCCAACCCCAACCAGCCACCACCTCCATGTATCCCCTAAAAAGGTTTACACATTCCTGGTCAGAAAAGCCATGATTCTGTTTGATCGACCTACCTCTTTAAAGAGAGATAACACAGGAGAATCTTGAGCTGCACAGCTGCATGGAAGTAGCGGGTTTCTTTTCTATTTTTTTTGGTTCTGGATGGCGGGTTTCTTTCTTTCCCGTACATAAGATGTAAGTTTTGCTCTGAAACAATCAATGGATTAGTATAAAAGCTAAAGCTAAAACCTCATAGGAAAGTAGAAGTTGAAAGGAAGATAGACTTGGCGACGAAGTAAAAGTTGAAAGGAAGATATACTTACTTGGTGATGAAGTATTTGCAAACTTCTCAAGTCATATTCCCTCCTTATATTCCCTCTTGATTTGACCTAATTTATTAAATTAAAATTTGGTAACCCAGATGGTGGTGCTGGGATGTGGCGCGAGGATGTGTGGGGAAAATACTGTAAATGTGGAAAACAGGCAATAATAAGGACGTCTTGGACAGATTTCAATCTTGGAAGGAGGTTCTTGAGAATGTGAAGGTAAAGAGTCCTACATTAGAAAGTTAAGAAACCTAGCAAGGGCTTATAAGGAGTTGGGTTACCTCCCCCATTGCCAATTGATTTTGGGGTGGAACCTCAACTTCCTTTATGGTATCAGAGCCAGATTAGCCCACGTGTGAAACCCCAACGGCCACATGTGTTCCACGTCACCCAATATGTGTTGTCTACATGTTAGGCTTGAAAATTCACCACACATACGGGGGCGTGTGAGAATGTGAAGGTAAAGAATCCCACATTGGAAAATTGAGAAACCTAGCAAGGGCTTAGGCCATCTCCAGCCATGGGCTATATCCCAAATTTGGCCCTAAAATAATACAAAAATCATCTCCAGTCGTGGGCTAAACAAAAGTTTGGCCAAATTTGGAGGGCCACATTTGGCCCTATAGCCCTCCAACCAAGCCACATATAGCCCAGTTTTGGGCTAGGCCAAATTTCTAATGGGACTCACACAAGTGCTTTTCAAGAACCCAATTAAATAATGCTGGACCATTTTGAATGTCTAATTCGTATTGTATGAGAAACAATGTATAAAAAATTGTTGGTAAATGATTGTTGGGTCAGACCTACCCAGTGGCGGATCCAGGAATTTTCCTTGCAGGGATCAACATCTAAGAGGTAAAAAAATTCTATACAAAATAGAACTAAAATAAAATAAAATGAAAATATTATAATGATTAATTAATAGAAAAAACCACATTACAATTATCCACATTAAAAAAAATAAGAACAACAACAACAACAATAATCAACCACACCATTCACTTCTAAAGTAAAGAAATCAAAGCTACATTTTTCCACAGGAGGAGACTTTAGTTTGGCCCTCTCGATATCCTCTCTTGGGTTTTCACGGATCGCTTCTTGGGGCTCATCACTTGAGCCTCCAAAGATCACACACTTTTCTCTTGAACTCCTCTCGTGATCTCGCTTGCGTTTCTCTGGGTTCTCCAAGGGCTCTAGCTGCTTTTGCATTTTTTAGAATAAAAATCTACTATCTTTGATAGCTTTTCATTCTCTTCCTACAATATTTGAAGCTGGCGTCGGTTCTCCTATGTTGTATTTGCCCTATACCTTTTCAATTTTTTGATGTCACGCTGATAATTATCAACCAAATTCCACTCTGTCACCAACTGAGCTCTCAGTACTTGCACATCATGAGATTTCGCAATGAGGCGATGCCCCACACTTGCGATAGATGCCGCTGATAATCATCAACCAAATAATCCAAAAAAGCTTGTCGCTAATTTTCCAACCAAAAAACAAGAACCCAAAAAACATACAAACTAGCGCTACACGAATTGGGCTATAATTATTTTGACAGAAGGTAACTGGCCCTACACGAATGGGGCTATAATTATTTGGACCTACCTATTTAATTATGCTATTTTTTTAAAATTTATTTGACCTTCTCTTTCCTTCTTTTGTTGATACTCATGTATGTCTGTTTCCTTTTTCTTTTTTTTTTATACCAGTTTACCCTCATGACCTCCAGCCAGAAGCAGCAGCTGCTGCTTACCACCACCATCACCAAATGAGACACTCTTCTTCTTCTTTCTTCTCATCCCTCCTCCCATCTCTCAGCCTCAAAAGCCCAGCACTTATAGCCCCCCCCCCCTCCCCCCCCAGCTGCACACAGGTTGCCCCTTTGGGGCATTTCGTCGAACACTTTGCGAGGGTCAAGTTTGGCTGCTCTAATAGAGGATTTCAGAGGTTGCAGGGGTCAATTGACCACCCTTGCTCCTCTGTGGATCCGCCCCTGGACCTACCCCACTTGCTTTTTTTTATATAAAAAAATAAATAATAAATGTGGTCAGACCCTCACCATTTTGAATCACTTCGTACTGTGTGAGAAACAAATTATAAAAAAATGTTGGTAAATGACTGTCAGACCTACCCCACTCCTTTTTTCTTTTTCTTTTTTATAAAAATAATAAATGTGGTCAGACCCTCAAATCTTTCAAGTGTTGTTTGAAAAAAAATTATAAATTTTTTTTATTGATGACCGTTGGAGCTGAAACATTGAACCCATCCTTTTTTTTTTTTTTTTTTTCAAATGTCTTCATGTTTTTAGATGTTTGGTGTTGTTTAAAAAAATTATAAAATTTTTTGGGTCATGACCGTTGGAGGTCAGATCCTTGAAACCATTCCAATTTTTTATTATTATTTTATTTTATATAATTGCCTTTGTTGGCTTTATTTTTATTAATTTTTAAATTTTAAAAACCTAAAATGTGTCTATAAATACCTCTCCCACTCATTTCATTCCACATTTCTTACAAATTCTATCACATTCTCTACTTATTCACAACTTTCCACTCTTTCTTGTTGTCAAATATTTTCTACACTAATTTCCTACAAATTTATTTTCTTCCATCATTTGGCGTCTATGCTCCTCCCATTCAGAATCCAAGTTGGAACTTGAACCCCAGTTGGAATCCATTGCAGAATTGGTTGAAAAAGTGTAGAAGAATATAGGAATTACAAAGGAATGAGATGATGTTGTGAGATATTGAATCGAAAACACTCCATTTATTGACATTTGAAGATGAAGATAAGAGGTGCCACGTTGACAAAAATCTAATATGAAATCTGGATAGTTGTTCCCGGATCGACACGTGTCACTCGAAAATCATAGTCCAAAAAATTATAGAATATTGTCTCTAAATAGTAGTTTAATTAAATTAAACAATATATAGTGTGGAATGTATGAGTATTGTACCATAGTTTTTCTCAAAATAATAAAATATGAAGGATCCTAAAATATAGCCCTGCATGGCTGGAGATGGAAATATTTAGCCCTGCACTATTCTTTAAAAAAATTAATATTTTGGAGGGCTAAATTTTTAGCCCTGGACTACATTTAGCCCTATGGCTGGAGATAGCCTTATAAGGCCATCTCCAGCCATGGGCTATTTCCCAAATATAGCCCTAAAATAATGCAAAACCCATCTCCAGCCATGGGCTAAATAAAATTTTGGCCAAATTTGGAGGGCCACATTTGGCCCTTTAGCCCTCCAACTAGGCCACATATAGCCCACCTTTAGTTTAGGCCAAATTTTTGTGGGCCCATGCATTTGCTTTTTAAAAGCCAATAGTAAAGTAAGTTGATGTGATAGCTGGATATATATAATAAAATATGAAGGATCCTAAAATATAGCCCTATATGGCTGGAGATGGAAAAATTTAGCCCTGCACTATTCTTTAAAAAATTAATATTTTGGAGGGCTAAATTTTTAGGCCTGGACTACATTTAGCCCTATGACTGGAGATGGCCTAAGAAGATGTATAGTTTGTACATCCAAATCAAACTTGCTTTGTACATCCAAACCAAACTTGCTTTCTACTTTGCAGATGTGAAGCCCTTGAAACGAAGTGGGACCCGCAAGGAAAAAGGCTGCAGCCCACCTTTTTAGCTTTCTCACTTGCCTTGCAATTGTACTAAGCCTGCTTGCCAATTTTTTTGTTTTGACAACAGCATGCTGAGTCAGCATGCTAAGCCAAATTTTCAAAAGCCGTGTAAACGGCCATATTCTTGTACCAGTTTTTCAAAGCCAACGACTATAAACAGCCATATTTCCATGCATTGATTGACCATGCATGCACTTCCTGGACATTATGTCCAACGGCTATAATAAACGGCCATATTGTATTTATTATTTTTATTTTTATAAATACATTTGCAACTCAACTCTTCCTATAAAATATCCATCATATCTCTCATAATTTTTACACACCACAACATCTTTATCACTCTTGATCAATTTGTCAATTTTTTTCCATTGTTTTATTTAAATTCCGTTGTACTTTGTTTTATTATTTAAATTCCATTGTACTTTTTTTATAAATTTTTTAAAATGTTCTAGTTTGTTTAACTTAATAAAATGATTGAATTCAAGAACATTGCAATTTAATTATTGAATTCTAAACACACAACACTAAATTAAAAAAGACAACAATTATAGTTATGTTCCATATTGCCCCCACCAAATTAATGTTGTGCATCTTGTTTTAATTTAACCATGTTGTATCGTATCTATGAAATAAAATGTTGATTTCCAAATCTTGTCCAAATTTTGATTTTTTTTGGTTGAAATGTTCACAAAAAAAAAAAAAAAAAAAAAAACTAACATAACATGAACAAACATTAAAGTAAAATAATTAACCAAAAAAAAAAAATACTATGTAAATCAAATTACATCATAAAAAAAATATAGAGCCAGCCATGAATATAGAGCCTCCCATTGTGGGAGAGATTCCTTTAGAGCCCCAAGGATTCCATCAGAGCTCTAAATGAAGCTCTATAAACCCTTTTTAGAGCCCCAACCATTGGGGATGCCCTTAGGCCATCCTTAGGCCATCCTCAATGGATCCTTAAATGGGGCTCAACCTCCTCAGGGCTCTATAATATAGAGCTCACGTGCAAAAAGACATCCCCAATGGAAGAGATTTGGCGCCCTATATCGTAAAGCCTCATCGGAGCTGTCTCTAAATCTATGAACTCTAATAGAGCCCCTAGAGCCCAAGCGGATCCCACATTTTGAAAAGCTGCAACATACACCAAATTTTTTTACACTTTCCTAGTCAGAAAAGCCATGATTCCACAGGAGAATCTTGAGCTGCACAGCTGCATGGAAGTGGCGGGTTTCTTTTCTTCTTTTTTTTTTGGTTACGGATGGCGGGTTTCTTTCTTTCCCATACATATGATGTAACTTTTGGTCTGAAACAATCAATGGATTAGTATAAAAGCTAAAGCTAAAAGCTCATAGGAAATTAAAGTTGAAAGGAAGATATACTTGGTGATGAAGTATTTGCAAACTTCTCAAGTCATGAACGGTACTAAGATTGGTGCAGAAACCAAATTTTGATTTTGGTGGCCATAGTTTGATCAAAGTTCCACTTTATTCTCTACAACTTTAATAGTCGCCATTTGAACCTGATAATTTATAAATTGTTGTAATCTAAAGATAATAACCTAATTTTTATCTGTATAAAAAAAAAAACTAATTTTTGTTATTGTTTTAATAAAATTAGCTCGCGAGTGGCACGTATTAGGTGTTTTACGCCTCTAAAAAAGTTCAAATAATTGAAGAAACTACAAAGACCAAAAATTGAGCTTCTTCTAACATACAAAAACCAAAATTTTAATCTAGCACAGAAGGAAAAAGAAAATTTTGCCAAAATTATAAGGCAAAACTAGAGTGAAGTCCACTGTGAGTGAGAGTCGTGAGAGGCATTTCCCCCGTTATAAAAAAGGAAGAGCAACTGCTGATTCTTTCATTATATTCTCAGTTTGTATTTGTTCAGGAATTACTTGGTGACTTGTGAATGTGTATATTCATCATTTTTATATTATCAGAGGTTCAAAAGCAGAGATCGATTGTAATTTGTATCTATCTACCAAAATATGTTCTCTCAATTCCCAAAAGTAAACACATGTGACAATTTTATATTTTTTCCAAGATCATCACTTGGGCCTTGGGGGAAGGAAGACATGCGGTGAATAAGAAACAATGCGTTAAAAATCATCACTATTTTGTAACTGTAAATCTTTCCTTAGTCAGAAAAGCCATGACTCCATTTCCCATCTTTAAAGAGAGAGAATCTTTCTCTTTGAAGGGTGATTGGACAAGTGAAAGTAACACAGGAAAGGAGAATCTTGAGTTCGTGACTCAATAGTGTCTAATATTTCAACAATCAATGGATTAGTGGACACAAAAGTTAACGCTAAAAGCTAATAGGAAACAGAAAGTTGAACGGAAGATAGACATAGACTTGGTGATGGTGGGTGACGAAGTGTTTGCAAACTTCTCAAGGAAGTCAGGAATGGCTTGCTTCGCACAACTGAATAGCAACTGTGCCTTGTTGGCGGCAAAAAATTAAAAAAGGCGCTAAATTTTGATTTTGGTTTCTATAGTTTGGCCAAAGTTCCACTTTATTCTTGACTACAGCTTTAATTGTCACCGTCCGTTTGAACCCGATAATTTATAAATTGTTGTAAGTTGAAGATTATAACTTAATTTTTCGTCATATTGTTTTAAAAGAATTAGCACACCAGTTACATGAATTAGGTGTTTTACGCCTCTAAAAAGTTCCACTTGTCTTCAAATAATTGAAACCACGAAGTCCAAAAATGGAGCTTCGTCTAACAAGTAAAAAACAAAATACTTTTATAGCCAAAAAAGAAACTTTGCCAAAATTGTAAGGAAAAACAAGAGACTGTGTGAAGTCCACTGACTGTGAGTCAGAGTCGGTGAGATGAGAGGCATTTCCTTGAGTGAGTGACAGTAATAATGAAGAACTTGAAAAGTATTATATTCAATATTTGTTATTGAATTAATTCCTTTACAAAGATACATTCCCGTGGGATATATATACAAAGCAAAAGTATAAAGTTGCACTGATGCACTAGGAATAGAATACTTAAAACTGTCAGTGGATGTTTCCACGCCTGATATTTGCTACTTTACTTGACTATTATATGTTAACTAGTGGTATTCACTGAGGGCAAGGAATCATTGTGTCTTCTGTCTTCTATCATCCTTACGTCTTCTGTTTTCTGTCTTCCATCATCCTTACGTCTTCTATCAAATAAGAGACTTATTATTAACTAGACTTGAGTGGCATGTCAATCCAAGCACAGCGTGTAAGTAGCTCCACTCCATCAAAAATGTGGTCCGATTTTTATCCCGAAATAGGAACCTTCTGTCAGGGAAAATCTCGTATCCCCATAAAAGCTTGAAACTTGAGACTTGCCATTTAGTAGAAAGTTTTCAGACCAAAAAAAAAAAAACCCATTTAGTCGAAAGTTTATGATTGTGGGCTGGCTCATGGTACTGTAAAAAAATGCATCATCAAAGCAATTTGAACGTGAAACGTAGTTACCCACAGATGGAGGATGCCGCCAATCATTTCTCTTCATCTATCAACCACTTTCACAGCAGCATGATCGAGCCCCAGACGGCCATGGCCGACGTTTGTCTACAGCCACAACCACAACAGCAACCGCACATTGCTCTGCCTCCGTTGGTGGAGGATTTGCTGAACCAAATTTGTAACGACAGAAAGCAACCCCAGCCAGAGCAAAACGTCAGACTGATGCTGAGTTTTCTGAGCGAGGAGAAGGCCCTCCAACTCCTCCGTGAAATCGCCAAAGCGAAAACTATCAAAACCCTCAGTGGCTTAATCATTTGGAGGATCCGTAATAAGCCACAATATAAATGTCCCTCTCCTTCTCCCTCTCCTTCAAAGTCCGCCCCTGCTTCTCCCATTACGCCTCCTGTTCATAAAGGTCAGATTTTTTTACTTCACTTTCTTTCATTTTCATGGGCTCTTCTGTTTTCATTTTGATTCATGTTTTAAACCCATGTCTGTCTCTATGTGAGTTACAGAGCAACCTGGAGACCATGGAGGGCTGAGGCCACCTTATTCCTATTCCTCTGCCTCACCTTCAAAAGTTCTCCATGTTTATCCGTATCAAGGCCCATCATCTGCTCCTCCTTCAACTATTACTCGTGTTCGACGACTTTTTGAGGACCCTCTGCCTCTACCTCAACCTTTTCCTCAAGGTTTTTTTATATTTTATACTTTCCCAATGAAATGCTTTTCATTCGTTGTGATTAACTATCTAGTGTGTGTTGGTACAGGTAAGACTTTCACTACTTCCTCAGTAGACCAACCTGGAGACAATGGGCAGGCACAATTAGAAGCTCTGGGCGAACTTGAGTTCAGGAGACAATTCCTAATATTGAATTACGCTGGAGGGTATGAGAAAGTTTGTTCCTTTTTTGCTTTCCTCTCTCCTTCTGTGGCTTATTTGCTTCTACTTCTGCAGTTCCTCTTAGATTACATTGTTTGTTTACCTGCTTTTGGATGTCTATTTATTTATTTATTTTTTTCAGAAATAAGTTAGAAAAAGTTCTAGAGCCGGAGACTATTAGGAGTTGGAAAGATTTGCCGATGCAACTGTTTGAGACCAGAGTTTGGGAAGCTTTGGGTCGGAACTATATCAGCATGGAAGACCGACACCGGGTGATGATCATTCTCAATTCTTGTTTATCTATAAATTAGTGGTTTACCATAATCTTTGCTAATTGGTTTTGACTCTTGTCCTGCTCTACTCGTTATTTAAGTTCCTGAAAAGAAAATTGGAATTGTATCCGTGTTCGCTAACACTAACAATTCAAGAATTTCAAAATATTTGGGCAGTTTGCTACCGAATATCCTTACACTGATGATTTGAGCTTAGCAATCCTCCATGAATGAATCATGGCAATCCCCCTCAAGTACACATAAATGGATGAATAAGTAAATTAGTATATGATGCCATTTCCTGTCAGATTAAAGAGTAGGAATGAGTTTGCATGGCCAGTTATCTTCATCTAAAATTCCCTTCTTACTGAGAAGAAATTTAATAATTTTCCAACTATTCTGGTAAAAACCATTTTGCTCGTTTTTATTTTTATTTTTAAGTTTTGTGAAGTAGTACTGGACTTCACGTAGTTAACTTAAAGGTTCCAAAATTAATTATTAACTTGTTACACAGTTTGGAAGGTCTTGAGATTTCAAGGAAGGGTAATCTGCCCCAACACTGATAGCTTACCTTTAAAAAAAAAAAAATTAAAATAACTCATTGATGGTGTCACTGGCATTATCCAACCTTGTATCCTTTACTAACTACATATGCTCAATGACCCTTTCATGTTGGCGATGTGCTGCAGACTTTTGATTGGGATTCCGGAAAAACATACGTCTATCATTGTGAAGTCTCTGTGGATGGGAGCTACAAATTCAAGGTTTGTACATCTACCAGTATACGTGTAATCACACACAATCATGTGCTAGCCTATGCATAATTGCCTGCTCACAAGGAGAAATAGTTAATTTACTGACAGAATCTGTAGTGTAGGTAATCATGAAATTAGGTATCACTGTATCAGTAAAACCTGATATCGCCTTATCAGTCATGCCTGTGGGTCTCTATGGAAGGAATCAGGTCTTCTGATCAGGTCTTGCGGAAGGTTTCAAGTTTGAATCTTACCCCATTGAAAAGTAATTAGAAACTTTGTACCTTTTAGGTTTGATTTCATGAGTGCCATGTAATAGTAATTCATTTTTGCAAAACATGTGTTGTAGTGGCAAACTGGAACTTTCTTCTTATAACAGGTTGAAGTTCCAGTACTTCTATTCCATTTTATTTTTCAAGGCTAAAACCCTCACAGACAAACTGTAATCAGCTGTCTGCAGTTCCTTTCTGGAAAATGGATTTTTCCTTTTATTGCTTGTTTGAATTTTACAGCTCAGCAACATGCGGAACCTAATATGTATACTATCAATATAAGCAATTTCCACTGGTTTTTTGGTAATATCATAATGTTTCTGTTGCCAATGTTGACCGGTCATTTTGCAGACGTTGTATAAGTGATATATTGTTATTTCCTTCAGGGACCCTGTCTAAACAACACAAAAAGAACTCTCCTGCAGAAAGTTTTGGGAGATGACAATGTTTTAATGGTGAAATTTTCGGATGTGGGGACTCAGAAAGTTCCAACTGGCTTTAAAGATAATAATTATGCTAACTATAGCAAGGTCGCAAGAGAAGGGATTCTTGTAGGTTTGCGTCGATATCGGTTCTTCGGTATGTCTTTCATGCCTTAATATGGTGAATTTTGAATGTCCACTTTTAAAAATGTTTTACTTCACTAACCACTTTTGGCCTTGTTTCTCTCTTCTACATGTCTTGATTGGCTCATAAGTATAATTATCTCCTATGAAATAGAATATTTATACAATGCATGCTTGAGTGAAAAAAGAACAATTTGTTAAATCATTATAGGTTATCTTTTCCGTGTTACAATGGTCACACAGAGACACATGCATGCATGAAACCATCCGAACTACTGGAACAAGGCTAAGGTGTTTGGGGGTCTTTTTCACTTCATTTTTTCTTCTGTGCATCAACACATATGCAGATACATTTCTTTATACTCTGTCACTGACGATGTTAGAAAAATCTGTCTTCTGAGGCTCACTTGCTCTTAAATGCTCTGGCATTCTTAAAGCTGGATAGTTAATATGATTTTTTTGTCAGCTTCACATGCTAGAAATAGGATTTAGAATTACTACATGGTTTAGACTTGGGATTCGATATTCAGAAACTGATTTTATGTTATTTAAACCGTTCTCCCAGGTGAAGTTTTAACCTGTATTTGGATACTTGAACATGTGTTCTTTTTATTGAGTTGTTGAGAACTCTAGCTGAGTTGATCATTAACATGGTTTTGAATCAGTGTTCAAAGATGGTGGCAATAAAGAAAAGAAGAAAAACCCAACTTCATCACCTGTGAAGTGTTACTTTATTCGTGTGGGATCTAGTGCCGCGATTGACATGAGTGGAGATTATAAGTTCTCTAACAAAAAAATTCACGAAATAAGATGCATTTTTATGCACGCACATACTGTGTCTAGTGTGTCCAACTACATGGCTAGGTATGTAATTCTTTTTTACTCAAAAATTTCTTTTCTGGTGCTGTATAGAAGTAATTTTCCATAAAGATTAATTCTAAACTACCATCTTACTCGGGAATTCAGGTTTTCACTCATTTTGTCGAAGACAGAGAGCTTAGTAGTAGATTGGTCACTTGTACAGGTTCAGGACATTGATGATGAGTATTGTCTAGTATGATCCTCAATCTTTTTAATGGAATCTTGCGTGTCCTTTTCTTTGTTTCATTTTCTCCGTTTAAAAATGCAGTTTACTCGTCTTCTTTTGTTTTCTGTAAACTGCAGGATGAATCTGGCAATCGTATCTATAGAGATGGAAAGCCTCTTATACATACAGATGGAACTGGATTCATATCTGAGGATCTGGCTTTACTCTGTCCGAAGGATTTACTTAAGGGAGATTATATTAGTAAGGAATACATCGAGGTTTGTGATTCTAATGTTTTAGGTCATCTTAAAATTATAGCGATAATATTGGCATTTGACTTACCAAGATAGAGATTTTGAAATACATGTTTGCAAAATATATAGTATCAAGTTACCAGTTAATCTTTGAAGTTAGAAGGTTTTTATTCTACTATATTGCCACATTTCAGTATAGAGTACAGACGCAGGCACCTTAAAAGTATGAACATGGGTACAAAGAAAGAAGAATCATAGATTTCCTTTTCAAAAAGGAAAAAAGAAAAAAAGAAAGAAATAATACTTCTATGGATATTTCTTCTGTGACCCAATAACTTAAAGTGCTGATAAAACTTACATATGTATAACATAATTTCAGCTTTTCATAAGGTAGTCTGTTACGCAGCTAAAAAACTTTGTATGTATAATGTGCAAGAGTCTTGCTCTGCCTGTATCACTCTTCGCCTTCTGCAATTGTAATTTCTCTATGTTGTTTCCTAGGACTTACTGCATTTTATTTTTCCTTCCCTCTATCTCAAGGGTCGAGTCTATCTGAATGTGTGGCTTACAACTCCATGTTGTCTTCTTAGTTTCTGCATTTCCTAATCCAAAATGCAAATATCGTCTACTCTTCTCTGTGCATGGCTTATCTTGCTTGCAATATATTCTGATTTCCCTTTGCTTTTGTTTTCCTCCTGTCTCCCCTCCTCTCCTGTAGCCTCTGCTTTTGCAGTTTCGACTTTTTCACAGAGGCCGTGCTGTGAAGGGAACCTTTCTGGTCAATAAAATGGTATGGTTTCTGTCATTTTCTTGTACAACTAGTTCTGACTAATAGTATTTTCTTGATTTTGTAATATTGTACACCATTTTCAATATTAAATGTCAAACATTGTAGCTGCCACCAAAAACAATCCAGATTCGACCATCAATGCTTAAGGTTGAGACAGATCCAAAGATTTCAGATGATCAAACAGTGAATTCATTGGAGATAGTTAAAGTAAGGTATATCCATTATTCAGAACTTATCTTTGCATAATTTGTATTGCTTATGTCCCCTGCAGTTGATTTGGAATGAGTTGTCCTGCGTCAACTATGGTTACTATTCACATATATTAGCAAATCACTAGATACCTTTTAAATACAGTATGCCAGGTGCTGGGCTGTTTCTATTATTTTATTATTGAAGGTGTAATTTTTAACTGAAAGTTTTCATCTTCCAGCAAATCACATAGGACTACATATTTTTCGAGGCATTTAATTGCACTTCTATGTTATGGAGGGGTGCCGAAAGAGTACTTCATGGAGTTACTTAAGAAAGATCTGGAAGATATTCATGGTGTTTTCTGCAGTAGGCGTGCAGCATTCAAAGGTGTGAAGCTGACAGTGTTAGAACTAATCGTAGCTTTTTCTTTCCTTTTGAATAATTTGTGGTTAAATTGGCAGCTTGTTAATTGAAGGCTGGAAATCTGAATACTTTATTCTTCCCCCTACTTACAAAGAAGGAAGCAAATAGAGTCAACTCCTATGACTCAGCCTGTAATTATGATAAATACTAATTAGCCTATAATCTGTACAGATAATGCACATGCCAATTTCTTGCAATTTCCTGTTTCATTTATGTTCCAGTTCCACTTATTTCTCTCACTATTTCTAGTTTATTGATGGCTTTCCTTCCATCATTTTCTGTATTTTCAGTTGCCTATAACCATGGTGAAATGGATGATGATTTTAGTTCGGTAAAAATGATCCTTTCTGGTATTCCTCTCGAAGAATCATATTTGCAATATCGTCTGTCAATTCTAAAGAAAGCGGAAAAGAACAGTCTTAGACGAGGAAAAATTTGTAGTGCTCAGAGTTATATGTTGATGGGGACAACCGATCCGACAGGGATTCTGGAAAAAGATGAAGTTGCTGTTATCCTGTATGTATGATTTCTGGATTTTTTTTGCTCTCCTGTTATATAAAATCCATTCAAGAATTTGATGATATGATTACTATCTGTTATCCTGTAGCTAGATTAAAAATATGTCTTTTTATTGCATAGCACAATAACGTCCTCATTTCTCTGATACATGCCCCATTAGCTATAAATACAGTTGCTTGAATTAAAAGTTGTGTATATATGGTTGTCTCTCTGCGAGACATGGTACTGAGATTAAAGGTGTAAAGTTATAACTTGTATTGGAAGTATCTGTAATCGCAATATTTGCAGTTTGGTTAAAAAGTTTATCCAACATACAACTAACACAGAAATTCTTTGATCTATGCCATATGATCGTATTATAGTGGTACTAATGTATATTAAGTTCTAAGGAATTATGAACTATCTACGTTAAAAAAAATTATACACTAATGGTTCCGTGTAGAACTGTTTATAGTATATGGTAGAATATGGTATTGTATGATTTGTATTTGCTTAGTGTGTCTTTATACTAAAGGTGTTACTATACATCTTTGCTTTCTTTATTATCCTTTGTTAGTTCTTCATCTACGCATAGGTTTTTTTTGTTTGTTTGGATAAAGTTCATCTATGTGTAGTGTCAATAAATATAGTTTACTTATAGCCTGAGGCCTCTTTTCGGCGCAATGATATATGCAGTGAGAGCGGACAAATGTCAGGAGAGGTATTAGTGTATCGGCATCCAGGTTTGCACTTTGGCGACATTCATGTTTTGAAGGCGAGGTACGTGAAGGAGTTAGAATATGTTGTCGGAAATGCCAAATATGCTATATTCTTCTCTCGCAAAGGTCCACGTTCTGTAGCTGATGAAATGGGTGGTGGCGATTTTGACGGTGATCTCTATTGGGTCTCAAGAAACCTTCAGGTTGGCATTTACCTTTATTGTGGTTACTGTATCATTATTCTGAAAATTTAACGTGCACATCCCCTCTAGAAATACTTAACCAATTTATACATGGAATTGGAAATGCTTTTGTTTATCACACCTCTTAACTATCAGTTTTTTTTCCTTAATATATATCCATATTATATACCATCCTTTTCATGAAAAGAAAAAAAATTGGGATTTGAAAAGTTTCTGGCATGGCATTAATTCAAGTGGCTTGTTTGCACTTAAATTGTTTCCATTCTGGTGTGAGATCATGTTGGAACGATGTCAATGACATAATTTATCAGTTAGGTCTCTGTCTCTCCAAAAGCTGAGTTCGTGTTTTGTAGTCTCTTCACCTATTGAACTGGTTCATGAAGAAAACCTTGGACCCGTAATACTTTCAGCATGCGAGGTTTTAGAATACCAAAATAGGCCAAAGTTCTTATGAGATCATATTTCATAATTAATTGGTGTTATATCTAGTTTCCTTTTTGTATTTAGCACTTATTATTGGAATTACTTCAGCTTTTGGAACATTTCAAACCGAGTGAACCTTGGATCGAAGCTTCATCATCAACTCCAAAAGTTGCGAGTACCAGACCCAGTGAGCTTTTGCCTGATCATATAGAGGATGCGCTCATTAAGCTATTCTTGAAAACTAGGTTTGAACCCAGGTATATGCATGTTACTTTCAAATTCTGGCGTTAATTAGGTTCCTCATGTGTTGTAGTTACTGTTTGCTCAATCTTTTATACATCAAGTTGAATGGTTTCCATTCTTCTTGAAATGTATTCGTGTGCTATTTTATTACATTTGTTCGACAGATTTAACACTTCATCCACTGTGAGTCTTACGTTTGTGGTGCACAAACAATTTCATCTGTTACAGTTTTGCAATGGCTGAGGCATCTGATAGCTGGTTGGCTATGATGGATCGGTTTTTAATCCTAGGAGATAGTAGTAATAGTGAGAAAGCTCGTGTGAAGGCAAACATGCTGCGGTTGGTTGATTTATACTACGAAGCTCTAGATGCACCTAAAAAAGGTGGAAAGGTTAGTTCTGTTTTTGGTTCCTTCAGCTATGAAATTGGATGTATCAATAGGATACTACGATGCTCTAGATGCACCCTCTGATTCTTTTCCATGGAGTGAAGAATATTATCATCCTCTTGCTGTTTTTCGATGATGGACTGGAATGATAAATTTGTACCTAGTTTTTTACAGTCTGCATGATCCTTGATTTTCGAAGTACATCCTTTCAAAATTCAAGTGATTTGGATTTAACTTCTGCGTTACAGGTCGAAGTTCCAGAAGAATTGAAGGTGAAACAGTTCCCTCATTACATGGAAAAGCTGAACTCATACAAATCAACTTCCATTCTGGGATCAATTTATGACACAGTGAATGACTATCAAGCAGAAGAGGCTTCTATCGAAGGTGTGATCAAAGTGTTTTAATATTAGCTGGTTATATTAAAGCTCCTATCCATAAAAACAAGAGTTTTTGACTTGCTTTTGTTCCTCAATACCTCTATTCAGAAGTCAAGAAGCTTCCCATTTTCGATGTTGAAGTCCCTGAGAAGTGTTTGAAGAAATGGAGGGAACACCACCAGCATTACGGGAGAGAAATGAGCTCTGCCTTGCAAGACGATGATCGAGACAGCAAGAATAGCGCTGCCGATAAGGTCTACAGAAAGTATAAAGAGGTGAGACTTCAGGCTGAAGTTTCTGGGTTATGAACAAAAACATTTTCATGTGCCTGTTTGTTCTGCTCACTGCTTTTCCCCATTTGTAGATTCTGTATGGTGGTGCTGAGGACCTTGAGAAGAGTACACGGCCGTTGGACGAAATATTCGACGACGCACTCGCAATATATCATGTGATGTATGACCATGCTATAAGTCAAGGATCTGTTAGTAAATGCTGCTTTGCATGGAAAGTTGCAGGTTCAGCTCTCTGCAAGTATTACATGAATAAACAAGGGGACCGAACTATTCAAGTCTCATTCTCTGTTTTGAAGGACATAGTGTAATTATTGTCAAGAAATGTTGTATGTATTATATTCTAACATTAACGTGTGTTTGTATGCATATATAAATATATAAAAATCATTTTCCAAACATATAAGTGTCACATTTTTAATTGCATTACTCAGTAAAAGGACCAATTGGCAATTTTCCAATACAAATAAATACTAGACACACAGACACATCTCTCTGAGCTCTCAAGCTTCACGTGTATAATACAAGCTAACGCTTGTTCACGTTACTTGGAGGTTAATGTTTGACTGACAGGGACCTCAGGATGTGTTTGTTCACAGGACGTGTAGGCACAACAATCACTACCATTCACCACATGTCAATGCTTCAATCCATACGTGTCTTAACCTGCACAAACCTTAGCCTCCTCGTCTGATTTCAGGGAGCACAGGAAAAAACTGGTCATATATGAAAAATGACTTTAACTTCCAGACTAATGTGATCTAAAATTTCAATCTTTTTTAAGTACAAGCTGTTGTCTAAATTATTGGCCTAACATGCCAAATCGAAATTGCAATGTTAAATAAACAAAACTTTGTCCGTTACAAATATTTATTTTAGAATCAAGGCATAATTACAGATAGCACTGGCATTGAGAGGCAGCTGTGCATGTGAGGGCCCCACCCTTGGACACATCTGTTCAATAATCTTCATTATCCAAATCAAAAGGAAAATGCTACCACATTCGTACCACCTCTCTAATAGAGATGGGCCCCATTGTATTGGTAAGCTCCACCTCTATTAGAGAGATGGTATGAACGTGGTATGAAAAATGTGGTAAGCCTAGCATTACGCAAATCAAAAACCCAATCTCTCACTGTCTGCAACTATTGTTTCTCCTTCTATCTTCTCTCTCTTCCACCAACTCTACCGCCGAACATAGACAAAAAACCATGTCTCTATCTCTCTCCTCCATCCTATTCCTACCCAACCACTGTTCTTGATATTTGCGTAATGATCTCCTTCAAAAGAACCCACTCACCCAAATCAATCATATCATTCATCTCCACCACCTCCACATGCATATTAAACAAGAAAGTTTCACTCATCCTCCTTCTCTACTTTTTTCTTCTCTCTCTTTCTCTCTCTAAATAATTCAACAAAGAGAAAAAGATGATTACTTAAATTGAAAATGACCCTACCTTTAATTTCCATTTCCTATTAGACTTTTTAATGGAAAAAAAGCCATAAGTCTTGCCTTTGGTGTACATGTAACACGGGTTCTTGTTTGTTTGCTTTGTTATTAAAACAGAGTTGCAGCACAAAAACAGATCACTGCATCTTCTGCTTCTTCTCTCACTACTGGCTTTGAGCTCCAGCGATCACTCTGTTTTCTGTGTTGTAATTGTAAGAGAAAGAGGGTTGCTGATCCTCAGCTGTTAATTGGGTCACTTAGAAGAATGGAGAGCACCTTCAAGGAGTTGGGGGATAAGGCTTCTGTGCTTGACTTTGACCCCAAATGCGCCGTTGTTGGTGGCGGCGTTGAGGACATCTACGGTGAGGACACTGCCACGGAGGACCAGCTTGTCACCCCTTGGACTTACTCCGTCGCCAGGTCACTACTTTTCACCTGATTGTTTTATAATTCTTGCTTGCAACCCAAGTTGTATTTTTTCTCTTTTTTCACCAAACAAAATCTCTGTTTTTTTCTTTCTCTGTTCTACTTTTTGGATGACTTATTTAAACCTGAAAAAACTTTGATACTTTTAAATTTTTTTTAGTAAAATTACAAAAAAATTTGGTGGAATTTGAATCTCTTGATGCAGTGGATATTCTTTGCTAAGAGATCCCCAGTACAATAAGGGGCTTGCATTTACGGAGAAAGAGAGGGACGCCCATTACTTGCGTGGTCTTCTGCCTCCAGCAACTTCCTCTCAACAACTTCAGGTTTCCATTAATTTAATTTAGTCCTTCTGCTTTGCTTAGTGTTCATGGCATGGTTAATTTAAGCTTTTAGGGTGTTGTGGTGATAGTCTAAAATGGCATAGCTCAGTTGTTTCATTCATCAAGAACATCAGTCGTTGACTTTTTGGGGTAAATGTTGACTTCTTATTTATTTTTTATGTTTTCCCCCCAAAATTTGTTAATCAGGAGAAGAAGTTGATGAACTCTATCCGACAATATCAAGTCCCGCTGCAGAAATATATGGCTCTGACAGAGCTCCAGGTAGTTTTTTCTGTTTACCGGTATCGGTTTAGCTTAAGATTCATGGACACTATTTCAAGTGTGTTATTTATCCCTGCAATGTGTTAAATGACAATGGGGACTTGTCTTACTATTTTTCCAAGTTACTTGTCTTTGAAACAAGGATGTAGAGAGAATCATTCAGTTTCCTTTGGTTAACAGGAGAGGAATGAGAGGCTGTTCTACAAACTTCTCATTGATAATGTGGAGGAATTGCTCCCAATTGTCTACACTCCAACTGTTGGTGAGGCTTGCCAGAAATTCGGAAGCATCTTCAGGCGCCCTCAGGGTCTTTACATAAGCCTGAAAGAGAAGTATGACTATTTCTTTACAACGTGAATTTTCAGTTTTCTCAATATAAAGTTCTGATGACATGAAAAATCCTTCCAACTTTTATAGGGGCAAAGTTCTTGAGGTATTGAAGAACTGGCCTGAAAGGACTGTTCAAGTTATTGTTGTGACTGATGGTGAGCGTATTTTGGGACTTGGCGACCTAGGTTGTCAGGTAACAAGTTTGAATCACTTTCTTTAAATTATGAATATCTTTTGGTAAAATTAAAATAACCCTCAAGTGGTTAAGCAACTTGCCCTCACATGGCATTGTTGGACATGTTTCAGGGGATGGGAATTCCGGTAGGGAAGTTGGCTCTGTACACGGCACTTGGAGGAGTTCGTCCCTCAGGGGTAAGGATTTTCTATTTACTTGTTACTAATCATTGTTAACTTTCTTCAAAACCATGAGGTTTGCCTTTATTTGTAAATTTTAATATCAAGGTGTTGCATTGGAAATTAAGGAAGGATTGAAATTTAAATTCATGTTTGATATCACAGTATGTAAATTTCATTTAATTAAGAATTCTTTGGACTTTCTTCTGCAGTGTTTGCCTATAACCATTGATGTTGGGACAAATAATAAGCAGTTGCTGGAGGATGAGTTCTACATTGGACTTCGACAAAAGAGGACAACTGGGAAGGTTTGTAGCTTCTACCGTACCCTAGTTTGTCTCTAGTTTAGTTTAGTTATGTAATTAAGAACTATAAATTTTAACTTAATGATGAGAGATTGTTGACACTACCTGCAGGAGTATGCTGATCTTTTAGATGAGTTCATGAGTGCTGTCAAGCAGAATTATGGGGAAAAAGTTATCATACAGGTTGCTTCTTAAAAAACATCCTATATATTTGTAGGATTTCCAGAGTATAAAATTTTCATGTAGTTCTGAGATTGTCTTGTCCCTTTGAATTGAAATGTGCAGTTTGAAGATTTTGCAAACCACAATGCTTTCCAGCTGCTTGAAAAATATAGGAGGACTCATCTTGTCTTCAATGATGACATACAGGTACACAGTAGATCACTTTTGAGCTTGCACTTTAGCCTTTACGGCTTGTACACTTTGTTTAGTTTCCCCCTGACCTATTGTTTCCTTGTTTCAGGGAACAGCTTCTGTAGTTCTTGCAGGAGTTGTGGCAACACTGAGGTTGGTTGGTGGTAGCCTGTCCGAGCACAAGTTTTTGTTCCTTGGTGCTGGGGAAGTAAGAATTTTTTCATGGATTTCTGTCTTCACTACATCATATTGCTGGCTTATCATGTCCTTAACTAAGGAGAACTAAGAATAATCTAACTCTAATATATAATTCTCATCCTGCTGTTGCTCATGATTGTAGGCTGGGACGGGTATTGCAGAGCTAATAGCTCTTGAGATCTCAAAAAAGGTATTAACTTTTTCCAATCATCTATCGCTGGTTAATGTAATTGTCAAACTGAGATGTAAAGGACTTCTAGTCATGATTTATCAATGATCTTCCTTCATTTATTTAGTTTTTTGTTTTATTTTTGTCTCTTGTAGACCAAAACTCCTGTGGAAGAGACCCGTAAGAAGATCTGGCTTGTTGATTCAAAGGTGGGGTAGCATGCTCGATAAAGATTCTGACTTTCACTTCTAATTTTCTTACTTTCTCTCAAACTTCATTAAGCACATGAATTATTTTTGCAGGGATTAATTGTTAGCTCTCGCAAAGATTCTCTTCAACAGTTTAAGAAGCCTTGGGCTCACGAACATGAACCCATTGATAATCTCCTTGATGCTGTCAAGGTAAGAACCAAACGATTCAAGTTTATTTTTTGAGTTTTGATGCAGAATTATTTGATTATACTTGTTTTTTATTCTCCCTTCATACTTGATCAGGCAATTAAACCAACAGTTCTTATTGGATCATCTGGTGTTGGAAGAACGTTTACAAAGGAAGTGATTGAGGCAGTATCCTCCTTCAATGAGGTACTCCTCACCTTTCTCTTACATCCATCCCCTGCCTATCTTATTGTTCATGTTGGATAACATTTTGAACATCTGTTTTATTGACATTGAGAAATGAATGATGCAGAAACCTCTCATTTTGGCTCTTTCCAACCCGACGTCTCAGTCTGAATGTACTGCTGAAGAAGCTTATACTTGGAGTAAGGTATAACATTTTTTTTCCGTCTGATCTGTCATTACTTGGTTATGCAAGTGAAGCTAACTTTTCTTCCATGTTTCTTGTCCTGCTTTCATTCACTAGGGACGCGCAATTTTTGCCAGCGGAAGTCCATTTGATCCTGTTGAATACAATGGCAAAGTTTATGTTCCTGGCCAGGTCATACAAATATAATCTCACAGTATTAAGACCAAGTTTAAAACCATGAGTTTAGTATCAATGACTGAGATTTTTTGCTTTCCTTTTCAATGCAGTCCAACAATGCTTACATTTTCCCTGGATTTGGTCTCGGTTTGGTTATCTCTGGAGCAATCCGTGTGCACGATGATATGCTTCTGGCAGCCTGTAAGTAGACTGCACATTCAGAATGGTTTGATTTTGAAAAAGCATAGAATTTAGAACTTGAATGGCATTATGTTGTCAAAATAGGCCAAACACAAATCTTGTAATCAACTGTAATATAGAGGTTTAGTTGGCAAGACATTGACTTCTGCATTTACTCTTTCTTCAACTTTTTGGTTCGTCTCCTAAAAACAGCGGAATCGTTGGCGGGGGAAGTTTCAGAGGAGTTTTTTGAGAAAGGGCTGATTTATCCACCATTTTCCAACATCAGAAAGATTTCTGCCCATATAGCTGCTAACGTAGCTGCTAAGGCATATGAACTTGGTGAGCCTTTTTTATATATTTATTTTCTTTGGTATATTCTGAGTTCTGACCCAAAAATAATGTCACTTCTTCCATCCTTTTGTAATTCGTTTTCATCGTATGCTTTGTAGGCCTGGCTACACGTCTCCCTCGTCCTGAGAATCTTGTGAAGTATGCTGAGAGTTGCATGTACAGCCCTGTGTATCGAAACTACCGTTGAACAGTGTGTTGCTCCACATTTTAGAAGCTTAATATCAAACTTATTTTTAAATGGGTGTTTTCTGAAGATGCATGGTGTTTTTAGTACTGTTGTGTTATGTCACTTGGTGACGATGGTGCTTAAAATGAGTTAAGGAGATGCTTGTAAGCCCTCTGTTTCTAAATTCAAATAAATATGCTAATTGTATTTTCCCCATCTCCACCTCCCACCATGTGATCAGTTCATGTAATTGAAATCCATTTACAGCTTGTATTGTTTCTTGCAATTTTATTGCTTCCGTTGGTCAAATGCTTAGATTCCTCAACAAAATTTTGCAAATGACACTATATGGTGCCTCTTTCACAGCTACATATATCATGTAAACCTATTCGATTGGAGAACAACTCCTACGCCCAACTCCTCGCATTTGGTGATCTTGTTCATGCGTTTCAAAGTCGTCATTTAGTCTACAGTCGTGTCTCAAATGCATGATGATGGTAGCCAGCCACCGTTCTTTTTATGAATTGATTTTGACCGTTGGATCTTACCCCAGGCCTCAAAGCAAATGTGATAATACAGGTAGCACAAACATAAAAAGAAAATGTGACGGTTGGGTCGTTTTGCTAACTTTTGTCATCTTTTTCGACAATTATTGAAATGGAGAGGGAAAAAGAAAGTACATTCCTCCCCCACCATTGTTATGCCACTAACATGGCTACAGGGAGTGGATTTGATTCAATTATTGTTATGGTAAATGTAGTTTATATAAATAAATAAAATTTATTGATCCTTGATTGACTTCCTACAGCCCTTTCTTGACCATGAAGTCAACTATGCGGATGCAGTACATTAATTTAGAGGCAGGGATATGTTTTTCATTGTAACACATTATCAAACACAACAATGGTAGAACCATATGAATCTTATGCTATCTTAGAAGGGGATTCATCTTCAATTGCAGGAGCGGTGGCAAACTTATTTTGTATGTTCATCGTAGACATTCAGATCAGCGTGAGTATCGTAATATCGCTGGCTCAGGTAAGTCCGACACAAGATTGGAGGAAACCTGGCATAGTAGGCAAATGCAGAAAAAGCATGAACAGAAAGAACATCATTTCAAGTGCTTATCCACTCTACTGGCCACATGCTTTATAGGTGATGCATTTCCTATAAAGTCAGATGGTGTAATGAACCCATCAGTGTTCATTCTTTCATCTGAGGTCCCTTGCTACTCCATAAGGCCAATGAGCCTCGAATATAGATCAACATAATTCAGAGATTACCATATAACAATTATCTTAAAATTATCAACCGTTTTTAATCAGAGATGAAAGATTGCCATGTTATATTTTTAAATGTTTTCAGTTGCTAAAATAACTATATAATTGTGCTAGCATAATATTTGTGGTCAGAACTTACTTAGGAGGGTTTTTTTCGGATTTGCAGGTAGGCAAGCACTCAACAAGACAATCGTGACTAGGTTCTATAAAGTATGCGATCTGCCCAAGAAAAGAAGAAAATGAGCTAAGTCCATTAAAAAGAAAAGAATGTGCTGTAACTGGTAAGATAAAAGAATGAGCTATATATGAAAGTGGACATAATGGATGCCATGTAAAAACCCCCCACCCCCCAAAAAAATCAAGGATTTGAGCCCATGTACAAGTAAGACACATATATAATAAGTGAAATCGAAGGTATACCATTTGAATCAGATGAGAGACAAAACAGAATCTTATGCATAATCAAAACGCCTAGTATACCATGAAACAGAAAAGGAAAAGAGAAGGGGTCATACAGAGTATCTGTCTTGACCATTCCCTACAACTCTATGCAACGTGGACCTGAGCACAAAACCAAAGCAGGAGCATCTGTCACACAATAGTTGAATACAAAAATTCCAAAAGGAGAATGCACATATTTAAAGAGCAAAATGAATTGTGCAGCTCCAGAAATTGCTAGCATTCATCTTCTATGAGCATATATGCAGTTTGGAGTTTGGAGTTTGGACTAGGGTTACGACTAAGAGAGATGTGCAGTACTTGAAAATGCCGTTGCTCCAGCGTTCTAGCATGTCGCCAAGATTCACTATAAATGCTCTGAAAGAATAAACAGAAAATAAAAAAATTGTCACTATTATGAATTAAAAAGGTGTTTTTGCATTATATTTGTTAATACAGTGGCATATGTTATTTTCCTCTTCTATATCGTGAAAGCTTCAAAACATGTTACCAGCGATGAAGCTAAATTATGCAAAGTGTTAAAACAGTACTTAACGGACCATATATGCTGCAAACAAGGATATAACTGTAGCACATATGATTCAGCCAGACTCAGCCACTCAAATGCTATCAATCTCCATGAGTGGGTAGAAAGTCTCACCCTTTAATTGGTGGTACATATTCCCATATTTGAGGTTTAGCATCCTTATCCTTGCATATCTGCAAAGAAATATGGATGGAATAACAAATTAGTAATGCAACAATTATAGCTGCCTTCTTAATAATGGTAATATAGCTGAAATTCACAGCAGCCTTCTTACTTGGAGACCTACGACATCATCTGTTGCTAAGAAGGTTAAAAAACCAAAGTCAGAATGGGCTCCAGCTCCAAAAATTCCATTTGATGGATCAGAAATTTGACCTATATAAAAAATGAACCCCATATCATTAGTTAAACTAATTGTAGGATTCATATTAAGGTTTGAAAAAATTTGATTGAACTTTGACCATCATAGTGTAGTAACCGCAATGTCGCAATAGCCTCGCCAATCATTTCTGGTTTATCAAAGAAATGGATGTCTAGATCAAGAGCAAGGGCTACAAGCCTAGCAACTGCTTTAGCCACCTCCCTGAAATGATGTACATGAAAATAATTCAATTCAGCGAATATCAATCATTCATTCTAGAAAGACTAATCTAAAGGAAAGATGGAAAAGGATCGTAAAAAGTTTTGAAAAGCCTTGAGTTGAGATGGCAGTTGGGCTGGCCTTAGTGTCCTAAACAACCTTCTCACTAACATAAAGGATATTCTCATAGCAATTGGACACTACGAAATTCTGCTGAACAGCATTGCAAAGTTGGCTGCAGACATGATAAAAGAACTGACTCCGATTGGAAGGCCGAAAGAGAAAAAAGTAGTAATTTCTAATGGGGGAGGAACATTGATCACATGCTTGTGGACACCTGTGCACGGGTACTCTCATCTTATTAAACATATGTATGTAGTTACCTATTACAAGAGTGCAACTTACAAGCATTGTCTATGATATTCCTCCATGGAGTCTCTCCACCCCGGCAACATATCTACAAGGACAACAAAAAGTATAAGAAGATCAGTAACGTAATTCCACTTGTACATCCTCAAAGACCCATGACACAAAAAGAGCACAAAATTAAGTCAATCAGCAAACTGGTATGAGTGACAACCAACTGGTGCCAGAAATCCGCCATTCAATTCTACTTGTTGTAGTTGGTTACCTGGAGCAGGCCAAACATTAGGCCCATAAAATGGCTTTTTTTCCGGTTCTGGGTCATCTTCAGGCAGCTCAACTCCTATATAATACCCCTCCTTGTAATCTCCTACTCAATGAACAAGAACCAATCTTTACAAAACAAGAACAAAGACCCAGAATTCCAATGAAGCAAAAAACAACCAGAAAGTGCGTTTCTGAGTGATATAAACAAACCGTGTACTTGGTTTTCATGGTCCAGATGCTCATCAAGAAAAGGGGTATATCCCCTGTAATTCTTGTTCCTCAAAAGCTTCATTTTTTCACTCAAGGGTAAGCTGAAAAGCCCCCTGCTCTGTGCAAACACCTCGTCCATGAACTTCTCGCTTACCCCATGATTTACCACGTAGAAAAAACCGCAATCCAAACTGGCCTAAACCCAGAATTTGATTCATTTATATAAGTCATCAGTAGTTTTCTTCACTTGCCAGATATTTTTAATGAAAACAATATAGAAAGGTTGGAAAGTTGAAGTGGAACGAACCTGTTTCAGTAAGGAGACAGATTGGTGTATATCGGAGCTTGAGAGATCGATACAATTGAGAGCGGAGGCTCTTACAGCTTTAACAGCACCGTTTGCGATTTGATTTTCCATTTCCGGAGAAACTGACCCGCCAATAATTAAGTATGGAGGCTTTGACTGTGCACTATACTCTCCTCTCTCTGTTTTCTTGTAATTTCTATTTGGTTGCTTTGTCTGCAGCTAAAAGTGGAGTTGTTTGTACGTGGCGGGATGGTCCTCCTTCTGGTTTGACTGGATGCAAAACCACCATTTTTAGATCAATTATCATCCTCGATAAATAAATAAAAAGTTTCTTTTCATTTTTTGTTATGTTTTCACACTAGTGATCCAGCAGCAAGCAATTTCGAACCAAAAAAAGAAAAGAAAGATCCAGCAGCAAGCAATTGGGTCGGTCGGCCCATTTTCCCCTTCTGTGATTTAGCAGTGACCCAGTGGTATTCATTTTGGGCCGAAGGTATGTGAGGCCTGGACTGAGTCTGATTGTGCACACCCCTAATTATATGTGTCTAAATATTTTTTATTTTTACAACCAATAAGCTATTTAAAGTTTAAACTAATCTAAACTATAAGAAGAAGGATTCGAACTTAGGTGCAGAGTGAAAAATACATCAATTATAGTCAATTTTGTTAAATTTGCTTATTGATGAGATGATATTCGTCGACATTAACTAAAGGATGATGATGGTGATGGTGATGGCGATGGTGATGATGGTGATGGGTGGTGCTCAGATCAAATCATTTTGTCTTTATCTTTTGAACTCTGTCAAACAAGTTTACGTTCTACAATGACATAAAGACAATAGAGATGATCAAATCCACGATGCTTGATTTGAATTATCTTCCACAAAGATAATCAAAAAATCTACGAAACCCAGAAAAACAAAACTAATCCTTTGATTTTATCTGTCAATTTATATAATAATGGTGGTGG
Source organism: Prunus avium (assembly GCF_965620075.1). Taxonomy (NCBI): domain Eukaryota; kingdom Viridiplantae; phylum Streptophyta; class Magnoliopsida; order Rosales; family Rosaceae; genus Prunus; species Prunus avium. The sequence continues at coordinate 36,435,065 of NC_142290.1, read as the reverse complement.
GAAAACTAATTTATTGAAGTTGACTTTCTAGACCTTGTATATATGTATATAATAATAATCTATACCTTGAACAAGCTCCTGATTCCACAGTACTACCGACTTGCTGATCGGTTCATGCCTATATATATATATTACTTAATGGAATAAACTTCGGTGCTCCTTCTTGTTCATCCGAATTGTGATTATTATTGCCAAACAAAGTGTAGAGATTTGTGTAAAGATTTTCTGGTTTAGAATTCTTTCTTATGTATTTCATTACTTACAATCAACACATATATATACAAGTTCCTAAGCCCACCAAGTTAGGCAACCAACCTAGTTAGGCAACCAACCTAGTCAAGCCCCCCAAATATTGTAGGTGCCAAACATAGTAGGTGCCAAACATTAATTGACTACATAATTAACACATGTTAATTGACTACATCATTAACACTCCCCCTCAAGTTGGTGCAAAGATGTCACGCATGCCCAACTTGTCAATAGATTCATTGAAAACTCTACTTGACACTGCCTTTGTCAGAATATCAGCCAGTTGATTTTCTGAGTTTACGAACGGAAACTTAATCATCTTTTTTTCCAGTTTTTCTTTGATGAAGTGTCGATCGACTTCCACATGTTTAGTACGGTCGTGTTGTACTGGATTATGTGCTATCTCGATGGCAGCTTTATTGTCACAATATAGGTTTGTGGCATTCACTTGTTTAATGCCAAGATTCTTTAGTAATCTCCGCAACCAAAGCAATTCACATACTCCTTGAGCCATTCCTCTAAACTCAGCTTCAGCACTGGATCTAGCTACAACTCTTTGTTTCTTACTCCTCCAAGTAACTAAGTTGCCACCCACAAATGTAAAATATCCAGAAGTTGAACGTCTATCCGTGATACACCCTGCCCAATCAGCATCAGTGTATCCTTCAAGATCCATGTGTGTATGTTTGGAGAACATCAATCCTTTTCCAGGGGCAGTCTTCAAGTATCGCATTATCCGTATTACTCCATTCATGTGAGCTTCACTTGGTTGATGCATGAATTGGCTTACCATACTCACAGCATAAGCTATGTCAGGGCGTGTGTGGGATAGATAAATCAATCGCCCAACTAACCTTTGATACCTTTCTTTATCAGTAGGAGCTTGATTTGGATACATTCCCAATTTGTGATTCTGTTCAATAGGTGTGTCAGCTGGCTTGCAATCTAGCATTCCTGTTTCTGTCAACAAATCTAACACATACTTTCTTTGGGATAGAAATATGCCATGTTTAGATCTAGCAACCTCAATGCCAAGAAAATATTGTAACTCACCCAGTTCCTTCATCTCAAATTCACTTCCAAGGAGCTTCTGTAGATTATGCATCTCTTCATTGTCATTACCGGTAACCACCATATCATCTACATAGATGATCAGGGCCGTAAGCTTTCCACCACGATGCTTTAAGAATAATGTGTGATCTGAGCTACTCGGAGTGTACCCAAATCGCTTCATGGAATCAGTAAATCTCCCAAACCAGGCTCGGGGTGATTGCTTTAGCCCATACAGAGATTTTCTTAGCTTGCATACGGTATTAGGACCGGATGTCATAGGAATCCCTGGTGGTGGATCCATATATACTTCTTCTTGTAAGTCCCCATGAAGAAATGCATTCTTTACATCATATTGCAGTAGTGGCCAGTCAAGATTTGCAGCCAAGGATATGAGAACACGTACAGTATTGATTTTGGCAACTGGTGCAAACGTCTCCTGGTAGTCAATTCCATATGTTTGTGTATATCCCTTGGCCACTAATCGAGCTTTGTATCGGTCTATGGATCCATCAGCTTTGTATTTAACAGTGTATATCCACCGACATCCAACTGGTTTCTTCCCATGTGGTAAAGGAACCATTTCCCATGTAGAATTCTTTTTCAAAGCTTCCATTTCAATTGCCATTGCTTCAATCCATCTAGAATCTGTCACAGCATCCTGCCACTTACTTGGAACACATACAGTAGATAATTGATTGACAAATGATGCATATGACTTTGACAATCTATGAGTGGACACATGGTTATTGATGGGGTATTTAGATTTAGCATTAAGGTCAGGGCAATATTGAGGTTTAGGTTTTCCCCTAGTGGATCTAGGTGGAAGTATATATGGTGCAACATTAGGTGGCTCAGTGATTACCTCAAGTACTTCTTCATCACTAGACGAATGATGCTGTGGCAGGGCAAGAGGGGTTGTATTTTGTAGTTGATCATCTGGGGCATCTGGATCACCTTCTGGTTCCATAGTCTCAAGGTCTTCACTGAGGTCAGAACTGAGAAGATCAAGATCTTCAGGATTTTCAACTCTGTGAAAACGCGACTGGTCGCTGGATTCTTCGTGACTGGTCGCCTCAGGCACTTCTCCATTTTTTTCAGTATATTTTTCGATCGTCTCTTCAAATGATGAGTCCTTCTCTTCACTCCCCCTCTCCCCCTGAAGAGAAGGGGTCTTGGAAACCACAAAGTAGGCCAAATCTTCATGAAAAGTGGCATCCATAGTGACAAAGAGCTTTTGAGTAGGAGGATGGTAACACTTGTATCCTTTTTGATTCAAGCCATATCCAACAAACACACATCGGAGGGCACACGGATCCAGCTTACTCCGTTGATGAGAAGGAACATGAGCATAAACAACACAACCGAACACACGAGGAGGCAACTTAAGGATGGTAGGAAGAGAGATGTGATGAGCCAAGGTATCTAGTGGAGTTCGGAAATCCAGAACACTACTAGGCACTCGATTAATCACATAGACTGCAGAGAGAAGAGCATGACCCCATAAGTGGTGAGGAACTGATTTATCAAGCATGTAGGCACGGGCAACTTCAAGTAATTGGCGATTCTTCCGTTCGGCGACACCATTTTGTTGTGGAGTGAAGGGTGTGGAGGTTTGATGGATGATGCCTTGGTCCTTGAAGAATTGAGCCAAGGCACCATTTACATACTCCCCACCATTGTCGGACCGGAACACTTTGATGGATGCTTGGAACTGAGTGGTGATCATAGCATGGAATTCCCGGATTGTGGTAGTAACATCACTTTTATGGGCGAGCAAGTACACCCATGTCATGCGGGTGCAGTCATCTATAAATGTAACAAACCATCTTTTGCCATTAGAAGAGATTTTAGCAGGACCCCAAACATCAGAGTGAACCAACTCAAAAGGAAATTCTGTTTTATTATCACTTGTGGGAAATACGGCACGATGGCTTTTGGCCAATACACACGTTTCACACTGAAATTTTTGATCAACTAGACCTCGAAATAAAGATGGAAACAACCGGCGAAGATAAGCAAAAGATGGATGTCCTAAGCGACGATGCCAGAGCCAAATCTGTTGGTGAGCATGTGAGTTTGGAACATGAGTATGAGCGGCACGTGGTGGTGGCGGTGGTGAGACTGTCAAAGAATACAACCCCCCTCTCCGTTTACCATGCCCAATCGTCTCGTGAGTCAAAAGATCCTGAAATGTACAATGAGAAGGATAAAAGGTGGCATAACAATTATGTGAATCAAGTAATTTTCCAACTGATAATAAATTGCAATTAATAGACGGAACTAAGAGTGTATGGGGTAAAACTAGAGAAGGGGAAAGTGATATGGTCCCTTCTCCAGCAACATTAGAAGGGACCCCATTGGCACTAGTAATGTAAGGATGGCGGGACTGAGTAGACAGTTTAGAAAAAAGGTTAGAGTCAAAAGTCATATGATCAGTGGCACCAGTATCAATTATCCATGTAGTGGGATGCGTACCTGAGTTGGGGTTGGAGTTAGAGAGCAAGGCAGGAGACGGGGATGCATCGGTAGTCATGACACAAGCAGCTTTGGGTGTCATATTGCGGGTCTTGTGTGTATCCCACCACTCAGGATAACCATGAAGTTTAAAGCATTTTTCAACAAGGTGATCACCACCACAATGGGTACATTTTCGAGTTCCTTTTGCATCATCAGGTTTAAGGCCACGAGGGGGCAGCCCAGAGGATGCACGGTGGGGTGCCCGATAGGGCTTGACTGACATGGCACTGCTACTTCCAAGCATGGAGGATTGGCGACTATCTTCCTCCATCACAAGTGCATAAGCTTCAAGGACAGGTGGTATTGGGTTCATAGCAAGGATCCGGCTACGGACTGAATCATATTGAGGATCGAGTCCTCCCAAGAAATCGTACACTCGATCGGCATCGAGTGCTTGTTGGTGAAGCGCCACACCATCAGGATTGGTGTGCTTACAAGGACGAAGGACGTCGATTTCCTGCCAAATTAGATGCAATTTTTCATAGAAAACACTCACAGGCTCACCATTCTGAGAGGTGGTGACTGACTGACGGCGGAGCTGGTACAACTTAGAGCTATTCTGAGTAACAGTATAGGTTTTCTGAGCTGCTTCCCACACCTTACAAGCTGTTGGGCAGTGATCAAATAAGGCACGAACATTCTTGGTCATGGAGTTGAGGAGCCATGACTGCACCAAACAATTGTCTTCATCCCAAGTGTCATAGCTGGGGTCATCAATGGCAGGGGCAGATTTTTTACCATTAATGAAACCAGCCATACGCCGACTTGTTATGGCCAAACGAACACTACGAGACCATGCAGAGTAGTTGGACCCATCCAACTTATCTGGAGTGATTTGAGAAGGGTAGTCGTGAGAGGAGCGGACTGGTGGAGTAGAGGAGTTAGCCTTGGAGGAGTCGGAGGCGTCACCCATGAGATAAGTCGGGATAAGTATATGCAGCGGAAGGATAAAACAACCAAGGGAACTCAACACAAGTTTTGTGTTGGAACAATATAGGAGCAAAGAAGTAAAGGCAAGATTAAGTAGAGGCAAGGTAAGGCAAGAATAAGGTAAGAACAAGGTAGAACAAGGTAAGAACAAGGTAGAACAAGGCAAGAACAAGGTAAGAACAAGGTTATGCAGAGGCAACCAAAATCGATTGCTCTGATACCATGCCAAACAAAGTGTAGAGATTTGTGTAAAGATTTTCTGGTTTAGAATTCTTTCTTATGTATTTCATTACTTACAATCAACACATATATATACAAGTTCCTAAGCCCACCAAGTTAGGCAACCAACCTAGTTAGGCAACCAACCTAGTCAAGCCCCCCAAATATTGTAGGTGCCAAACATAGTAGGTGCCAAACATTAATTGACTACATAATTAACACATGTTAATTGACTACATCATTAACAATTTTTATATAAGAGATAGTTTAAATTATAAAGAGAAGGGGGTTTCCATACAAATACTATCAATGTGCCATAGGAGTTCGAACTTGAGATCACTGATCTACAAGTCAAAGCCCTTTTCCACTGGAGTAAACCTTCTTAGCTCATCCGAATTGTGATTAGTGAGTTTATCTTATGTAAATATGTTACAATTGAAACCATAACCGTTGATTTCCTAAATCATAATGTTTAGATTATCTCTACCAAAAATTAATAATTGGAGATGGTCTTTAATTGGTGATGTAGAAAATGAATAGTTTCGTTTTATGATCACGTGTACAACGGGAATTTGATAATCATATTTCGGGTGGATAACCGAAATTATCATTGTTTTGTTTAATAAATAAATAAATGTTACTTGTAATAAGAACAAGTTATATAAGGAAAGATATCAAAGATTACATATTACTACAATCAATATGAAGTAAAGATTATGAAGTACAATTAAATGGTTCGTTATAATTTTTTTTATTTTATTGTAATGTGATAAAATTTTATTAGATCAATAGAAATAAAGAGTACAAAGTACATAGACTGTAAATGGTGTAAACCCAATAATAATATGGCAGACATGGGTAAAACTTCCCCATAACATGAGCCAGTCGAAAAGTTGGATAAAATCACTCCCGAAAATAACATTTCTATAACCCCTTTCAACGGCCATAATTTTCCCGAATCTAGTCTAATGACATTAAGGACAAACTAGCTGTTAGCTAATCAGCTCCTAGAGAGGCTAAGAACACCCAACAAACTCAACTAAATTTCTGAAAACATGAGAAGAAAAAAACACAGAAAAGTTAGAGTTTTCTAGACTTGAACAAACTAAACCAAAAGCCTTTTTCATTTCAACATTACAAACCAGACCTAGAAATTACATACAAACAAGAAACTAGTGCAAAATTGATCAGTTGAGGTGGATGGTGGAGCGGCAGAGAGGGCAAGAGTTGCAGACGAAGAGCCAGGAGGGAAGACACGTGGCATGGTATACATGGCCACATGGCACTAGTTTACCCTTGTGATTCTGATTCTGATCATCCTCCTCATCACCTCATCATCATCAGAACCTGATTGCAAGCCTTCCATGCAAACCGCACAAACATCATCAACTGCAGCAGCAGCAGCAGGAGTTGGCATATTTTCTAGGATCATGAACGAGTTTGAGTTTGGATTTGGTGCTGCAATATTAATGTTGATATTATTATTCAAGAGGGTGGAATTGGAATTGTCTTCCCAAGTTAAAGCTTCATCCAGGTCAAACTGTAGGCTCATGGAATAATTTAATGATACGGTCATAGGTTCAGCGGCCATGGAAAATATATTGCAGGAGGAGAGGTTGGCTTTGGGTTTATAGCAAGCTATATCTCTGGATATATATATTTATAGAAAGACAAATAAGCCTGAAAAAAATTAATGAAAGGGTGTAAGTTGCTACACAAAATTAATTAAAGGGTGCAAGTTGCTACACTTACTTGATTGCATGACTCACAGAGAAATTAATTGGGTATTAGAAGAATTGGCAAGATAATTGGGGTGCTTGCTGCTAAATCCTACTAGGTCAACTAACCAATAAGCTATGCAATTTGACTTGTGACATTATTATTATTATTATGCTGTTGTTGTCACCATAATTTTGCAAGTATACATTACTTATTAATTTTGGATGGGAGAGAGGCGGGGCCACAGCCAATCTCACTCAAAATAATGCATGTTGGGGACCTGATGACTTTGTCTATGTAATATTAAATGCAGAGGGTCATCAGAGACAGCCTAAAATGGAGGTGAAATATCTATGAAAAATATGAAGGCATGAGACCCGCTTCTTCCACACTCACACACAAAAAAACAGAAAGAAAGCATGACAAAATATAGACAGCCTAAAATTGAGGTGAAATATTTGTGAAAAATATGAAAGGCATGATAGAGGGATGACAAAAATATTCGTCGGGTCTCCGGTCCTAATGAGAGGAAATTTTGGGAGAAAATTGGGGGCAGGTACGGGAATCCCCAAATCTTAAAAATTCTCAATTGTATATAGGCTGAAAATGGAGAATTCGGCCCGATAAGAAATATACATATAATATAATCAATAAATATATAATATAATTTTTATCTAGTTTTGTCAAATTCAATTTAGATGATTGTGAGTAGTTTAGTGGAAATTTTGTAGGTTAATTAAATGTGATTGATAGTTTAAGGTGAAATTAGTGTTATAATGTAGGATAAGTACTATTTTTTTTAAGCAAAAAAATTTCGAGATTTGGGGGAAAGCCTCTTGACGGGAATGGGGACAGAGATTCTCCGAAAATACTTATAGGAGATGGAAAGCAGAAATGGGGATGGTATTACCATACCCGACCCCAAATCAGCCCATTCCCAGACCCACTTCTTCCACCCAGAAAAAGAAAGAAAGCATGACAAAATGTATAGCATAGCACATGCAGCATGGCTCTTAAAAAATAGGAAATGATAAATAAATATGCTGAGAGAAATTTGTGTGTGCTCAAAGACAAAGGTGACTTTTTTTTTTTGGATGAGGGACAAAGTTGACCTAGTAATTCCCAACCCAAACACACTTATATTATTGCCAAGTTCAATTGATTTTATCAGGTCTGCAAACTATATCTTCATCCTCATCCTATGCGGTTTGTTCTTTCTGATTGGATATATAGAAAATGGAACATAATAAATTATATAAAGAACAGAACATCTGCAAGGGTAGAGAACAGAGCATCTGCAATCTTGATCATATAATATATAGATTACTGTTACAAGAAGAAAAAATGGTAGAGAACGATGAAATGATGAAATGATGAAATAATTTAATTAGAGAGGATTGGGGAACGGCAGAGAGGGCAAGAGTTAGAATTGGAAAGCCACTTTGCTATGCATGTTTCGTGGTAAACATGCCCACAAGGGACTTGCTTACCAACACCAATGGCAATACCACTCTTTTTTTCTTCTTCTTCTTCTTCTTCTTCATCATCTGAACATTGATCATGATCAAAACCTTGAGCACAAACTGAGCAAATTGCAGCTTCAAGTTCAACTGCAGCCACCGTTGGCATGTTGGCTACCAAAGTGTTAACTGTCCCCGTTGCATTACTATTTATATTCCCACCGCCACAGGCGCCTCCTATATGTTCTTCAGGCAGAGTCAGTGCTTCGTCCAAATCAAACCACATATCCATTAATGAATAGCTCGTTGCTGGGTTGGAGATAGTACCCATGACAGCTAGAGAGAGAGACAGAGAGACAGAGAGACAGAGAGATGGGTTCTGTTTTGTGTGTGTGATGGAGAGGACTGTGGAGGAGAGAGCTACCTTCAAAAATATATATATATCAATATTGTTCTTGAGCTAGCTGTCTGATTATGTACAAAAGTTAAAGCCCTATATCAATATATATATATATATATGGACATGGATGTATGGCTGGAAGGAAGACAACAACATGGAACTAGTCAAATCTACGCAATGGGAAAACAGTCGCTTTCCTCGCAACATAGGTTATCTTTTTATTTCGAATTTGTACCAGGCAAGGGCCGCCCCGGCCAACATCATGACTTACTTCACGCATTCTTATTATTATTATGGTCAAGTCAATACATTGTTACATATTAATGCTCTAAAATTTATCGACGTTCTAAGTTAGTCAAATTGGCCAAGATAATGCGTTAAGCTCATTTCATCCAAATTCGATTCAAGATAATGTGAACACAAAAGAAAGAAAAACCATTTAGTTCAAGCAACCCTTTTTCCCTTGCTATATATTTAGCATTGCACCACGTGCTATAAAGTATAAATCATTTGGGCGACATGCTATGGTTGGGGGAGCCAGAGTTTAACAACTTTTTAGACACAAAGTATACTTCTTCGATCGTAATGGCTTAAAAGCACTCCTTAATCCTAATTAAAATTAAAAGAAATAATATAATAACATAGCTAAAGAAAGAGGGATGGGTGCTCTCCAAGTGGGGGAGACTGTGGAAGCCAGCGCAGCGACGCCGGCGGGGAACTTTTTAATTAAGCACGAGTCAAATGCTGTCAAGGGATCCTTGCCCCAAAAAAAGAAGAAGCTGTCATTGGATGGGAAGGACCAAAGCCTCAAAAAAACATGTTGATTTCGGGCCTGCTTGGCGCACCCATGATTCCGTTTATAAGTTTATTTTCCCAATTTTTTTTGTGGGTGGGTTCCTCAACCTCCTAAATTTGTATTGAGGCCCACAACATGTTTATATTTCGCTTAAAGTCGTAATTTGGGCCGAAGCCTAGGACGAGGCTTGATCAATGATTCAGTGTTGAGAGAGGACGGAGCTACAATCTTTCAAACATTCTACATTCCAAGTTTTTTAATAATAAAAACATATGGACTTGCTCGTTAAGATATGATTTGTAGATGATTACAAGTATTCGGAAATCTTGAGGTGCACGTCCTCCCGACAAGAGAGTCGGCAATTGGGGCACTAGCTTTTCTCGTTACTCCATAAATATATTTCGCACTGGATATATTCACTAAATCCCTTCCGTTTTCTCCATAAAGTGAAGATTAGGCTACTAAATTAAATGGTTATTAACTATTAATTATAAAATTAAGAAATGTGATTAATCGGTTATTATAACATAATAGTGATTAATATATACAGAGAAAGGTGGCCTCATCATGTATCCATCATTTTGTACATAAAAATTAGGGGAGAAGGGGGGGAGTGAGGGAAAGCTTATAGAAAAAGTTAGGCACATATAAAACTGAAGTTTGGTGTGACAGCATTGTTATATAATTGATTATTCTTTCTAAACTACTTACGAAAGACAACGACTCCCTTTTTCTTTTCCTTTTATTTTTTTCGTCCTCTCCCTCTCAACTTTGTGGTCATTCTTGCTGCGTCGATTAATTGTCGGTACAAATCTCATATAAAAATTGGTGGTAGATTTGATTAAATACTTGAACACGCAAAGGCCCAAAAACGTGGCACTACGTAATTGTAAGTAAAATAGCAAAAGCTTTACCAAATAAACTTTTCTTTACCAATTAACAATCTTAATCAGTAAGTTTCCTTGCTTTTGCCTTCCTCAACCCCAAACGGGAGTAGAAAAGTATTTCATCTCCAGCTGAGATCCCAATTAGATTCATATAACTATTTACAGAAAAAATTTCATTTTATAAAAGCGATATTATAGAAGGGAGATTCATATAACTATTTGCATAATTTTTTTATTCTATACAAGCGATATTGAGAAAAGAAGGAAGCTCGAACCTAGAACATGCTATGTATGATTGCATGTAAAAGAACGCATACCGGACCGGGCCATCGTGGGCAACGTGTTGATATACAACTAGTCACTCGGCCTGAGTGCCGTTCGATCTGATCATATCTGGTCCCCTCGAATTGACATGATCCGATACAACGGGTCCCATCCACCACCTCCCCTCGTTCGCTGTGGGGATTCTTAACGGGCTCCATTCTCTTTTCTCTACAGTATAGAGGATAATGACGCGAACCGTGGGATGCCGTCATCTATAATTCATGAGATAAAACGCAACCCACGTGGCACTTCAGCAGGTTTTTTTTCTTGTTTTTACTGTTACGAAATTTCCCACCGCCCTATTCCATTATTTACTGGCTAGCACTTTTTCCGTAAAAAATGTCAAATTACCCTAATGGGCTGGCCCCACTTCTTGCCAACGTGCCACCTATTAGCTATTATAGAGATGGTGTACCCATTAGCTGGGGTCCATCTCATGCGTACATTAGATTCCTCAAGGATATAGCAGAAATAATCCACTACATCGCGCTCACAATACGGAAAACGCGGAAGCGCCGAATGTCACATGTGCCCGGTCATCAAACCGGTTGCTGACTTCTCACGGTTCTCGGATGGACCAGACAATCTGCAGCACAGGAGACTACAGATGAGGCGTTGATTGCGGGTGCAGAGACGAAGCCGCAACATGCTGCCGTAGAGAACCACAGCTCTCCAGCGTGGCAGGGCCATCTGTAAACAAGACACGTAGCGGTGCAGCGAAAAGCAAATGAGTACGACTGCAATCAATGCCTCTTTTTTCTTTCTCTTCATTCACTACGGATGCGTGTGTCATCGAACTTATATCTCCTCACACGTGTCGCCTTCCTAGCTGTCCCTTCCTCTTATTTTATCCCATTCTTCCCTTTCTCTCCTCTCTCTCCCTCTCTTTCTCTCTCTCTCTCTGGGCAGCATGGAATCCACAGAGGACGAGCAACTCGAGCGAGTCAACTCACTCCCCGACCTTGAACTGGCATCCACGAGCTCGAGCCTGTCCTCGATACTCACAGCAGAAGACTCTAGAAGCACCACGAGCTCCGGAGAGGTCTCGAGAACGACGACGAGCAGCTCCGGCGAGATTCCGGCGTTGCTGGTGCCGGTTCTTGTGGACCGGACGCTCCTGACCGTAGAAGAGCTGAGAGTGGCGGTGGCGAGGTCCAAGTGTGTCGGGAGGAACAACAAGGGAGTGACTTGGGGCTTCACTTCGGTGATTGGGAGAAGGAGAGAGATGGAGGACGCCGTCGCAGTGATTCCGGGCTTCATGTCTCGCACGTGCGATCACGTGGGCGGTTGTACGGCCCCCGGTTCCAGAACCTCTTCCGAGATCTCCCCCGTTCATTTCTTCGGCGTCTACGACGGCCATGGCGGCAATCAGGTGCACCCTCCATTGCTCTATTTTTGAATTTCTTTTTTTTGTTTTTCTAGAAAAAAAAACAATTGAGTGGAACAATTTGGTTGGACGCGCGTGACCCGTCCGTTTCAAAAATCTGATAAATTTATTTGTTTATTTATAATTTTAATCTCAGACCAAAAAAATAATTTATAATTTATAATCTAAATTGAAGAAGAAAATAAAATAATATTTGCGTAAACAGTACTGTAGCAGCATGAATATTTATTTTGGAGCCATCATTGTTTCTGAGGAAAGCCGACACGCGTCCGGCACGGAGTGGTCCACATTACTGGAGTTTATGGGGAGTTTCGTTTTCAGCATAGACACGTGGCTTTAGAATCCGTGCAAATTTTCGGGCTCAGTGAGCTGGGCGCGCCTATTCTTGTTTGGCATCGGGTGCATGGGGATTGGGGGGATAATGCTACCGTCACCGGCAGGCTCTGTCCTGTCGTCACAGGCGCATCATGTATCAACAGCATGACCTACTGGGCCCTCCATGAATTGATGAAATTAAATCTGGGGCTGTGTTGTTATTGTTCACCAAGCATTTTGGCACAGAGTACTGGTCTAGTATTTGAGTTTTTCTTATTGAGTAATTGGTGAACTATATATAAATATATTATTGGTTGGTTTTTGTATTTATGGAAAAATTAATTGAATAATAATTTTGGTAGCTGGTGGGGGCGCTGAGTGTGTTATTGCCTGAAGAAAACGAATCAGCAAGATCATAGAGGTTCCATTTTTCTTGGAAAGAAAAATCTAGGCGGGACCATTCTTTTTTGTGTGTTTAGTGTGAGCTTTATTATAAGCGGACGGTGGTTTATTGGGTCCCTTTATTTTATTTTATTTTTAGAATCTCATTGTTTGGGTGCTTTCTCAAGATGTCTCACCGGATATGGACGGACAAATCCTTAGTGTTTTGACATTTATTTCTGTAACAGATTTTCTACTGGAAATAATTTGTTAATTAAGACTTTATTTGAATTAATGGAGGATTTTACTTCAATATGGTCACTTCACTTCTGGTTTTTTTTCTTTTTCTGATTGGAGGAAAGACTTCGTGCACTTGTTTAGGCAATGGCTGAGTTGTTTCCTTGTGTTGTACATGGTGATGCTTAATGTTTTGTTTGTTGGTTTATTATCAAACTAACAATTGGAACTGCATATTCAGATATGTTTTATTTAATCAATAACAATTTTGACATGGCATATCAGATGGTTTAACAAATATTGTATTATCAACTAATCATCATATTTTACAGGAAGACAATAGGATTAACATATAACCAAATATCAGACATCTGCATATCTGACTCTGTTCTTTTGGTTGATTTAGACTTGTATGTCCAAACTTACTGCAAGTTAAGTGTTTTACTTTGTGGATATTGGAACTACTGCTACCCGTACGTTGTTAGTGAGACGAGAACTAATCTATCCATATTTGACACCATACATAGGTGGCTAAATTTTGTGCTGAGCGGATGCATGAAGTGATAGCACAAGAGTGGGATCGGGAGACGGTTGATGGCTATGAATGGCAGAGAAAGTGGGAAACAGCATTCTCAATTGGTTTTGAGAGGGCTGACAATGAGCTCCTTGAGGAGGCTATTGCGCCAGAGATGGTTGGTTCAACTGCAGTTGTTGCCATTCTATCTGGTTGCCAGATTATCACATCTAATTGTGGTGACTCGAGGGCGGTTCTTTGCCGAGGGACAGAAACAATCCCCTTAACTGTTGATCAGAAGGTCACATCATTAACTCTTCTATTCGTTAAACTTCTCATACATTTGAACTCTTCTGCTTCATTGCTTCTGGTAATTGTTCATAATGCATTCAATTTTTAGAGCTAAACTTGTGTTTCCAAAAGTTGCACGGTCTGTTAAGTAAGAAAAAAGAATCCTTCTTACTGGGGAGAATTAAGATCATTCAATATTTTTTTTTTTCGTCTGCGAAACATGGAGAGCAGGTTGTAAAGATTAGAGGAAGTACTTGACCAGTTATTGACAGCTAGCTATTGAATATTCATAAGTTAGGCTCTTTATTTATATTGTTGACACTGTTTTTCTTAACAAGACTAAGGACCCGCTGTTTCTTGTTGCTGCTTTTACAGCCTGATAGAGAAGATGAACTCGTGAGGATTGAAGGAGGGGGAGGGAAAGTCATAAACTGGAATGGTGCTAGGGTGTTTGGAGTTCTTGCCATGTCCAGAGCTATAGGTTTTCATCTCTATTTCTCTGCTTAATTTGCAATCTTCTGTTTTGCAGTTGTCAAAAGTTTTATCTTCCCAGACCAAGGCAACTATATGAATGTGCCATGTCCAGAGATAGAAGACTCAATTAGACATTTAAACTAGTACCATAATCTCACTTTGATAAGTTGCCGTATTTCATTTATGCTTAATGCAAGGTACTTTGAATGGTTGTGGTTACGTTTCAGGTGATCGGTATCTAAGGCCGTGGATAATTCCAGTCCCTGAGATTACATTCATGACAAGGACCGATGAGGACGAGTGTTTGATTTTGGCAAGTGATGGACTTTGGGATGTCATGACTAATGAAGAAGTGGGAGAGGTGGCTCGGCATCTTCTAAGAAGGCGGCGAAGGTCAATCTCCAGTTTGACTGATGACATTCCTCCGGCACAAGCTGTTGCTGATCATCTCACTGAAATAGCATATGGAAGAAACAGTTCCGATAACATATCCATCATTGTTGTTGATCTCAAAGCAAAAAGAAAACGCCAGCAAAGGCAATGAAATGGATTGGGTTCTCTTTGTTCCTATAAATCCAATTCTATCTCAGCCTCTCAAGTTCAGAGGTGAGAGGACAGGAAAGATCTAGTGATTCTCGGCTAGTAGCCCCCATCTTCAGCCTTCAGCTACCTTTATCTGACCTGTACAGAGCTGACTCGATCAATCTCTTCAAACTGTAACAACTGGAAAAAAAAAAACCAGTTTGTTCCAACAAAACACTAGATCAATCCTCAATTTTAATTGGTTTGGTCGAGAAAAGAGTAAAAGATCACGAAGAAAACTGCAAGTTGTTCGATAATATATTTGCTTGAGGATGAAGAAAAGAAAAGAAAGCATGATGGCAAGAAAGATTTCCTTTTTAGCCATTTGCTCTCATTCTTTTTCTTTCGACACACCTGTCTTCTTTCGGATTTAAAAAATGTAGAATTCTGGGGGGGAAATTCTCGAACTCAGCATTTTGAAACACAAAAGCTTCATCATTTGCATGCATTTTATTATTTATTTTCCGTTCAATGCGTTAAATAGAAAGTGTAGGCTTATTATGATTATTTGCAACGGTGAAGAAGGGGATGTGTTGGTATGTGAAATCAAGTCATGGATATTTGTCTTCTTGTCAAGTTCATTCTGATGGACATAATTTAATATTGCATTGTACATGAATGTTTCTTTCTATTCTTGTTTACATGTCTTGAAACCAAAATGCCATGAGTTCCGCAGAGAGCACCAAAATAAGAAAATAATAATACAACTATCATCGACTTAAATTGAAACACAAACCTAATTTTTTTCATAGGTTTTAGATTATCTTTTTTTCCCCATCTATTAAATGCATATAAGACCACATTGGAAAATGTTTGTAACAAAATCTACTCAAAAGTTGTCAAAATGAACCAAATTAGTGTTTTTGTTGCTTCGTTTTGGGTGGATTGGATTGGATTGAATTGTGAACGCCCATAGAAACAAGTTGTATAATCTTTGCTTAAGTAATGTAAAAAATAGTTTCAAATGGTTGACTTGAGTATGCAATCCAGATCCTCAACAATGGTTGTGTTTACTGAATTTACTCCAGAATCCTTATCTATTGCAAATAAACAAACAAAATCTCTATGCATTTATTTTACAATCTAAGGACTAGTTATGAGGATATATAGTAATAAGATGCTAAGAACAATTGCCTGAACGGGCGAGTTGACGCGCATGAGTGATTAGTCACACACATTAACAGTTGACAGCCATCCACGCGCTGGCCTCGAGTGCTCTAAGCAAAGCAAGCTCAAGAAACAAGTTTTGAACCAAGGCACTAGTTTCAGCCTTGTCATAATTGGCTACACTGCACATCATATCTTACATACAACTATGGCAAATATTGTTCCACCAGTCTTACATGCCAACACAATCAGCCATTTCTCCTATTTAGATTCTGTAATCTGCACTTTTTCAGAATGAGTAAATGCATGCCTATAAAACGTGTTGCATCCTGATTTCTTTTCTCAATATATATATTTCATCTTCTTGGCTTACCATTGTGGTACTCTCAATCCAATCTTTGAATATCTGAGCAACAATGGGGAGCAATCCGTTGCGCCAACAAGTTGCAAGCATGAGGCAATCTTTGTTTGATGAGGTTTTATTTTTTATTCTTCTCTTCTTTAATTAGAATTAGCATGGCATGTTGGTCCTAGTTTTCATTTTGTTTTCAATAATCCTGCACATTGGTCATGTTTTCCTACATGGGCTTTCAGAATTTTTAGAGACTGCCATGATTTGAGTGTGACAAATTGAAAATGACTTCTTCATGAGATAAGAGCTGAAATTAAAGTTGCAGTTGCAGTTGCAGAGATATATTGTGTTGTACATGATGAAGATGAATATATATGTTGCAGGAAATTCTGGACAAACAGTTTATGCAGATGGAGCAATTGGAAGATGTTGACAATCCCAACTTTGCAGAGGAGGTTATGACCTTGTACTTTAGGGACTCTACCAAACTGATAGCTACTGTGGAGCAAGCACTGTGAGTACTAATACAACTTAGTTTGACATTAATTTCTTTAATGATACACAATGCATGCACTTTAACATTAAAACATCTATCAATCCGATCTGTTTCGTTTCTGTTTCCAAAGGGAGAAACCCCCCTATGATGTCAACAAGCTAGACAAGTCCCTCCATCAGCTCAAAGGTAGCAGCGCCAGGTAGGTGCTTGTTAGACTGGCTTAAGTTTTTTTTGTTTTGTTCTAAAGATACATTATTTGGGTGCTTAGTAATTATCATCATTGCTCATTTTGTTAGTTTCTACATTATTCTCATGATCAATTCACAGCGTTGGTGCTAACAAGGTTTGGATCGAGACGAACCAGATGAGGGAAAGTCTCAAGGCAGGGGACCTCGAAAGGTGATGATGATTTTTTAGTTTTCTTCTTTTAATAGCCGCTTAATTAGACCTGGTATTGTAAGCTAATTAGTGACTATAAACTTGTCCGTGATCCCTGAATGCATGTGAGCAGGACCAAGGCTCAGCTCCAGCAGATTAAGTTAGCCCATGAGACTCTGAGAGGGAAAGTAGAGCCTTACTTTCATCTGCTGCGACAAGTTGGACCTCCAGAGATTGCTCAGCGCCCCAAGTGAAGGAAAGGGTGAACCAAATTCAACCATGAAGTCTTCTATCTAAAGTGTTTAGTTTAATGTTGGAATAAAAACAAAGGTTGTCTGTGACTGTTTTGTCCAGAAATCTTTGCATGCTGTTGTTGCAGACAGAATAAAAAATGAGCTTCCTAGGCTCTCTTATGTTAAATGAAATTCTAGTTTGTGCAGAGACACAAATAAAATAGAAGAAATCTGCAGGAAAATACAATTAGCATATATATAGTTTTTATTATTATTTGTTCTTGACTTTCAACACCAGCATTACTTTGGGACCAACCCAATATTACATTTAGGCCTTTGCAACAAGTTCCTGTCTAAGAGTCAAAAACCCCTCATTGAAAGAACTCTAAATCCTCAGGCACAAAGCCACAAAACTAACCAACCCAAAAGATGCTGCTGCTAGCTAATTTTACAGTTTACAGCACATACACCATTTTACTTTTACAGTAGAGATTTATTTACATGCACCTAAGTTTGACAGGTGGCAAGGTTAAAGAAGGCACCACGCTTGTGCTTGAGCTGATGATATGTGCCTTTCTCCACCACCTTCCCATCTGCAACAAATGCTATCATTTCAAGGTTTTTGATGGTGTTAAGCCTATGTGCTATCACAACTGTTGTCCTTCCCACCATAATACGGTCCAAAGCTTCTTGCACAAGGTGCTCAGATTGCACATCAAGTGCACTTGTTGCCTCATCTAGCAATAGTATTGTTGGGTTTCTAAGTATTGCTCTTGCAATTGCTATTCTTTGCTTTTGCCCTCCTGATAACTGCACCCCTCTTTCACCACACTCTGTGTTATAACCGTCCTTCAATGACCTAAATAGAAGAACACAATGTTTAAAAAAACATAATTATGATAATCAAATGGCTAAACGATTTTTCGGTTTGATAATAGACTTACGAGATAAATTCGTGGGCATTGGCTGCTCTGGCGGCCTTTACAACTTCATCCTCTGGGGCATCAAGCTTCCCAAACATGATGTTGTCCCGAATGGTACCGGAGTATATCACGGGCTCTTGGCTAACAAGGGCTGTGTGCCTCCTATACCATTGAACGTCTAGTTCCCTTATGTCCACACCATCCACCTTCACTGACCCCATCTCTGCATCATAAAATCTTTGTATCAATCCAACCACAGTTGACTTGCCGCACCCACTTTTCCCAACAAGTCCAATGCTTGTGCCTGGCTTCACCTCCAAGCTAAATTGGCGCAACACCAATGTCTCTGGCCTACTTGGGTATGCAAAATCAACCTTCTTCAGTTCTATGCTCCCAGTTACTTTCTCTAACTTGATCCCATTCCCACTAGATCCATCTTCATCCCCCACCTAAAAAAGATAAAATTATCCCAAGTAAACTTCTGCTTTCAAAAA
Source organism: Prunus avium (assembly GCF_965620075.1). Lineage (NCBI taxonomy): Eukaryota > Viridiplantae > Streptophyta > Magnoliopsida > Rosales > Rosaceae > Prunus > Prunus avium. Next base: position 36,416,347 of record NC_142290.1, on the reverse strand, counting down.
GAAAAAGAAAAAGAAAAAGAACAGATATGATTAGGATACTAATTTGTTACTTACATTACGAGAGCCTGGAATTAGTGAGTGGCGGTCGAGAATCTCAAACACAGATGCAACTGCTGTTGAACCCTTGGCTAAATCAGAAGTCATACTCCCAGCTTCAGCTATAACCTTACCAGTGCTCACCAATATGAAAAATGTTTTGAACACATCCCCAGCTGATATTTGCCCCTTTTCTACTAGTGTACCACCATACCAGAAGTCCAGTGCCCATGACATAAATGTTAGGCACTGAGCTGACCCCATCCCAAGCCCAGCTAGCCATGCCTTCTTCCTTGCCTCTTTCCTCGGCGCCTCCTGAGCCTCATCAAATAATTCAAGTACTTTTCCCACACTTCCAAATGAAGTCACAATTCTATGATTATACACTGCTTCAACTGCAATTTGAGTGCTATGGTTTTGTGCTTTGACAAAGTTGGCTGATAGGCTAGACAGCAAAACTTTCTTTGTGTAGAAGCATATGATTGCAAGTGGTTGGACTGCGATCATAACGAGTGCTAGCTTCCAAGCCACAACTAGCCCCATGATCATGGCAATTGTGACAGCTGAAGTGGTTTGGACTAATAAGGACACCCTGTCTGCCACAAGGGACTTAACCATGGAAGCCTCATTGCTCAATCTTGAACACAATGCCCCACTTGAATTCTGCTCCTCATCAAACCAAGCTGTTTCAAAGGTCAAGATCTTCTGAAGCATTTGTAACCGGATTCTTTTCGTGAGCTGCTCACCCATGTAAGCAAAGTTGTAGTGTTGCAAGAGATTCAAGGTGATGGAGATTACAGAAAGTGCACAGAAAATCAAGGAATATGTACGAATTCGAGCACGCATTTCCTCGTGGCTTTGCACAAAGAAGGCTGATATCATGCCGCCTATGGTTAAGGCATAGACAGGTTGGACTGACCCGAATGCTATGGCAGAGAGGCTTCCAATTAGGCCTTGCTTCCATTCAGGGGAATTCAAAGACAGAAGGCGGTAGAAGGAAGTTGGGGGGTGTGACAAAGGCTGTGAGGTCTCAAGGGGAAGCGGTGATTTTGCAAACGTTGATGCAGGGCTTGATCTTGCTGTGCTTAGCCTGCCAGCACTGCTTCTTGTGACCGAAGACACCGAAATTTGTTCTTGGTCAACATTGTCACAGCTGAATTGTCTCTGTAGCTTTGCTAGTTTTGCATAGTGACCGTTTTGGCTGTTGATGAGTTGGTTGTGTGACCCTATTTCGATGATGCAACCGCCACTGACCACCGCGATTAGGTCTGCATTTCGAACCGTGGAAAGCTTGTGGGCAACAACCTGTTCATGTTAAAAAGCTGTGAGATGATGAAGCTAAGCAATGCACTAATAAAGGTATATATCAATCAACATTTTCTTTTTACCAAGGTGGTTCTTCCCATGGAGGCTTGATCAAGAGCATTTTGGACCAGAGTCTCAGATTCAGAGTCAAGAGCGCTTGTTGCTTCATCAAGTAGTAGAATTACAGGGTTCTTGATAATTGCTCTGGCAATAGCTATCCGCTGCTTTTGTCCACCAGATAAAAGTGCTCCTCTCTCTCCAATCTGTCACATATATGTATGTATATGTCAATTAAAATGACACTAAATCTGATCATGATCAGGATCAAATGTTCAAAATTAAAAACCCTTTCAATAAGTGCATATATATTCACCTTGGTCTCGTACCCTTGTGGAAGTTGCCTTATGAAATTATGAGCATTGGCGGCCATAGCTGCAGCTGTGACTTCATCCATATTGGCATCAAGCTTACCAAACATAATGTTCTCCTTAATTGACGTCCCAAACAAGGCATGTTCTTGACTAACAAGTCCCATTTTCGATCTAATCCATTTCAACTGAAGTGTCCTTATATCAACACCATCGATCTGAACAACCCCATCATCCGCATCATAAAAACGTTGCACCAATGCAATTGCTGTGGACTTGCCACTTCCACTCGCACCAACAAGGGCAATGGTCTTCCCTGCTTCAACCTTCAGATTGAAATCTCTGAGGACCATGGAATCTGGACGAGAAGGGTATGTGAACTTGACACCAATGAATTCTAGTTCGCCTCTAATGTTGTCTAAGACAAGTCCTTGCGTGTCTTCACCGTCGATCAAGGGCCTACGGTCTATCCGGTCGAATATTCGTGTAGCAGCAACCGCAGCTTCTGTGAAGTACCTCAAATCCGGAAGTGCCATTCCCAGGGATCTGTTGTATAATTTACATTAACAATATGAGGCCGAAAGTATATATGTTCATGTAAATATTGGATAGTTTATGCATGGAGCACGGCATATGATGCATAAAAATTGTTCATGATAACATTTTTCTAAACATGAAATCTTATGCTTATTAAAATTTCATCACTGCATCTTATAATTACCAACAAATTAAATGGTGTCAATTTATACATTTGGTATTGCAATATCTTCTTTCTTTTTCTCTAGTTTTGTTCTTTACATACTTTCCTCATTAGAAATAACTAAGATCATCGATTCAATCACTTCTAACATCAACAACATAGATAGCTATGCTAAATTAAAATCCAAGAGTAAATTAACTTGTGAAAGTTGAGAAAATCCACATATATATTGAAGGCTATATATCATTGTACTACTTCATCATTTATATAAATTAGGGAAGTTTAAAAAATAGAAAAATAAAACCATAAAAAAACATGATTGTAACTTTGAATTAGGAGATTGGGATTGATCGACTCTAGAATTTCACATACTTCATTTCTGAAGCGATATATTCCTGATTGACACGAGTAATGGAGTTATCGAAATTTTCACACATTTTGATCGAAAAAAATAAAAATTTTCACACATTAAACTGAATCTACTAAAAAATAAAGATGAGTACTTGTCAATCAAATCATTTGAACTTCTCTTAAAGTCCAATATTATCAGTCATCACCATCAAAAATCAGAAATTATTAACATGCATGTGCTTAATTGAGATAAACACAAATTAATTAAGAAGAAAAAGAAAAAGCATAATAATGCATGAGATGGGTGAAGCACATACAGTCCACTCAATACGAAAGAGATCCCAGCTGCATAAATCCTCCCACCGCTTTCACCTTTATACATCACCAAATGGCTTCCATACCATGCCAGAAATCCCCATATCGCAAAAGACAGCCCTGTGCTTCCCACTGCCAGACCTTTTGCTATGCCTTGCTTCATCCCCAGCCTACTTGTTCTCTCCAATATTGCTGAATATCTTTCCACAATTCTCCTCTCGGCAGTGAATGCATAAACAGTTTTTATGGAGCTTAGAGCTTGTTCTACTATGCTGTTTGCTTTCCCATACTCTTTGTATGATTTTTTCGACAAGTACATGAGGTATTTCCCATATATCATTCCTGGTATGATTAGGAGAAGTAGTGTTGGAAATGCTACCAAGGCCAGTCTCCATGACAAGTATGTGGAGAAGGCAAGCCCCGAGACGAACACCGACGAGTGCATAACAAATGTTGGCACCTGATCACCAAAAATGAAAAACAAATCAAACCATAAAATGTAAGAATCAGGAAATGTTATTCACGATCTTAGTTTGTTATTTTGCACTCATAAATTCTGAATGACATTTTGGGGCTAGAATAATTACCAATTAGTAATTGCATAAATTTTGGTTTCAATTAGTAATTTGAGTAATTTACCTTTTCACTTAGAACTTCTTGTATGAGAGAAGTATCTTTTGATATGGTATTGATGACCTCCGAAGTAGTGGCTTCTTGGGAATCGAAAAACCCAACTTCTTGTCTCAAAACTGCTTCCAAGTACTTGTAACGAATCTTCAGCAACTGCCTCTCACTGGTTTTGCTCCAACAATAACCTTCTGCAGCCATTATTAATCATTAATTACTTTAATTAGTTTGGCTCTCATCAGCTTTTAGAGGGTTTTTCAGATGCGTTTAATTCTTGTAACAAGCTAGGCCCCATGACTAGGGCTTTTTAGGGTTCCACAGAAAGAAAGTTCTCCTTTTCTTTTTCTTTTTTTTTTCTTCTTTTTTTCTTTATATATTATACCATGAAGTTACCAACTTTTGTTATCAGATCGATGCCATTAGGAAGATAATGGACTGGGTTTAATTTCATATAATTGCGCCTCGCATCGATCCGGCCCGTTGTCCTTGGAAAGCAAAGCAAATGAGGAAAAAGGAGAGAAGTTAGAAATTACCCAAAAAAGCCACCAGCATTACTGCTAATCCCAAGTAGACAAAGTCTAAGCTGCACTGTTAACCAAACAAAACACACAATTAACAGATGGAAAATGTGAGACATAATTAGAAAATGAGTTAGTTGTTGAAGACAAAGAAAAACCAACAGCAGCAGCGCTGAGACTGAGAGAGACAATAATAATAATCCAACTGACCTTTTCAACCTCGTGCATCCAATTGATCCCATGATTATTGTTCTGTTGGCTCTGACCATATCCCAAGTTATTCATAAGACGGCTAACAAACACCAGCAAGCAATTTGTCGACATCCCATCTCCTACTGCTCCAACTGTCCCCAAAACCATCAGCACCACATCCACCCAGTCAGCATATCTGAAAATCTTCACCACAGAATTTCTTCCTTTACTTCCATGGCTGCTGCGTTCATCTGATCCTTTCTCCTTCACTGCCAATATCTCATTCTTCTCAGGAGATCCCATTTTGCTCATTCTCAAAAATCAAAAGTATATTGCATATGTGTTTGTGTTTGTGTGTTTGGAGGAAAAGAAAGTAAAAAGTGGATGCACAAAAGGGTACAAGCTCAAGCACCTTGGCGTGTTTGCTCAAAGAAATGATATACACTTAGCTTTATATACATATAGAAAATAAAGTGAGCAGCAAGCAATGAAGCAAGCAAGTGATTTCTGTGAAGCAGCCCTATTAATTATATCATATGCTTTAATTATGTAATGATTTGTTTAATTAGAATTAAGATACTGATGGTGGCTGTTACTTTCAACACAGCATGAGAGACCAAACGCGAGGGCAGGCAGCAACCCATTTTTGGACCAGTATATACTGTTCAACAAAGTTGACTATGACCACTGACCCATTGGCCAATCAGACCTAGCTTTTGTCTTTGTTCCCTCCCCCCATCCATCTTTTTCATTTCCTTTAGGTTTGTTTAGTTTACTTTGAACTCATGTCGTTTATTGTCTGCTTTTTATTTGTCATTGTTTAATATAATGTTGTTCTTGGAGACATTGGGGCTCTCTCTCTCTCTGCTTCGGCTCTCATTTGCGCAAGCAAGCCTTGCTAAAATGGTAATATTAATAGACCCTATTAATATTTGTATCTTGCAAAGACAAATATAATACTACTTTGGTTTGGTCCTAGAGTTCTATATATACAGCTGAAAATTACTTTACAGCCCTCACTCAAAAATAAAATGCCCGTAAAAAGTTACTTTTCTTAGCTTTCGGGTTTAAGTGGAGTGAACACGAATGAGTGATTAGCAACGTATTAACTTACTAACAGTTCATCGGTTGAGCGCACTATTATATATAGAAAAATGCAACAACAAAAAAGTTTCTGTTTGGTTAAATTATTGTAAAGAAAGCACCTTTAATTGATTGCCAGAATATTAATGATATGGTAAGATAAAATGGTGGGAACTTTATTTCGCTTCAGAATAGCATATTCCTCTTTGTTTGTTAATTATAAACTAATTTGGGGAGCTGCATGTCGATTTCGTATATCCTGTCATCCCACCACCATGTCCTTAGCTGTATTTGTTAAATTGTTATGGTTTCCTAGTCTAGTCTCTTCTCTCTCACAACATATACATTTCCTTGCAATTTCTTTTTCTTTCAAATGCTCAACATGAATCAATGATCAGTCACAATATCTACATATATGGTATGATGACCTGCAATTTCTCTTTGTTCAATTTCTCTTAATTTAGCAATAGAGATTGACTTTAATTGTATGATGACCTGTAGATGATTTGGCTTCCACACTCATGACATAAAACAGATGGATATGTAACCTTGGGGTATTTGTATGTATCTAAGCTAACTAGATCGTCCGATATATAATCATATATACATGAAATGATCTCTAGGAGATATCTTTTAGATCTTCCCCTGCCGTCCATGCTCCATCATTCTTGTCCTTATACCATTTGTGGTATAAGTGATTGGACATATAGGGGTTTACACAAATATTCATTGGATTTCTAAGAGTTTCGAATCTCTACACTAAGTTATACCCCACCGGAATGACTGATATACTCTTGTTATTATTTGAAGTATTGATCATCATCTTGATTAGAATACTCTCTCTATATATAAAAATTTATGATAAAGACTATCTAAGGGAAATGAGAGAACATCTTCTATAACATTCGAAAGGAAAACGTCATGAGACCAGAACCTATTTGGTCAATTTATTATTAAACAGTTACCCAACTGATCAAACTTCAGTGCTAGGTTTTTTCTTAGTTTTTCTCATCCTTGCTCTGATCCAATTACATTCTTCTTAAAACCATGAATTGTCCCTCATTTCCATGCACGATCATATGGGATACCATTTGTTTATTTTTTAAGGTATGAGATCTCTCCCACTCTTATAACATGTATCTTGTGCAATATCTGGAATCTGGACTCTGTGTCTGTGGTATATATATATATATTTTCCTTTGCACAGTAATTTTGATATGATTCTTCGGAGTGGAAGATAAAGAAGCATCTTATAAGCTTTGCAGGTTCTCAGATTGGCATGTGGATTCCATTTGAAAAATCATCCCTGATTTGCTCCAAAAAAAAGAGTTAAAGAATAAATCATCCCTGATTCCTGTTGTTTCTGTGGGAACACAACACGTTAGCTTTATCACAGTAGTAATAAGCTCACTAAAATTCCTTTGAAAAAAGGGAGACAGTGAGGTATATTGTTTTCTTTATAAGATTATCGTACGTGTTTAACGTGCCAATATTATTACTATTATAATATGACATTCTATATTAATTCCACTTCGTTAAAAACTATTAAAAAAACAAGTTTAACAGACTTAAAGCAAAAGCCTAAATGTTATTATATTGTCTAGGTTTGTCATGTTTAAAGTGGGTGAAAACCCTAAACTTTTTTTTTTTTTTTGGTAAATACCACGAGGTGTCCCCACCCTCAAATGGTGGAATTAATTCCGGCTCGGGATTTGGTTTGCCTCTGACCACAAAGTGCTTTAAACGAGTTTCTGCATAATTTTAACATAATTTTTGGGTTTAGGGTTCGGATCCTCTGCTCTAATTTTCTCTGCCATGATCTGCTTTATTTTTATTCTCTATACGCCACCTCATTAAAATTTAATCTAAGGGATTTAAAAGTTGACACATCATCTTAAAATAAAAATCCAATTTACTCCTAATTAAAAAAGAAAAAAAAACCCTAACACCCAACTAACGGGATTAACGTCCAAAAGCTGTTTTTTTTCTTCTTTCTTCTTCATCTTCACTTCTGTCCTCTTCTCTTTTTCCCTCCTTGCTACACATTCTGTCCCCTTCTCCTTTTTGCTTCACCTTCTTGCTCCACCATCACAAAGCAATAAGCATCACTACGAAAATCCATTGAAAAAAAACCATCTTTGACCAACCATACGCCATAACAAAACCCAACATAAATTATGAATCTCTCTATTTCGTTCTTCATAGCAAGGAATGAGAAAAACCCCAGAAAATGAAAACCTATGAATTAATAAAAGGCTTACCTTTCTAATATTGGTTAGGTACCCATAATTTAATTCCTCCACCAAAAGCGACAATCTTTATACAAGAAGGAGAAAAAAAGGAGAAGAGGACAGAACATGAAGAAGAAGAAGAAAAAAAAAGTGAGGAACGTGAAGAAGAAGAAAGAAAAAAAAAAAAAGAAGCTTTTGGACGCTAACTATCCCGTTAGTTGGGTGTTAGGGTTTTTTTTTCTTTTTTAATTAGGAGTAAATTGGATTTTTATTTTAAGATGATGTGTCAACTTTTAAATCCCTTAGATTAAATTTTAATGAGGTGGTGTATGGAGAATAAAAGTAAAGCAGATCATGGCAGAGAAAATTAGAGCAGAGGATCCGTTTCCTTAGGGTTTTCTGCATAATTTTAACATATGCTTGCTTGCTTTACGATATCATATTGAACCTTTTTTTTTTGGGTAAATACCACGAGGTGTCCCCACGCCTGAAGGGTGGGATTAATCCCTGCTCGGGATTCGGCTTACTCTTGATTACAAAGTGCTTCCAACGGGTTTCGAGCCCCTATCATTGAGGCACTAGGTAGCTCGTCATTATTTAAAAAAGTAATTAGGAGATATCTCATGTGCAGGTACTGTGCCCTAATCAACTACTTATATGCACATGTAATAATGCTTTCCAAAATCTTCAACTTATTGGGTTTTTCTTGTTGGAGAGTGAGAAGTCATCGAAATCAACCTCTAGATCAATTCAAGATGTCCCGTATTCGGCACATAATTGCTTTGTATTTTTGTTTGTTCATCAATAATATACTATCGCTTATTTTCAACCCAAAAATCAAAAGTCAACCTCCCATCACATCTTCACCCAATTATAATTTCAATCAAATATCTCACAATGCGGTTTTCTCGGCGCAAACTAAGGTTGTAATTAAAAGGCAGAATAGCTTATAACAATTAATTAACAAAGGAGGTGCTAATTAATTAATTAATTTCACTAGTGGAGAGACAATGTAGATTGTGGAGGCATCGATCATTTTGTTGGCCCACCTTCACCTAGAACTTGAAGAGAGTTAAATCCTTCATAAACTATAGTTTAAATGTAATGATGGTCATTAATCATCATCATTTAAAAAAAAAAAAAAAAAAAAGGAACCCATGCATATATGAAAAGCACATCTTTCAGTAGATATGAGTCAAAACAGTCAATCCAACAATCAGAATATGCATGTGTATATTAATGTTTATTGATGGTAAGAAAGAAGCATATGAATCACGTGCCATAATGGAATGTAATATTTATTTTGTAATTAATCCCATGATAAAAAGTTTTAGGTAATTTTAATAATACTATGATATAATGACTAACAAATTATAAGAATGTCTTGCGATTCCGAGTTTTTATGTGTATAAATATATTTTGGTGGGTTCGTTCAAAAGGTGATCGTAAACATTGAACTAGATCGTAAACAAATATTAAACTAGAATCAAATCAAATATTCCACGTGACTTTTCTTGCCAAAGGTGGTAGAAAACCAGCTTCTGCTTTTGCTTATGCTTTTCTCGGTGTCTTTGGTTTAACAACAATTGATATTTGTACTTTGTCTTTGTGGAGTCAGATCAGAGAGGCGGCCAAGCTGAGGAAGCCAAGTATACTTTGTCTTTGGACCTGGTGGAGTTAGTGTGATCAATAACGCGTTTAGACCATTGCACTGAAGAAACAGACTGAGTTTCCTTATAAGATCTCGGATACTTTTTATGAATTTCGTCTGCTAGAATCTGCTTGATTTTTTATGCCAAGTTTCCACATTAACCCACGTTTTTGTACCTAAAATTTGAGAAACATATTTTGTACCTAAAAGTGAGAAACATGCATGTATGTATTCTTATTCAGATTAGATCAAATATGAATGTCCTAATCAAACCATCGACATCATTAACTAGTAATTATGACAAGAATATTTAACAATACTCCAAAAAGGTTTGGTCCTACCTTCTTTAATCTCAGTCCGCAAGTTTCTATAGAGCAAAGGAAAAGTTGAAGAAAAACAAGTGTTAGCTTAGCTTAGCTTGTGGGCCTTTGACAGCTCCATGGACTTGAAACACGTACACGATCGGGAAGATGACGACAGAGAAATAAAAAGGAAGATGCGAAGATGACGATTGCCAATCGAGAAAGCAGACAGGCTCCATTATTTTCAATTTCAAAAATCAAAGTGAGGCCTTTCCATCACTATCGAGGAGACTTGTAAAATGAAATTGGCTCTCCTTTTTCTTCTATCTTCTCTTTTGGCACGAGCAAGCAATATCTAAAGATAATATTATAATTATTGCTTAATTAAAGTTTATAAAGTGGAGGTGTGTGTGATTAACGGGCCAATGTGATCGTTCAGGGAGCACCGCTATATATATTTGTGGTGCAGGTAGGTTTCTAGGGGGCCCATTGCTGGATTTTCTCTTTATAATTATATCCAGCATCTCTCTGCTTTCTAATTAATTATGGCCAAGGAACAGAAAAAATTCAATCAAATGCTAACACACACAGACTGACTGTCAGTTGGATATAGCTCAGTTGATTGAATTCTTCATCTCCACTCGAAATCATAGAGGTTCGAAACCCTCAGACACCCAATGAATTTACACTGACCAAAGGCTTTTACATTGGTCCCATTGGTACCAGCTCCAAATTCTTGACCATAAGAATATTAATTGTTTTTATGCTCTTTACCTCTAATCCCAGATTTGTGATCCCCCCCCCCCCCTTTTTGCATTCAACAATTGAAATGATCATCACTCATATCAATTAAGTGCATATGGCACATTTCTTATTGATCACATTTTGTTCATAAACAGCTATAACGTCAAAGCCTCTCAATGAAATCTTAGTTTCAACTTTAATTAAAGACTTGCAACAAACATGTTCTGCCATGAACTTAGTCAGCTTATGAAGAATGCACAAGAGTGCAAAAGAATGGGATATGAATGAATGCGACTCTTCCTACTTGGAGCCTCAATTCTCTAATTTCTCTAAGTTCCCTTTCTTTGTCATTTATTTTATACAACTCCATGCCGATTCAACTTGCAAAATTTCAGCATCGAGCTTTCATAATTTATTCGAGCAACTGATCTTGCGAGTGAAGCCTCTTCTCCGAACCAGCTCTTCCACCACTAAGAAAACCGAAAACTTGCTTCAGATTCCCTCTTGACGGCCTTGCATTTACTACATATTTACAGATAGTTACGAGTCTCCTCCGCATGTCCAATTTAGTAATGCATGTCTCACTAAAGAAACTTCCACCATCGAAGGTTCCTGATGAAATTGTTGGAAGTTCAGAAAACAATTCAAGACCAGAAAATATTACAGCCTTTCCTTGAACAAGAATAGACGCTAGCAAGCGGGATAAACATTAATCAATATTGAATAACCAAAGACTACATAAGATTTAGCACATAAATGGTTCCCACACCACAAACAGATTGAACCAATAATAAAACTCTTCAAATTCAAATCTAATTGGAAGAAATTTCTTGCAAGATGAAGAAAGCATACCTCCATCATCAAATAAAGATGTCAAGATTGCCAGACAGACACATACACTGATATCTTCCCCTGAAAACAGAGAATATGGGAAGATAATAGCAGACACAAATAGCAATCCAAAGAATAAAAAATTAGCACAACATGGAAGCCATGTAATGCAAATGGAAGTCATGATAGTATTCCAAGGGCGTTTATCCTTCATTTAGCACATCTAAGTACTCTCAAAATGGAATTTCACTAGGCAGGCAAGAGCTGTGAAGTCCTTACCATTATTGCAACAAATTAGAAGGGTCTTCCCTTTGCTTAGATTTAACTTTGCAAAGTTCACCGCAGATGGGAGATTATTCAATAAGGAAAAGCGATCAAACTTTGATGTCTGCACAAAAAATTAAAAGTTAGGGGCCCGTTTGATAACTATTTCAATTTTAGTTTGTAGTTTTCATTTTTTGTGCTAGAGTATAAAGGAAAAAGAAGGAGAACAGAAGTGAGAATGAGAGAGAAGATGGGATTGAGAGGGAAGATGAGAGGGGAAGATGGGAGGGAGGAGTAACAAAAGTGAAAACAAAAACAAAAACTAAAAACTGAAATCTATTTAAAATTGTTTTCACTTTCAAGTTTTTGTTTTCACTTTTGCTACTCCTCCCTTCCATCCTGCCCTCTCATCCTCTCTCCCATTCTCACTCTCATTTTCCTCTATACTCTAGCATAAAATATGAAAACTGAAAACTAAAAATGAAATAGTTATCAAAGGGGCCCTAGGGGAATACATGCACAATGAACACGAAAGTACGAATGTTGTCCTGTCATTCTTTTAAACTCACCACCATAGGAAGACGTAGATATACTTTATCGTTCCGAAGAGAGGCAGAGATGGACTCTTGATCACAATTTAGTATACAATCAACTTTAGATGCTGCAGCTGCACCAAATACGGTAAACCAAGGTCAGCCAAATAAAAAGAACAAAAAGAAAAGTGAATGAATTGATGATTAGCTAATGCTACTGACAAAAGCCAGATATCAATGAGAAACAAAAGGGAGAATCAGATTACATAAGAACAAATGCCAAAGGCAGAGAATTGTTCTCTTGCCAGACTATAGATCTGAACCACACATTCAGATAAGAATTATGCGGATCAATAGTCGAGATTAAAAGTTTGACAAAGTAAGCATCTTATGTTGCCAGAGCAAGAGAACCTTACTCTAACAAGTAATGTCTGTATAAGATGACCATAAAATTCATATGCTCATAAGAGTTTGCTTGTATGAAGTGATGTGGTTGGATTTCGGATGCTAACAAAATATAGGAGCTCTTAATTGAGCGTACCAGTTTGAGATTTGCCAACAGCAAGACTTGTTGAACCCAGCCAACATATAGTACAATCTTCATCAGAAGAATTGAGATCAATATTTATGGTTGAAATATCTAAAGGCAACATTGAGTCATCGTGAAAACAATGAACTGAGTTTTCTACCAACTTGGAGGCCTTGACAGTGACCTGAGGAGCAATTTGTCCCCTTCGAGCGCGATACACTCGATCCTTTTCGACTATATCAGCTACCATCTGATTACACAAAACAGGTCCTGCATTTATAATTTCATAGGCATGGTTCCAGAAGAGGGTAGGTGTTAAACCCCTAGCCCAGCTTTCTTCATCATCACCGGCTCCCGCTATGTAATTCCAGCTAAATTCTGAACTAGTCCTGTGTTGTTGTACAACACCATTAGAGGCAGAGGCAGAAACAAGAATGATTGGTGTGAAATCCCATGAATCGTGGTCCGGAACTTCGTTCAACCAAATGACAGTCTTTTGTGATATCCATAGAGGGCGTAGCGGCTTTTTCAATAAAGAAGCAAGAGAGGCAATGTCAGCTCCACTGGCTTCCAACTGTCGGGTCCATTCGTCTATGCGATCCTCAATCGAAGCTTTCTCTGTTTCAGAAACCCAAAGAGGAAGATGCAAGGAACAATCCCAATCAACACTGGTCTGTCTTGTATCTTCACAATGTTGTCCATCAGAAGTACTTGCCTCCTGATTATAAGCAAGGAAAGTTAAAGAAAAAGTCATGATTTTGACAACCATATGTATACAACTTGGGCAATAATGATACGTCAGAATATATAAGTTATTTATCAGAATTGCTCAAAGAAACCGAGAAAACTGACCCAATTCATCACACTTCAATCCAATTAGTATAAGATTGAAATTTTGTGAAAACATATCAAACTCTGGCTTCACAGAGCAACCAGAGTTGCAAACAACACTACAGTTGGATTCTTTCTTTCTGTTTTCTTCTGTTTTTTGGTTTTCAACTCACCCCATCATTGAACAGAGCAGATTGACGCATTTTATTCAAATGGTTAGAAATAGATCGGTTCAAAACGCAGGTCCAAATGGGTATCGTCTTCGACATGCTATCTGGAAACCTCTTCCCTCTCCGAGTTGCATCCACAATAAAGCACCCTCCTTTCTGTCCTACCCAATTCAACAACAAAAAACCCAAAATCAAAACAAACAGACAAACAAAAAAAACCAGAGAGAAGAGAAAGTTAAGCAAACATTTAAACATGATAGTCGTATGTTGTACCTGCAAGTTGAGCGACGTGGAGGTTGAGGCGAGAGGTGTTGAAGGACCAGTTATTGTTGTGGCCGTCAGTGGATTTGAAGTAGCAAGTAGAGTGGAACTTGGAAGAGTACCAGAGGCCACATCGAAGATTAGCGAGGAGAGGGAGGTCGGGCCAAAGCTGCAAGATTTCGCCGACGAAGATGGAGTCGTCGTAGATTGATTTAAGGGCGTTGTAGAGGGTGTTTTCCCTCCGCTTTATCGTCCTCGCCGCCCTGTATATGCTCAGCTGCTTCGTGTCGTCGTCTTCCATTGAACTCTGAAACTTCGACTCTTTCTTTTCACTCAAAAAATTGAAATAATTAAAAACAATGAAAGAAACTTGGGAGTGTTCTGTTGGAAACTGGGTTTTTTTATTTTTGTCGAAACAGCGGTGGTTGCGAGTTACAGAGTTACAAGTTGCGGCTCCCGAAAGTGGAAAGTGGAAATTCAATAGGTTGTTTTACTTTTACTTTTCTCAATCTAAATACGGTGTCGTGTCGTACGTTAGTCATAGGAGGATGTACATAATGCCAGTTTGCACGTGTGCGGTCGTTTATGTTTTTTTACCATGACTAGTAATCAAGTACAATTGTGTCTCTGACTAAAAGAACAGTAAAAAGGTTCTCAAATTGGATAAAGAATCACTGAATGTTAAAAATAAAATAAATACCTATTTTCTTTTATGTTTTTTTTTACCATGATTAGTAAAGGACAGTTATTGAATTTCAGCCCACCCCAAGCTGCAAGGCTAGTTCCCTCCCAACCCATTATATTGTTTGTCAACTTTGCATAAGTTAATTTAGCTCACACCTCAATAATTCACAACCCAACACATTCAACAATAACAACAACAACAAAAAAAAGGAAGAAGAAATCATTTGTGTGTGTGAGAAAACGGCATTGACTTGCAGAGCAGAGGTCTTGAGTTCGAACCCCCTGACTATCGCTTGTACTAAAAAAAGGAAGAAGAAAGTTTTAACTTGATCAGAAATTCACACACCCCAATAGAGTTTACATTCATGAAGAATCTTGGCCTCTACACAACGGTTGTGAAGACTCAAGATTAGGACCAACAATCTATAGAGGAATTTTCTTTTACACATTTTTTACCACAACCTCCAGTGAATGACGAGTGATAAATCTCAGATTGGCTTTTAAGAATTTCTGCTTTTGCTTTTGGTTGTATTCTTCAATACTCCTGTAGAGACAGATGATGCTGGATTGATGGCCTTTCTTATTTTGAAGATGTTCCAAGCAGTGTTTGTACAATGCCCTGCTGTTGCAAACACATGCTCAGTTGCCTCCCCTGCACTTTCCCCAAACCTAATACCAAAATCCAAGTCAAATATACCAAACTTCAACAATAATCTTCAAGACCCTTCAATTGTATATATATCTATCTTTGCCATGAATTATTACCTGTTGCTGACCATTCTAGTAGCAGCACCAGAGGTAGCAGAAAGAGCTTGCTTCTCTGCAACTTCAGCTGCATCCAAAATCTTATCTGCAGTTTTGCAGGATGGACCATTTTAGTATGTAAATATTGTTGTGACTTTGACAATGTAAAGAATGTAATATGAGTTTGATCAACTTACTGACGGCATCAAGGGAAGCCAAGAGGACCTGTCCTGGAACCATGGCAAAGAATGCCTTCCCTGCCTGGGATTTAACCACAGGTCTCATCACTGATCCGGTCGCAATGCCAACCCCATCAAGCATAGTTTTGCTGAGCTTTGATGTCATCTTTGACAACTTTCTCACACTGAATTAGCAACAAAAAAAGTATATTAACTTGAGGAAAAACCCTTTTATGATCACATATTGTGTTTAATTGGAGGGCTACCGTTTCAAGCTCTTGTTGATTTCACTCTTCTTTTTGGCACCAGAATTACTTCCTTGTTCCTTGACATAACTTTTCTGCTCAACAGGACGAGCCAATGTCACTTCCCCTCCTTTTTGAAGCTGTTTTCATCTCCCATGATCATTCAAATAATTGTTAAACGTTTCCAAGAAATCAACCCAGAGGGTGTTCATTTGATTATACTTTACTCCACCTTACCATATAACTACTTGACTAATTGTAGAAACATGAACTGAAAACAGACCTGATTGATTGATGATACATTTCAGAAACAAATTTTAAAAAAAATTCTTGAAACAATCTTTGTTTTGTTGTTATGTTATGATTAGTACTAATATATGCTGTAGGGTTTTAATGGCAAAAACTGACCTGATTGGTGTAACCATTGCTACACATGAAGATCCCCTTGACAATCTGGCCAGTCCCTCCAGCAATTGCTTTTGCCAACACATTATTGTAGTCATCCATTCTTGGAGCATACTCCTTCCAATCAACACCTTTGTTAGTTTTGGTGGATGTGCTCAAGCCACTAAAGCAAGAGTGCTCTTTCAAAAACGAATCCAGAAAGCCCAAATTGCTTTCATACTGCTCTGGAAAAGTGACACCATAGCTCAGAGGATCACCACCATGCATGGGCAAAGAGAAGAGATAGTGCAAAGCATCAAGCTTTACAACAGGCTCATCTTTTGTCAGGGGCCACTGAAGTTCATCACCAACTTTGATTATGGTGGCCAGAGAAATATTCTCGTCCAAGATGTTCTCAAGGATGAACTCACCGTTTGCAAGTTCTATACTTTCTCCTTCATCCATGAGGTGAACTCTACATCCTGGGATTTGCAGGAGGACTTGTTGTTGGAGATTTTGGGGTTCTTGGTATCGCTGAGCAGCATTTTGATGTTGATTTTGAATTTGATAGGGTGGTGGTTCTATGGGAGATGAGGTTTTGGATGTGGAACTGCGAGAACTGAAGCAACCCATGTTTTGCTGTGGTCACTTTCTTTCTTTGCTGGGAAGGAAACTGTTTTTGTGTTTGTTTTTCAAGGAAAAAAAGTTGTATTGGAATTGATTCCCTTTTCGCAACTTTATTCTATTGCGTGAAGTACTTTGTGCTAAGATAATGTGGCTTTCGGTGGAGGAAAATTTATTAGAGCGGGACAACTGTCTTAACAATAATTTGATTGAAGAAAGATAGTCGGCAAAGGACAGACAAACCTTGCAGACAAGTTTCAAGTTTGAAGTGTGAACCCGATCGTGGGTTCAGACAAGTTTCAGCCTCATCCGTCCTAGAACCCCATGGTACAGTGCTGGGTTGTTATGCTAATGGGTTTATACACTGGGCCTTAATGCAATCTTTTCTCTCCTTTTTTTCGACAAAGCGATATTCAAACTACTCTAATGTACGGGAGAGGAATTGAATTTGGATATAAGAAGTCGAACACACTACCTTGGTCAATTGGCCTAACATGCACATGCCTTAATAATGTAATCTAATTAGTATGGTCCATACCTATGTCCGAATGTTGCAGAACTACAATTGGGCCACCTGCTCCAGGGCCATTAGGCCCATTGTGTACTACTATCATCTACGGGCCACACTATCTCAGCACGAAGGAGAGAGTCCGAGTTATAGACATTCTCCCTCTAAAGATATCTGAGGGCGCGTCCGCCTTTCAAGCTCTCAGTCCACCATCGCCGGAAAATCCACTCCTTAAATCTGCAGGTCTCTCTCTTCATCTTCATCCTTCTATTTACTAATTGCTCGTCGGATTAAAAAAGATAGAAACTTTAAAACAGCTGAAAATTCTAAACACATTTTCATGACCCAAACACTCGGTTGTTTTTCTGAGATCACTTGATGCACTTCTTAGAAAGTTAGTCAACTGCTGGGTTACAAAAATGAAAACCCAAACAATGCCTGCCTTATCCTTGTATGTATATGTACTTGTTTTCTAGCATTCATTGGATTCGATCGTGCAAGGAGCCTGAGTTTGTGTGAAGTTTTACCACATTTCTGATCTGTTCATTTGTTGGTTTTAGAATTCTGATTCAGCAGTCTGAGGAGCTCAGCTTGAGATATGATGATAGCTGCGGTCGCACTGGTTGTGGTTATTCTTCTGGTAGCTTTCATCTTGATCCCACGAGGCCCAAAATATGGTATTTCCTTTTTTTGTCTTTCTTGAAAAGTAAAAATAAAAAGGTCTTATTAGACTAAAAGCTTGAACCTTGATAAATATATCTTCTTCAAGTTTGAGTTGTAAAAAAAAAAAAAAAAATCTTTCTGAATGCAGGGCATACAAAAAAAGTTGATTCAAACGTTACATATGATAAGGTAATTGTATATCTTAATTACACCCAAAGAAAATATTTGTGTTATCTTCATTGTCAGACATGCTTATTGACTTTGCTGCTTCTTTTTTCTTTTCATATGACCTGTTTTCTTTAGCCAGCCAGAATTTACACTAAAGCTGAAGTCTCTTTGCATAATAAGAGAACAGATTGTTGGGTAATTATCAAAGACAAGGTAACATAACGATTTTTCATTTGCTTGGGTCTCTTGTGCTTCTTGTGTATTAACACTTGCATGTTCCTTGTGTAAACAAAAAAAAAAAATTAGGTATATGATGTTACCTCATATGTAGAGGAGCACCCAGGTGGTGATGCCATCTTAGATCATGCTGGGGATGACTCAACTGAAGGATTTTTCGGGTAAGTATTGCTTGTTTTCGTTGTCATTAGATGTTTGGATATAATAATAAGCATGTTTTCTCCATCCATTCCAAAAAAATTACGGTGAAGTCTCACCAACTGATCTTTTCAATTTTTTCACTGGCTGGGTTAATGTATGTGACTGAAAAATATTCTGTGAAGCCTTTGTCCCCCATCTACTTGGGTTTAAGACAAAAGGTTTTAACTTAGTGTCTCGTCAACCCTCCTGTGAGGCCTTGAACTGGCTGCAAGGAAAATAAAATGCAGACAAGATACTGGCAATTGATGTAATGGTTTTCCTCTTAGAATGGCACTACAAACGTGGAAAATGAACTCCTACTTTGACATCTCTCATGCTCTGGCTAATATGTTGTATTCTTACTTTGTGCAAAATTATGTTGTTTATTGGCATCTCCAATGGTGTGATAATAATTACTTGATCTGTAACTTACATAAATAGTTCTGAAACAGGGGAGCTGGAAATTCTTGTTCTCATGAACTCTGTCAAAAACTAAAATTTGCTTGTTCATCCTTTTATCTTCCTAATCATTTACTTATGTTTACATTAGCACATATTTTTGCATTTGCAAAGTTATGGCAGGGATGTTGCTGACATTTTCATGTTGTCTTTACTTTTCATATGGTAGGCCGCAGCATGCTACCCGAGTGTTTGACATGATTAACGACTTTTATATCGGTGATCTGAAGCTGTGACCATTTAGAGTGTAATTTTATATGATCAGTGAGATAATGTACTTTGAGATCTATTCTTCTATTTGAATTTTGTCTTAATTGCAGTATTGTTTCTGTATACACACATTTTCCAGTTGGTTTCAGTATTGCATTTATCACCTGTTAATGGATTTGGTTCATAATAGTCCTAACAGTGAGAAGCTTTTCCATTAAACTGCTGACTAAATTGAATGGGCACCGTGCAGACATACGTTTTAGTTATTAATCTAGTTAATTTTTACAGTTTACATGCCAACTGAATAGAATCACTGACCAAGATGGGATTAACGTATAAGCATAAGAGCATATGAAATCAAAGCTCTACTATCATTTGAATCTCAGCTGTATAAGAATTTAAGTTACATAACTAAAAAAGAAAAAGAGAGTGCAAATTACAAATCAATCAACCGGGACGGGGTGGGGGTTGAGGCTGAAGAATCAAATGGATTGAATGGGGTTTTAAAAAATGAAACTAAAATTTCTAGAGCACTTAAATAAATCAATAATTGAATGGCCAACCAATCTAACCCCAACAAATTTTTCTTCTAGCATTCTCCGTTGCCCATCCGATCTTGAAAGCTGGGCAAACTGATCAAAAGATATGTTTCTTCAAACGCATTACTTTACTACTAGCTATCATATTTCTTGGGCTGACGCCATTGTGCCAAACTTCTGGCCAAAGAGCTGAGGAATGATAATTTTGGAGGAGCTCCTTTCTTTCCTAAATGCTTTCCTCCCAAATCAGTATATACTGGACCCATATCCTTGCTTCGTTCAATCTTGAGTGGAAATATATCAAAAATCATTCAGAAAATACATTGTCTTATAGTTTTTTGCTTTATATATAGGAAAAAGCTAAAGTTCTTAAAGTTAAGAAAGGTCTTAGCCAGCATACCTTGAATATCTTCCCATCCTTTAAGTGATATCGAATACCAGACCAATTTATTGACTGGGTGAAATGTGAACGGAAGGCAGAGATGGGGTATAAAAAATTATCTACTAGAATTGCAATAAATACCTGCCCAATCCAAAACCAGTGCATGCATATTAGAGTACTGGAGTTAAATGGTGATGCAATACAATAATAGACGGCATTCAAGACATACGAACATCCATAATGAAATTCAGAGTCCTTCCACTGTATAGAGAGAGATACTTACAAGTCCCCAGTTGTAAGAAGCAAGTGAGAGTTTAGGTGCCTCTGGTGATAACATGTTGCATAGATGAACTTCTATCCTGGTCAGGTTCCACATTGAAAGAAGTTCGATCAATGTGCATGCAGCCAGGCAGCTTACCAGTTTCAATCCTGGGAAAGGGTGGATGAATGGTTAAAACTCCAAATATTGCATAAATAAGACTCAAAATTAATGGTGCACATGTCCACCTTGAACTTCTAATTCCAGATAGATAGATAGATAGATAGATATA
This sequence comes from Prunus avium, assembly GCF_965620075.1. Classification (NCBI taxonomy): domain Eukaryota; kingdom Viridiplantae; phylum Streptophyta; class Magnoliopsida; order Rosales; family Rosaceae; genus Prunus; species Prunus avium. Next base: position 36,395,748 of record NC_142290.1, on the reverse strand, counting down.
TAGATGGATGGATAATAGATGGGGAATCAAACTTTATCTTGCATACTGATTTTCTGCATAATTATGGTTTAAATCAATGCCACTAACCTACCTAATAAGGAAAACTAGAGTGCTCACCACCAAAAGTAAAGGTTGTTTCCTCGATTGAATACCCCTTAATATACATTCTCAGGGCTGCGGTGATATGAACAACGGCCATTAAGTATGGTGTTACAAATCCCCATGAGAGATAGCAGTGGGTGGTAAACAATGCACGGTTCATTATCCAGTTAACTGTGGTTGTATATGATTCTAATACAAATGTCTGCTTCCTCAAGTAATTCCAATACCTACATTACAAGTCCAAAGATGTAAGTATGAAATATGACATTTTTGGAATTGAACAAGTGTGCATTACGAACCTTGAAAAACTAAGATCACTTGCAAGTGGATGAGGAAACACTGCGACTGGGGGTGACGTGATCAGCCTCTTATGAGCTCCTGGAAAAGGTCAATAACATCAGCAATAATAAATAGCCACTTTAGACCATACTGAACCAAATCATGGAGAAAGCCTTGGATGAAGGTAATGACAGTATCATAAACCTAAGGTTTCAACTTAAAGAATAACCAAATCCCAGGAGAACATGGTACAATGTAATCTGACAAGATCAGTGGCATAGAAAACATCAATGAGTATATTACCGGCTATAGCTGCAAGAGTCATATCATCCGAGTAACCACCATTTTTAAGTCCTGTGACCACGCCATAGCGATCAAGTCTAAAATCATCTGCATGCATCTGCAAACAATTTAAAGCAGTTAAAAAAGCATGTTGATTTATGGTGCACACAGGACTTTAAGAAGGTAACTGCTACTTACCATCATGCACCCTCCCCACAGAAAGAATGTCCTTCCACCAGTAGCAAAGCCCATTGAGCAAGGCTGCAGACAAAACAAATTCCAGATAACTAGGAGTCAGACTACAATGAAGATATATAGTATAGGAAGCTTAAGATAAAATACAAGAAATAACTACTAAATGTCACTTTTATCTAACCCTACTGCATACACACAGATGCCATCACATGTACAGAAGATCAATTGCATAAGCATTAGTAAACAAAGTTCCCACACAATCACTTGGCCTCTAAAATTTCAAGAGAAAACATGAACTAAGACTACAAGAGAAGTAAAAACATTGGTTCTAAGGTTGAAAGCATTGGTTCATTTGTTGGTCATAAATTATATACACGTGTACCAACATTAAATTACAGATACGTGTATATGACAAATTCTGGGGGACAAGTAGGTACCATATGATATTCATAAATGCAGTAACTCCCTAAGCTTCCCGATGGCAAATCAAGAGGGTATCCAGTTTGGATAAATATCTGCACGTCATTTCAAACAGAATTAACAGCATAACAGAACCCACAGTTTACAAAACACAGAAGTATAAGATAGGCTGAATATAGTGTCAGCAAACAAAAATCATACGTCAGAATTTTTCTCCATCTCAGCTGTTAGGGCTCCAATTGACCCAGGGTGAAGCCTGACATCATCATCCAAAAATAATACATACTTGCTGTCTTTGTGCATTTTCTCCACTCCAACCTGCGAAAGGACATTACGATCTAGTAACTGACATGATTAGTCACTAGAGAATCACATGCTTCAAAGTTCAAACCATGTATGCAGGAAGTTTAAACAAGAATAGGCAATAAGTCTCAATCTCAGATTTCGAGATCTGATTGTAAGTGCAGCTTTCCTTTGCCTTCTACATGAATCCCCAAAGGAATTATTAAACAATCAGTCTGACGCATTATATAGTCTAGACATATAACCCTACACTATTAACACTGAGTAACAAATTTATATTCCTGTATTCCATAAAGAAAAGCATCTCAGCATAGAGAACAATTATAGACACAGGATTGTATGATAAAATAAAATGCAAATTGCGTAAAACCTTGCTATTGCACTAGCATAGTAGGAAAGCTGGCATTACCAGATACATACCAATTGGTTGTGAATTTTCTGACTACAGGTTGTTGAAAGGCCAGCTACAACAACCTTAGCATCAACCTCATCCTGTAAGGGAACCATGGTAAACAAGTAAGCAGTTAAAATAGATCACATAGGCACATATGTAAGCACAAGGATATTTGTAACAATGTTATGTTTCAACAAACAGCACTTTCAAAAAATATCCAGAAGGGATAAAGTTTTGCTTCCAAGCATATGCTATATGATTTTGTCCTGGATATACTTTTTTTTTTCTTCTGAACATTAAGCTAATTTACATTTAAAAAACTGCGAGTTATTATACCTTAAGCTCAGATAGTAACATAGATACCGCACGGTATGCAGGGTCGTCGGTACTTTCCACAATAAAAAGAAATTCTAAGGGACCACCATAGAGAGAAGTGATCTGTTTTCATTAACAAAACGAAACCATGAACAGTCAAAACCATATTGAAGGGAAAACCCTGAATACAAATTTAACATATCAAAAATCAGCTAGCACAAGGATTTCTGCTAGCCACCATCTTTAACTAGAATCTTTTACACTTCACATGATAGCCTAACCATTCAGAAAGTGTCCAACACATTGTAACTGGCTTCAAATCCTTTTTTGTTCCTAAGCAAGAATATATACTCACAAACCAGCCCACACTCTAAAGCAAAGAAGACTCTAGCATCCCTATCGGAAGATTGATCTATGTGTGCAAAACTATAAATCTATAAACAAAAATACTAATGGATACCATGCCTAGTAAACTTAGCTTTAAAAGTAAAAAAATTATTGATGAAGAGCACTATCTATTTACAGGAGCAGAGAAATGCATTATTCTGACCTGGCTTGTCCAATTGTGTAAATTGTGTTCTCCAAATCCCTTTAAAGGCATAACAACTGATACGCTAGGCAGTTTGAGCTGATTTGAGTGCTCAAGTTCAGTGATATCATGGCAAAGGAAAGCAAAGCTATTTCCACGTTGCATACTATCTTTCATCCTTTTAATCTCTCTATTCCTGATAAGGGAAACAGAACGAAAACGAAAAACGTTGATCATCAAGCACAGATTGGCAGTTTAACATTGAATGAGCATAGAGGTCATGCCAGTGGTTGATACTACACTGAAGTCAACTATTCATTCAAATACCTGACATAAGCTGCACAAGCCCATCCGAAAGCAAGTATCAAACAGATTAGACATCCCTACAGCACCAATAAAGAAATTAGATATGTGTAAGTATAACCCACCAAAAGGAAGTATAGCTAACTATTTTAGTCTAAATATTGTAATGATATTTAACTTCCAAATTTCGGAGCCCAAAAGAGTCTAATTGGAACTTCCTAAAGGGAAAGTCATATTTCAATTAGAAAATAAAATACATAATCACCTAAGCTATTGAGAAATCTAGCAGTAACATAGTCGACTCTAAACACAAAAATCATTAAAATCAGTTTATTTTTTAGTTTTTGACTCATTTTGTGGATTTCTCACTTCTCCATCACCCAGAAATCAAATACTTGACCCAATTATGCAACTAATACTGATTTCACAGAGCAATCGAAAATTACTCCAAATTCATAAAACTGGAAGCTTAATCGTCTGTAATAATAATTAAATAAAAAATAAAAAATGCCGCCATAAACTAAAATAAACGAAATTCAAAAAATCGAATCTGAGGATTGGGGGCAATTTCAGGACCCGAATTTCAATTGTGCCAGGCAATTTAGCCCACTCGCGACACCAAATAGAAATAAAACACAAAGAAATAAACTTTCCGCCGAAATTTCTCGGCAACCAAAAGGACGGGGATCTGAACGGACGAAAAAATCACCAAAGAAAAAAGAAAAGAATAAGAGAAGAGGAAACAAACCTGGATCTGGGCGAAAACTGCTACCGGACTGCAAAAGGCTCTGCTGAGAGAGAAGAGGAACGAATCGACAGGATCCAATGCAGACATTATGCTCCTGCAATTGTCTATATATCTATAATTTATTTATTTAATTATTTATGACTCTCTGTAATTTATGCAAGTCTCTCTCTTTCTCTCAGAGTTGCGTGCGTTTTGCTCGGTAGAGTTAGAGGAAGGAGACACAGATGGCGAGGAGAGAAGCCGCAGACATTCTCTCAGATCGCCATGGCCGATGAAGTCGAACAGCGTCGATAAACGCAACGGAGAGAGAGAGAGAGAGAGAGAGAGAGAAGGAAAGGGGGTTAGAGTGAGAGAGAGCGCGTAATTTTATATTTCGAAGACAGGGAAGGAGGCTAATTGGCTCTCTGTCTCTGGAGGCTGGCTGGCTGGGCCTCATTGACCACACAACACACAGACACAGCAAAATCCCCTGTGGTCTTTTGCTGGCTTATTCCTTTTTTAAGGTTGCGAAAAGACTCAAATGTCCGTAGAGAGACCGTTACAATAATGCACATGTTGGTTATTTATAGGTATTAACAAAAACATAAAACCATTTCAATTTCAATTTCAATTTCCCTGTCAGAAATTGAGAAAAAAAGGGCGCGTGAGGTGTCGTCGTGTCAACAAGGGAAGATGCTTCCTTTATGATCCGAATCTCCAATGCGCTGTCATTTTAATGAACACTGTTTTGCGTCGCGTATCCTTATTACAATTCACTCTCATTTTGTTTGCTAATTCCACGCCTCAATCAATGTTTTCTTACTTCCCTTTTGGTTGCGGAGGAAATTCAGAAATAAAAAGAAGGAAATTTCGTAATTGATTTTGTTTCTTATATATGGTTCTCAATCTACATAATTCGTACATAAGACATCATCAAGTAGAGGTATCTACCACTAAAAGACGGCTAGTTAATAGTAATTAATATAGTTTGGTTGCCGAAAAAAATTAACTTCATTACGTCGCCCGTTAATGCAGTAGATAGAAAACCTAGTTATGACACTTCAGTTATCAAATTTATGACATCAGGTGTAACGGTAATGTTCTTTAATCACTTCAACTATAAGTTTTTTCTCCAACAAGAGGAGATTTCAAATTTGTTTCTTTTAGTTTCGAACTAGTGGATCCCCCCACAAGTAAAAGAAATTAGTAAGTGCCGTGACTCAAAAGAAAATACCTGGCCATGACAAGATGCGTAAGATGCTACAAGAATTTCGACCAGAAAAAAAATATGCTACAAGAATATTCCATTTGTATTTGAATAAATGCATATCTGACTAGGAAGAAGAATTATATTATTTATAAATTATATAGCAACTTAATTATTGATTAGACCAGAGTTCATTTTTATGGGGCCACAAAACAAACGGCATATGATTGTTGGGTGTGTTTACAAACACCATCATCTTGTGGTCACATGGTGAAGGCGGGTTACAACTTACAAGTACAACTTGATCACAGAAAAGTTATGTTTCTCGTGCATCTTCATCATGGATGAGTGGTTGACTTTGGGAAATTCAGCTTCAATTCAAATCATCTGCTTTCACTTCTTCTATTTGACATTGCCACTTAATATTGAGAGGAATTCGAATACAGAATTTCAAGTGCATGAGTAATAGCTCTTAACCACTTAAGCTATAAGTCCTTTGCATATCGAGATTAATTATTAAGAGAGTGGAAATTGTGGAGCCAGTTGTATAAAAACTGACTGTCAATGGGCTGGTTACCTTAATATGCTAAGGAAAGGCAGCTGGGAGAGGGACCATATAAATAAGCATGGTGTTGCTAGCTTTGGAGCCGATTGACCATGTTGATGGATGTATAATTAACGTGGGAAGGAACAATTTTTATTTTTTATTTTCTGAGATAATGAATGGCGTGGAAAGTGCAGTTCCTTTATCACACGCATCATATAACAATGAAGCCTCAGAAAATGACTTTGAAAAAGGAAGAATTCAAATTGGCTTTGCCAATGCCAAGGATGGGCAAACATCAAAGAAAAATGAAATGCACGAAGAATCAAAGAAAAATGGGCACCCTTTCAAACCACATAACGTATGCTCCAAACCAACTATATATAGGTGATTCCGCCCCTTTGCATTCAAGTTGGTTAGGGCAATGAGCATGCTATCGCTTGTATTAAAAGAACACATTTTTTTTATATGTAGGGCCTACACTTAGCTATCAATACTGCAATCAGCAATGCAAAGCAAACCATACTTCCATATAATCATGCATTAACATGAGAATACCAAGCTCACAAATACGAGGAAAATGGACGTGTTTTTTTTTATAATGGTAAGTTGCAGGAAAGATGACAGCAGCAGTTTCATAACACAGCATCGACGATGATTAGTTGCTGTTGCTAAGTTTTTTACTTCCAAATACTAGTAATAGCATCCACATATATCAGTAGTATGAACTGTGATGAGAACAATTTAATGAAAATCAAAATTGTAAACCTACTCCCTGTTTTAGATAAAGCTCTAAAAAGTGCTAATATAGCTTACAATGTTTATGATGAAAGAGCATTATCCTATTTTAATAGGCTACTTTAAATGAAGAACTCTGGGGCAACAAAATCAGTTAAGTGTCTATAGAATCTCACTCAAGTTCGCCAGTCTGCTGATTAACCACATGACCATCTTTCTCGTTATTGTTTCCCGTTAAGTGATGAAGAAGCACACCAGCTGCAACGCTGACATTTAAGCTCTCCACAGCCAAAAATGATTGGAACTCTTCAGCTGAGCACCCATGACTCACTTCCCCAGTTTCAATATCATCAGCTCCACCAGCACTTACATCCACAGGAATATTTCCAGGGATTCTAATCAAATCAGTGCAAGATTTTTCCACCAAAGGCCTCAACCCGGTGCCCTCACTGCCCAGAACAAGAATTGTTGGCACACTAGGCACAACCTCGTTCAACGGTATAGCTCTGGAAGAAACAGAACCTCCAAGAACTCGCCAACCATTTTCAGCCGAGGATGTTAGGAACTGCATCATATTCTTGCAGTATCTCAACTCCATTAGCTCAAGTGAGCCTGCACTTGCTTTGCTCACAACACCACTAAGCGGGGCTGAATTCTTGGCACATAACACCACCCCTGAAGCTCCAAAGAAGTAAGAAGACCTGATGATTGCCCCCAAATTCTGAGGATCTGTAACCTCATCCAAAGCAACCCAAAGAGAACACTTATCTTCCTCAACTGAAACAGGGTCCAATTCCTTAATTTTTACCATCTCCAATGGAGAAGCATCTAGCACCAGACCCTGATGAGGTCGATTATCAGTAGCCATATTAAGATCATGCTTGGACACATCCTTTACGCTTAATCCAAGCTTATCAGCCATTATTAAAATTCTCTCAAATCCCTTCTTGTCCTTCTTCTTCCTATTATTTTTGCTCAAATCCAATCCTTCTTGAATATACAATGCATAAAATTCTCTTCTTCCAGCCGACAAAGCGGCCAAAACTGGACCAACGCCATAAACACCTTGGCCAATCATCCTAGGCACAGACGATTCTGTAGCCTCTTTCCATGTCTTCTTACCCCAATCTTCCTGCCTATTCCACCTTCGAAACTCAGGTCTCTCACGTCCAGATTTAACATCTTCCATTCCCCTGAACTTGTTTTGAATACGATCCCACCTTGGATCATCAACAGCCTCCATTTCTTCTTCTTTTTCATCTCCTTCTGTCTCTGCTTCCTCCAATCTTTTCTCCCTCCCGCGGTAATCACTTTGCCGATCATGTGCCATACTTACCATTCCAGTTCTACTTTCTTTTCTCCCCCGTTCTGATGGGCCACTTCTCCTAACATAAGTTTCCGCTGACACCTCCCAAGAAGAACGACCAGCTTTCGTCTTTGGTTCTTCCTCTAACCTCTTTGCTGATTTGTCCCAAGAGGACTTACTACTGTCTCCATCCAAGCTCCTTGCTGATTCTCCCCAAGAAGCATTATCATTAACTTCCTCTAACCTCTTAGCAGATTCCTCCCAAGAAGAAATAGATGTCTTAGCAGTAGTTGCTTTCTCCAATCCTTTTGCTCCCTTGGCTTTGTCTGCCGGCAACCACGGGAGTCTTTTACCAGCTCTTGCCACACTACTCCCTCCATTAACTTTCTGACCAGACCAACTCGAAAAAGCTCTGCCTCTTATCAAAAGCCAATTCTGTGTGGCATTTCTAAGCCTGAATCCGCTAGAGACGCTTCTGGGTTTTGCAAGAACGGCACTTTCTAGCATCTTAAAACGGGAATCGGTTGAAAAATGAACCAAACGGGACATCCCATACATTTTCTGACCAGACCCACATGAAGGTTTAGTGAGCCTCCCCCAACTAAGGTTTAGTGGGGGTTTTGGAAGAGAACCAATTTGTAAAGATTGGGGCTTTGAGGTGGGTCTTGAACAAATTCTTAAAGCCAAGGGAAATGCTTGGCCCTTTGTTAAACTAGTGGACATTATTGCATTCACTTAACTTCAAAATCAGAAAACCGAATTCGAAAGCATAAAACAGGATATAGAGAAAGAACCAAACTTAAATTAGAAGCAATATCTGAAGAAAGTATAGGGCTTTTGATTCTCTGTGTACCTTATCCACAGTCCATGCCTCATAGTATCGCTGAGCTGCTCCACTCCGAAGCTTACTGAGGAAGATGAATGAGCATTAGACCGACTGCGATGGCGGGGAGGTTAAAACGACAACCTTGGAAGATAAGATACTCTATTGTTTTAACGACGTCGTTGCCCTAGGACATCCGAGTTGAACCAACCCGTGTGCCGACCCGACTGACTTTGGTTTGAGCTAAGTGACTGAAATACCCTTTCCATGCTCTCACCTTTTTTTTTTTTTAATTTGATGACTGCTTCCCACCTTTTTTGATTGAATACTGCTTGCTTCCTTCACCGGAAGAAGACCATACAAATCATAGTTTGGTTTGACACATGTGAAAAAATAAGTTATTAAAAACACAAAAAGATAAATTTCTACACGCATATCATATTATCATTTGATAAAAATTTAGGAGCTCTTATTTACAGGAGAAGCAGGAGAAGGAGGGAAGTATTTTCCTTTATGATTTATTGTTTTTCACTTTTTTGTTTGATTATTTTTGGAGGTTTATTTACAGTATTTATCATGTTTATTAGAGACATCGGAAACAAGAAGTGAAATATAATATACTTGTTATAAATGTAGGTAAATATTGTTGATTGAGTAGATGAACGATCGTCTATAAATTGGAGTATAAAGGAAACAATATTATCAATTGCAGTGTCATAAAAGTAAATACAATCTCTCTCATATTATGTGATAATCTTATACATTTATAAATACAACAGAAACATATCTCCAGCAATTCAAAGAAAACTTGATTTCATATCTAAGCATATATGATTCGACTATGCCATAGAGACATTCTCCATCTGTACTTTCAAGCGTCAACTGGAGAAGATATCACCCAACAACCATAGCAAATCAGAAGTAGACAACTTTTTATTTCTTTCTTTAAGAACTTGTGGTCCAGGTTTGAAAACAATTTGCATTAGATGACAATATAGAAAGAACCTAGGATTAGATTAAGAAAAACTAATCCAGATACTCAATAACAACAACGTCAACGTGGTAGCAAAGAATATATATTTTAACTAAGTACCCTCAACCCCCGGGGCCTTTTGCCCAGACTCTCTGCGGTGGTGTAGAAATAAGAAAATGAAACTACACCCGAAGGACAAACATACACCTCTAAAAGAAACAAACCCTAAATCAGAAAATAAAAACAATATTTTGCATTGAATTTACTTGACTTGACCGATGAATTCAAAAACTGTTTGGGAGTTGGATTAAAGGCAATATATCTAAAATCTTACAGCAATAAATTTTACAGACAAAACCTCTTCAAAACCCAACAAAATCCATAAAGGAAATCATCCCTATTTCTTGTAGTTGGTGGATGGTGCAGAATGGTTGTTGGTTGTCTTGAATGGTCTTCGTCCTAAATTTAAAGCCAAGAAAAGGGAACACCACAAACAATTAATGCAGCAACACAAATTCTATGAAATTAATAAGACAAATGCTAGCAATAACTATAATTACTGATTAAACCAACCATAAAAAAAAGTATCAGATGATGATGGATGACGATGACCTAGGCAAAATGATGGCCTTGAGAGGGTTCTTCATAACAACAGTAAAAGCGAATGTCTCAGTCGGGTCGGGTGGGGCATCCGGAACCGGCAACCATTTGAAAGCCTGCACCATCCGAGCAAGCAGCAAGTTTACATGCAAAGTGCCCAAAGTCCACGCTGGGCATATCCGCCTGCCCGCCCCAAACGGTACCATCTTCACTCCTTTGGTCCCGGTGACGTCCACGTCAACCCCGTCGCCCTCCAAGAACCTCTCGGGTCGGAACTTACCCGGATCCTTCCACAGATCCGGATCCTCAGTGACCCATGCAGTGTAAAACTCCACACTTGCATCCGCCGGGACGGTGTACCCTCCGAGCTCCGTCTCCTTCACCGCCGCGTGCGACAGGACGAAGTGGCTCGGCGGGTGTCTCCGAAACGTTTCCTTAACCACCGCAGAAAGATAGCTCATTTTTTCAACGTCACTTTCAGTCACCTCCTCCTTCCCTACACAGTCAACAATCTCATTGTAAAGCTTTTGTTGGATTCCTTGGTTCATCACCAAATGGAGCAAAGCCCACTCCAGCGTCGTGGCGCTCGTATCCGTCCCGGCATTGATGACCTCCGAGCAAAGCGTGACAAGCTCTTCCTCTCCCAACCGTTGAGCTCTTCCAGGCACCACCAGCTCAAACAAGGAGTCAATATACGCAGCGCCCTTGGGGCTCATCATATTACCATCACTACTTTGATTAGCTTGAACAAATGTTTTTCTGTTTCTTATGAGTGGAACCAAACACGCCATTTGCCGCCTCCTCAGCTCCTTAGCTTCTCTCACCTGCCGGCCGAACAACGGAGTGAGGACTGGCAGGAAGTCCGGGAGCTTCGGTGTGGTCATCATCATAACTTCCTTTAAAACGGTCTCAATCGTTTTGATTTTCTCCTCGGAGATTTTAGCCCCGAAGCACAAGCATATGAGGATGCTGCAGATAGTGAGCCTGCAGTTGCTGATGACGTGGACAACGCCGCCGTTGCTGTCGGCAGCCGCCTCGGATTTGAGCCTGTCCATATGGGAGTGGATGGCCCAGTTTCGGATCCAACTGCACTGCCTAATCCTGGCCGGGCTGATCAACTCGGTGACGAAGTTTCGGCGCAAGGTGCGCCAGACAGGGCCGTACTCAGCGGAGTTGATGGCGCACTTGCCGACGCTGAAGATGAGGCGGATGGGGGAGTCAGCGGGGCGGCTTGCGAACTCGGGACCTCTCTGGACGAGGCCTTCGTGGATGAGATCAGAGCTGGTGACGATGATGAGAGTGCGTTGCCCCATTTGCATGCTGAAGATGGGACCATATTTTGCACGTAAATCACGGACTACATAGATGAAGGGCCGACGCTGGAGGATGACTTGGATCAGGTTTCCCACCACTGGCCACCCTGGCGGCCCTGGGGGCAGGTTCCTCCGTCCTCCCCCGGTGACCGACCAGTAGCGCCACCAGAGCCGGAGAAACACGAGCCCCAAACACAGGAACAAGAGGTCCATTATCATCTCCATAGATCACTACGTAGCTTAGCTGCTTAGCTATATATGCAATATATTTAACAAATAAAAAACAACAACATAATCAGCTCGACCAATAAATGTAATGACTTTAGACGACGTACATATCATCAAGTCTCATGCAACATGTGACACCCTTCACTTCTCACCCAAAACAACTCTATATATATATAGATCTAGAGAGCAACTTCTCAGTAGCCAAAAACATATAAAAACAAAAAACTCAAAGAAATAAATGAAATATAAACCTCCTGAAACGAAGAAAAGCGCTAAATGGAGCAACTGAGGAAAATAAATGAAGAGAAGAAGAATATCACAAGTTTGTAACACACAGCAAGAAAAAGCAAAAGCTGTAAAACACAGCGTCCTAAAATCAAAGAAAAGCTTATGACGCTTAAAGCAAAAACTACGAGAGAGAGAGATATATGAGCTTGAAGTTGCAGTCTAGATACCTTTGGCGCAGCGCAGGAGCTCAATTTTGGAGCACGTACACACTCTCTCTCCTGTTAAAAGCAGGTTTATTTTCTCCCTTCTTTGTGAATCAAGACCATAGAAGACTAGTTAGCAGTCCATCTCATAATATCTAGGATTTGTATGGTTTGTTGGAGATCATAAATGGAGTTTCACCTACTCATTTTACGCCACCTGCTGCTGGCATCAGCTGGTCAATCTCCTCCTCGTGTTCTTCTGCGATTGCGTCCTCCCTTTTCTGACAGCAATGAATTCCATTGGTTGGGCTGGTGAAAGTGTCATTACTTAGGGCATCCCCAAATGGGGCTCTAAAATGGTGGATAAAGTCTTATTTAGAGCTCATATGAAATATTCCGTACTCTAAAGGTATTTTTTTTCATAATGAAGGCTCTATACTTGGATCCTATATTTAAATATTTATGATGTATTTTGATTTATGCTTGTTTTTAAACTTATATTATGTTCATGTATTTTATGCGATGTTAGTTGTTGTTTTTTTTTTTTCATTTATTATCATTTTAACAACAAAATAATCAAATTTATATGAGATTCCGGAACAACAAATACATATCATTAAGACTTTAATTTGTTTGGTAATTGCATAAATTAGAGATCATTATTATTTTATTATACTCTGGCTTGTGAACTAGTTCCTATATCAGGAGATAAATGTCAGTTTCAGTCAAACAATATGGGTAGAATATTTTCAGATATATTTCATTCTCCGAAATGAGGTATTTATAATACAAGGTTACAAACCCTAGTAGGGTTCAATTAGGAAATAAGTGGAATCCTAATTACATAATATCTATACAAAAGGAAAAAATAAATAAAACTCTAATAGAATAGGATATACTCGCCAACACTCCCCCTCAAGTTGGAGCAAAGACGTCACACATGTCCAACTTGTCAAGCGGGTTGCGAAAGATACTTGTAGAAACAGCTTTCGTAAGAACATCGGCTAACTGATACTCTGAGCGGATGAACGGAAAGGAAACAATCTCCGCATCCAACTTTTCTTTAATGAAATTTCGATCAACCTCCACATGCTTTGTACGATCATGTTGTACCGGGTTATGAGCAATTGCAATCGCAGCCGTATTGTCACAATATAAATCCATGGGTTTCTTAGGCCCAAAACCAAGGTCTCTCAATAATCTCCTCAACCATAGTAACTCAGATACACCATGAGCCATTCCCCGATACTCGGCCTCAGCACTAGATCGAGACACCACCTTTTGTTTCTTACTCCTCCACGTAACAAGATTGGCACCAACAAATATAAAATACCCAGATGTCGAGCGCCTATCTGTAACTGAACCTGCCCAATCAGCATTTGTGTACCCTTCCACATCTGTATGACCTTACTTGGACAAGATCCGTTCTATAGTAATTGTACCTCTGTATCCTTGATTTCTAAGGAGACAGGAATCCCAACCTGGCTCTGATACCAAGTCAAACAATATGGGCAGAATATTTTCTGATATATTTCATTCTCCGAAAGGAGGTATTTATAATACAAGGTTACAAACCCTAGTAGGGTTTAATTAGGAAATAAGTGGAATCCTAATTACATAATATTTATACAAAAGGAAAAAATAAATAAAACCCTAATAGAATAGGATATACTCGCCAACAATTTCATGCTCACATTACATTAATGTGAAATCGGTTAGTTCGAAAGATTCACTCTTCATATCAATTCCAATGCTAATGCTCTGGTTTTGGGATAGGTGGTGATGTCTTGTTTATCTTCTTTTTATTTTCTTCGCCAAATTTAGGAAGGAAATGGCTTTTCTCACACACTACTAATGTGTCGTTTATCAGTTTGGAAAAAATTTCAATAATTTTTCATATTTGATATAAAAATCGAAGATGGGTTGCATAACTGCAGATCCATGGGCCCATTTGGTTGTTGGGTTTGTGTCAAAACCCAAACTTTGGCGGGTCATGCCTCTTGGCCAATTGGAGAACCCGCCACCTTGCTCTCTAACATCAACCGTTGATTTTCTATGAACAAAAATGAGAACCGCAAAGTCACCGTCCGCTTAGACAAAATGAGATAATGCGATGACAATCAAAATAGTCAAACACATTTCACTTCCACTCCTTCGCCCACTCTCTCACTTTACCGGTCTCTCCCGCCTCTGCCTCCGCCGTTCGATGGCCACCGCCACGTCATCCGACTCCACCGTGACCCCATCAAACACCCGGGTCGGGTGGATCGGCACCGGCGTTATGGGCCGGTCCATGTGCACCCACCTCCTCAAAGCCGGCTACTCCCTCACTGTCTTCAACCGCACCCTCTCCAAGGCCCAGCCCCTCGTCGACCTCGGAGCCCACCTGGCCCACTCCCCCAACGCTGTCGCCTCCCAATCCGACGTCGTCTTCTCCATCGTCGGCTACCCCTCCGACGTCCGCTCCGTCCTCCTGGACCCCACCACCGGGGCCCTCTCGGGCCTCCGACCCGCTGGCATCCTCGTGGACATGACCACATCCGAACCCTCCCTCGCCATCGAGATTTCCTCGGCCGCCGCCGCCAAATCCTGCTTCTCAGTCGACGCTCCCGTCACTGGCGGTGACGTCGGGGCCAAAAGCGGAACTCTGGCGATCCTCGCCGGCGGGGATGAAAACGTCGTCCTCAAGCTGACACCTTTATTTGCTCTCATGGGTAAAGTTAATTACATGGGTGGCAGTGGAAAAGGGCAGTTCGCGAAACTATCGAACCAGATAGTCATAGCTTCAACCATGGTGGGTCTGGTGGAAGGCATGGTCTTTGCTCACAAGGCTGGTCTCGATGTGGGTCTGTTCTTAAATGCGATCAAAGTGGGTGCGGCTGGTTCAAAGTCGCTGGATTTGTATGGAGGTAGGATTTTGAAGAGGGATTTCGAGCCGGGATTCTATGTGAACCACTTTGTGAAGGACTTAGGCATTTGCTTGAAGGAATGCCAGAACATGGGTTTGGCTTTGCCTGGATTGGCTCTGGCTCAGCAGCTTTACTTGTCGTTGAAGGCTCATGGGGAAGGCAATTTGGGTACCCAGGCGCTTATTGTGGCTCTGGAGCGCCTTAATAATGTTTCACTTGAATCTGCCCCTGCAAAATAAAGACTCTCTGCGAGCATTGTTGTATCAATTCTATGGAGGCAAAGGCAATCAATGTGAGTTGGTGTGGGGTTGAATCTTCACCAATTCTTATGTTGTGTCAAATTTGTGGGTTTTACTGACAGAGAAAGTTTAAGAAAAATAAAAGCTTTTAGATGTTAGTATGTTTGGTTCATAAAGTATCAACTCCAGCAATGTGAAAGTAGCCCAGCTATTGATTTCTGAAGGCAAAATGTTGCATTCCCATTTTTATCTTCTAAACTGACTTTTAGATGTTCTCATTATGTTCTAATTGACTTCTTCCCTCCTCCATTTCTCTGTTAGGCACTAATGGATTCCGTTGCTTCAACTATCAGCTAGTCTGATCAGTGAAAACAGAGTCAAAGGCCAAATATGTAGATATTAAGCATTTAGCTGAATTACTATAGACTATACAGGACCTAGATTTGACATGGATCATACATGTTGAGAAATGGATAATTAAGAAACTAAACTGTGTTGGCTGAGTTTGTCACTTTCTGTATGATTCATTTTCTTCTCTTGGTTACGGGGTTGGTTGTTTTTGTTGGTTTTAGAATTGCTCTCTTTTGTGGAAGAAATTTGTTTTTTTTTCTCTCTTTTTGGGTATGGTGGGTTTTTCATCATTCTTCTTTTCAATACTCATTTTGGATTATGGCTGTGTTTATTTGCTAAACTGAGTAAAATCTAATTGAAAATTGTTGTTCATCAATGGTGAAATGCAAGGATTGGAATGAAGGGATTAACCTTCAAAATGAAACTATTTGTTTGGTTTGTTTTTGCAGAACTTTTTTACAACGCGCAAGTAGAATTTGAAATTGGTAAAGAAGAGTGCTCTTCTAGTGGGATTCTAGGTGATTAACATGTCCTCAAAGCAAGTCATAAATAGAAAAACGTTGTACAGTCCTGCTTTTGCCCTAGCAGTAGCCATGTCGAATTCGAATGGTTTAGTCGCATGGCATGTCACACGGGACTTTGGCATGTCCTAAAAAACGAATGAGTGATGGCCTTAACTTAATTAGCACAAGAGTATAGTTTTCTTCAGACTTAGACTGAGAATTATACTGAAAGATAATTAATACGTACATTCAGTTATTTCAAAAGCCAAAAAATACCAATTATGTATGAAAAAAAGAGAGAGAAAAACAGAGACCAGAAAAGATGACAATTGCAATTGCTATAACTGATGGTAATCAAAACAAGAAAATACTGAAGTAAACAAATTCTCCCCCCTAGGTGTTACTTGTTATCCAGGCTTTCAACCATAGCCGTTCTCGTATGTGTTTAGTAAAACAAAGTAGTGTTTGATAAGTTGAATATATTTGCGTAGAATGACTATAATCGACTACATAGGTGGAAGGTTGAAGATGGAACTTGGGTATGATTAATAGATATGGATGTAGTTACATATCCTTGGAATTAAGATTGACGGGAAAGCTTAGCTACTGGGGTCTGTTGAAGAATACCAATTATGTATGAAAATTACAAAAGGAAGAATCAGAAAATATGGAAATTGCAATTGCTTTAATTGATAGTAATAAATTCAGAACAATGAAATTACAAAGGAAACAGATTCTCCCTCCCTGGGTGTTACATGTTATCGAAGCTTTTAATCATAGCAGCTCGTATGTTTTGGATGAAGGATCGATATGCCCTAACTTCACCCTTTCAGGGTATACTTCTTCCCTGTGAATGCTTGCAACTTTGGCTCTTCTGACTTGTGAGGGGGCTCTTGCCTGCTGCTGTTGTTTGGGGCAACTTTTGGGGTTGCATTCGTGGGCCGGTTGACATTTGAACCAAACACAAGCTTTCCAGAAAGTTGAACTGAAGCAGAAGCTGATGACTTAGAACCCTTTTTGTTGGTTCTATTTTCACTCTCCAGTTGGCGCTGCTTGAGTTCAGGAGGAGAAGGAACTGCATGTGCAACGGATTGTGTCAAGACCGGTTCTCCATCCAATCGTCTGGCTGAACCAGTAAAGGGACTGAACTTCGCTATCTTTTCAGGTGTCTCTTGTTCGTCTTCATCAGCTTCTTGTGGTCTCTTTATTGGCAGAGTGGATGGTGCTGGCTTCTTTTCAGGCTCCACATAATCAAGAGGAGGGGCAAAATCAACCTCGCAGTCGGTATCAACTATACAGATTGCAGAGGAGGGCTTTGTTTCAATTATGTTGATGTAATACTTCTTACTGTTATAAGGAAGCATGATTGTGTCACCGATGGTTAAACAAGAGTAGCTCCTCAACGCAGTCTCCAGAGCGGCTTTAGGGTTTGAGATATCAAGAAAGTCCTTGGTGTGAGGTTGCAGTTTGACATATGTTCCCTTCCGAAGGCTTTGGCTTTTGACATGAACAAGGTTACCCTCTTGTAAAAGCAGGTTGTGCATCATCCAAGATGGTAAAAATACAAAGCCCTCATCAGCAACAAATTCCAAGACCCCGCAATGAGTAACTCGTCCAGATTCAGAATTGGGATTGTTGAGCTGAAACAGCATAGGGTAGGCCACCTGTGGACCCCAAACAAGGCGATGGAGAGCCGACGGCGGCATTATAATTTTATCACCGTTTTCCGCATGTGGCTTGCCAATTGAGGAGACAGAGTAACAACGATAAAACTGCTCAAAGTCCATCTACACCAAGTTTGCTTGCACTGTCAAAAAAGAAGAAGAAGATTAGTGATATTGATGGATCGTCTTTGATTGAGGTAACTCTAATGGGTTTCTTTTATTGTTATGCCAAGTGTGAGAACAAGTGGACTTATATTTATAAACAATTCAGACCAAAATCCTATCCTTTCAGAATAAGGAAATCCTAATCTCACTGGGACAAAACAGAAATTGAAAATAAAATACATAGAACGAAACTAAAAACGAATCCTAATCTCATTAAACTCGCATGTAACCATAGCCGTTCATAATCCTTTACTTTTTAGCCAAGCATTGGATTATAGCCGTTCATAATCCTCGAAGATTTTGCCCAATCTGATAAGTAGCTATCTCAACGGTGTGATACTAATTGATGCATAAGGAAATCCTTTTTGTTTCGGTGTGAAAACAAGTGCCCTTTTCTATATTTTATAATTTATAGAGATTTCTAGTCTTTTTTGTTTCGGTCTGACCAAATATAGTTCTTTAAGCATAAGGAAATCCAATTTGTGTTAAGGGATTCTGTATTTTTATTTTAACTCAATAAAAACAAAGTAAGAGTCAACGGGGTCTAATCCAGTTAAAAAAGGCATTCATTTGCTAACTAGTTGTCTTAGGTTCAAACTCTTATGACACCTTGGTACGTAGTATGTGTGTGTGTGTGTGAGAAACCTCCTCCCCCTTGTAGCTAGGGCTAGTCAATGGGCCAGGCCAACTTGGTCCAAAATATATTGGGCTTGGGCCAAGCCGGGCTGGGCTTTAATTAAGAGAGAAAATAATGAATCAGGCCGAACTAGGCTTAGACTATCGCTTATATTTAAAAACAAAAACAAAAACAAAGTAGGAACTGAGGGGCCTAAGCAATCAAATCAATCAGGCCCAAACTAATTTGGTGGGCTTCCTCTAGGTGAGTGGTGGTGAGTGGTGACTTTTTTGAGTCAACAAACTTCATACAATATGAAAATAATTTTTCTGAATTCTTTTGGGGTAAAGTTTGCACCTGCACGTGCGAACGTATTAATATCTAAAGAAATTTGTGATTTTATTAAGTTATCAGCAAGGTCCTTGACGCTTGGTTTTCACTCAAAAGCTCACAAGTGATACACGTGAAGTTTGAGTAGAAGAAGAGGGGCAAACAAAAAACTTGCATTTCTTTTTTCCAGCATCTTGGTCCAAGTTGGTTGTTGGCCCTGCACTGCATCTGGATGCATGCTGCTTTTCACTATCAGCTTCTCGAAATAATGCAGTCCATATATTTGACAGACTACAAATCTATTTCCACCAAAACCCATTGATTTGATGTCGTCACTCAACTTTTCTCCAAAGTTCAAAGCCCACATGAATTGAAATTTTGTGCGTCTTCTGGAACTGGAAGAAACAAACGTGAGTGTGTTAGGACAGCAACCCACCCACCTCCTAGGTCCTTGCTTGTTTTCCAATTAATGCCATTTCGTCAAACCTCTGCAACTTTTCTTGTGGAATGTTATTTTTCATTTTTCTCCACTAGCTAAGCACTGATAAGCACTGATGAGCACAATCCTCCACTAATTGACCCAGCATTGACGGCACCTTTTTCCAGGTCAACCATTGACCCAGCAAATGATTTTGAAGTCTCCATCAGAGTGTTTTTCGACATCCTTAAAGGAAATGAACATCCTCTAATTAACTTGTCCTCAAAACCAGTGTTCAAACCGCGGGAACAGACCAACTTCTGAACCTCCATCACAAAATGACTAAACTCACCCAAACATCTTCTCTCCACACCCATCTCTGCTCCCTTCTCTTCCTCCCCCTCCTCCTCATCAACCATGCCAACTCTCAGTCATTGCAAGACCAAGAACAAGCTGTCCTGCTAAAACTGAAGTCATACTTGCAATCTCCACCGTTCCTCAGCCATTGGATTCCATCAACATCAAACACTTCCCACTGTTCCTGGCCTGAGATCACCTGCACAAACAACTCCGTCACCGGATTGTCTCTGGTCAACAAGAACATCACCCTACCAGTTCCACCTTTCATTTGTGATCTCAAGAATCTCACACTCATTGATCTTAACCTCAACTATCTCCCTGGAGAGTTCCCAAAAGCTCTCTACAACTGTTCAAATCTACAGTACTTGAACCTCTCTCAAAACTCATTTGTTGGCAAGATTCCTGATGATATCGACAGCTTGCCTCGGCTTCAATACCTTGAGCTTGCCGGTAACTACTTTTCTGGTGACATACCCGCGGCTATTGGGCGGTTACAAGAGCTCAGGAACCTGCAGCTGCATATGAACAGCTTTAATGGTTCCGTGCCACCAGAAATAGGTAACTTGTCCAATCTTAAACACCTAAATCTCTCTTACAATACAAATCTTGTGCCATGGAATCTGCCTTCCAATTTCACCAAGTTGAAAAACTTGAAGAATTTATATATACGCCAGTCGAATTTGACTGGAGAACTCCCCGGAACACTTGGAGAAATGGCAGCACTGGAAGAATTGGATTTGGCATACAACAGTTTAAATGGGACAATCCCAAGTGGTTTGTTTCTGTTGAAGAATTTGAGTATAATCTATCTCTTCACGAACAGCCTGTCTGGCGATGTACCTCAAGTGGTTGAAGCATTGAACTTGAGTATTATTGATATTTCTGAAAACGATTTAACAGGGCCAATACCAGAAGATTATGGAAACCTCACCAAGTTAACAGAGTTAGCTTTGTTTTTAAATGGTTTTTCTGGTGCGGTTCCAGCAAGCATTGGCCGTCTACCAAATCTCAAACAGTTCAGAGTGTTCATCAATAATTTGTCTGGAACATTGCCTCCAGACTTTGGAAGGTATTCAGAGCTTGAAGGGTTTGAGGTTTCGGGGAATAGGCTCACTGGCAAACTGCCAGACCATTTGTGCAATTGGGGTAAGCTGTCAACACTTGTAGCTTATGAGAACAATCTCACTGGGGAGTTACCAAGCTCTCTTGGAAATTGCACTAGTTTAACAGAAGTGAAGGTTTATGATAATGGATTGTCTGGGAACATTCCTAGTGGCATGTGGACAGCACCAAACTTGGGTCAGGTGCTGATGAGCAACAACTCTCTTACCGGTGAGCTTCCTGAGAAAATATCTCGGAATCTTACACGGCTGGAGATCAGAGATAACAGACTTTCAGGTAACATTCCAACCGGGGTGTCATCCTGGAACTTGAAGGTTTTTGACGCCGGTAATAACCTTTTTAACGGTACTATCCCTCAGGAACTTACTGCTCTTCCTAGCTTAATCACTCTTTCTCTTGATCAGAATCAGCTTACTGGCTTCCTTCCATCAGAGATTATATCATGGAAATCACTCAACACTCTTAATTTCAGTCGAAATCAACTCTCTGGACCAATTCCAGCGGGACTTGGTCTTCTACCAGTCCTTACTGCACTGGACCTTTCAGAAAATCAACTTTCTGACCAAATTCCAGCTCAACTTGGGCATCTGAAGCTCATCAACTTCAATCTCTCTTCCAATCACCTATCTGGGAAGATTCCAATTGAATTTGAAAATCCTGCTTATGACGGAAGCTTCTTGGACAATCAAGGTCTCTGTGCAACTAGCCCCTCGGCAAAACTCAGCATATGTAATTCTCAACCTCGAAAGTCCAGCAAAATTTCCTCTACATATCTTGCGCTGATCTTAACTTTCGGCATACTTTTGTCCTTGTTGGCTTTGTCCTTAACATTCTTCATGGTCAGAGCTTATTGGAAGAGAAACAGATCGGATTATGATTGGAAGCTCACCGCATTTCAGAGGTTGAATTTCACAGTGTCAAAAATTATCTCAGGATTGACAGAAAGTAATATGATTGGAAGTGGCGGATCAGGAAAAGTTTATCGTGTTCCTGTCAATCGTACAGGAGATGTTGTTGCCGTGAAAAAGATTTGGAAAGATAAGAAGTTAGAAGAGAAGCTTGAAAAAGAATTTCGTGCAGAAGTCAAGATATTGAGTTCCATTCTACATGCCAACATAGTGAAGCTGATGTGCTGTATATCCAAGGACAATTCAAAACTACTTGTCTATGAGTACTTGGAGAATCGAAGCCTGGATCGATGGCTGCACAAGAGAAACAGGCCATCCAATCTCTCTAGGTCAGTCCACCATGTTGTGCTGGACTGGCCTAAGAGGTTGCATATTGCAGTGGGGGCTGCTCGGGGCCTCCGCTATATGCATCATGACTGTGTGCCACCCATTGTGCATCGAGACGTGAAATCCAGTAACATCTTGTTAGACTCTGATTTTAATGCAAAAATAGCAGATTTTGGTCTAGCCAAGATGTTGGTCAAGCAAGGAGAACTTGCTACAATGTCGGCTGTTGCTGGCTCCTTTGGCTACATTGCTCCAGGTAAACCTTACACCCTACAAATGTTAAAGTTCGTTCCTAAAGAAATATGTGTTAATTTTCCTCTGTTTCTATTAGCAGTCTCACAGGTTTTATTTTATTTTATTTTCACTTGAATGCAGAATGTGCTCATACAATACGAGTGAATGAGAAGATTGATGTATATAGTTTTGGGGTCGTCCTTCTGGAGTTGACCACCGGAAGGGAAGCTAATGATGGCGACGAACACACTGCTCTTGCCGAATGGGCATGGCGCCATGTTCAAGAAGACAATCCTCTTGCCGATGCTTTGGACAAGGACATCAAAGAACCTTGGTACTTGGATGAAATGTGCTCCGTTTTCAGACTCGGCATCTATTGCACCGAGAAACTTCCTTCTGCTAGGCCTTCCATGAAGGAGGTTCTGCAAATCTTGCTCCGATGCGGCCATCCAAGAGTTCACAGAGAAAAGACTGATTACGTTGGTGCTCCTCTGCTCAAGAATTTGAAGCGCGAGCAGATACTGGAAGACGGTGATGGTAGTTTGGCAACAAATGTTTGAAAGGCTTGGTTGAGTTCAACAAGAGGAATTAGAAGTAAATTTTGTTTAGTTTTTCACTTATGCCCATAGGTTATAAAAACAAAGCTTTAATTGATGATGGAATTTAGATCAAGGAAATAATGAAGGAAACATATTCTCTCCAACTGTTACTTGTAACTGAAATTTTGTGCATCTTCTTCTACGACAAAGAAAAGTTAAGTGTCAGGAGAACAACCCACCTACGCTATGCCCCTTGTTTTCCATTCAAAGGCATTTTGTCACAATCTGCAACTCTTCCTTCTGGTTGAATTTTGTTTTCATTTTTTTCCTTTCCTGTCTATATCAGTGAAAAACCAGACGTACCTGCCACTACTCTTGCCATTCATAATTTTCGAGTGAACATCCGGGACCAAAACTCTAAACTTTTGTTGGGTCAAAGTCTCCATTAAACAAAGGCGTTCTTTGTTCACACTTCACATTTTTCCATTGGCCTCCTTCCGGAAAGCTTCAATTGAAGTTTTTCCTTCTTGCCTTTCACGCACGTCGCATTTGGCTTTAGCCTGGCTTGTTTGATTACCTTACCTCATCTTCTGCAGACTTTTCTGGTGCAGTGTGGTCCATTATCAATGACCATGCCTTCAGTCCAACGATGGAGACTCAGAGAGGACCCCATGACAAACCAAGGACTGACAGAGAGGAGCTTTGCCGCCATATATTCATTTGCCACCGTTATAGCAAGAAGATTATCTTTTACTATATTAATCTTAGCCTTTCCAAACTGATCCCAAGCCTTACGTAAAATGTCTTTTAACAGCACCGCGGTTCGGGGGCCTGTCTGCCATGGGAACGCCAATAAGAGCACTCAATTATATGAGATTTCAGCCCTAAACATTTGTTGGGTCAAAGTCTCCCATAAAAAGAAGAAAATTGCTTTCTAATAAGTCTTTATTCAACACTTATGTAGGGCAAGATAGCGCTCTTTGTTCACACTTCACATCCTACCATTATTGGCCTCATTCCTGGAAGTTTGTTTTTGTTTTTTTGTTTTTTGTTTTTGTTGTGGTCTGAGAGAAGGGGAAAACAGGAAAACGAAAAGGGAACAACACGAGGAAAGATGGAGGAAGAAAAGGAAAGGTAGCAGAGATGGAAGGTGGAAAAGAAATAGAAAAAGGTGTTAGAATGGAAAATAACAAACGAAGAAAAGTCTAAAAAAAGTAACATAAAGAGCATAAAAAGACAAGTGAAGGAACACAGAGGAACAGGATAAGGGAGGGGGGACAGGACTGGGCAAAATCGTAAGGAAGGAGAAATAACGGTGTTATGGCCGGACGGAAGAGGTGAGGGAAGAAGGAAGAAGACAAATACCACTTAACAGGGTATGGGGTTCTCATCTAAACAGAGAGAGAGAGAGAGAGAGAGAGAGAGAGAGAGAGAGCACTCAATTATATGAGATTTCAGCCCTAAACATTTGTTGGGTAAAAGTCTCCCATAAGTCCTTATAAGTCTTTATTTAACACTTATGTAGGGCAAGATAGCACTCTTTGTTCACACTTCACATCCTAATATTATTGGCCTCATTCCAGGAAACTTCAAGTCTTGCATGCTTGCCTTTCACGTCCGTCATGTTTGGCATTACCCTGACTTTGTTTTATTACCTTTACCCTATCTTCTGCAGATATTTGCGGTGCGGAGTGGTCCTAAATTATTACAAATTTCAATCGAAAATGGACAAGACAATTGATTTTATACTATAAATTTCTTGCACTAGTTTAAAGCTTTGGCAAGAAAGGAGGATCCTAGCTGCCAATTATAATAACTTGCAAAGCACATGCATGTGGTTTTGGTTCCTCATTCTTATCAATTTTAGTGCAATATTATACAAAATGACATACATATAATGTCAACTGGTTGTGCTCCCGATCTTTATCTCAGATCCTGGCTTTAAAAAAAATAAAGCCAACACCAAATTGGAAATAAAAGGTACATGAAACTTCTTTCTTGAGACCCACCCAGCCTCACCTGAGACCCATTCAGATCCTCTCTCTCTCTCTCTACAAATTCAAAAATTGAAAAAGAAAAAAAAAATCGAACACTTTGCATCTTGGGGTGGGTGGGGTTGCAGGAGATTGGGGTGGGTTGCAGGTTGGGTTGGGATCTGGGTTTTGAGAGGGTGGGATAAGGAGGAGGGGGAATGGGTTGCAGGAGAGAAGGAGACCTGAGAGAGAGCGAAAGAGAGACAGACAGAGAGGGATTTGAATTTCTATTTTTTATTTTTAAATTTATTTATTTATTTATTTATTTAATTATTTATTTGCACTTTTTTCTTCTTCTTTTTTCAATTTTTAAAATATAAAATATTTTAATTGAAATGGATGGTTTTAGCTAAGGCTGGGCAATTAAACCGCCAACCCGAAAAACCGAGCGAACCAAACCGATTGAGTTGATTTAGTCCGGTTATTTATTTATTAATTATTTAATATCGGCTTCAAACTGGACCGGACTGACGGGTTTACTAGAACCAAACCATTACTGTTGGCAAGCCAAATATTACAAAAATATTTTGCAACAAAGGGATTCGAACCCCACACCTCCATGTAAGAATCCTTCTTACTTTCCACTGGAGCAAACAACTTTCTTGTGTATTCTTTCAATAAGTATGATATATAATTAGTTACTCAAAATAATAAATATTAAAAAAAAAATGTGAGAGCATGCAAGTGGACATGATGCATGCACTGCATCTGCCGAAACCAATGTAGTTTTTCTTTCTTTTGTATTTTTTTATTCTTTTTATTCTCCCCATATCTCACTTTTCCCAACCCCTTCATTTTTTATTTGTTTCCCATCTTCTTCTTACTCTTTCCGTCACATCCCTGTCCATCCCTCTATCTCTCCCTCTCTCTTTTTTATTTCTATTTCCTTCTTCTTTTCCTCTCTCTTTCCTTTCTTCCTCCTCATTCCTCTGTCAGTCTCTGCAATTTTTTCCTCCTCCCATATCTCTCTCTTTTTTTCTATTTTTTTTCATGCTCTCTCTTCTTTCTAGTTTTCCATCGCTCTCTCTCCTCTTCCTCCTTCTCCTTCTTCTTCTTCCTTTCTCCCCTGTCTCAATCTCTCCCTCTATCTAATTTTTTCCTAGCTTTATTCTTGCTCTCTTCGGCCTAAACCCGAAATCGAACCGAACCAAATCAAACCACAAACTCCGGTTAACTGGAATGGTCGGTTTTTTTGGTTATAGTTCGGTGTATGGTTTCTAAAATTGCTAACCCGAAGCCTTCGATTCGGTGTTTGGGTTGAGCCCAAAACCGAACCAACCTAGACCGAGCCCAGGCCTAGTTTTAGCCTTCAAATTAACGGCCAAATTGACGGAAGGACTCAATTGAAACGGATGAGAGAGTTGGATGACCTAATTACCTCATAAAAAAGTTCGGGGACCCAATTGCAACTCGAGGTAAAATTCAGGACCTCTACAGTTAAAAACTAGGCGTGGGCACGGTCCGGTTTGGTCCGATTTGACCCTCAAACCACGGCCGAACCAATTACATTTTCACGGTCCGGTGTGGTTCGGTTTCACCTAAAATCAAAATGAAAATCAAACCAAACCAAACCATTCATAACCGGTTTGGTGCGGTTTGGTTCGGCCGATTTAGGCATAAAACAACATGTCTTACAGTAACATGCAAATCTTGCCAAAGTAGAACAAAGTTAACATGCAAATCTTGCCAAAGTAGAACAAAGTTAACATGAAAGTTAACCAAATTTCTAGTAAATCAAAGTAACATGAAAGTTAACCAAATTTCCAATAAAACAAAGTTCAACATACAATCCCACATTTGCATACAAATAGAAATAAGCTTCAATGGTTGCCGTATCGTTTTTTCTGTAAGAAATTTATCAGAGCCATGTGAGTGTTATGGCTCATTTTCTTAGACTTTAATGCTGCACTACATAGAGAATGTGAGCAACTACAAAGAGAGGAAAAGCTCTGGAAACCGGCATTGATTCACCATAGTTCTTGGAGCCACTGGCTGTTGTCAGGTCAATATGTGTTTGATTGCCAAAGTAAGTCTTCTTACAAGTGCTACATTGAAAATTAGACCCGGAAGCAGAGTTGCTGTAAATCCAAACAACAAAGCACACCACTCCCCAAATTAACAAAATCCCCAAATTAACAAAAAAAGAAAAGAGGGAAATAGCAAAAAGCAAGTCAAAATAAAACAATGCAACCCCAAGTAATTCAAAATAGAATTGGAATCACTTACACAGATAAGTTCGGATCACCGGAACTTGAAAATTGGTCGAAGCATATAGGACAAGCTAATGGCAGCAGCATAAATCTTTTCCTCAAACCTTACAGCAATTTTCTTGAGCTCCTGTAATCCCTCTTGACCAGAGAAAGGGAGATGCCTCTTCAATGTCTCCATTCTTTACATGCAACACAATCAATAAAATTTATTAACCACCATCAAAGCATGGCATGGAGGTACAGTTCTTAACAACAAAAGTAAATTCATGATAAATAATGTAATCCACTAAACTATTTCTTAAGAAGAATAAAAACACTTACGTCTTGTTGACAATTCTTTGCCTTGAATCTGGCCGCAATCGACTCCTCCAATTGTCTGTGTCCATTGCGGGCTCTCCATCTCCAGAAGGGCTCATTGAGGGCTCTCATCATCATCATCTCGGTAAATATCTCGTCTGCGTCAATGGAGGGTTCTCCATCTTCATAGGGGCTCTCACCATCATCATCATCATCAGCGTCCACCTTGTCTGTGTCCATTGAGGATTTGTATCCTATTGTTTATGATTAAAGCAAACAAATTTTAAATGTAATGTCAAATATAAACAGTACCCCATCTAAAATTAAATTAATCCAAACACGTTTGACTCATATTTTTTCCGGCTGTTTTCAGGCAACCAAACAGACAAAATACAATTGGGTTTTCCATTTTCTATTCAGCGAATTGATTGGAGGAATTCATTGAATAAACAAGCAAGAAAAGAAGCTAACACAACGTACCATTGGCTCGACTTCAATGAAGGCGGTGGAACGACGATTGACGGCTAGGGGCGGGAGAGGTAGAGGTGGAGCAGAGAGAGAGATATGATGAGGAGTGTAGAGCAGAGAGAGACAGAGAGAGAGTGATGATGAGAGGGAGTTGCGGCTAGGGTTGAAACGAAGGAAGAAGAGAGAGAGGCTCAAGCAAGGGAGAGAGAATGGAGTCCGTGAGTATTAGTTTTGGAGTCCAATCAGGTGTGCTAGGGTACATGGTACACTTTCAACTAACCACTCAAGCCTTGCCACATGTAAACTAAATTAAACAAATAATAAATTGATTTATAATCGGTCCGGTTTGGTTTAGGATAGTTTTCAAAACTCCCAAACCGCAGCCGAACCAAACCAAACCGGTTTGGATCGGTTTTTCAAACTGTTGACTTTTTCTTTAGTCAAAACCAAACCAAACCAAACCAATATAATCGGTTCGGCCGGTGTAACCGGATCGGCCGGATTGATGCCCACCCCTATTAAAAACCCTTTCATTAAATCCTGCAAATGATTTTGAAGTCCCTAATTTCCAACTTGGTTTTGTTGGGTTTTCGACGTCCCATAAAAGGAAATGAACTTATTCTTGTGAACTTGTCCTCAAACCAAGACTGTTCAAACCGCGGGAACACACCAACTTCTGAACCCCCATCACCAAATGACTAAACCAACCCCAACATCTTCTCTCCACACTCATCTCTGCATCCTGCTCTTCCTCCCCCTCCTCCTCATCAGCCATGCCAACTCTCAGTCATTGCAAGACCAAGAACAAGCTGTTCTGCTAAAACTAAAGTCATACTTGCAATCTCCACCGTTCCTCAGCCATTGGATTCCATCAACATCAAACACTTCCCACTGTTCCTGGCGGCCTCAGATCACCTGCACAAACAACTCCGTCACCGGATTGTCTCTGGTCAACACGAACATCACCCTACCAGTTCCACCTTTTATTTGTGATCTCAAGAACGTCACACTCATTGATCTCAGCTACAACTACTTTCCTGAAGAGTTCCCAAAAGCTCTCTACAACTGTTCAAAGCTACAGTACTTAGACCTCTCTCAAAACTACTTTGTTGGCAAGATTCCTGACGATATCGACAGCCTGCCTCGGCTTCAATACCTCAGCCTTGCCAATAACTACTTTTCTGGTGACATACCGGCGGCTATTGGGCGGTTACAAGAGCTCAGGAACCTGCAGCTGCTTTCGAACCACTTTACTGGTCCCGTGCCACCAGAAATAGGTAACTTGTCCAATCTTATAGACCTAAGTCTCTCTTACAATACAGATCTTGTGCCGTGGAACATGCCTTCAAATTTCACCCAGTTGAAAATTTTGAAGACTTTATGGATACGAGAATCAAATTTGATCGGACAGCTCCCGGGAACACTCGGGGAAATGGCAGCACTGGAAGAATTGGATTTGGCAAAGAACAGTTTGAATGGGACAATCCCACGTGGCTTGTTTCTGTTGAAGAATTTGAGTATAATCTATCTCTTCAGGAACAGCCTGTCCGGGGATTTACCTCAAATGGTTGAAGCATTGAACTTGCAAGTTATTGATCTTTCTGACAACCATTTAACAGGGCCAATACCAAAAGATTATGGAAAGCTTACCAAGTTAACAGGGTTAGCTTTGTTTTATAATGGTTTTTCTGGTGAGATTCCAGCAAGCATTAGCCATCTACCAAATCTCATAGATTTCAAAGTGTACGACAATAACTTGACAGGAACATTGCCTCCGGACTTTGGGAGGTATTCAGAGCTTGGAGGGTTCGAGGTTTCGGGGAATAGGCTCACTGGTAAACTGCCAGACCATTTGTGTTATTTGGGTAAGCTGGAAGGACTTGTAGCTCATGAGAACAATCTCACTGGGGAGTTACCAAGCTCTCTTGGAAATTGCACTAGTTTGGTGATAGTCAAGGTTAATGATAATGGGTTGTCTGGGGTGTCTTCCTGGACGAATTTGAAGGTTTTTGACGCCGGTAATAACCTTTTTAACGGTACTATCCCTCAGGAACTTACTGCTCTTCCTGGCTTAATCACTCTTTCTCTTGATCAGAATCAGCTTACTGGCTTCCTTCCATCAGAGATTATGTCATGGAAATCACTCAACACTCTTAATTTCAGTCGAAATCAACTCTCTGGACCAATTCCAGAGAAACTTGGTCTTCTACCAGTCCTTACTGAACTGGATCTTTCAGAAAACCAACTTTCTGGCCAAATTCCAGCTCTGCTTGGGCGTCTGAAGCTCAACCATTTCAATCTCTCTTCCAATCACCTATCTGGGAAGATCCCAATTAAATTTGAGAATCCTGTTTATGTCAAAAGCTTCTTGGACAATCGAGATCTCTGTGCAACTAGCCCATTAGCAAAACTCAAGATATGCAAGTCCAGCAAAATTTTGATCTTAACTTTCAGCATACTTTTGTCCTTTTTGGCTTTGTCCTTATCATTCTTCATGGTCAGAGCTTATTGGAAGAGAAACAGATCGGATTCTAATTGGCAGCTCACCGCATTTCAGAGGTTGAATTTCACAGTGTCAAAAATTATCTCTGGGGTTACAGAAAATAATCTGGTTGGAAGTGGAGGATCAGGAAAGGTTTATCGTGTTCCTGTGAATCGTACAGGTGACGTGGTTGCCGTGAAAAAGATTTGGAAAGATAAGAAGTTAGAAGAGAAGCTTGAAAAAGAATTTCTTACAGAAGTCAAGATATTGAGTTCCATTCGACATGCCAACATAGTGAAGCTGATGTGCTGTATATCCAAGGACAATTCAAAACTTCTTGTCTATGAGTACTCAGAGAATCGAAGCCTGGATCAATGGCTTCACAAGAGAAACAGGCCATCCAATCTCACGAGTTCAGTCCACCATGTTGTGTTGGACTGGCCTAAGAGGTTGCAGATTGCAGTGGGAGCTGCTCGGGGCCTCTGCTACATGCATCACGACTGTGTGCCACCCGTTGTGCATCGAGACATGAAATCGAGTAACATTTTGTTAGACTCTGATTTTAATGCAAAAATAGCTGATTTTGGTCTTGCCAAGATCTTGGTCAAGCAAGGAGAACTTGGTACAGTGTCAGCTGTTGCTGGCTCCTTCGGCTACATTGCTCCAGGTAAACACTACACCCCACAAATGTTGGAGTTAGCTCCTAAAGAAAGGTGTGTTATTTTTCCTCTGTTTCCGTTAGCAATCTCAGTCAACCGGGTTTTCTAACCTGAATGCAGAATATGCTCACACAACACGCGTGAACGAGAAGATTGATGTATATAGTTTTGGGGTCATCCTTCTGGAGTTGACCACCGGAAGGGAAGCTAATGACGGCGACGAACACACTTCTCTTGCTGAATGGGCGTGGCGCCACTTTCAAGAAGACAACCCTCTTGTCAATGCTCTGGACCAGGACATCAAAGAACCTTGTTACTTGGATGAAATGTGCTCCGTTTTCAAACTTGGCATCTATTGCACCGAGAGACTTCCTTCTGCTAGGCCTTCCATGAAGGAGGTTCTGCATATCTTGCTCCGATGCTCAACAAAAGTCACCCCACCATTGAGAAGATTTGGAGATGCAAGCAACTTAATTCCCTGAGAGTGCAACCAACAAAAGTAAACTACTCACAGTTTACATTTATGGCGCATAATGTATGTATCGAAGATAATTATTACGTACATTGAGTTGTTATTTTAATAGCACCAATCATGTATGAAAATTACAAAAGGAAGAATCAGAGAACAAGGAGTAGAAAAGATAACAATTCCAATTGCTTCAAAATTTAATTGATGGTATTCAGAACAAGGAAATAATAAAGGAAACAGATTCTCCCACTCTGGGTGTTACCTTGTTATCCAAGTTTTCACCCATAGCCGTTCCTAACCTTTACATATTAGCTAAGCGTTTAATTCATATGTTTTAGATAAAGGATCGATATGCCCTAACTTCACCCTTTCAGGGTATACTTCTTCCCTGTGAATGCTTGCAACTTTGGCTCTTCTGACCAAAATCCTATCCTTTCAGAATAAGGAAATCCTAATCTCACTGGGACAAACCTGAAATTGAAAATAAAATACATGGAATGAAACTAAAAACGAAGAGTAATGCTAGGGAGACCATCTTTTTGTACCACAATTGTATACCATCTGATGTGGAAGATGATGTGGCATGCCAAATCATTTAATACAATTACATATATTTTAAATTTTCATTCTCTCCTAATTAATGCACTGATCCCATAAAGTCTAAAAATGAGATGGAATCGCAACTAAAAAGATAACCCACAACAACTTCCCGGAAAATTCCCCGCCATGTTTTTCTTGTTTGGATGGGTTAATAATTTTGAAAACCCATCATGATCCCTTCTTTTAAAGACTTCAACAAGGAAAGGTAGTTGGGTTTTGATTCTAAATATTATATTTATTTCAGATTTACAAGAACACTATAGTTAGATTTTCTGAGGGAGTCCATGAAGATATAAAGTTTTTATCGGATTAGTTGCTTTTTCCACCACATTTTAGCAACTAGTTTTCTTTTTTGGCTGCGAAATTGACCACTAGTTGCAGGCCGTAAGAGACAAAGAACCAAAAATGGCAGCCAACATGAGGAAAGGGGTTGATACTGTGTTTAACACCCATGAAAAATCCGGCAATCATAAAATTGTTGTGGAGAAGACAGTGTAGGGAGAAGGAAGAAGAGAGAGTGAAGATAGAAAGACTCCTATCGGTAATTGTGCTGTAATTAGGGGAGAATAAAATAGATTTAGCTATATTTAATGACTTTTGTGCTTTAATTTGGGGAGAATAAAAATTTAAAATATATTGTAACTATATTAAATGATTGGCATGCCACATTATCTTCCACATCATATGGTATATAATTGTGGTACAAAAGAAATGGTCTCTCTAGCATTACCCAAAAAGGAATCCTAATCTCATTAAACTCGCACGTAACCGTAGCCGTTCATAATCCTTTACTTGTTAGCCAAGCATTGGATTATAGCCGCTCATTATCCTCGAGGATTTTGCCCAATTTGATAAGTAGCTACTCAACGGTGTGATACTAATTGATGCGGGGTGTGAAAACAAGTGCCCTTTTCTATATTTTATAATTTATAGAGATTTCCAATTCTTTTTGTTTCGGTCTGACCAAACATAGTCCTTTAAGCATAAGGAAATCCAATTTATATTAGGGGATTCTCTATTTTTATTTTAACTCAACAATAATAAAACAAAGTAGGAGCCAACGAGGTCTAGTCCAGTTGAAAAGGGCATTGACTTACTTACAAGTGGTCACAAGTTCAAACTATCATGACACTTTGGTAGTGTGTATGTGTGAGAAACTCCCTTCTCTTTGTAGCTAGGGCTCATCAATGGACTGGGCCAACTCAATCCAAAATTTACTAGGCTTGGGTCAGATTGGGCCGAACTTTAATGAAGAAAGAGAAAATAACGGACCGAATTGAACTGGGCTTAGACTATCACTTATATATATTTTTTTAAAGTAGGAAACTGAGGGGCCTAAGCAATCAAATCAATCAGTCAAGGCCCAAACTAATTTAGTGGGCTTCCTGTAGGTGAGTGGTGAGTGGTGAGTGGTGACTGAGTCAACAAACTTCATACAATATGAAAATAATTTTTCTGATTTCTTTTGGGGTAAATAACAAACTTTATATTGGTGCTGCTCTGTGAAACATGTTTTCCGTGAACAAAATTGTGCTGCGAATGCCCTGGCTGTGAAGACTTATGATTTTGGTCTTGGCCTCCTTGTATTTTCGGAGGCTCCGGCTTTTCTTAGTGCTATGTTAGCTGCAGATGTTCAAGGTATTGCTAGACTTAGTTTCTTTTTGGTTTTGGGCTTTAGTCCCTGTCTGTACCAAAAAAACAAAAAAAACAAACTTTATACACTTTGAACCTGCACGTGCGAACATGATAATATCTAATTAATTAATATCTAAAGAACTTTGTGATTTTATTGAGATTTCAGCAAGGTCCTTCACGGTTGGTTTTTGACTCAAAAGGTCACAAGTGACACACATAAAGTTTTGAGTAGAAGAGAGGCCAAGATTGGTCAACAAAAAACTTGCGTTTCTTTTTTCCAGCATCTTGGTTGTTGGCCCTGCACTGCATCTGGATGCATACTGCTTTTCACTATCAGCTTCTAGAAGTAATGCAGCCCATATATTTGACAGACTACAAATCTATTTCCACCCAAACCCAGCCCACATGAATTGAAATTTTGTGCATCTTCTGGAACTGAAACAAACAAACGTGAGTGTGTTAGGACAACAACCCACCCACCTAGGTCCTTGCTTGTTTTCTAATTAATGCCATTTCGTCACACCTCTGCAACTTTTCTTGTGGAATTTTATTTTTCATTTTTCTCCCTCTCCTGTCTGTATCAGTGGAAAACCAGACGTGTTGCCGTTATTCTTCTTACACTTCATTGTGTTTCGATTGAAAATAATAATAATATGGGATCAAAGTCTCCCATTAAAAATTAAAAAGCAATAAATTAAGTCTTCATTCAACAATGGCGTTCTCTGTTCACACGTGACATTCCAGGAAGGAACTTTCAATGCCTTCTTGCCTTTCACGTACGTCACGTTTGGCTTTCAGCCTGCCTTGTTTTATTCGAAAACTTGCCTTATCTTCTGCAGACATTTGTGGCTTTAACAATATAATTTCTTCCAGTTTAAAACTTTGGCAAGGAAGGAAGGAGAGGATCTTAGCTGCCATAACCATAACATATATAGAATGTCAACTGGTATCAAGTAGCTCTTGGTCTAGTGCTACTTCTCTTCCCCGCATTGGATGAGGTACCAAGTTCGAAACCCCCGAACCCCATTTGATCAAAACAAAACAAAAAGTCAACTGGTTGGGCTCCTGATATAACTTGTTTCTTGTAAACAAACCTTTAAATATAATAAGTAAACAGCTAAGCTAACTGATAAGCACAATCCTCCACTAATTGGTGGTAGACTAAATGTTCTCGTTGACCATCATTTTCCAGGTCCTCCACTCAAATTGCCAAAAGCTTGCATTTCTTCGTGGTCCTGCAAATGGTTTTGAAGTTCCCTCTTTCCCACTTGGTGGTTTTCTTTCCTCCTAAAAGGAAATCAACTTCCTCTAACTTACTTGTCTTGTCCGCAAAACCTGAGCTCATGCCGCGGGAACAAACCAACTTCTGAACCTCCATCACCAAATGACTAAACCAACCCCAACATCTTCTCTCCACACCCATCTCTGCTTCCTTCTCTTCCTCCCCCTCCTCCTCATCAGCCATGCCAACTCTCAGTCATTGCAAGACCAGGAACAAGCTGTTCTGCTAAAACTAAAGTCATACTTGCAATCTCCACCGTTCCTCAGCCATTGGATTCCATCAACATCAAACACTTCCCACTGTTCCTGGCGGCCTCAGATCACCTGCACAAACAACTCCGTCACCGGATTGTCTCTGGTCAACAAAAACATCACCCTACCAGTTCCACCTTTCATTTGTGATCTCAAGAACCTCACACTCATTGATTTTAACCTCAACTCTCTCCCTGGAGAGTTCCCAAAAGCTCTCTACAACTGCTCAAAGCTACAGTACTTGAACCTCTCTCAAAACTCATTTGTTGGCAAGATTCCTGATGATATCGACAGCTTGCCTCGGCTTCAATACCTTGAGCTTGCCGGTAACTACTTTTCTGGTGACATACCCGCGGCTATTGGGCGGTTACAAGAGCTCAGGAACCTGCAGCTGCATATGAACAGCTTTAATGGTTCCGTGCCACCAGAAATAGGTAACTTGTCCAATCTTAAAGACCTAAATCTCTCTTACAATACAAATCTTGTGCCATGGAATCTGCCTTCCAATTTCACCAAGTTGAAAAACTTGAAGAATTTATATATACGCCAATCGAAATTGACTGGAGAACTCCCCGGAACACTTGGAGAAATGGCAGCACTGGAACAATTGGATTTGGCAGACAACAGTTTAAATGGGACAATCCCAAGTGGTTTGTTTCTGTTGAAGAATTTGAGTATAATCTATCTCTTCGACAACAGCCTGTCTGGGGATGTACCTCAAGTGGTTGAAGCATTGAACTTGAGAATTATTGATATTTCTAACAACAGTTTAACAGGGCCAATACCAGAAGATTATGGAAACCTTACCAAGTTAACAGAGTTAGCTTTGTTTTTTAATGGTTTTTCTGGTGCGGTTCCAGCAAGCATTGGCCGTCTACCAAATCTCAAACAGTTCAGTGTGTTCATCAATAATTTGTCTGGAACATTGCCTCCAGACTTTGGAAGGTATTCAGAGCTTGAAAGGTTCGAGGTTTCGGAGAATAGGCTCACTGGCAAACTGCCAGACCATTTGTGCTATTGCGGAAAGCTGTCAACACTTGTAGCTTATGAGAACAATCTCACTGGGGAGCTACCAAGCTCTCTTGGAAATTGCACTAGTTTAACAGAAGTGAAGGTTTATGATAATGGATTGTCTGGGAACATTCCTAGTGGCATGTGGACAGCACCAAACCTGATTCAGGTGCTGATGAGCAACAATTCTCTTACCGGTGAGCTTCCTGAGAAAATGTCTCAGAATCTTACACGGCTGGAAATAAGAGATAACAGATTTTCAGGTAACATTCCAACCGGAGTGTCATCCTGGAACTTGAAGGTTTTTGACGCCGGTAATAACCTTTTTAATGGTACTATCCCTCAGGAACTTACTGCTCTTCCTAGCTTAATGATTCTTTCTCTTGAGCAGAATCAGCTTACTGGATTCCTTCCATCAGAGATTATATCATGGGAATCACTCAACACTCTTAATTTCAGTCGAAATCAATTCTCTGGACCAATTCCAGCGGGACTTGGTCTTCTACCAGTCCTTACTGCACTGGACCTTTCAGAAAACCAACTTTCTGGCCAAATTCCAGCTCAACTTG
Source organism: Prunus avium (assembly GCF_965620075.1). Taxonomy (NCBI): domain Eukaryota; kingdom Viridiplantae; phylum Streptophyta; class Magnoliopsida; order Rosales; family Rosaceae; genus Prunus; species Prunus avium. Next base: position 36,359,085 of record NC_142290.1, on the reverse strand, counting down.
GGCATCTGAAGCTCAGCAACTTCAATCTCTCTTCCAATCACCTATCTGGGAAGATCCCAATTGAATTTGAAAATCCTGCTTATGACGGAAGCTTCTTGGACAATCAAGGTCTCTGTGCAACTAGCCCCTCAGCAAAACTCAGCATATGTAATTCTCAACCTCGAAAGTCCAGCAAAATTTCCTCTACATATCTTGCATTGATCTTAACTTTCGGCATACTTTTGTCCTTCTTGGCTTTGTCCTTATCATTCTTCATGGTCAGAGCTTATTGGAATAGAAACAGATCGGATTCTGATTGGAAGCTCACCGCATTTCAGAGGTTGAATTTCACAGTGTCAAAAATTCTCTCAGGATTGACAGAAAGTAATATGATTGGAAGTGGCGGATCAGGAAAAGTTTATTGTGTTCCTGTCAATCGTACAGGCGATGTTGTTGCCGTGAAAAAGATTTGGAAAGATAAGAAGTTAGAAGAGAAGCTTGAAAAAGAATTTCTTGCAGAAGTCAAGATATTGAGTTCCATTCGACATGCCAACATAGTGAAGCTGATGTGCTGTATATCCAAGGACAATTCAAAACTACTTGTCTATGAGTACTCGGAGAATCGAAGCCTGGATCGATGGCTGCACAAGAGAGACAGGCCATCCAATCTCTCAAGGTCAGTCCACCATGTTGTGCTGGACTGGCCTAAGAGGTTGCATATTGCAGTGGGGGCTGCTCGGGGCCTCTGCTATATGCATCATGACTGTGTGCCACCCGTTGTGCATCGAGACGTGAAATCCAGTAACATCTTGTTAGACTCTGATTTTAATGCAAAAATAGCAGATTTTGGTCTAGCCAAGATGTTGGTCAAGCAAGGAGAACTTGCTACAATGTCGGCTGTTGCTGGCTCCTTTGGCTACATTGCACCAGGTAAACCTTACACCCTACAAATGTTAAAAGTTCGTTCCTAAAGAAATATGTGTTATTTTTCCTCTGTTTCTATTAGCAATCTCACAGGTTTTGTTTTATTTTATTTTATTTTCACTTGAATGCAGAATGTGCTCATACAATACGAGTGAATGAGAAGATTGATGTATATAGTTTTGGGGTCGTCCTTCTGGAGTTGACCACCGGAAGGGAAGCTAATGATGGTGACGAACACACTGCTCTTGCCGAATGGGCATGGCGCCATGTTCAAGAAGACAACCCTCTTGCCGATGCTTTGGACAAGGACATCAAAGAAACTTGGTACTTGGATGAAATGTGCTCCGTTTTCAGACTTGGCATCTATTGCACCGAGAAACTTCCTTCTGCTAGGCCTTCCATGAAGGAGGTTCTGCAAATCTTGCTCCGATGCGGCCATCCAGGAGTTCACAGAGAAAAGACTGATTATGTTGGTGCTCCTCTGCTCAAGAATTCGAAGCGCGAGCAGATACTGGAAGATGGTGATGGTAGTTTGGCAACAAATGTTTGATAGGCTTGGTTGAGTTCTACAAGAGGAATTAGAAGTAAAATTTGTTTAGTTTTTCAATTATACCCATAGGTTAGAAAAACAATGCTTTAATTGATGATGGAAATTTGATCAAGGAAATAATGAAGGAAACATATTCTCTCCAACTGTTACTTGTTACCCAAGCTTTCAACCATAGCTGTTCATAATCCTTTACTTGTAACTACTCAAGGTAATGACCATCTTGTTCTGCTAGGACTGGCCCCTCTTAGCAGAAAAACTTGCGGGGATAATACTGTTTTGCTATCCCATGCCGATCACAAACTGCCACGTGAAAAAGTTATCTCACATGGCATGTCGTGATTGGCCAAGGATAGCAAAACAGTGCTATCCCCATTTCACACAAGTGTTTCTCCCCTCTTAGACCCAAAACAAAACAAGGAAAGAATATTGTTTCCTTTTTTTTAGATGAAGGGTGTGCCTTGTATACTTTTTCCCTTTGAATACTCCAAACCTATACTAATTTTTATACAAATGATAGTCTAAATTACTTATAAATTATTTTAATATATGAAAATGAGGATTTAAACTTGAGCGTAAGGAGAGAATGACGCACTACTCTGGCATACCTAGAACTATACTATTATACAAAAGGAAGCTCAAGGCCTCTTTCTAACAATTAGTTTTTGGTTTTGTGCCAGTGGGCTTCTTTTAGGCGATTCACATCACGTCCTCAAAGCAAGTGGTGACTGGTGAGTCAACAAACTTCATACAGTTTTTTTGGGGGGGGTAAATAACAAACTTCATACACTTCTGTGATTTATTAAGTTATCAGCATGGTCCTTGAAGCTTGGTTATTGACTCAAAGGTAAACAAGTGACATATAAAGCTTGGTTATCACGTTAGAGATTCTATTTACACCAACAGCCCACATGAACTGAAATTTTGTGCATCTTCTTCTATGACAAAGAAAAGTGAAGTGTCAGGAGAACAACCCACCTATGCTATGCCCCTTGTTTTCCATTCAAAGACATTTTGTCACAATCTGCAATTCTTCCTTCCGGTTGAATTTTGTTTTCATATTTTTTCTTTCCTGTCTATATCAGGGAAAAACCAGACGTACCTGCCATTACTCTTACCATTCATAATTTTCGACTGAACATCTGGGACCAAAACTCTGAACTTTTGTTGGGTCAAAGTCTCCATTAAACAAAGGCGTTCTTTGTTCACACTTCACATTTTTCCATTGGCCTCCTTCCGGGAAGCTTCAATTGAAGTTTTGCCTTCTTGCCTTTCACGCACGTCACATTTGGCTTTAGCCTGGCTGGTTTTATTACCTTACCTCATCTTCTGCAGACGTTTCTGGTGCAGTGTGGTCCATTATTACAGTTTTCAGTCGAAAATATGGACAAGAGAAGTGGTTTTATACCAATAAAATTTCTTGCAGTTTAAATTTTTGGCAAGGAGGATTTTGGCTATATATATGTTATGGCAACCATTCAATACAGTTTTTCTCTCATCCGGATGTCCGCACATTATAAAATAATGTCAACTGATTGGGCTCCTGGTCTTCACCTCAGATCCTTGACTTATTATAAAATAAGAAAATAAAGCCAACAAAAAATTTGGAAATGAAATGCATATATAACTTGCTTCTTGTAAATAAAAAAAATGGAATATAATAAGTTAACTGACCACACCTTTTTCCTCCACAAATTGGTGGTAGAGTCTTGGTCTCCTCCATTGACAGCACCTTTTTCCAGGTCCACCATTGACCCAGCAAATGATTTTGAAGTCTCCAGTTTTTCGACATCCTTAAAAGGAAATGAACATCCTCTAATTAACTTGTCCTCAAAACCAGAGTGTTCAAACCGCGGGAACAGACCAACTTCTGAACCTCCATCACAAAATGACTAAACTCACCCAAACATCTTCTCTCCACACCCATCTCTGCTTCCTTCTCTTCCTCCTCCTCCTCCTCATCAGCCATGCCAACTCTCAGTCATTGCAAGACCAAGAACAAGCTGTCCTGCTAAAACTAAAGTCATACTTGCAATCTCCACCGTTCCTCAGCCATTGGATTCCATCAACATCAAACACTTCCCACTGTTCCTGGCGGCCTGAGATCACCTGCACAAACAACTCCGTCACCGGATTGTCTCTGGTCGACACGAACATCACCTTATCAGTTCCACCTTTCATTTGTGATCTCAAGAACCTCACACTCATTGATCTCAGCTACAACTACTTTCCTGGAGAGTTCCCAAAAGCTCTCTACAACTGTTCAAAGCTAGAGTACTTGGACCTCTCTCAAAACCACTTTGTTGGCAAGATTCCTGATGATATCGACAGCCTGCCTCGGCTTCAATACCTTAGCCTTGCCGGTAACAACTTTTCTGGTGATATACCAGCGGCCATTGGGCGGTTACATGAGCTCAGGAACCTGCAGCTGTTTATGAACGAGTTTAATGGTTCCGTCCCACCAGAAATAGGTAACTTGTCCAATCTTGAAGACCTAAATCTCTCTTACAATATAAAACTTGTGCCATGGAACATGCCTTCAAATTTCACCCAGTTGAAAAATTTGAAGACTTTATGGATACGAGAATCAAATTTGACCGGACAGCTCCCGGGAACACTCGGGGAAATGGCAGCACTGGAAGAATTGGATTTGGCAAAGAACAGTTTGAATGGGACAATCCCAAGTGGTTTGTTGCTGTTGAAGAATTTGAGTATAATCTATCTCTTCAAGAACCGCCTGTCTGGGGATATACCTCAAGTGGTTGAAGCATTGAACTTGAAAGTTATTGATCTTTCTGACAACCGTTTAACAGGGCCAATACCAAAAGATTATGGAAAGCTTACCAAGTTAACAGGGTTAGCTTTGTTTTATAATGGTTTTTCTGGTGAGATTCCAGCAAGCATTGGCCGTCTACCAAAGCTCATAGATTTCAAAGTGTACGACAATAACTTGACAGGAACATTGCCTCCGGACTTTGGGAGGTATTCAGAGCTTGGAGGGTTCGAGATTTCGGGGAATAGGCTCACTGGTAAACTGCCAGACCATTTGTGTTATTTGGGTAAGCTGGTAGGACTTGTAGCTCATGAGAACAATCTCACTGGGGAGTTACCAAGCTCTCTTGGAAATTGCACTAGTTTGGTGATAGTCAAGGTTTATGATAATGGGTTGTCTGGGAACATTCCTAGTGGCATGTGGACAGCAACAAACTTGAGTCAGGTACTAATGAACAAGAATTCTTTTACCGGTGAGCTTCCTGAGAAAATGTCTTGGAATCTTTCGCGGCTGGAAATCAGAGATAACAGGTTTTCAGGTAAGATTCCAACCGGGGTGTCTTCCTGGACAAATTTGAAGGTTTTTGACGCCGGTAATAACCTTTTTAACGGTACTATCCCTCAGGAACTTACTGCTCTTCCTAGCTTAATCACTCTTTCTCTTGATCAGAATCAGCTTACTGGCTTCCTTCCATCAGAGATTATATCATGGAAATCACTCAACACTCTTAATTTCAGTCGAAATCAACTCTCTGGACCAATTCCAGAGAAACTTGGTCTTCTACCAGTCCTTACTGAACTGGACCTTTCAGAAAACCAACTTTCTGGCCAAATTCCAGCTCTGCTTGGGCGTCTGAATCTCAACCGTTTCAATCTCTCTTCCAATCACCTATCTGGGAAGATCCCATTTGAACTTGAAAATCCTGCTTATGACAGAAGCTTCTTGGACAATCAAGGTCTATGTGCAATTAACTCATCAGAAAAACTCAGCATATGCAATTCTGAACCCCGGAAGTCCAGCAAAATTTCGTCTAAGTATCTTGCATTGATCTTAACTTTCGGCATACTTTTGTCCTTCTTGGCTTTGTCCTTATCATTCTTCATGGTCAGAGCTTATTGGAAGAGAAACGGATCAGATTCTTATTGGAAGCTCACCTCATTTCAGAGGTTGAATTTCACAGTGTCAAAAATTCTCTCAGGATTGACAGAAAGTAATATGATTGGAAGTGGCGGATCAGGGAAAGTTTATCGTGTTCCTGTCAATTGTACAGGCGATGTTGTTGCCGTGAAAAAGATTTGGAAAGATAAGTTAGAAGAGAAGCTTGAAAAAGAATTTCTTGCAGAAGTCAAGATATTGAGTTCCATTCGACATGCCAACATAGTGAAGCTGATGTGCTGTATATCCAAGGACAATTCAAAACTACTTGTCTATGAGTACTCGGAGAATCGAAGCCTGGATCGATGGCTGCACAAGAGAAACAGGCCATCCAATCTCTCAAGGTCAGTCCACCATGTTGTGCTGGACTGGCCTAAGAGGTTGCATATTGCAGTGGGGGCTGCTCGGGGCCTCTGCTATATGCATCATGACTGTGTGCCACCCGTTGTGCATCGAGACGTGAAATCGAGTAACATCTTGTTAGACTCTGATTTTAATGCAAAAATAGCAGATTTTGGTCTAGCCAAGATGTTGGTCAAGCAAGGAGAACTTGCTACAATGTCGGCTGTTGCTGGCTCCTCTGGCTACATTGCACCAGGTAAACCTTACACCCTACAAATGTTAAAAGTTCGTTCCTAAAGAAATGTGTTATTTTTCCTCTGTTTCTATTAGCAATCTCACAGGTTTTATTTTATTTTATTTTCACTTGAATGCAGAATGGGCTCATACAATACGAGTGAATGAGAAGATTGATGTATATAGTTTTGGGGTCGTCCTTCTGGAGTTAACCACCGGTAGGGAAGCTATTGATGGCGATGAACACACTTCTCTTGCTGAATGGGCATGGCGCCTAGCTCAAGAAGACAACCCTCTTGCCAATGCTTTGGACCAGGACATCAAAGAACCTTGTTACTTGGATGAAATGTGCTCTGTTTTCAAACTTGGTATCTACTGCACCAAGAAAATACCATCTGCTAGGCCTTCCATGAAGGACGTTCTGCAAATCTTGCTCCGGTGCAACCATCCAGTAGTTCACATCGAGAAGAACGAATATGTTGCAGCTCCTCTACTAAAGAATTCGAAGCGCGAGCAGATACTGGAAGACTGTGATGGTGGTTTGGTGACAAATGTGTGATAGATTGGGTTGAATTCAACGAGGAAACCAATAAAGGGCAAATAAGACTTTCGCTTCAGATTGGTCTGAAGCTGATCAAATGTACACCATAGGATCTATGAAGTGGCACTTATGACAACGAAGAGTATATTTATGCGGCCAAAGAGAAGTGGCACTTATGACAACGAAGAGTATATTTATGCGGCCAAAGAGCAGATGCGTCTATTAGGCCAAACCCTGTATATTAGTACCATCTGTATAATATTAAGAGGAAGACTCTTAAAATTAGCATATGTGTGATACTGAGTGTCCAAACTTCACAACAATCAGTAGGAACAATAAGTTTCGAACTGCAAAGAAGAGAAAATTGTTGCTGATAGCCCATAAGAATCCTGTTTTATTTGCAAGGAGAAACAGTAGAAAATATTCCGCAAAAAGTAAACTACTCACAGTTTACATCCCCTGTTTTATTACTTAATCCAGGAGAAATGACCTTATGCACTGATAACACAATGCCTAAACATCCGTCGAGCAAAACAAGAAGCTGCAGCAAGAAAGCTTAGCCAACTGGCTATTATGATCTGAATTTGCAAATGACAAGCGTTGAAGGACCATAAATTACGGATGGGATGCAAGATCTCTCGAAATAGGAGCTGAGAACAGCTCCAACTGATCCGAAGCAAATAGTGAAAAGATAGGGAAAATGAAATATACAAAAATTGAGAGTGTCACACTTCATTCATCTACCCTGGTCTTGACCCTTTTATGACTCCTCTACCTCAAGGTACTGGGAGTGAGAGGCTGCCAGGAGGGCAGCTCCAATTCCGGAGCCATCGTTTGAGTGCTCGACGGAAATGTGCTCAGCAACTTCGTCACCCAGCAACTCCTTGAGAGTGCTCTCCATGCTGGTTCGGAATTCGGTGTAGTGCTCATACAAACCACCATCCAATGCTACAGCCGACTTTTGCTTCTCTCCCTCCTTTACTGTGTCTCTACCTAACTTCTTCAGCACTCCCATGATCCCAGCAGCAGATAGGCGGGCCGCACGAGTGGCAACTATGTCACATAGTGCCACAACAACCTTTCTCATTTTCAACGAGGTGTTGGAGATCTACAATTATTGACAAACAAACACCATAGACGCATGTCACCTGTCTTGAGATTGACTTAGAAATTCTAAAGAAAAATAGGAATTCTAGCCGCGCTTTCTAAAAGTGCATGTTTAAGGATGCCACCAAAAACACATTATTGTACCGTGTTCACTCTATGAAAATGTGATTCAATGAAAGATATAATACTTTCAACCTTTTGTTGCTTTTACTTTTCTAACCACCCTCCCAAAAGAATTATGAAAAGGAAAAGAAAAACTGAAGTACATTGCACAGCTAGTTAACAAAATGATGATTTCATCTAATAGTATGAGCAATGTACCTCCAGGATATCCTTTAGTTTGCTCCCAACCACTCTCAGATCCGAAGACGTGTCATGATGCATGGCAGACATGTCAGGAGTCCTGCGCATATTACAACACCACCATAAAGACTCAGAACACTCTAAACACTACATAGCAGGCAGTACAGAACAAGAAGAATAGCTTGAAGGTAAACTCTCAAATACTTACCAGAATCAGATCGATGGGCTAATGGGTAGGATTTAGGTTTTGTATGCAATATTCAATAACCTTTATTAACTTTGCAAGCATGCAACAAAATATTGTACACTCAAGTGACAGTATTTTACAGAAACAAGTCAATTCAAAACACAAAACCAAATTAAATATGAGAACACACAAACACACTTCATGCTAACAATGTTTATAAATCAAATGGTCTACAAAAAATATTAGATTATACCTTAGTATGAAAGGAACTTTCAGTTTTGGGGGGACAACATCACCAAAAAAGGAAGCTTCTTCAGCCATCTTGCACAATACTCTGCGCACAATGTCCCCTAAATACATGCCAGAAATGATCTTCTCAAAGATCTGCAAACAAAAATCAATTCCAAATTATCGCATGTCGATCAAGCCATCCACATATGTAGAAACAAGTAAAGGAAAATGTCGCTACCTGATCTCCAGGATTTAAACTCTCAGCATCAAGTGCTTGATCGTATTCTGTCAGTGGAAGGTGTGATGAGCGAAAGTTACCCCACTCCATGTTGATAACCTATTCATGAAAATAAACAATGAATTGGCAATATTCAACCATAGAACTAAACCTTAGCACCAGACAACAAACCATAGTTCCACAATTTGATAGCAAAATTCATATAATAAAAAACTAACCATCTCTCCTGATTTAGGTAGAAGACCATGCCATTTTGGAATGGCATGAGCCCGTTCTACATAGGCAGCATTTGTCCCAGTGCCCAATATCACAGCAGCAATGACATCCTGATTGTGGTATCTACCTCCTGCTAATGTACCAATTGTATCATTGACCTGCATTAGCCTGGCAAGTTAGGATTGTCCAAAATGATTTAGCACTAAATCACCAACCCATCAAGACAGATACTATATCAAACCAGGTTTAAATTAGCTAGTCAAAGCATAACAGGAAAACCAGAATTGCTGAAACTAGAAACCAAACTGGACTTACCAAAGCTGTAACACGCATATCAAGGCCAATTTTTTCCACTGATTTGGTCAGCTCTCCCACCACATCTTGCTCAACCTGCACCAAAATTAGCAAAGGAAACTGTCAAAGGGGGCACCATACGATAAAAGATTAGTCCAGAGCTAATAAATTTTATTATTGGAACAAATCAATTAGGTACTCAGCGGATAGTAAATAAAGTTTTAGGTAGAACATATGTTAAGAAAGCTCCAATACCCACTTTATCAGGCACAGAGTACTCCAGACGTGATCTACTTGACTAACTACAAACAAAAACCAATATAGCAAGAGGTGTCAAAGTACCGCGTCTTCAATATTGAAGCCTTTTGTCCACTTAATAAGGGTTCCTGAAGCGATTGATGTTTGCCACACAGGAAATGAAAAGGTAAAACCCAGCTCCCTTTGTCTACCAGGAGCAGGATGAAAACCTTCTCCTTCCGTAGCAACAAATTTTGCAAGTGTTTCAGCAATAAAATCAAATAATGCCTGAAACCAAGTCGTGATAAATTATTACCAAGTAGGAACAAATCTAATCAGGTTTAAAAGATTGCTTAAAGAAATACTAACTTCTGAAGTCCCAGTCATCAAATTTGGTGGAATTGAAACTTCGTCAAATTCTTGTTTAACAACACGTTTTTCTTTCCCACCAAGCTGTACGCGTAGGACACGGAAGTTTGTGCCACCAAGGTCCAATGCATAAAACAGCCCTTGCTCATCCCTGAAAAGATAAGGATGAAAGTAATGGGAAAGTACTACACATCCAATAGGCCCCCAATTAGTCAAACATGTAATAAAGGGGGGAAAAGACACGAAATATGGCTCACACATGGTCAGTCACTCAGCTCAGTTTATGAACACACAAACCATCAATATAATCTACCCAGTATGACACTTCGATATACTCTAACATAACTCAGCCCACAAACCATGAAGAACATACTAAAGATGGAAACTAATTAGAGAACAATAAAATCCCCATCATATGCACATATGGGAAAAGGAATTTGCAACCTTGTACGCCTTACCGCTAATTTTAGAAAACCAAGCCATCATTTCTAGATTTAGATCAAATATAAAAGGAATTACTTTGAAGCAAACACTCACATGGGAGCGGCATGTAAATGCACAATTCCTACAATCAATGACCAGAAGCAAAATTGAGAACTTCAAATAAATAAAAGAAAAAATAAAGAAGAAATAATCGACCAGGCAACAGAAACTGAAAATCAGACTGTGGAACAAATCAAAAACAGCAAAGGTGATATTGGTAAAAACCTAAGATAAGGAGAAATCAGTGAATACATTATACTCAATACAGAAACATAAAACTAAGTTCCACGAAATCGCCAAATAAGCATAACATCAACATAACTAACCCGTATTTATTAATCAAAACAAATAAATGAGTTACGAATTCAAAAATAAAACAGAGAAAAAATCGATCTTTAGCCCTCTAAAAAGAAATTAACATTAAAGGCCAATGACTCAATACAAAAACAGACATTGATTGTCACAGTTCAAAATTATCGAACCCAATAAGCCTATTTTATCCAATCCAAAGCTCAAATTACGAGTCTTTCAATCCCAATTATTAAAAAAACAAAACAATGGGCGGGTGAGATAAAGTTAGAATACCCAGTGGGGAGGTTATCGACGTAGCTGATGAGCATCTTGAGCTTGCTGCCGCCTTCGGATGCGAGGCCAGCGTGCATTTCCACAGTCATGGCGTCAGCCACCTGTCTCAGCTTCCCAATGGGGGTCCCACACTTATCCTCGAACTCCCTCAGTATTGCCATAGCCCGGGCCCACCTCCCCGAGCTCTTCATACGGTGTCGTACAACCAGCGCCGCCGCAGCACACACCGCCGCCGCGCACACCACCGCCGCCCCCACCGCCACCTTCCCCATCACCACCACCACCAAACCACCGCTCAAATTACCAAATTAGCCTTTGTTTCTCTCTCAAAAGATGAATCTTTGATTGGTCCTGAATTTGAACTCTTCTGAATCCGATTTTCTGGTCAGGAATCGATTTGCTGATTGAAAGACTCGTGCTTGTATGCTTGCATGCGTATTGGGGAAATGAGACAGCTGGAGAGAGACAGAGACAGAGACAGAGACTGAGAAAGTGTAAGAATTTGAGAAGATAAAAAGCCCTAAGCTTTAGATCGGACTTGGGGAGGGATACGAAAGGAAAATCGCTAATCAAGGAATTCCAGCCTAATTTATCGGATACTAAGCAGTTTTCTCAGCTTTCTCGGAGAAAAAAGGTATCGAAAAACGCGAGGCGAGGAGCGAGCGAGTGTGTGCATGCTTTAAATGATTTTCTTGGCTCTGTTTGTTTTCTCGGAAAATTTTAGTATTTTTCTTTTTCCTTTTTTTTTTTTTCTGATTTTCTCACATTTTCTAGGAAAATAAAAGTTTTTTTTTTTTTTTTAATGAACTTAGCAGTGGAGTGGCGTCAAATGAATTTTCGTTTTTTTTAGGGGGGTTTGGTTTGGAGGGAAATGGGGAAAAAGGGCATGGTTTTGAGTTAAAATTACGAGCTTGACCTGTCAATGTCAACTGTCAAGCTCTCTGTTTATATGGACGAACATGATTCCTTGAGGTGGTGGAGATTTTTGTAGTTTTCAGTTTAGGGAAGGCTACGTGTGAGGTTCTCCCTCGTTCCCATGTGTAAAGTTAGGATTTTCTTAGCTTCCAACCAAAACCTTTAAAAAAAATTACAAAACAAAACAAAAGTTTTGTTGCAAGCTGAGATTGTGTGTTCAAAGAAAAAAATAAAAAGGAAAATAATTCATTTCAATTCAAGTGCTCCTGACAAAATGCTTTGTTCTTCTTTTTGTAAAGAATAAGAAAACCCCAGGAGTTGCACGCTGCAATTTAAATAGTAAATAATATTTTAAAATTTGTGAAATTGAAATATTTTGAGAAGAGTACGTACCTCACAAGGTTGGAAGAGTTTATGAGAAAGTAAAAGCAGACTTTCACTTGTGTAATTCAATCAGAACCTCAAGTAAGCAGGAGCAGCAAAAAAGAAATGTATTTATGATTGAAGGACTGCCCATCACATTACCATCAACTCGAAGGCCCACAGAAAGTGTAAAGATACATGTTAAATCTGAGTTTGATTTTCAAGTTAACAACTATAAACCATCCAAATTGGACTATAATCCAAGTCAGTGATTAGTCATCACTGAAAAAGAACGTGGGCAAGTTGCCCCTGAGTTCTCACTGGACACCAGAAAAAAAAAAAAACAGAGGATTCAAATGGAAGCAAGACAATTATTAGCACGCACGAATGAGGAGAATTTTCGTGTAACCATTGGCTACTGCTTTTGAATTTCTTAGTTTCATTGTTTTTAACTCGTACAATTCACGGAAGTGGAGAATTTTTGTATAACCGTGACTGCAAGTAAGTTCTTTTCCACACACGCTACAAACATTAGGTTGAATTTAAGATAATCTTCAAAATGGTGACCCTACAACGCCGCAAGCTTCTGTGTAATGAGAGCATCAAAGATTCAAGTGACTATCTACCAGGGTACTACTTTAAGTTTTGAGCCAATCCAATCCAATCCAATTCAATCCGAACAAGTGTTGAACGTAGCCAAATGATTTAGGTCCAGCCAAAATTCCTCAATGGGTCCACCCTCTATTTGGTACTTGTCCTTCATATGTGGATGTTCCATTTCAGTTCCATCACAAAATGGAATCCCAAAAAGTGGTCCTAGATTGTATTCAGAGGCATCTTTTTTCTCTTCTTGGAGGTGTTATTGGTCAGAATGTTATTGGCTTTATCAAAATTGAATTAAAAGAAAAAGGAAAATGGTGAATGTGTCAACTCAGAATTGGTAAAAAGTTTTGTGCTGCATGCCTTGGGATGGATAGTCGACAAAAGCTTCATCTGCGCTATTTTATTCGATTCTTGATTGAATATATGATGATATGGTTATGCTGCTCTTGTTCAAGCCAAGTATCCCAAAACCCTTTTTTTTCTTTTTTTCTTTTTTGTAATGAATATATTCTGCCCTTTTGTTTTACTGAAAATCTAAACCAAACTGTATAGAACCCTCTAGTTGTTGTATCAAATTGGTAAACATCAACTCACTCGATATCTCTTACTATTTTTCTCTCTGTTTTATATTCATCTGTCTTAAGTTGATTGCATGAAAGTCTTCTTTCTATATAGTATGTCGATAGATATGCATGCGTCATTAATTTAACTTGGTTTATTTCATTTGATCCTACTCACACACACCCTTGCATATCCCAATTACTTCATTCATTTATTTATTTGTATTTTTTTTTAAAGACATTTCCTATTGAAAGAAAGACTCGAAATTGCACGACACAAATATTAGAACTCGAAATTGCTCCAAACAACTACACTAGTTGAGCCTTTGCAACTTCATTCATTTATAAATAGAAGAATTGACTAGCTCTAGATTATAAAAAATTCTAAATTAGCTCCCCAACCTATATGACAGTTTAAGCAACACTGAATGCGCACGTCTAACACAAGGAGACAAGAAGAAAGAGAGAAAAAGCCCTCAAATGTCTTCCATGACTATTGAAAATTGATCAAGTCAATAAAAGCTTTATCCTCTTTTGCAAGTCTGAAATACATTGTTGACTGAAACAAGCTACAATAGAAAAAGCCAGACGCCACCGGCCTTATCCACAGGAACAACAACAGCAACAAAACAATGCACAGCAGAAGGAGCAGAAAAACAAGGCAGCACACAGAGACAGCAGCAGAAGAAGCAAAATTGGTAATGAATACTTGCAAGTCATACATCTCCAAACAAAACTTCTGCATGTACAGCAATTTAGAACTCAAGACATATGATTTGATATGAAACTAGTCAGACAGTTCCTTGGAAGTTGGAACAACTGGAACAAGATAATTCCCAAAGGGTGAATCAAAGATCCTAAAGTTTCCAGTGGCACCATCTTGTTGTGCTTGTGCCACTGCAGCATTTTTGGCCTGTTGAACCCTCAAATTGACTCCAGGACTTATAGTTTGAGCCTCTTGAACCTGCAGACACAACTCTTTTTACCCTCATAATTTACTAGTTATGAAAACATGGGCAAGGAGATTGATGAGTAAAAAATTTCTTACTGTTGTTACTGAGGTTGCTCCAACTCTGCTCTTCTTCTCAACTGGTGCAGCAACATTAACCCCACTGTATAATTACACAAGCCCACTTAGAGGCCTTTCATTATTCAAGGGAGCTGATTTCCCCACTCCCCTTTTCAACACTTACACTCCCTTTTATTTTTTAATACATTTTAATCAATTTGGTTATTTTTTGTTCTTTCCCTTTCCTATTTTACCCTTATTCTGTATTAAATTCCTTTTACTTTACTTTTATATTACTTCACTTTTATATTATTTAGTAATAAAAATAAGATCATAAGAAGAAAAAAAATTACATCCGAACCCCCTGAGGTAATAACCCAGAAAAAAACACCCAACCACCCAGAAATCAACCTTCTTCTTCAATCAAATTTCCAGAAATCAAGTAGTTTGAGAAATATGATTTTTGCGGAGAAGCATTCCTTAATTGGGCATCACCAAATATATTATTTTCTGGCCATGCCCCTATCTCAACCCATGATTTCAAATGCCATATACAAAAAGTAGAAGGCTTTGATCTCACAGCCAATACACCTCTACGGGGATTTCAAAATTTCAACAATTGTGACAGTCTTGCAGGACAAAACTGAGGAGATATTGAACACAGTTGAATAAGAACCCAAAACTCGAAACCTAATCCCCTCCAGTCCCAAATTTCCGCAATCACCCACCCAATTCACTCCAGCCCCAAATTGCCGCAACGACTGGGTTTGGAAACTGATCAGCGCCTGCGACCCGATGACGCCATCGACTCGACGTGTTGATGGGGCTGTGAAGCTTGTTCGAAGAGAGACAGGGGGAAGAGAGAGAAAAAGTGAAGAGAGACCGAGGTAGAGAGAAAGTGGAGACGATAGGGGTAAGGAGATGCGGGTGGGCGGCGGCGACGAGAGGGTGGGGTGGGGGAGGGTGGCGGTCATGAGAGGGTAGGGTGTGTCTGGGTGACGGTGAGGAAAAAAAACTTCGCTAAAACTCAATAAACTTCAAGGTTAGGAAGGTGAAAATTACCCAGTTTTGTCTTGGGACTCGAAACCTTTCCCAAGCTACTTGATTTCTGGAAATTTGATTGAAGAAGAAGGTTGATTTCTGGGTGGTTGGGTGTTTTTTTCTGGGTTATTACCTCAGATAGGGTTTGGAGGCATTTTTTTTCTTCTTACGATCTTATTTTTATTACTAAATAATATAAAAGTGAAGTAATATAAAAGTAAAGTAAAAGGAATTTAATACAGAATAAGGGTAAAATAGGAAAGGGAAAGAATAAAAATAACCAAATTGATTAAAATGTATTAAAAAATAAAAGGGAGTGTAAGTGTTGAAAAGGGGAGTGGGGAAATCAGCTCCCTTATTCAATTGTTTGTTAAAACGGCTTGTCGTATTAGAAAAAGACGATGCCTTGTTTGTTGTCGTTTTATGAAAGGCCATCCAAATTGCACTTCCCTACTGCCTACTGCCTACTGCAACTAGATTGTCATGAACCGCCGCATGCATGCCTCAAACTCAGAGAAAGATAGAAAGATAATATCTTTCTTTCTTTCTTTCTTTCTTACTTTGATTGTTTGACAGCAAAAAAGATTCTAAATTTTGTCTTTCATTCATGGGTTCAAAAATATTACCCAAATTTATTTATACCACTAGGCAGGCAACCCAGAGCTTAGCTATATTCAATAAACAAATTAAAGAAAATACAAAAATTATCAAGAAAATAAATAAGCATGAGGGATTGATTAGTAATTACCTGCCAGACAGTGGTTCAGCAGCTTTTCTCCTACTGGGTGGAGGAGGCGCCATTGTTGTTGGCCGCTGAGCTTCAGCTCTCTCTGTCTCCAGCTCTGTCTGACTGAGTTTCTAATTGGAAGACTTAAGAACAAGGGCCTTATGGCCTTCTGAGGTCTTTGGATATTGGGCCTGGACCATAAAATCTCAGCCCAAATCTAGGAATCTTAAGGCCTATCAGAGTGACATCGAGCATGTGCATGTCCTCGAGGAGGGGGAAAAATGGTGTTTCTCATCAACCATACAAGGATTTGACATGATTAGATTCTCCACAATGGTCAGTTCTTGAATACGTCATCGCTAACCCCACTCCTAATCCTACTCTTTAAGCACTAATCACTCTTGAAATCAAACCCTCACGCTCAGGAGGGATATCACTTTTGAGGATTTAGCAATCATTACTTCTCTCCAACCCACCATTATTTTGCCATGTTGTGCTTCCTTTTGTCATCCCCATTGTCAAAATATTTTACTTTCAACAGCTGCTCTGGGGCTGGACAGTTAAACAGTTCATATTTCTAATACAAAGAAAAGGCAATTACCAAACATTTTCAAGCAGCTTTCTTGAAACTGTTGGGTTGAATTTTTCCATCGTCCAAAGTGATTGCAAATTGAAATCCAGGGTTTTGAACTGCCTTGTACGAATGAACAAGGCGCTGCCAGTATTTGAACAAGGCCTGCAGTCAATTTTTACAGAATCATAAGATCATGTTGAAGAACTTGCACACATAACCGTAATTAATTCACTCAGAAAAGTGAAAGCAACATGTCTTTGACTTTGTTCACTTTCCTTCTTCTAGTGGAGGTGGTAGTGACACTTTGGGTGGGATATTGATGCAACAAAACCAATGTTGATTTGGCCTTCTCTTATGTGGACGTTTTGGCGTTATTAAAGTGTGAACGTTATTGTAAACATGAAGGAAAACAAGGAAGGGTAGTAGAAAATACATTGCTTCAGGAGACAATTTGCATATATATACACTCTCTATTTCTAAAAAGCCAACTTTCTTTTTCAAAGTCCAATCAATATAATTCTCCATCCAAAATCACTGGCGCAAGAAAACTTGACCCCCCATATCGAACCAAATCTAGTCTCATCATGCTGCAATTCTCTGTGGATGAACGCCTACATGCTTTGAAAAGTCACTTTTGGGATTCCTATTTCCATTTTGTCAACCTAAGATAATCTTTCTTTTGTTAATTGGTGATTATGGAAGTGATTGACTAAAGTTTCTTTATATTTGACCCCATTTCGATTTAGGTACAACAATTATTCTGTTCATAAATTAATCTATATGAACAAAGTAATTAGAGCTTGATGAAAGCTTTAATTAATGATTCAGATGTATTGCATTCACCTCAATATATAAGTTAATCACAATGCCAACAATTTGGGGCCACCAATAGCTAGGTTTGTGGGGTTCTGAATTGGGTCTAGTCTCAAGAGCAATCTATACCCATGCAATTGGGGTTTGAAAATGCAGCTAGCTCAGTGCACGCCTTTCATTCTTGCATCAATTAAGGAATCCAAAACCAAACTTATAATTATATACATATATCTCTGTTTACTTTGAGGAAAAGAAGCAGATCATTCATTTTACCTACGGCCCTACCCTAATTTTCCACGTGGCTAGGACCCAGTTTGCCACGTGTGTATCCTCCCTATATTGCCAATTAGTGGGTCAAAGTCAAACACAAAACAGTATTTGTCGGTTACTTGTTTCCCCCTAGATTGTTCAAAAGTGTTGAGATTTTAGACAATTCAGACCCTTGACCTAAAAGCAGTCCAAGTCCAAGTCCAACAAATACGCTCAACTCAAGTAAGCAGAGCCATGGTCGAAGGCAAGAGAGCTTAGCAAGGTTGGCTTTGCTTGCTGATGGAATCAGAGATACGTATACATATAGGGGTTAGGATCGGGAGACACACTTTAACGATTGATAATACATCTTAATAATTTTTAAAAGTATATATACAGTTAGGGTTTAGCTTTGTTTTTGTGTTTTTGAAAAGAAAAAAAAAAAAAAAAAAAAGAGTTAAAATTAGGTGTGGGAATTTGGACAAGAATGTCACACAACACAACCATGTGCAGAAATGCCCCCCACGTGGGATATGGCATGCGTGTGGGTCTCTTCCTAGTGGCTGTGTTTTTAGCCTCTTTCTTTCTTTTTCTTCTGTAACAATTTTGGTAAGCTACAGCCTGCACAGCTCACTCTCAACCCACAGAATTTCCAACCAAGGAAACTTCTAACTTGTAACTCAAAAAAATATGCTTACGCTGGCGATGATAAATGTATTTTTGTTGTTGAAGTTTTGAAAGGTTTTGCTTTAGATGGAGATGGAGATGAGCTGTGCGTGTGAGACAAGTAGCTGGACTTGTAAAGACCCATCTGCAACTCCTTCCCAAATATCACGTGCCATATATTATATATATCCTTGTTTCTTTCTGTGGCCCTTTTCCGATTTCTTTGAGAGTGCGATGAGTTACATCTCTTACATGCATATGGGGCATGCACTAATGTTTCCTCCCTTTTTCCACAAAACTTATAATAAAATGTGTTGCCATACAGCAAACCGACGGCTGTACAAACATTGGCTGCGAAGATCAGATGGTCCAGCTTTTGTTAATAATGGATGATAATATATATAAACTAAAAGGTAAAATAAATGGCATAGATTAGGGTTAGGAGATATAATAAAATGAACCAAAGACGAGCTTTGCGGTTGCTTGAGGCAGTGGCACTGTCGCAGGGCTTTTCACGCAAAATCTTATGAATACTTTCTCTAGTCTTCTACTTCCCATATATGGGGTGTTGCCACGCGTCCCATATAGTCGATGTTTAACTTTTCTTTTCTCTTTTTCTTCCCTTTTGTGTTTTGTTTTTGTTTTTGTTTCTTTGCCTTTTCGTGATCATGGTATGAGAAAAGGAACTTTTATTATTCCTTGTAATATATATGTGATGGAACTTCATGGGTGTTGCTTGTTGGGTGGAAATCTTAAAAACACCACAAATGTTATTGGCATGCACTTTAAAGCCATCCCATAAAGAATAAAAAGTCAATTTATTTATTACAAAATATTCAATAATTATTTATGTTATCTATTGAATTATGTCAGAAAATAATGCATAATGGACCCCGTATACAAATACTTGGAGGAAGAAAAAATGTTTTGTACGGTTCAATTATTAATTACTCCTTATGTTCATCATCAACATTTTACGAAATTTAAAGTTGACCAAGAATGAATGAATACAAATTGGGTCTCGCATAATTCAGGTGGTAGGGCAGAAAAATCCTTCGAGATGATGAGGAAGTCTTTCACTCTTTAAGCGATCGGGACATATACTCATTTATCTCGTAATCACTTATTATGTACTTAATACATGTATGTAATGGATAATTGTGAAAATGAGACGTGTAAATTCTCACGCATCCTTAAAAAGAAAAATTTGCTGCATAATAGTAACAGCATATATGTTTACAATAACTTGATGGGTTAGTTGTTGGATAAATCAAGCACTTTTCATTGTATAATGCGAAACTTTGTGCTTAAGAAAATGATAGATTAAAATCTACTTGGCCTAAGTAACCTTTGGGTGAAGTAGGGAGTCAGCTGCAAGCTATAGCAATTAGACATGACAATTTAAGATTAATTAACAACAATTAAGATTCTAATTAAGTATACGTACAAGGTTAATTTGTACCAACTCGTGAAAGCAGAAATTTAAAATTCGATGCTATATATATATATATTAGCAAAATTATACTCATGTGCCTCCATGATCGATCAAGTGGCTATGCTATTGCTTACACACTATAGAGTAGCTGCCTGCTGCTGCCCATCACCCAATAAAAAGATGCCCCACTAGGGCCAGTGGGCCACTGCTGGGTCTGCCGTGGGACCTACTCACAAGCCACCCAATGAGAACCAAGATATTCTCTTAGTACAAAGGCTTCTAATGTTTCTGTTCAACACCTGTGCCTTTCCCTCAATCTCTTCATGTATCGCTTTTCGTTTTCTAGTTTCTAGTTTAATATTATCTTTATGCAGTGAGGGACCAATCAAATAAACTTATTTGAGTGACATCTTTATAGGGTACATTATACATTGTTTTTTAATAATCCGAACCGTCTAATTTTTAGATATTCCCTTAAAGATTATATATGTAAAAAATTATTTGAATTCGAAACCATTTGAACACTCAATTAAATTATTGTTATTTTTATCTTTTTTTTTAAGTATCGTGTTCATATATTTTGTTGCTAGCAATTAGATGCCTTAATAATTTTCAACTTTTCTGATTTTTTGCAAGAATGATCTATGAATGAATACTTAAAAAATAAATTGTTTGGATTGTTTAAAAATATATATATTTATAGAATACCCTAAAAAGTGTCCCTCAAATCAAATTATTTTAAAAAAATCCCTCAATGAAAAATGACTGTATCTCTATGATGTTCAGCTTTATTAAAATATGCACATAGTCAAAACCAACTTTGTGTAGTTGGGTTTTTATAGTACTATATACACAATTGTTTTGTAAACTATCATATCTAGTAAAGTAATATAATATAATCTACCAAACTTATATCATTCAGCACGAAATTCATACTCATATTTTATTATTCACAACCATTTAAAAATTGAAGAAATTTTTGTTTTGACCGTAACACTGTTATGCAAAATTACTAATATTTTTTTTTATACAAGCACATCATTCTGAATTAATCTAATCTATAAATGGGAATTCAAACTTTGGTGCGAAAGGGTGAGTTCATTGTTCTTACCAACTGACCTATATATATAAACACAAAATATGTATAACAGTATGATTGTCACATTGAAAATAAAGCAATAGGCTCCCGTTATAAAAGTGAGAAGTAGTGCACCGAGAAGGGAAGAAGGAGGTAGCATTTTTGCTCACTACTTTAACTTAAGGTGTACTATTACCGCCATTCTCAACACTAGATACATGTTTATGGGCATAACTACAATTCTATAAGTACAAAACAAAGAATTAACTATGGTTATGCCAATGAAAACATATCAAGTGGTTAGAAGGATGATGGGAGAACACCTTAAGTTAAAGCAGTGATAAAAAATATTTCAGAAGAGGGAAGAGGGTGAGACTTAGAGGGTGTCAGATTGGGTTGGGAATGTGTGTGTCATATTCACGAGCTCTCTTCTCCATCTCATTCTGAGCCACCCAGCCAGCCCACCCCACGATCACTGCTGTTTCTCAAGTTTCCTACTCCATTAAATTCCAATCTATCTATTTATCTATCTCTCTTTTAAACAAGAATTAAAAACAAAAACGCAAATTACATTCGTAGAAAACGACAACAAGGTCAATTGTGCCCAACTCAACAAGACAAAGATAGCTAGAGAGAGAGAGAGAGAGAGAGATAGGTAAAGCACTTGCATGCACAGCACAGGGAGAGGTAACAGGGTCATAACTTAGAAGGGAATTAAAGTAAAATAAATTTTAATAATGCATGCACTTTCATTGAATTGGAGGCATTTCTGTCTCCTTCCTTCCATCTGTTTGTGGAAACCAAGCGAGGGCCTCATGCTACTCCCCCGTTCATCACGCACGTATATATATATATATAATTGCCCTTTCAAACTTACATGCATTTGACTACATAAATTCTTGTATAGAGTAACTAGTCTAGGGCTCTCACAGTGGGCTAGAATCAACATGTGGTCTCATCCCATTGTGCGAAAAAACTTACTTTTAAGAGGAATATCACTATTTTGCTATTTTCAATCAATTTTTACATGTTATTGCATTATTAGCTGAAATAGAAAAAAAATATTATCTCTGTTACATGAGAATTTTTCTCCCCATTATGCCGCCACTCTACCAAAGAACCAGTCATGTCATTAAACTATTAACAATCCATTGATACATGGTTGGACTTTAAATTAGAATCATGATTAATAGAATTATATTTGTATGTGTTGAACTGTCACGCACGCGCGCAACTCTCGCTAGCACAACTTTTGAGGAACGGAGGGGTGGACTGGTGTGAGGGGGTGAGAAGGGACGATGAAATGTGACGTGGGATAAGACTTTGGAGGAGGAGGAAGCAACGTCCATGGGACAGCATTTTTTGGCAGTAAAATGAAGGGGGTGTTTTTGCTGACGTGTAGAAGCCAGACCCTCCTTAATTAGTGTCCAGTGGCGGACGCAGGATTACGTCGCCATGGGGTCATAGTGTTAAGTTTCGGCGGCTTGTAGTGGTTGGTGGTGGCGGTTGGGGGGATTAGTTAGGTTTTTAGAGGAGAGGGAATTTTGAAAAAAAAAATTAGGTTTTGGGATGAACTGAAATGCTGCTGCTGGGAATTAGAATCGGGTAGATAGGGGGCTGCTGATGGGTTTTTTTTTTAAAAAAAAAACCTGGCTTCAAAACGACGTCGTTTTGAGCCAGGTTTTAAAAAAAAAATTTAACACGCCTGGACCAAAACGGCGTCGTTTTGGCCAGGTGGTTTAAAAAAAAAAGAAGAACTCGCGCGCGCGCAAGGCAGGCGCTGCCTGCGCCAGCTTCTTCTTCTTCCTCTGCTGGGTATTTCGTCGAGCACTTGGTGTGTGCCATGGGGTCGCACACCAGCCAGCCATGGGGTCGCACCAGTCCTTCTCCACTACGTTTCCAAGCTTCCATGGGGTCGCCTGACCCCATTTGTCCCTCTGTGCGTCCGCCACTGTTAGTGTCCAACTCAGAAATTCCAGTCGCCCCAATCAGATCATCCAAACGGCCACCAGGCCCACCCACCGGCCACTTCCCTCCCTCTCTCTCTCTCTCTCTCTGTCTCTCTCTCTCATACTGTTTTTTTTCTCTACTCTATTATATCTTTCTTTTTTCTTTTTTGGTTTGATGCAGAAAATTAATTTAAATGAAGAAAGAGTAGTTCGTGATGCTCCAAGTAGGGCAAGTGTGAGTGAGAGTGACCTCACGTCTCACTCCTCCAATGACTTTGATGAGCTCCTCCAACAGGAGATTAATATCAATCAATCATCAACAAGCTTGCAATTTTATGCCTCAAAAAATGTGGCAAGAGATGTTATTCTTATTAGGCAACTTGGGATATTTCGAATTATCTCCCTCCTTCTATAACCACAAATATTTAAATCAACAAAATGTAATGGAGTATGGAGGAGGAAAACGTCCCCTCTATTCGACTTCTCAATACGAATGAATGGAATATAAAAATCTAGAATCCAAGTAACCTTTGTGAACAAGGTAACCCTACAAAGTAAACTTTTGTCCATGATTCTCATCCATATGAGACTACATTCTATAATAGTCTCACACGTGCGAGATCGTGTATTGAAAATATACCCATTCTAACATGACATTTTATATAATAAAAAAATATTTGAAGTCCAATACTTTAGAAAAACTCTATATTGTACTTTCAATTGAAAAAAAATTGTAACGCGTTAAGAACCATTTAGAAAATGACAAGTGGATAATTTATGAGTTTTTTTTCTTTCTCCGAATAGACTTTCTAAGAATATTTTTATATAAGATGTCAAATTAGAATGAACTTGTTTATGAAAAGCCCGTGATTATATGATGTTGATCATAACGTAGTGGTGTAGACTGTTGAGGCCGCAAATTGTGTAGAAACAAGTTCCTTTCTTTGTTGCATTGCATTGCCTTGATGGGTGCCCGTGAGAAGAGGGTGCTCGAATCACCGGCTTTTGAAGGAAAGCAAAGCACATTATTATAATGTCTCTACGTAGGTAAAGGGCAGAGCCCAGACTCCAGAGAGAGAGAGAGAGAGAGAGAGAGAGCAGCAGAAAGTGATGAGCCTTGGTGAGTGAGAGCGAAAAATCACCAGAACAATCCCCCTTACAATTTTAACTTGTTGGAAATTGAAACCTCTGCCCCAAAAATCCTGACAATCTGACGTCTCTTTCTTCAAACCACATAAACAAAACTAAACAACTATTACCACATTCTCATAAATACTTATAATTGAAAAAAAGAAATGATCTTGAAGTTTTTATAGGGTAAAAAACAGAGCATATAGATAAACAAAGTTCAAAATTGCAGAGAAAGACAGAAATGCCCTAGCCCAACATCTCTATTAATACTCTACTTTGTATATCCCTCTCCTCTACGCCAAAAACCAAGCCATCCATCTATCCATCCAATCCATCTATCTTTCAAAGACATAGAGTGCTCTTTACGAGAGTATCTCTCTCTCTCTCTCTCTCTCTCTCTCTCTCTCTCTCTCTCTTTCTCAGCTGAAAACAGAGCATCATTCAAACAGAAACAATTAATCATCATCGAATATAGACATATATATGTCCTATATATATATATATATATATATAGGCTAGCTGCAGCAAAAACAAAACAAACGTAATTTCTTCTTGTTGTTGTTGTTGATCATCATCATCATCATCATCATCATAATCAGCAGGAGTAGCAGCAGCAGCAGCATCATGTGCAATCCAAAACCTTCTGCTGCTTCATCAACAGCCGCCAAGAAAACAGAGCATCACCAACAGTCACAACCCCATCTCTTCTTAGACTTCTTATTTCTACCAAACACCGCCATTAAACATGAAACCCATACTGCAAAGCATCAGCATCAGCATCAACACCAACCCCCACCACCACAGCATTTCACCGACTCAATTACTCTACCTGACATAATATCTGAGACCAAGTCTCTGTTTCAGCTGGCTTTCCCCATCCTCCTCACCGCCCTCATTCTCTACTCCCGCTCAGTCGTCTCCATGCTATTCCTCGGCCGCCTAGGCGACCTCGAGCTCGCCGCCGGGTCGCTGGCCATCGCCTTCGCCAACATCACCGGCTACTCTGTCCTCTCCGGCCTGGCCCTGGGCATGGAGCCTCTCTGTTCCCAAGCCTTCGGAGCCCAACGTCCAAAGCTCCTCTCTTTGACCCTTCACCGCTCCGTCATCTTCCTCGTCGTTTCGTCGCTGCCCATTTCGCTGCTTTGGCTCAGCATGTCTTCCATCCTCTTGTACCTCCGCCAAGACCCAGATATCACAGCCATGGCCCACACCTACCTCATCTTCTCCCTCCCTGACCTCCTCACCAACTCCCTCATTCACCCAATCCGCATTTACCTTCGCGCCCAGGGCATCACCCACCCGCTCACGTTAGCATCGCTCGCCGGCGCGCTCTTTCACCTGCCCATGAACTTCCTCTTGGTCACTAGGCTTCGGCTCGGCGTGG
The DNA here is from genome assembly GCF_965620075.1 of Prunus avium. Classification (NCBI taxonomy): domain Eukaryota; kingdom Viridiplantae; phylum Streptophyta; class Magnoliopsida; order Rosales; family Rosaceae; genus Prunus; species Prunus avium. The sequence goes on along the minus strand of NC_142290.1, from coordinate 36,333,843 downwards.
CCGGTGTCGCGGCCGCTTCCGCTGCCTCCAATTTGTTTGTCTTGTTGTCTCTTGTTTCTTACGTGTGGGCCACGGGGATACACGAGCCTACTTGGACGGCGCCGAGCCGGGAGTGCTTGACAGGCTGGAAGCCACTGCTTCGGCTCGCGGCTCCGAGCTGCGTTTCTGTCTGTTTGGAGTGGTGGTGGTACGAGATCATGATCGTCTTGTGTGGGCTTCTTGTGGACCCCAGAGCAACCGTCGCCTCGATGGGCGTGCTCATTCAAACGACGTCGTTGATTTACGTGTTCCCTTCCTCGCTGAGCTTCGCGGTCTCCACGCGGGTCGGGAACGAGCTCGGGGCGAACCGCCCGCACAAGGCGAAATTATCCTCTGCGGTCGCGGTCATGCTAGCGTTCCTGATGGGCCTATCGGCAACGACCTTCGCGTCCGGGATGAGGGGGAGCTGGGCCCGGATGTTCACCAGTGATGCCGAGATCGTACGGCTGACGTCGGCCGCGCTGCCCATCCTAGGCCTGTGCGAACTCGGAAACTGCCCGCAGACGGTTGGATGTGGGGTCCTCAGAGGGAGCGCGCGCCCCTCCACCGCAGCCAACGTGAACCTCAGCGCGTTCTATCTGGTGGGCATGCCCGTGGCCATTGGTCTCGGGTTCTGGGTCGGTGTGGGGTTTTGTGGACTCTGGATCGGGTTGCTGTCGGCCCAGGTTTGTTGTGCTGGGCTGATGTTGTATGTGGTTGGGACCACAGACTGGGATCTCCAAGCTAAGAGGGCCCAGTCGCTAACGTGCGCCGGGTGTGAAGTTGTAGTACCTGATTTTAAGGGTGTAGAGGAGGAGCAACAGCCGTTGATTATCATTACGGTGCCTTCTTCTCGATAATCCAAATATTCCAGATCAGATTTAATTTTTGCCACCAGTTTTTTTTATATAATTATTCCTTCTTCTTTTTTTTTTTCTTTCAGTACGATTGTGAATTATTATTATTTTTTGGGTCACAGATTTGGATTTGCGTAAAAAGAATAAATCAACAATTTTGTTCTTAGCTATTATTAATTAATGTGATGATCTGATGAGTGGGTTCTGCTTTTTTATTTTTTCACTGAGTGAATCAGATTGAGTGGGTTTTGATTTGATTAATTAAAATCGAAAACAAAAGATTAAAGTTCAAGCACTCATATCATATCCCATCCCACCATGTGTTATCTTGGTTGCTTGAAGTGCTGCCTATATAGATATGGTATCACTAACATTTTTATAAATAAATATAGCCTCAAATAAACCATCAGATTTGTTTTTGCATTTGAGTTCGATCTCACTGCCTCGTAAATTGAAGTAATTTAAATTATCGTTTGTATAAAAGAAAAACTAACCATAAAAAAATAACTTATGCTTTAAGTACAAGCGATGATCTAAATTATAGGGAAAATGAATTTCGCTTATTAGACCCGTTGGCAAGATTATCTAGTGTTTTGTGTTGTGGAAATAGCGATTGGTGTTTTTACTTTAAAGTTTGATTTTGCTTTTTGATTGGGTTGAAGTTGAATGAATGATATATTTTTGACAGAGACAAGGCAGTACAGTGTAGACTGTAAGTGTGTAGTGCAAATGGGAAATGTCTCAAAAATTCGGACATGTTTGATCTTTTCCTTTCATCAGCATGTTGGGTGGGTGGACAAGGCTTTCAAAAGTATCCGATTAGGCTTCCAATCGGAATCTGACACGTGGCGGTAGGTAGTCCAACCAAACAAACTAAATAAGGACAGTTTGACCTTATCTTCTAGGCTTCATTTCGTCCAGGTCTTGGTCCCAGGTCCCTAGTTCCCCAACTATACATTTGGACACTATTCATCATATCCTAAGCTTAAGTCTATAAGGCCGTCGCGGTTGGTTTGGACTGGATTGAAGTTGAGTATTTCGAGTCACCAAACGTGATCTAGATGCACACCTTCCTAATTTTCATGACATATATAACATTTGTAAACATGACTCATACACAAAGTTCTAAGTAGAGCTAATATCTACGATGATTAGTTATGTTTTTAGGAACACAAAGATTCCCAATCATACTTGCTCTCATGAGGAAAAATTCTCACACACACTTGATATTTTTCATTCTGTTCGTAGAGTTTCACACGCAATATGCCGAGTGATTGGTTGGGGGACCAATTTACTGAGTAGATTGGGTGAAGACACGTTTTGCATTATAATCCATTTCCCTATCAAAGCGATGACAGACGGCCAATGGGTACCTCATAAGGTCATTCTTCTTACGTACAAAGGTAAAGGTAGGCCTCAATTATAGAGAGAGAGAGAGAGAGAGAGTCTAGTTGACAAAACTTCACTCAAACCACAGCATATGCAGCATGTGTGACTGTGATTGGACTTGCGTCGTCGTGTAGCGGCATATACAAAAAAAGGCAAATTCATAAGAAGTCCGACTTGTTTGGACACAAACATATAAATATAGCTACGCTAGCTATGTTATTGTAGCAACATGTTCTGAAAACGTGGATCCAATTCAGGTCAGGTACTTGATTTATATATACGGATAAAGGAGTTGAAGAGCCAGCAAACAAACAAGGGCTAGCTTATAATGCAGATTTGCACTGCTCATGAGGAAAGACCACCATGGCAGAGCAGCTCAGCTCTGAAAAGTTGAAAGAAATTAGAAGAGAGAGAGAGAGAGAGAGAGAGGGAGAGTTATGTTGTGTTGTCTGTTAAAAAGAAGCACATGCATGATCTATATGTGTGCAGAAAGTGCACGAGGGGAAATCAGGCCTTTCATGTCAATATGTTGTCATTGATCAGTGGGACTTGGTTGTTTTCCTACGTACTCTATTGTCTTTTAATCCACATTCATATATGTATATATATATATATTCATATCATTGATCATCTAGATCCCCTAGCCTACCTTGCTAAACGTGCTAGCTACTTCAAAACTGACCCTCCCTCAACTTGTATCAAGCCAAACCTGTGGGTTCCATGCCCGCTCAAATCCATTTAAAAAAACCAGAACTAATTATTTAGCCACGCTTCTCATCCATTCAGGATTTGCTTTTGTTACAATATTACAAGGCTGGCTCTAGAGGAAAGAAGAACATTCATGCAACATGGATATCAAAACCCAATCGTATAATGCTATACAGGAAAGTTAAGACATGACAATGCATGATTGACTTGAAATACCACTACAATATGTATATACTATACCATTAGTGGTGTAGGTAGGATTTTTTAGTTGAAGGGATATATGTATGGTGAAGCAAAACGTCTCAGATTCCCAGTCTTTGCATTTCAAAAAATGGCTCCAACTCGGTTCAATTCCTAATCTTTGCGATTATTATACAATATTAATTATGATTAGACCGAGTATGTTTCAGGTATGGCATAATATTATTAATGCAATATGCTCGTTTTTTTATTTATATAAGATGATCTCCACTAGACTATTAATAATAATATAGGGTGATCTAAGTATGGATTATATTTAGGTTATTTTCTTTATTATCAAAGAAGGTCATGCGCAGTATTACATTAATACTATAGACATGTTGTTAAGTGGCCACTTTCATGCAATAATACAGGATTTAATCATTAATTTAGGGACTTGGGAATTTGAGTTTGACATTGACATTTGAGGTAGATATATTTTGATTTATAGACTTGAATATGAGGTTGATGTTGTTAGTTACTTGTTAGTCACTAATTATCCGTTCACATTATATTTGTCAAAGTCTTTTTTATTGGCTAAAAGTCTCTTCAACCCTCTTGTTTTGTTTTATGCAATATATAATGTGAAGGTCAAACTCGCTAGCTACATGTATACATTACATGCATCTGTAAGATTAGAGTCAATGGTGTACATGCATGTATATGTAGATTAATTAGCATAATTAAGCAAATGCATAACAATTATGACCAAGGATATTTGATGGCGTAAACATCAGCCAATTTGTTTCTTATGCTAATTAGTAATAATTTAAGAAATTGAAAAAAGATGGTAGAATGATGTTGGTGTGTTGGATTGGATATGGTCGCAATCAACCAAATAATCTTAGCATTTGACAACGCTATACAACTCAACTTTGTGTTATTTTATTCGAATAACATAGCATGCTCGCATTGAGTCACATTGAATTTTATACAGTATTTTGTTAATAATGTAACGATATGATGTGCTTTGTCATGTGTCACATAAATTGGAAACAGAAGTTGAAATGAATACTATAGGCCTAAGGCTAACTGTACGTAGCCTAAGCATATAGCATGGTCCAAAACTTTAACCTCCGACCTGAGGGCGTGGCCATTATCATGGACCTATAGCTCTACTGGCTAGAACCAGTTTTGATGGCGAAACTTTCTTCATTGTTGGAGACATGATGAGTGACCACCACACCATACACATGGTCCTTTTGAAGCATCTGAAAACCATGTTTGATTCTGATTGGATCATCCAATATCTTATAATAGTACTTGGAATTTGGAAGAAAACACTGGCACCACCACTGCTCGGGAAACTCAAACATGTCCCAGCCAAAAATGCCAAATAGGTACTGCTTCTTCAGTCAATTGGCTGAAAACGCCAAAGCAGTAACCCCAACTAGAATAGTTTCATGTTCTTGGGAAAAAAGCCAAAACCACATTTTACCCCACTCAAGAACACAGACCTAAATTTGGCAAAAGTTAAGCAGTAAAAGTAAAAATTCTAAGAGAGATGAATTAGCTTGTGAGTTAGGTTAAGAGCACTAATGAATATCAACTCAACCAACCCCTAGCTAGGTTTTCAAAACAGATAAAGAAGAAGAGAATAAAAGACAGCATCATCATTTTAGAGTATCATGCAATTCCTCTCATCACATGGCAAGTACTCTTTTGATGAAGTTGCATTGCAACCACCCCCATTTCTTTTCTTTTTTAACAATAATCCCTCTCTTTTCTTTCTATCTATCCTGTCTCCTTATCTAAAACTTCACTAAACAAATATACTTCTTGCTGGCAATTGATCACAATTTAAATAGTAAAATCCCAAACAAAACAACTGTGAAATTATATATAAATACGTAACAACCAAACCGACTCCATCATGCCTGTCTCTTTGGGTAGACATGAAAGAAACCACATAGCCCGTTAGCCTCTTGCCCACATGAAACAGGAACTTGTAGGCTAAATTAGGGCATAGAGGTAGGCTTTGTCTACCTTACAAGCAACAAAGAGAAAGAGCTAGCTAGCCACATTATATATATATATATATATATATATATATGTATGTGATACACTTGGAGTTGGAATATTCTACTTTATCATCACAAGCTAGCTAGGCTTGTTTTTGCATGAGTTGAGTTGAGTTGGGGGTTCCATTTGGATATGATTTGCTGCACAAATAATATTTTCTCCAATTGGCATCGCGTGTCTCCTCTCTGGAGGTACTCAACTTCTCCACACATGGCCTCTGCCACCATCTGCAGTTTGCTAGCTACCACTGCTCAGCTCTCAGCTTCTCACTCTCAAACCCATCATTTTCTACTCCCTCTGAGGTCGACACGTGGGGCCATCCTAGATGTTGGTGGTGGTCATAAAGTAAACATGCATACATGGCCACTGGTTTAATCTATATGTGTTTGGTTGTGTTGTGTTGTGTTGTGTAATGCTCGCGCACACACAACACAGCTACGAGATTATTTAGGAGAGATGCAATGCAAGTATATATATATTTAATATATGCATTGTAGACTTTTAGTTAGGGCTGATATAGTTTCGTGGGGTCACCTGAAAAGGGATAACGTTTTCTGTGTTCAAACTCCAAGCGTTCTTTCCAGCCATTAGATCATGATAATATTAATATCATATGGGTGCAAAAACAACCGACCAAGAGAAAAAAAAGAGAAAAAAAAGCACAATGGGTATGAGAAATCTTAAAACTATCATATCTGAAAGAGTAGAGTGTGAAGGATTGTGCCACAAACAAACACAGAATTATTCACTCTGTGGTGGTGGGTTCGCAGGGTAGCAGAAGCCCAAAAGAGTAGTGTGAGCGAACGAACTATTGTCCTAGGGCCAGCAAACCATTTGGGTCAAACGAAGTTGGACTGGATTGGACTAGGTAAAGCCCATTCTATTTATAAGCTCAATGGGGTTCCATTCTTCTTCATAAGCAGAAACGTTCTAGTACTGTCTGACTCTAGCCTACCCATCTCAGTGATTCACTTCACGGCCATAATCATGTGTAGTGTAGCCTGCCCTTAAACCCTGTTGAGAACCCAGTTCTCATAACTCCTCTCTAGCAAGATAAATTGCACCGATGTTGTCCTCAACTTAACCAATTAACCTACGTTCATTTGGGTTTAATCACACCCGTGTCTCAAGATACATTGGTATAATTTAGGAAGACCTGCCACTTGATTGATCTGTTTTTGAAAAATCCATCTTTCCGATTTGGGACAATTGTATTTGATGCAGAATTCCTAACAAACCGATCATTCGTCAGCATCATCATGGTTCCAAATTGGGGCTGAGCATATAATGCTCATAAACCCAAGATATGGTATCTTGACAACTCACTCGGATAAAGCCCATGTTGCGTGCTTACACACACAACCTACGTAATTTAATGCCAATAAATTAGTTTGATCCCCTAGCACTTAACCAAGTACTAATTGTTATGATTTATAAAATCCAGCACTACCAGAGCACACAGTACCGAAAAAAGATACTCCCTATTTCGTAGGCGGGTGTGCTACATTGCTATTTGTGTTGAAGAATATAAAGTTATACATCAAAAAATTGAAAAAGTAAATATAATATATAATGAGTTGTTCCATTACTAATAGGTCTTTTGTGATAAAACTCTACACATATTGGGCTTTATAGGTAGTTATGTTGAGGGCAATATTATATCGACGTTGATGGTACTGGGCCACTGACCGATCTGTCTAAAATTTGACAATTCGATGATACTAGACGAGTTAAACTGGCTTAATTGCAATTGAATTCCAAATTGGAATTGGAAACTTTATACACTCATGAGTGGTAATTATTTATGCAGAAGATTGGGTTATTGATGAAGCAAAGGAGCCATTTAATTCCAAGCTCCAATCATAAGGGTTGGTTGGTTTTCAGAAGGAATTGCAACCACAAATGCCATTGCCATCTTTGAATTAATTCATGTAGGCTCTAGCTAGCTACCGTATAATTTTGTTGTAACTTGCGACACAAAAAAAAAGAAAAACTTTTGCATCTGCGCAAGAAGCTAAAGAGAAAAAGGGCAACAGAGCAAAGAATCTATCACCTTTTGTATAAATTAAAGATAAAGTGTACAAAGTTTCCTTTTTCCATGCAAAAAATGCCAAACAATACGTCACCGTTCCCCCACTTCCTGCGTGTTACATTTACGTATTAATAAAGACGTCAAATCTCTCACATCCTGCCATTTCCATGATGAACCCAGAAAACCCTAAATTGAATTGAAAGTTGAAGCCAACCGTACACAAAAAATGATGAGAGAGACAGAGAGAGGGAGCCCTCTCTCTCAGCCAAATCCAATTCGTCAAACCTTATTATATATATAGCCTATAAAAACTGTGTAGCATTCATTTGGATTTTGCACTTCAATGGTCCACACCACATATATATATATATATACGCGGTTCCTACCAAACATTCCAGCTAAGAAATCAATATCTCAAATCAACCTCAAGTTACAGTTTTACCCCTTGGGATTATCCAAAACCTCACCTTCCTTCCTACCAGCTAGCAGTAACAGTAGCAGTGCAGTGCAGTGCAGGCAGGCAGAGGCAGTGCTCTATTCTAGTATATGGGCAAAGGCTAAAAGGAATATATTTATTATTATTATTTGTTATTTGTTATTAATTGCATTTTACAAACACTGGTTTTTGTAATTATCTGTGCTCTACGTCACTCCAAGCCAAGAACCCACGTTGGACTGTCCATTGCCTTTTGTCGTATATGAAAATTTCGTCTTCCCAAGTGCACTATTTGAAGACACTTTGATCTTTTTTATTGGTTTGAAAACTGGTTTTTTCTTTACCAGAAAACCTAAAATATATGCTTCATTGATATTTATCTGTCAAAACTAAAAATCTTTGCAATATATATTTATATATAATTAAGCATGAAATGACTGAAGCCTGCATAAAGTACATTATGGGATAAGCATAAGAACTTTAAGTATGAGCTTTAAGCTATGCATGTCTGAGGCATTGCAGAGAAAAGGATAAAAACAAATTGACTGATGAGTTGAATTGGTGCACAATTAATTGAAAGAAACAGAGAAATCCTCAAAACTTGTATGCTGCAGCAACCAGCCAAATCCTCATCATCTTTCAAATCCAAAAACAGAGATCAAAAGGGTGGCAGCACAGAGAAGAAGAAGAAGAAGAAAACACCACAAGATCGAACAACACCATTTAATTCCAATCGATCATGCATTCATTGCCCATCAGAAAAAAAAAAACCCAGTTGCATAATGACTTTTGCTTCAATTTTACATACAAAAATTCAAATGAGCATGAACAAATTGTGTGTAAATATTTTATATTGCAGGCAGGGCATCACGAGAATGTCAGAGGGAGGAGACACTGTGGTCTCTTTTCTTTTTTAGGACACGTCGCTCCAGAAAGTTATGAGAGAGAGAAGGAGGAGACGAATATTGTTGAGCTTGAGACACTTCTTTTTCTTTTACTAGAAGAAAAGAAAGAAAAAAGCTTTTCCCAGAATCCCGAGTTGCCCATTGGAGCGGTGAAAATCCGAGCGTTTCAATCGCTTTCCCACCACTGTTTTCCTTGGCTTTCTTTTTATTTTCTTTTTTGGCACTTTTCTGGTGAGAATCTGATTCTACCGAGGTGACAGAGGTGAGTTTACTCGTTCCTCTGTTATTATTTTACTCTAATTTTTTTGGATTATCTGCTAAGTGGAACTTCCTAATTCCTATTATTAAACTTGGGATTTGTAGCACAAACTCCGTCTTTTTTCTTTGTTCAAAAAAATTCAAAAACAAATGAGAGAGAGAGAGAGAGAGAGAAAATTCCCCTGTTCTTTTTCAAACATTTACGTTTTTCCAAAGATTTTATTCTTTAACAACTCTGTTTCACCACTTTCCGCAACAAGGAAAGCTACCTAAGATTGTGAGCTGTAACCCTGAAACCGACCTTGTCTCTTCCTCTAAACACTTCCAACTTTCAACTGGGTTTTACTTGGTCTTCACATTCAATCTTTTAAAACCATTCTCTTCCTCCTTTTTCTTCTCTCTCTGTCTCATCTCTCTCAGCTCAAACAGAGTGCTAGTGTGAAAATGGGCAGAGCAACAAGGTGGTTCAAGGGGTTGTTTGGAATTAAGACCAAAGACAAAGAGCACAAAGCAAATTCAAGTCCCACCGACTTCAAAGACACGAAAGGGTCAAGCTTTGGGAGAGAAGATGCAACCCTACTGTGTCACAACCCAGCCACTATACCTCCCAACATATCACCATCTGAGGCAGCTTGGCTGAGATCATACTACAATGAAACAGAGGAGGAGCAGAACAAGCACGCAATTGCTGTGGCAGCCGCCACGGCGGCCGCTGCTGATGCCGCAGTTGCTGCAGCAAACGCGGCCGTGGCGGTTGTCCGCCTCACCAGTCATGGCAGAGGCACTATGTTTGGTGGTGGAAGAGAAAGATGGGCTGCTGTGAAAGTTCAAACTGTTTTTAGAGGCTATTTGGTATGTTTCTCTTTTGCTCATTGTGCAACAAAAGTACACATTTTTATGATTTTTGTTTTAGTAATACTTGTGCCATGTTCATAGTTTCAAACTTTTTCAAACCAACACTTATCTTGGGTTTTTTTTTGTTGTTCTTTTTGGATTTGGCAAACGCAGGCAAGAAAAGCACTGAGAGCTCTGAAAGGACTGGTGAAGTTGCAGGCGCTAGTTAGAGGGTATTTAGTGAGGAAGCAGGCCGCAGCAACTCTGCACAGTATGCAAGCTCTCATTAGAGCACAAGCCACAGTTCGTTCTCATAAAACTCGGGGGCTCATCAACACCACCACCACCAACATTGAAGCCAATAGCAGATTTGAAATCCGTGCACGAAAATTCATGGTACTTCAAATTTACTAACAACCCATGTTTCAAAATAGTATCATCAACATCTAAATCTCTGGCAATAATTGAATCTGACATAGTAATTAATGTTCACTCAAACTCTTGCAGGAGAGATTTGATGACACTGGGAGTGAGCACACAGCTCCAAGCCACAGCAGAAGGCTCTCTGCTTCTAATTTGGACGCCAATATTGATGAAAGTCCCAAAATTGTGGAGGTTGATACAGGCAGGCCTAAATCTAGGTCACGCAGAACAAACACTTGTGTATCTGAATTCAGTGACGACCCAACTTACCAACAAGCACTGTCTTCTCCAATCCCATGTAGAGGACCTGCCCGGCTATCGATCCCCGATAGCCGGAATTTCCCAGAATCCGACTGGGGACTAGCTGGAGATGAATGCAGATTCATTTCCACAGCACAAAGCACACCGCGGTTTGTGAATTCATGTGGGGCTAGTAATTTGCCTGGCACACCTTCAAAGAGTGTTTGTGCTGACAATTTTTTCAGAGGGTATGCTCCAAATTACATGGCGAGCACTCAGTCTTTCAAGGCCAAGTTGAGGTCTCATAGTGCTCCTAAGCAGAGGCCAGAGACAGGGCCAAAGAGGAGAATTTCACTTCATGAAATGTTGGAGTCAAGAAATAGTCTAAGTGGGGTGAGGATGCAGAGGTCTTGTTCACAAGCTCAGGATGCCATTAATTTCAAGAATGCTATAATGAGCAAGCTTGATAGGTCCTCTGGAATCTGGTAACTCAGAGCCAGAGAGGCTAGTTGCAATAATCAAGTTCAAGCTAAAAAAACCGTGTTGGTTAAAGAATGAATAGGGGGAAGGGAATATACTAGATAGATGTGTTTGTAGATTATAATTTACTGTTTATTATAGTGAGATGTAATCTCATTTTAATGTTGGCTTCTGATAAATTATGATGGGGTTATTATGTGTTAATTATTCAATTCTACCAAACAAACAATTCCCTCTTCTTTTGAAAATGTGACAACAAAAGTTGACAAATTCCATGTGAAACACATTTGCAATATGAAAAAATTTCCAAGCTTTTTCAAACAGGTACCATGATTGACCACAAAAACAACAAAAACTGGAAAAGTTTGAAACCACCCTGCTTCTCCAAGAACATGATGTTCTCCCATGTGTTTTTCCTACATTGATTTTGTTTGTTTAATTGAGTCAATTCTGTTGAAAAATATGACCCCACATGTTTTAAATAGGTAAGGCCTCTTCCAATGCTTTTAACTTTGCTGTAGAAGTGAGCACATTTGATTCAAGAAACCAATTGCAAATTAGGTCTAGTCTAATGAAAAAAAGGGTCTTGACTTGAATGTCGGAGGTCTCAAGTTCGAACCCCTATGACATCTTAGTTGTGAGCATGTGTGAGAAACTCCCTCCCCTCCCCTGTAGTTTAGATTATCGCTTGTAGTTATAAAAAAACAAACAAACCAATTATCAAGCTTCAATAAAGAAACCAATTACCGAGTTTTGATACAAAGTCTCTAATATGAGACTAATTATCAAACTTCTAGAGCAATGTTGAATTTAATCACGGCTTGTCAAAAATTTTAAGCATTTAAGCCTTCTGCAGAATTGGGTTGGTGGGTTCCATACTTCCACTTTAGCCCATATTTGAAAAGTCGCTCTACTGTCCTTATCAATTATTATTAAAAAAAAAGACAAATCCTCTCCCATAATTTCTAGTTCCTTTCCTTGACCAACACAAACTTTTCTGAAAAAATTGGGAAACCATTTATAGTTTCAATTCAATCATGGTTATCAATTACTCTTGAGAGTAAATTTTCTGTTCCAGTTTCCAAGGGGATAATAAGCCAATGATGATTAGCTTTCGACCTGTCACAAAGGGTATAGGAAGGATGAAGCCACATTCTTTTAAAGGTTTTCTGATGCAGAGGCAAGCTTTGCGAAAAACAAAGCTTTACTGGGAGCTATGTCCTTTTGCTAAATTTTTCATGAAAGGGAGCTTTCAAGATTGGTTCTTTTGGGGTTTAGCTCAGGCAGAGCCTCAGAGATCACAGATAAAAAGGGTTCCCCTCCAATTCCAATTCCAAGTACATTGCCTCCTCCTCTGCCCCTAAGGACAAGAAGAGATTACAAAAAATTTGCTATGGATCCGAGCCCACTTTTTGCCAAGCTCATGAATTTACTTGAAATTGGGTTTCACTTGTTATACATCCAAAATTCCAAAGTTTCACGGCATGGGTTTTGGTCCTGGACCAATATCCCTTCTTCTCAGAACAGTCTCGGGGTTTTAGCTTAGTCAGTTGAAAACCCATTGGCTTATAGCCCAGTGGAAGCCAACCCAACTGATATTTACCCCAAAACATGGAATTTACAACCAACTACTATTTTGACAAGGGAATCCATATTCTAAATTACTCTAACATATGAAAAGCGAGATTGAACTCGAAGCAAAGGAGTGGATACATTGTCTTTCTTAACTGGCCTAACTCACATATGCACCTATATATCAACTATTAAGCCATAATATAAGCAACACGGGATTATACAAGGACTTCTTTTTTATTTTTTATTTGAAAAAATGGTTTTGGTATTTTAGTTGATCAATCATTACAATTTGATCCACTCAGAACCATCTATGAAGGTAAGGGAAATAAATGGCTTGGCTTCCTCATCAGTGAGCTCTCTAGACCATGAAACCCTCCCTGCAAAGCGAGCTCCTGGTCCAGTGCACTTGTATTGCCCATAAAACACAGTCCTGCAAATAACAATACATCATTACACAGCCAGCCTCATGCGCATGCCACTAACACCAAATTGAAAATGCCAAAAAAGCATCAAAAAACAAACCAAACTGAAACTATATGTAGCAGAGTGGCACCAAACTTTACATAGATGCTGGCGTGGCTTTTCTTAAACTATGCCAACATGAAGGGCGTAATGTATGAGTAGGTGGATAGGGTTTATTTTATGGTGCATCACACGTAGGTTTTGCAAAACAGAAAGGGCAAAAGGACATACACTCAATGGTTAGGTTAGGTCCTCTGCGTAACCGCCCTTCCCATTTGGTTATCAAATGCCAAAAGTGCCCTATTGCCTACACATATATATTTTTGAAAAGCCTAGATGTGATTCAGTAGATAAATTTGATTGGTTGGTTATGATGAAATTTAAACTACCTACTCGGATAAGTTATCCCGTGTATTCGAAACAACAATGTACCATCCTGACATATCACGCGACATGCTGATGTGATGAATCGAACAAAATTAAGGGAAAAAAGAGGGAGAGAGAGAGAGAGAGTTGCATACATTTCACGGTTAGGGTCACCCCAGTTATACCAGCCTTTAGGCATGATAATGTTGTCCATATATGTGTATGCAAAGACCACCCTGGAGAAAGGACCCCATGCCCTACCAAGATAGAGTGCTCCTGAGCCCGTGACCTTACAGTTTACAAATGAGAAGCCCGTTTCCTCCAACAGGCTGCTCCTGCCTTGTGCTGTGAGCGCTCCTACGTTCTGTGCTATTGCGTGCACGTGACATCCCTGCACTTGCAAATTGCAATATTAACATAAACCCTTTTACATAATCATGTGAATAGTGATGTGAGAGAGTCTTGCAGCTGCAAGGTCAAGACACAGACAAGACACCAAGAACTAGAACACAACCTCATGATTTGACAACAGCCAAAGTTAAATGTTGTGTTCTGTACATATTGAAAATTACCAAAAAAAGAAACATTAGAAATCATTTTTGATAATTTTGGATCAAAGCTTGAATGTTTATGTTTCTGGACTTAAAAAAATTTCAGAAAAAATGCTTCGAAAGAAGGTGAAAAATAAGTTAATCTAACCTCAAATAGGGAGAGTCCATTTCCAAAGATGAAGTCCACTGAACCTTCAATGTAGCAATCCTTGTAATAATGCCTTCCCAAATGATCATAGAGTGTATCTTGTGCCCCCAAGAATTTGCACCCCAAGAAGGCTGCTGTATCTGCTGAAATTCTAAATGCCACTGCCTGCTTACCAATTGCTCCTGGTGCTGGGACTGGTGTAGTGTTCTACACATTAATTGTAAAATTATATATCACATAAATGTATGTAATGTATATATATATAGAGAGAGAGTGAGAGAGAGAGAGAGAGAGAGAGAGAGAGAGAGAGAGAGAGAGAGAGAGATTACCTTGAATGTGATGTTCTTGGCAATGAAATAAGGGGAATTCACAGCAAAAGTTGCAGAATTGAAAGTCCCCATCGGTTGTTTCTTTGGACCAGATGGTGTTTGAGCAGTGTCTCCCCATTGAACAATTGTTTTGTCTGCTCCTGCTCCTTCTATGGTTATATATGATTTCAATGGAGGTATATTAACCTTCTCCCTGAAAAAAAAAAACATTTAACATTTCACAGCTTCAGAAATTACCACATAACAACAATGAAAGACAGAGCATAGGACAATTCATGAAGAAAAGAGCATTTCTTGGTCAAAGACAGAGACCAAGTCCAAGAGTGATCTGAATTCTGATCACAAGGAACAAGACACTCACGCGTAGACCCCTGCATGGACCTTGATGACCACTCTCAAGAGATTGATGAATGGGAGAGAGTCAATGGCGTCCTGAATGGTTGTGAAGTCTCCAGCAGCAGGGTTCTTAGCCACATGCAGAGTGTAAGAAGGGAAGAGCTTATTTTTGGCTGTCTTGAACACAGAGTGTTTCAGCCTTCCAACAAACCTCACCCACTTCATGAATTGCTGTTCTGAGAATTGGGCTTGTGTCATGTTCTTGGTCAAATGTACTTTCCCAGCTGAATTCCCAGGTCGAAGTCCCTTGCTGTGGCATTGTGTTTGGGTTGAATTGAAGAGAAGAAGAGCAATAATAACATAGAAAATGTGTTGGAATGTTGGCATTTAATTTTAAAACAGAAAAAAGAATTGGGACTGATATGAGAAGGAGAGAATATGAGTATAAAGAGTAATAGAGAGTATGTTAATTAGTTTGGAATTCCAAGTGCTTTTATAAATAGAGAAAGGCTTGTGCTTGTGCTTGTGCTTGGTTTGGTTTATATATATAGAGAATGGCTTTTGTTTTAGGTGGAAAGTTATGCTGAATTGGAGAATCAAAGACAGTCTAGACAGAGTGAAGAAGTCACGGGTGCTTCTATTGACATCCATGTAAATTGTAATGTGAGAGAGAGAGAGAGAGAGAGAGAGAGAGAGAGAGAGAGAGGTGAAACAATCTAAGCCACAGGACAGGTTGTGCGCTTTCTGCTTATAAAAATTGTTGTTTCAAAATTATTATTTTTTTGCACTTTTTGAGTTGTTGTTTGGTGTTGCCCGTGAGTGTCTCTCTTTCTGTTTGCGTGTGATTAGAGTATATTCTTGAGAGGGAAAATGGATTGTTTTATGTGACTGCTCATATTAATATAATGTTTATGAGTTACAACCCACTTTCTGCCGACCCTTGAATCATGGCCGTCCAATAACATGAGTTCAGTTAAGCACCATTTGATTACAATCACAGAATGTGACCACAGATCAGATTAGTTTAGCTGATAAATAAGTAGTAGTTGGTGTGTAGCTGAGAGGATTGCTAGGCCCACATGCAGAAGAGCTATTTTGGCTCTTAGCAGCATGGCAACATTAACTTGTGTGGGGAATTTTGGTGATGCGAAAGAAACCAGAAGAAGGATTATTATTGTGTTGTGAAAAGATCAAATCTCCACGCTTCTCTCTTTTTGTGTTTTTTCTGCTCAACTTCTATCTTTTGGTATTCTTTAGCACTTCCACTACCAGTTGGTGCTGCTGCTTTGGGCCCCCTTCAACCCACCTAACTCTATCAGTCTTTTAGAACATGACAGGGCATGTTGATCTTAATATCAAAAATGGTAAACTCGTTTTAATTAGGCATAAGACTACCAATCAAACGTGAAGAAACATATCTAACAAAGAAAGAAAATTTTCTTTTTGAAGAAACAGATAATATTTTCCGGCATTTCTGTAAATAAATCTTTAATACTCTGTCATATCTTTGTTTTAACTTTTAGGCTTAACTAATTCATTTGCCCCCTGAACTAACTTCCTTTTTTCACCAATTTCCCCATGCAGTCTAAATATGCAACATTTCATCCAATTTGTCGTTAAATGTGAGGGCAAAATGATCATTTTATACGTTCAAAATAAAATAAAAAACTTTTTAAAATTGAAATAATATTCTCTCTCTCTCTCCTTGTGTGCAGATGGGATGCAGGCTGGATTCTGTGGGTGGGGGGTGGGAGCAAGGATTTGTTGTCACCGCCCGTTGGGGGTGGGGGAGGAATGGGATAAGTCTGGGTCTTAGAGGGGCAAGGGATGGGGCACTGGGGGATGGGTCTCGGCTGGGGCTGGGGTGGACCTCGCATGGGGATGGGGTGGTTGTATGGTGTATCTCAAGGGTGGTTGTATGTAGAGAGAACAACAGAGGGTGAGAGAGAGGAAGTGAGGGAGGAAGCAGGTCGGGAAAGGCTGGATTGGGGGTTGGGTCGAGGAAGTTGGGGTGTGATGTTGAGTTGGTGAGGGGGTGCATTGGGGGGGTGTGGTCTATGGTTTATGGGGTTGTAGGAGGAGAGAGAGAGTTGGGGGGTTGGTGATAGGTTTGGAATCGGAGAAAAAAAAGAAGTTCACATCCTTAATTTTTTATAAATAAATAAAAAGTATAAGGTGTAAAACGAAAATTAGGTACAAAGGGCAAATTAACAGTTAAGCCTAACTTTTAATCTGTTTTCTTTACTCTGGAAAGTTACAAGACGATAAGAAAGTTAAAAATAGTATCAATCATTATGAACACTGGTTTACATTCTGTCAGTCAAGATAATAAGATAAAAAATAAATAAATGGTTTAGCTGCAGGCTTCGTCTTCTACAGTTCATGGTTTAAGCTTCTGTCAAGGTATCATTTTTCTATTAATTCATAATTAAAAATTAAATCTTTCTTTAATCATTATCTAATAATACATATGACTGTCGATATGAACTAGGATCATCTCATCATCCATATACACAAAATAAACAATCTTCTCTCGCTTTTACACAAAGGTTGAATTTTTGCTTTTGTTTTTGGACTAAATGATCATCAAAACAGTAGCAGCCACTTTACTAGCCATAGCCGCCTCCTCAATCTTCCTTCTCTTTTCTCCTACCCCAAAATCCTTCTACCACTATCTCTTCATATCCAGCTCACTTTCAGACAATGCCTCCATATCCAACCACCTCCACACCCTCACCCGCAGGCCCCACGTGGCAGGCCAAGAAGCCAACGCAGAGGCAGCAGCCTATGTCCTCTCCATCTTTACTTCCTCAAGCATCAAAACCCACATAGCCCCTTACCCTGTTGCCCTCACTTACCCTGTATCACGCTCCTTAACCCTCACACCTTCACCCCAAGAACCCCAATCCCAAATCAATTTTAATCTCCAGCAAGAAATCTATGGCGGTGATCCTTATGCTGATGTGGCACATGAAGTCTTGCCCACTTTTCATGCTTTTGCTAAGTCAGGCACTGTCACTGCCCCTGTGGTTTATGTCAATTATGGAGGGCTAGAGGACTATGAGGTTTTGAAGCAAATGGGTGTGAACGTTTCTGGTTCAATTGTATTGGCAAGGTATGGGAAAATTTATAGGGGAAGTATTGTGCAGACTGCATATGAAGCAGGTGCTGTTGGGGTTTTGGTTTATACAGATAGGAAAGACTATGGTGGTGGAGGAGGTGAGGGGAAATGGTTTCCAGATGGGAAGTGGTTGCCACCAAGTGGGGTTCAGGTGGGGACAGTTTACAATGGGGTTGGTGATCCTACAACACCAGGATGGGCTAGTAGTGAAGAGGGTGAAAGGCTTTCAGATGATGAGGTTGAGAAGGCAGGGGATGTTCCGTTGATTCCTTCACTGCCAGTTTCAGCAGCAGATGGTGAAACCATTCTGAGGGCTATTGGCGGGCAATTGGCAAATGATGATTGGCAAGGAAGTGAAGATGCCCCAACTTACAGGGTTGGGCCAGGTCCTGGGATTGTTCATCTCAGTTACACTGTAAGTCTGAAATCAAGTTTAAGTGAAGCAATTTCATGTGTTCTGTGTATTCTTATGCACATTGTATGTATGACTAGTATAGCATAGCCAGTAGGACCAATTATGCAACAAGTTGCTATTTTTGCATTGATTCTGGATGTTGGTTTCACCATTTTAGGGAAAGCAAGTGATAGGGACAATTGAGAATGTTATTGGTGTAATAGAAGGAACGGAAGAACCTGACCGGTATGTTTGAATTTTTTTTTTTGTAAGCATAAGTCTAGCTTTTAAGTATCAGCTGCATCAATTAGGATTGAATATGTGCATCCAACAACAGAAAATGATATTAGCTAGCACTCATCATAATGGATGGACTTCTATGAATGAAAGAAACCCACTTTAAAATGATTAGTCAATCTGTTTTGAAATACATGTAGATTTGTCATTCTGGGTAATCACCGGGATGCATGGACATTTGGAGCCGTTGACCCGAATAGTGGCACTGCAGCGCTGCTAGAGGTAACTGTGGATTTAGATTGTATACCCTCATCAAGTTCCTTCTCAACAAGGAAAAGTCGACATAAGCTGCTTTCAATGTGTAATGTAGATTGCCCAAAGATTAGGGAAGCTGCAGAAAAGAGGGTGGAAACCTCGACGTACCATTGTCTTGTGTAATTGGGATGCTGAGGAGTATGGCCTGGTCTCTCTCTCCCCCTATCTTTCTATCTATCTATCCCTATCTCTGTATGAAATTTTAAACCAAACACTGTTTACAGATAGGATCAACTGAATGGGTAGAGGAAAACAGGCAAATGCTAGCTTCAAGGGCTATAGCTTACTTGAATGTTGACAGTGCAGTATATGGACCAGGATTCTGGGCCTCAGCAACTCCACAGCTTGATGAACTGCTTAAACAAGCTACTCAACAGGTATTACAAAATAGAATAGTTACACTAACACTACTTATGAATGTGATGCAGTATTAGAAATCAACAGAGATCATGAAAACAATGGTCCCTTGATCCAAAAATATGATTGCGAATTTTGAATTCCTTCTGGTCTCTGTCATAATTTCTCATTCATCTCAATCATCCTCAAAATTGACTTTCGAAGGTTCAAGACCCAGATAATTCATCACAAACTCTCTACCAATCATGGGTCGGTTCCTGCAGTTCACCTATGGTAAGCAATTGCTTCACAGAAATCCTTCATACTATAATGTCAATGAGGTTTCACAAGGGACAAAGCTGCATCCTGTTATTTTAAGAAAAAGATGGAATTTATGTACTTCTATATAACCAGTAATGTGCAGTTCAAGTTTTGCACTAATTTACTGCAGATAAATTACAATTTTATGATGTTTTTCATAAAATGGATTTTAAAGACTTAATGAAACTAGTAATCCTAAAAAAAAGCTGTATTTTGCATTTATAAGATTGACAGGTTGGGAAGTGGAGAATCAGATTTTGCAGCTTTTGTTCAACATGTTGGAATTCCAGCAGCTGATATGGCTTTTGGTAAAGGTAACACATTTGATGTGGCTTAAACTTGCACACCATGGTTGCCACTGAAAAAATAGGAAGCATTATTCTTCAAATTACTAACAAATAATTTTTAAAATTGCAGGATACCCAGTATACCATTCGATGTATGATGACTTTATATGGATGCAAAAATTTGGTGACCCAATGTTTCAAAGGCATGTTGCAGGTCAGCTCGAAGTTTTCTTTTTTAATAATTCTAGTTTCATCCCCTCGACAGTTTAAATGCCACCTCAATTGATTTCATTGGTATTGAAAACAGTGGCAAGTTTATGGGGTTTGGTAGCTCTTTGGCTAGCGGATGCAGAATTCTTGCCTTTTAATTACCTCTCGTATGCACTGGAGCTACAGGTATGGCAACATTATCTTCCAATACAGATGATTTGCAGGGGTGTTTAGTGACAAAAATAATTGCAATCAACCTTGAATATCAGAGACACATGAAAGACTTGGAAGATGAGCTTCCAGATAAGAACATAAACCTAGCTCCTTTGTTCAAGTCCATTGAGGAGCTCAAGAAAGCAGCGACGAAAATAAACAGCCAGAGAGAGGTATCAATTGTGTCTTAGAAATCATGATCTGTATTTCCATTTCACAACTGTACCAAAACTTAAGTATAATTCTCCAGGAAATAGAACAACACAAAGGTTGGCAATTTATAGGGAAGAACGATCATTTTAAGGTGAGAGAGCTGAATGACAGACTAATGATGGCAGAACGTGCATTTACAGACCAAGATGGACTCCTTGGAAGGTCATGGTATAAGCATCTGGTATGTTCCTGAACATGGATGGCTTTCCTCCTAGACAAAAACTAAATATGTTTTCCCAACCTGGTGATCTCGGTTAGTGATTATTACGAGATGGACTAATTAGTATAGTATTTTTGCAGATTTATGGGCCATCAAAACACGATGATTACGGATCTAAATCCTTCCCTGGTATAGGTGAAGCTATTGAAAAGGCAAAGAGTTTGAAGACCACAGAGTCATGGGAACTTGTACAGCATGAAGTTTGGAGAGTCGCTAGAGCTGTCAGACATGCATCACAAATCATCAATGGTGAACTAACATGACAATTTGAGAACTAAAATACCATGAAGATTTGAAATGATAGTTTGTTGCACTTGTAGACTAGTGTCATTTTGATTATATTTCAATATTGTACAATCCACAATGCTAAGTTTGATCAACATAACACTGGTGCAATTTTGATTACTTTTCAAGTTTTTTGGATAACATAATTCTTTGTCACGAGCTAAATAGAATTTTTGTTTTTTGTTTTTGGGGTCAAGGAATCTATTTGATCTGAAAAAAGGGTAAATATGAAGCCAAATAGAATGTAAAGATCAAGATCATGCACAAAAAAAAACGAAAATAGCAAACTCCATTTATCATAAAACTAGTACACAATGTGATGATCTTCCCATAAGGGCCTTTATCTATTTACATCTCATTCATGAAAATGAAAACTACATCGAGATGAAAATATCACAATCGTCGATCATTGACCATGATAATGATGATCAATCAGACGGTTGGGATCTCTTCTGGGTCTTCAAAGTTAGGATCTTTGGCATCGAGAACCTCCTTCTGGAAGCCCATCTCAGCTGGAGAGTAGCCAAGATCACCGACCCAAGTGAACTTGCCTCCATGGCCTCCCTTCTTGGGTGATCCATTCATGCCTGTCCCTGACTTCCTGTCCTTCCTCACCTCTCCACCTTTTCCATTGGTTTTGTCACCCTTATTCCCATTCCCACTCCCACTGTTCTTCATCTTTCTCTTCTAACTCAAACCTCTAGACTGTGATACTGTAAATGTGTTAAAAGTACCTCACATTAATATATAGGAGAGGGAAGCTGCAAGTTTATTTATTTATTATTTGGGCAATTTATTAATGTGGCTGCGTGTACTTTACTCATTGGTAGAGGCAGACAATCGGATAAGAACAACCAAATGCCATTTGGAGCATCTACCAACGAACCTCCCTAACTCAGTTTTTTCCTTAATTGTTTTTTAAAAATAGTATAGCCGCACGGCTGCACTTGTTTGACACGTGGCACATAGGCACTGGGCGGGTCTTCATATACACAAATATAGTATAGCCGCCCGGCTATATTAGATTCTTTTTGAAATTTTTTAAGAAATAGTATAGGCGTGCGGCTATGCTCGTTTTTCCTAATTGTTTTAAAAAACAGCATAGCTGCCCGGCTTTCCTGTTTTGACACGTGGCCCGCTGGTTAGTCAATTGAGCTAGGGTTCTAGTTCCTCTACATTAATAGTTACTTCTTTTGTTTTCCTATTCTTATTATGATTTGTTTTATTTCCTAATTTGGTTTTTAGTTTTCTTTGTGAATTTAGGTTTTCTTTATTCTAGTATAAATAGGCTATTAAGAAACTCTTGTATGCAGTTTTGTTGATTAATATACTTTCAAACTTCAGTCTATAAAGTTTTTTTTGGAATTCTGCCCTAAAACTCATTTATCTTCGTTTCAAGTTCAAATCTACTACTTTGTCTTCTATTCTCTGTTTGTTGGGTTGTTTGGGTTGCTGGACAACAGCTTATAGCTGCTGCTCTGCATCAGGTATACTACTATACACCTTCTTATAGTAACTAGGGGTGGGCACGGTACGGTACGGTATTGAGTTCATACCGCTACCGATACCGGAAATTAAAACCAGTATGGTATGGTATGAGATTATAGTTTGCCAAAATTGGTACCGTACCAAAACTATTAGTAACCAATAGTATATTGAAAATCTCACCAATGAGGACGGTGATTCTATGGTTGAAACTGATGTAGTTAGGAATGATGATGATGTGCAATGTGGCAATTATAATATGAGTAATGCTATTTGGACACACAACATTGACACACTTAGTGACACTCGCTGATGTGTCAATGTATCATTTGCTCTTCTTTTCTCCTCGTTTTCTGTTCAGCGAATGATACATTGACACATCAGCGGGTGTCAACTAAGTGTGTCAATGTTGTGTGTCCAAATAGCATTACTCTTATAATATCATTCTAGATACTTCGTTTCCTTTGCCGCATATAAATAGCCTATTTATTTCTCAAGTTTAGAAATTAGCAAATTTTATGGTAATCTTTGTAAATAATCAAAATTGTGGTGATAATATTTTCTTATGTTTATGAAATTTTAATTTTTATTTAATAATTAAGGTTGTGGGTGTCCTAAAGGGTTTAGGTGGTATTTAGTTTTTGCTTCCTCACCAAAACAAGAAAGAAAAAACAATAACCAATTTTGGAACTTGAGGTCAAATAAAAACAAAGTGAAGTTGGGCTTTCTAGGTTTGCCGTGCACCCCAAGTCCAAAGTCTAAAGTGAGTCCAAGGCACTTACTTGCCGAGCCCGTTTAACGTGTGGGACCCTTATCTATACTCGATAACATGGCAACATCTCATTGGGCAGGCTCAACGAACAAAGAAACGAATATATAAAAAAGAAAAAAGGAGTTTCGCCCAACTCGGGAAAATTGGACAGCAGAATAACGAATATATAAATAAAGAAAGAAATTCGAGGGAAAACCGAAAAAAGAAAAAAGAAAAAGAGAGAGTAATATGTTAGGATCCCACTTAAACCTGATAGCGCCGATTTCTCCTTCCCTCAGTCGACTCTCTTGCTTCCATCCCTCATCTTCTCTCCCCGCCGCTGGTCAGCTCTCCACTCTCTCTCTCTTTCTCTCTCTCACACTCAATATTCAGATTGGCTGTTTCTTTTGCTTGCTTATACTATGTTTCTTCTAATCTTCTCATAAAATCTTCTCAGATTATCATATTGTTATTCAGTTATTTTGTTTTGTTTGTAGTTATTTAATTTAGTAAATTCATGGCTTTTGTTGTAATTTAATGTAGTCATTGTGAAACTAGACAGACTTGTTGAAGGCAGCATCTAGAAAGCTTATTTTTGCAACAAAGACGCACTCAGTATCCACGATGGCAACTGTAAGTTTTGTTCTTTTTCTTTTCAACTCATAAATTTTACATTTTTCAATTTTGAGTTAGCTTTCTTTCGTGTGGGGGTGTGAGTATTCATGGAATGTCTTTATGAAGTGTGTAGCCTATTCTGCTTTGAGTATTCAATGTTTGGGCCAATCGAGTTTTATCTGATTTGTGACTGTTGTTTGGCTCAGGAAGAAGAAAATTTGGGAAATGTAAAGCGACAGTTAGCAAAGCTGTTTGAAGTATCGCTCAGAACAATAGTCCCTGATGAGCCAGAGGTCGAGCCGGTGGTTGTTGCTTGCGCCGGGAAATTTGGGGATTATCAATGGTACATTATAGGCCTTTATTCTTAATTGTAAATATTAGAGTTATTTTACATCTGTAATGGAATCTATCATTTTTGTTTCTGTCACTGGAAAGACATTTCAGTCTTTAATTCATGCCTTGTGTGGATTTCTTTTTGGAATATTACATGAGGAAGTCTGTCTTTGGTGCAGTAACAATGCCATGGGTCTATGGTCTAAAATAAAAGGAAAGGGTACTGATTTTAAGGGCCCTCCATCTGTTGGACAGGTATTGATGTTCACCTTTCCTGTTCTTCTCTATATTGAACTTGGTTTATTTAATTTTGATAATGTCTTAGATGGTTATGGCTTTTATTTAGGCATTCAGTTGATAGCATTGAATAATGACTGTCGCTTCATTCTTATAGGCCATCATGAAAAATCTCCCTAAATCGGAGATCATAGAATCATGCTCTGTAGCAGGACCTGGATTTGTGAATGTTGTCTTGTCAAAAAAATGGATCGCTAAGGTATTGTTTATATGCGATAAATAATTATTCAATATTACTTATTTGTTCATTTATTAATTTTGTTTTTGGTGTGGACGTAGTATATTACTTACGGAAATAAAGTTTTTACTTTATTGTAATTGTAAATGCAAATAATTGTTGCTGCAGAGCATACAAAAGATGCTTATTGATGGCATTGAGAAATGGGCGCCACAGCTTCAGATCAAAAGGGCTGTGGTTGACTTTTCGTCGCCTAATATAGCTAAAGAAATGCATGTTGGCCACTTAAGGTCAACTATTATTGGGGACACGCTAGCCCGTACTCTTGAGTTTTCAAATGTTGAAGTTCTTCGACGTAATCATGTTGGTGACTGGGGGACACAGGTGATGTAGTTTTTTGCTTTTTTGGTTACAATGTATTGTATTTATAGCATATTTAACTAATCCATACAAAAAATGGTAAACTAGAACTCTTCAGTTTTGCCCACCATCTAACATGTGGTACTTGCCTTCTATATATACGTAGACACACAGACAAACATATGTATAAGTTTACATCCATGCATACTCTAGGTGTTTGTGGTTAGTTGAAGGCAGCATCTGCATGCGGTTCTGTATTACACCCTTCATTGGTGTAACCATTACAACATTACAACCTTCTGACGTTGGGATTACAGGCTTGTTTTAAGAGGAGAAGCCATTAGTCAGATCTTATTATGTCTTCATAATTCAATGTTTAATATTTTTATAGAGAAGCACTCCTTTTTTCCATCAGTAATATGTGGCTAAAAAAGTTCTATGTGTATTTCAGTTTGGTATGTTGATCGAGTTCCTTTTTGAAAAGTTCCCAAACGTAGAAGAAGTTAGTGAAACGGCCATTGGTGATCTGCAGGTGAGTGAAAGCATTCTCCTTGTTCTTTAGTTGTTTAAATGTGACATCTTCTTTGTTTAATTGGAGCATCTTAATGCTATATAGATGAGATTCTGCTCTTTATGCCCAAGCATGATGAATCGTAAAATAAAATAAAATGATCAATAGTGACTTTAATTGAGTGGTATTTTGTTAGGCATTCTATAAAGCATCAAAACAGAGATTCGATGATGATCCTGCTTTTAAGGAGAGAGCACAACAGGCAGTGGTTCGCCTGCAGGTAAGTTATGCATTCTTAGGTGTATGTTTGTAAGCATTTAAAATTTTGGAAGACTGTCTTTTGAATTTTTTTCCTCATATCTTGGTTGTGATTCAACTCAATTTGCAGGGTGGGGAACCTAAGTACCGCAATGCATGGCTGAAAATCTGTGAAATCAGCCGTAAAGAATTTCACAGGGTCTATGAACGCCTTGGAGTTCATTTAGACGAAAAGGTATGTTCTAGCTTCAGTCTTGATTTCTTATATCCCTTTCGGATAAGAAAACAAAAAGTTGGGCAGCAAAGTCATATTCTTTATGTATTATTTTCTGTTTCTGACAGGGAGAAAGCTTTTATAACCCATATATTCCTGGGGTTTTAAAAGAGTTAAACGACCTAGGGTTAATTGAGGAAAGTCAGGGTGCAAGGGTTATATTCCTTGAAGGGTTTAACATCCCCCTGATTGTAGTCAAGAGCGATGGTGGTTATAACTATGCTTCAACTGATTTAACAGCTCTCTGGTACGTATTTGTTAATTTTGATAGTTTTTAGAGATTTGATGAGTCAAATATGTTACTTTATGGTTAGTCAGTCAGCCATGTTCCTTCACTATACTTCTGCCCCTATAGGTATCGCCTTAATGAGGTCGCCTTAATGAGAGAATGTTGTCATTCATACTGACGTTGCTACTTGCAATCTATAGGTATCGCCTTAATGAGGAGAAAGCTGATTGGATCATATATGTTACCGATGTTGGCCAGCAGCAGCATTTTGATATGTTTTTCAAGGTATGTTGCTAAAGTCGTGACCTGTCTCTGCATACCCTGATTTATGGTGTTTCATGAATGTTCTGGTTATGTTCTTGCTATAATTATTTATTGCAGAACATAAGTCTTATTTGTTTTTCATGTATCCGCTTTGAAGTCTATGGGTAATACAAGGCAGTTATTTGGTTGAACATAACTTTATTTTTTGTTTCAGGCAGCTAAACGTGCAGGTTGGCTCCCTAATGATGATGCCTTGAAACCAAAAGTTACCCATGTTGGTTTTGGTCTTGTTCTTGGTGAAGATGGAAAACGCTTTCGGACTCGCTCTAGTGAGGTGGTCCGATTGGTTGATTTACTAGATGAAGCCAAGGATCGTAGCAAAACAGCCCTTCTTGAGCGCGGTATGATATTGAATGGCCTATGTTCAACCATCTATAACTGTGGTGTAATTCTATATCTTCCTTTTATTAGCAAGATGTCTTCATATTCCGAGGGGAAATTTTATTTCGCATCATATTAGATAACACCTAACCTTTTAAGCTTCTCAAGTAGTAAAATATTTCTTCAAATCATAATCAGGTAAGGCTGAAGAGTGGACTGAAAAGGAGCTTGATCAAACTGCAGAGGCTGTTGGTTACAGTGCTGTTAAGTAAGCTGCCTGAACTTCTATAAGTTTCTCCTGGTTGACTGTTGTAATTATTGTTATTGTCATCATCATAATGAATGGGATGGGATAGGCTAGGTAAAATTTACAAGAATATATAACTTGTGACTACTGCCTCAGGTTTTGCATCCTGAATGTGAATGGATGTATAAGTGTTTCTTGAAGAACCTTAGGAATTGTTAAAAACTCTGATATCAAGATTTATCAAAACAAATTGAGAGAATGTATATGAATGGTTGCATACTTAGTCCAACCTGTAGTTTGTTCCAGAATGGGACTTTAATTAAGAATGCAACTTTGTGATCCTGTTAAGTAATGGTACAATTTCCAGCACATTGCTTAATGATTGCAGCTCACAAGGCTCTTGAAAATGTGCTACCTGCAGTGATTTTTTCTTTTCGATATTGAAAAATATGTTGGAGTTGACTTCTTAGTTTAATAATGTACTAAGAGTCTATGATTGCACAATTATTTTGTACAATATTGTGAACAGGATCTTGTAATTGACAGATAAAGTAACACATTTTGACCACGTTTGGTTTCTTTTTTCTTTTCCTCTCTTCCCATGATTTTTCTTCACTTCGGCATGACCTATCGGTGGGCTAAAGATTTTTGTAACTTTCGGGGTCTACAATACTAGTTTACTGTCATGACATGCTATTGTCACTATCGTTTTTAGGATACCTTTTTTTAAATTCAAATGTTTTGACAGGTATGCTGATCTGAAGAACAATAGATTGACCAATTACACTTTTGATTTTGATCAGATGCTAAATGATAAGGTGCGTCAACTAGTATTTGGTTAAGGTTTTGCATAGAATCTCGTTCTCTCCCTGCCTTTAAAATATTAAACCATACACTAATGCTATATATGTCCTACTGTTCCGAACTACTTGAGCAGGGAAACACTGCTGTTTACTTGCTCTATGCTCATGCTCGGATCTGTTCAATAATAAGGAAATCTGGCAGAAACATAGAGGAATTGAAAAAAGTAAGTTCAGCTGCATTATTTCGCATTGCTATCAGCGCGTGTCGATCTACTTCTTTAGTCCTAACCATACATATATATTAGGTCTATGTACCAACATGTGTTTCCTATGCATGAGGTCTATATACTTATTTTTGTATGTGTTCTGAATACTATTGACCCAAAACTTTATCGCACTGCATGTGGCTTTGAAGAGACAAATATTTTAAACCTCCATACTGCATCTAATTTTCTTAGTCCATGGCCACTGCAAACTGGTGGATGAGATCTGATGTCACTTTTTGTTTGAGACAGACAGGGGAAATTGTGTTGGATCATACGGGTGAGCGGGAATTGGGGCTTCATTTGCTACAGTTTTCAGAGGTAAGTGCATGCAATAATGAAACTGATTTGCTGCCTTCCTTGTGACCTTTGCTCGAGTCTTCGTTGATAACACTGCCATATGTGTGGTACTAACAGTTGCATTTTTCCCTTTCACTTCTCAGAACGTGGAGGAGACCTGCACCAATCTGTTGCCAAATGTTTTGTGTGAATACCTGTACAACTTATCAGAAGTATTTACCAAAAAGTTCTACTCCAATTGCCAGGTATCAACCGTGATTGCTTGCCTCCTGATTTGTGTTGATGAGTAGTGATAATATCATTGTCGCATATTTGCGGTGAATTGAAGCCAACTATAAACTCAACGATGGTGTTTGATAGGTGTTTAGTAATAAATATAAATGAGAATTTTATTGAATATGATCTCAAAAACCTTATTCATCTTCATGGCAATGTACAATTGGGCAGGTTGTTGGGTCTCCAGAGGAAACGAGCAGACTCTTGCTTTGTGAAGCAACAGCCATTGTGATGAGGAAATGTTTCAATCTGCTCGGAATTGAACCTGTTTACAAGATATGATGCTGTTATGAAATAGTGCTATAACCATATTAATACGGAAATCGAATGCTTGTTTCCCATTTGCACAGTAAAATTGTACTCAGATTTCTCAATCGATAACATTTTTGGTGAAAAATTGCCATTAATTTTTGTAGCATTTTGTTCTGTTTACTTTAATTGACTGAGAAGCAGTAGTATAGTTGTACGCCTGAGAAGCAGGTTATAAAAGAATTTTGCTCATTTCGGAATATTTAGTCAAAAAAGAACGAAGATCAGAACGCAAGAACAAAAATCGACTGACATTGAAAAAACGACAAGTTTTCCGTATTATGTGCTTCGGCGCTTTGCATGTTCCCCGTCCTATGTAAAGAGCATGCCATGTCCTGTGTTTCAAAAGTTACAAATTTTGTCGTTGATTTTGCACTTCTGCTGCCATTCATTGATTTTTGTTTTTCCTACATTTTATACTTTCTAATCTTATCACCCCCTCATTCTTTTCGAAAAAAGAAAAGAATCTATTCCGTCATGAATTACCTTTTTACAAAGTTCAAAAGCAAATGGAATGAGAAATCAAAATTTCAAAAGAAAAAGGACCCAGTGAGCAATTCTTGTGTATCAATTCCTTAAAAAAAAACAATAATTGTTGAATTGGATTCTTCTTCCCATAAAAGATTGTCGTTTTGGATCTGACCAAAAAAAATACAGTGAAGCTGGATATCGTATTCGAACCAACACATTCCTCTGAAATTTGAACGATGAAGATGAATGTGATGCCAATCAGAATAAGAAAAAAATGGGCTAGAAATTATCTTATCAACCGGAAAAATCATGGAACTGTCATAACATAAGAATCTCCATGCCAATCTAACATAAAATCCAACACATAAAATATTGCCAATGGAAAAGGGTGGTGATGGATTATAAGAATGTTAAATTCATGTTGAGAGTTAAGACAAGAACAATGACAATGTGAAGAAAAGAACAAAATTCCAGATCAAAACTAACTCTCCAATACAAAAACCATGCATAGCAAGTTTCTAAAGGTTTGATCATATTTAGAAATTGATTTGTACAGGGCTGGCTGTAGGCCTAGAGAGAGCTAAGCTAACCCAACAATTTTCCTCTCTTACTTAGGGAATATAAGAAAGATCCTCCTCTTGAAGAAGCTTTCTTTGAGATAATGGCTTTAGGAGTAGTAGTATATGATTTGTGACCACCATCCAAACCCCCACCATAGCTCTTGCATGGCTTTATTTTCCTTCTGTAAGGAGCCACCTTCTTTGCCAGGTCTTCTAAGCTCTTCACACTTGCTAGGGATGTGAAAGATTGGGCCTTGCCTTGATAATATTTTGACAAACCTCTCCTGCAAACATAAGAAGAAGAAACAACAATCAAAACCAAAACCCACCAACTTAATCAGAGGAAATGAGAAAGAAGAAAAAAAGAAGCTAGCATATATAGCTTATGTTCTTACCTCATGGGAAGATGGATCATTAGGTCAGATAGTTCATAAAGAGGCCCATTGGAAGGTGACGAGGAGCATGATGTGGAAGCAGATGATGCATTCTCTACCAAGTCTGATGAAGATGATGATTCCATGGAGTTCATTGAATTCTCCAGTAAGGATTCAATAGATCTTGAGCCACACATTTCTTCATGATCTTCCTTGATAACCCAACAATCCTGCCCAACTTGATAAGCATGCTTTTCTTCTATATTTTGATCCTCAAGAATCCTCTTTTCTTCTTCATGATGACCCATTTTCTAGCACTCTTCTCTTTTAGTATGGAAGTTTTTTTTTTTAAACTTCGTAGAACATATAATTTTCCATTGGGTTGTTTTTCAGGGAGCATATATATATACAAGCTTGAAAGCATAAAATACTTGGTGGTGTTGCGTTTATTAATGAGGAGATGGATAATACTGACTATTCTGTTATTTTTTATTATTAATGATTGATTTAATTTTTTGGTGTAACGCTATATCCCAGAATTTGTCATTATCACATCCTTATGGTCTAAATTTATTTGCTTTCCCATACTACTAGAAATGAGGATAAGGTCCAAGTTTGAAGACATCCATATCTGAGTCACTGCTCTCTCTCTCTCTCTCTCTCTCCCTTTTTATTGTGGGGTTGATTTGAAACTTAGGTCACCATCTTAGGCAACTTTGCCTCATAAAGCCATGACAGATTTGCCTATTAACATGTTTCAAGGCATCAAGATTTAAAATTTATATCATAGAATATGAAAAAGAACAATAAAGGGTTTCAAAGGCATCGGCCAGCAAAAGTTTTTATCTTTTTTTATCAAGAGGGAATAGGAATATTTTCTACATTTAACAGAAACTTGTTTTATTTTGCCTTCATTTTAATGGGGTACAGTCCAAAGAGTTCAAAAACTTAAAACCCTCCCCTATTTTCATAGTAGAAATTTTACTACGAAAAAACTAGTGTCTTCTCTTTAGATGGGACAATCCTTACCTGTAAAGCTTGTGGTTATGTTGCTTCCTTTTTTGTCCTTTGAACTTGAAATCCCTCTTGGGAAACTTCGCTGGTCATATAATCCCTGAACAAATTAAGAACGGTTGCAAATGACTCACTATTATAGTAGTTTGGGGTAATTGCTTCCCCAGAAAAGGTCTTGGGTTCAAGTCCTAATATCCGTGCAGTGTATGTGAGTTTAGTATATTATCATTCATCTTAATAGAAAAGTAATTTTTTAAAAAAAAATTAAGAACTATTAACCTAACCATATGTGGAAAATTATTTTGGTCATGAAATCCTACCGACCATCATACAATATTATGTAATCCTCATATAATCAAATCAGCTCAATAGAAAAGAATAAAAGAATAAAAAAAAAGCAGGGGCCTAAATCTAATAAAAATTATAAGATTGGTTGGTTTTATATTATCCACCAATTTATTTTGGAGAGAGTTGGGGGTGGTAAGAAAGGGATTGAGGATAAGGACTAAAGAGGAGGTTGACTAAGGAACAGGTCATGGAGCGGCATTTTGATGGGCACTCAAACTGTCACCACATGCTGCTTGCTGCTACTATTACCATGTTGGCTGATTCTTGTAAATCTTATCCATGGAGATTGCCAAATCTGCTGGACCTTAAAACCTTGTATAAATTTAATGGTTTTGTTTTTGGATTTTAAAGCCCACAGAAACCTACCCTTGACGGCTTGACCCATCCCCATCCCCATCCCACCAGCTCTGTTGTCTTTTACTTATTCATTCTTTTCTGCAACCTCGTCCACATAACTTTTGCCACTACATTCTTATGCAAATTTATTTTTCTTTTAAAAAGGGTATTTAAATATAAAAATAGAAAACCAATGCCAGCGCTGTGACATCATCTTGGAATGGTGGACATATGGAGCTGGTTACCTTTTGTTCATCAAACTACAAACATGTCCATGAATCTTGAACAAAATCATGGGATAGCATGATATTGTCAAGACATCTGAATTTGTTCTCGAATTGGGATTTTAAAATCAATAACCATACAGCTGTAGGAATGAGTTCACATTATCCAGAAAGCACTATGTTTCTTCATCACTATGCATAAATTGTGACCAAGAGGAACACAAAAAGTAGTAACTGAACATGAAACCGAACTGCTTTAGTTACCACAAGAGAATTTATGTAATGTTTGATCAAAACTGAACACTGGTACATATGAGTAAAAACATTGTATCCTCAGGATTACACTGCAGGACAAACTATCTAGGAAAATTTACAGGAGGTTCTAAGCTACCAACCAGGATCCCAAGATCAATGTCTTTGTCTTCGAACTTTTTGATGAAGGGGTGACCCTGAAAGAATAAAGAGAATTTTCCATCAAATTTATGGCTGGATCTAAAACATCCAAGAAAGAAAAGAAAGTCACCAGCATACTAACCAAAAGGTCTAAAGATGATGATCTGTCTTGAGGGTTCTTCTGTATGCTGCAAATGTAATGGGAAATATAAACAGTCACATTCATGTGAATTAGATATGTAGAAGGTGAAGAATGCATGTAATTATCTGATTACCAGGCAGACACGAAAGAACAAAACTCAGGGGAGAACTGATCCGACGGAGCAGAAGGTGGTGGACTTTCCACAATTGCCTCCAAAAGTTCATAAAAGCTTGGCCAGCTTTGCTGATCTTCAGATTGCATGTAAGGAAACCTCCCAATAGCACACTCAAGTACCACCAAGCCTAAACTCCAAATATCACTGCTATAGTCATAAGTACTGCCACTGATCCTCTCCGGCTGAAATACAAAGTAATGTCATAGTTTCGTGAATAATACTCTGCATTTTACAAGTAGTGTACGCTAAGCTTGAAGATAAAGTCAGTAGATTTGAGCTCGAGAGCAAAAGAGGAAAAGAGGGGAAAAGGACCAGAATTCAAATTTTTTTATTTTGGGTAATTACTTGTGAAAAAGGAGGGCACAGATCTTTACTTACCGACATGTAATTGTAAGTACCAACAAATGTGTCCCTTTGACCCATAGAGCTAGCAAGCGAAGCACTCACACCAAAATCAGTAATCTTGACCTCCCCTTCATGGTTTACTAGCAGATTGGATGGTTTTATGTCTCTATGTATTACATGCCTTTCGTTATGCAAGTAGACAAGACCTTGTAATACCTGATGCAGAAGTACAGATCTTTAGCTAAAGGTGTAAGGAACTTCTTCAAACTTTCCCAAGTGATTTTATACTGAAATTTAATTAAAAAGGGATAAAGCTCACATACCTGTTTACAAACGACTGCAAGATATGGTTCAAGAATTGTTTTAACTTGTCTGATCACATCTGCAAGAGACCCACGATCCATATATTCTAACACAAGAGAAATGGCCCCATTGTGATAAAATGAGTCATGACAAACCACAACGTGTGGACATTGTGCTGCTTGGTTTATTTTTAGCTCCTGCACAATCTGCTTACGAATTTCCTCTTGTATGTTCATCTGGATCACCTGTAAAACATAACAAAAAAGAAATCCTAGTAATACACTAATCTAACTCCATGAAGTAAGAGCAGCCATATACTAGCTATACCAGATAAAGGCAAGTACAAAAAGGGTAAAAGAGCAGTTATTTTTAGCTAGTGGACTGACCTTCAAGGCAAATAATTTGCCGACCCATTTATGACGAACGAGTTGTACTACACCACCACTTCCCTTCCCAATGACTTTAATTGTCTCAAGGTCTTCCAATGAAATTTCGAAATTGAGCTCCTTACTGTCAGAAGGCTGATCCTTCCCAAAAAGGCAATAAATTATATTGAGTCTATATACAATACAGTAAACAAGGAAAAAATATATATACTATGAAAACATTAACAAGGACATTTATCTGCAGAGAAAAGCCAATATGCATCAGAATACAAGTACGCCAAGCATGTGTTCATGGAAGCATGGAAAAACACACACAAACATGAGAAGTCAGCCCCACTTTGATTCTTATGAGTTGGATAGACATATCTCTGACAGGTTTTAATTGAAATCAAAAGCTCCACCCAAGAACGCTAAAAGTCAAATGATGATGTTGAAATAACTTGGAATTCAAAATCAACTCTTTTCCTTGGTCTGCCTAAAAATTTTACGGGTGATGCTTCTGCAGTGGGAAGCATAACAAAATTAAGCCTAATTTCCAGGTAAGCCGCTAAGGTCTCCGAATTCCATCACTCCTAACTAACTCATTTGGGAGAAACATATCCAATGGTAATTGACAATAGAACTCTTCAACATCAATGTAAGATGAAAAAAATGGATATCGCGTCACTGAAGCCAATTCTTCTCTAGGAATTAAATTAAACTTACTTGGGCCTCCTTTTCTTCAGAGATAAGCCGCAACCCTTTCTGGTTTAGACGCAGATCGCCGTCATGAAATGTACCACTGGCAGTCCTGAAATTCAAGAAAATATAGCATGTTAAAGATGGGAAATTTTCATAGCAACCCAAAAAAGGACTTTCCACTCAAAGAGGACAATAATAGGAAGCTGATTAATAGTATTAGGTAATCAAATTTATTAAGTCCCAAATTATGAATTTTCCATATAAACCCAGAAACTAAATTATAAGTATTATAATTTGGTAATGAAAGATCTAAAGTACAAAACCATCGGCAATTTCTTTCTTACTTGTGCAAAACCATTTGCAATTCCCTCCATTCTCTCAGGCACTCCGAACCCAAACAGAGCACAAATACATACGCTATCAAGAATCTAATCAAGAATGGGAATTTTAAGACCAGCAAAATGAAAGCGGAAATCTTTACATACAGGAAAGAGAGAAAGATGGAGTTACTCACAAGAAAGACTTGATGTTGGCTTCTTGAGCTGGAACAGAGAGCTTGAGTTGCGTCAAATTCAATGGTGTCTTCGTCTTCATCTTTGTCCTATTGGATTTTGAACTGGTCGCTAGGGTTTCAAGCAGAGAGAGGGGGACAAAGATTTTTTTTTTCTTTTTCTTCAGTTTTATGGAGGTGGGTTTGACTGACTGAAAGTAGAAGAGTAGAATTCAAAAGATGGAGACCGCGAAAATTATATTAAAACTTTATTTTCTTTTTGGTTTTCTTTCCCTTCCCTTGTAAAATAATGTCAAAATACAATAGAGGCGTGTCGTCAGGTAGGATTTTGGTTCTCAAATATTGCTTTGTATAGTACAATAATAGTAGAGAATGAGTCTTCGGCCCCAACTTCCGCACTGCCCTTCTAGGTCTAGTTGAGGCCTACTAGACCTCCTCTGTTTCTTGTTCTGCTTTGCGGAAGGGACAACAGAATGGGCTTGCAATCAGATGTTAAATGTGCCATACAAGGCTTGTTGTAGGCCCATAAGGTTATGATTTGTTCACATTAGGGTTTGCAAGTTGAATTGGAAATTTTGATTCCGACCGATTCCGATCTTGGCAAGTCCAATCAATTCTGACATCCGAAAGTTTCTAAATATGAAAATTACGAAGGAAAAAAAAAAAAGGAATAGGAATGTATCTCAAGATTCCGAAACTTCTGAATTCCAAAATATATTGGGGTTTGAAGCTTAAACTACACATAATGACTAATTTCATGTTGAACTACATATGATTTAATGACCAAATAGACACGGATGAGTAATTTCATAAAGGATAACAACATCTAAGTAATAACATATAATAGTTGTTTGAGTTTTTTCGTATGATTTTTCAATTTTGACCCAATTTTAATATTTCAAATTGTTAGACATGTTTAAAATAGTTTCAACAATTTTTCGAAATTCCGAAAATTTCTTCCGAATCGGAATGGATGTTTAAATTCCAAAAAACTCGAAAATTTTTGGAACGAAATTAAAAAAGAATTTTTATTCCGAATTTTTTTTAATTGAAATTGGAATCCCTGATTTGGATTCTATCCGTCCGAAAATCAGCACCGGTTCACATAATTTCCTATTGTTATTAATAAAAGCAAGTAGGTGGCGCAGCTTGAAAATCTTACACTAGATAGATACATAGCTTGTACCAGAGGTAATTCACCGAGATTCACCTTTACATTTTCACTTCATATACTCAAAAGTGGGGCAGAGCAGAGCAGACCAAAATCCATAAAGTAAGAGACAGAGAGATGTGCAGCTGCAATATGTTTGATTATTTTTATGAATATTTAAACCAAGCCAGCAGCCCTTTGGAAATTTAACATGGCGTGTGGTTAAGCTAAACACTAAGCGAAGCCAACAGTAGATTTGATGGGTAGGGGAACAGAAGTTACAGAAGCAACCAGACATGCAAAGGTTCCGGAACCGAGGCCTTTGAATAAACTAGATTTCATAAACTGCTCAAGTCCGGTCCTTGCGCTGACAAAACTCCTGTGTTGCTGACACAAGCACTTATATTCTGAAAAGCCTTTTGCAAGCAGCTCTGGCTGATCAAGCTATATAAGGCTTATACAAATACAAAGACAAAGACAAATACAAATACGAGGCTTAAGTGCTTTCACTCTCGAGCTCTGAGCTAAACACAGAGATTGAGAAAGGCTTTTTGGAAAGTGAAAAAGAAGGAGCCGTTACTATTTACAAGAAGAAGAACGTTGAGCATTTGCTTAGAGCGAGGCTCACAGAGGGTTCAAGGAGAAGAAAGAAGCTGTTTGAGAAAAGAAAGAGAGAGCAATGGCAAGTGGGTTCAGGCTAATCTTTGCCACTTCACTCCTGCTCGCACTTTTGGGTTTGTTTCTCTTTCTGGGTTCCTCTGCTTCTTCTTCTTTATTTCCGTCTTTTCGTTTTTCTTTCTTTCTTTCTTTCTGTCTAATGTGCAATGGGGTTCAATGTTGATGGTGTTTCAAGTGTTTGAGCTGAAATTTCTTTGTACTCGAAGTGATTTTTCTCGTTTGCGTTTTTTGGATCTTTGTTTTCATAAAGTAATCTTCTTTGGTTATATGGCGACTAGGCTTTTTAGACCAATCCACACACACATACATAAAAGAAACAAGAAAATGTCGGTGTGTTTTCTTTCAAGTTACTACTTTTGCCCCATTATTGGCCATTTGGACTTTTGGAGTGGAGTGTTGTGATCCTTGAAGAACTTTTGGAGTTTGAAATCATTCAAATTTGTATACTTTCAGCTTGCTTATTAGCTCCAAGGTTCACATTTTTTTAATTATATATTCATCTGGGAAAAGCATACATCAGTTACCAAGTGCTCTAAACTTCTCATATTTTTAGTTTTTATTTTGTCAACTAGGTATATTAACATAAGTATTTATCCTGATAGCCTAATATGCTTATTTGGAACCTTAACTAACGCCTATATCGCACCTAAAGGGGCAATGCTAAATTAATGATTTTCTATTTCAGTTGCTTTGCGTTTGTATTTTTCTCCAGTGGGGTGGTGGACAGCTGGAATGCAATAATTCAGTTTGGGGACCCTATCTGGTTTGGTTGTAAACAACTTGAAATGTGGACAACAAAAGTGTAATTTGCTACCTTCATAAGGTGCACAAGTATTTATTTACTGTGTTTTGGTACCTCTACAAACTCAAGTTATTGAGCATTTGAAAGGGTTCATTGGTGATGCAGTGTGCCTGCTATTTTTGTAATCACAGTAGAACTTGGCTTTAATTCTTGAGAGGAAGCCATGATTCTTGAAAGCCTTATACAATGTAGTATCTTTTGAAATTATTTTGCTGGACATTATGAATTCTATGAAGGGAATTGGTAATATGAACGGTCTTAGTCAATGTAGTATCTTTTTGGCTGTAAGACCTCTGATCCAGTTGGTGTTTGCATATTTGAGTTAATCCTGCCCAATCTTTTTATTCTTTCTTTTCTTTGTTTCTACTGGCCAGCCTGCTGGCAGGCCATCAGTTTACGTATCTCTTCCAAGTTTAATGAATACTCATTTGTTTGAATCTTGTGATCTTTGTTACAGATCTTTGCAGAGGAAGTACCATTGGAATTTGCTATGGAAGAAATGCTGATGATCTTCCTACACCGGACAAAGCGGCGCAGCTTGTGCAGCTTCATAACATTAAATATGTTAGGATTTACGACTCTAACATACAGGTCCTCAAGGCCTTTGGAAACACTGGCGTTGAACTTATGATTGGGGTCCCAAATTCAGACTTGTTGGCATTTTCCCAATACCAATCCAATGCAGACACCTGGCTTAAGAACAGCATCCTGCCTTACTACCCAGCTACGAAGATCACACACATAACTGTTGGAGCTGAAGTTACTGAGAGCCCCAGTAATTTCTCTGCACAAGTAGTGCCTGCCATGAGAAATGTCCTCACAGCCTTAAAAAAGGTTGGTCTGTCTAAGAAGATTAAAGTATCAACTACACATTCTCTTGGTGTTCTGTCCCGATCATTCCCTCCCTCTGCAGGGGCTTTTAATAGCAGCCATGCATCGTTTCTGAAACCCCTGTTGGAATTTCTTGCCGAAAACCAGTCACCCTTCATGGTTGATATTTATCCATACTATGCTTACAGAGATTCCCCATCCAATGTCACTCTAGACTATGCCTTATTTGAGTCATCCTCAGATGTTATTGATCCAAACACTGGTTTGCTATACACCAACATGCTCGATGCACAGATTGATGCTATATATTACGCACTGATGGCTCTGAATTTCAAAACAATTAAGATCATGGTCACTGAGACAGGCTGGCCTTCGAAGGGATCGCCTAAAGAGACAGCTGCAACTCCTGATAATGCCCAAACTTACAATACCAATCTGATTCGCCATGTCATTAATGATACCGGTACTCCTGCAAAGCCCGGAGAGAGGCTGGATATCTATATCTTTTCTTTGTTCAATGAAAATAGGAAGCCTGGGTTGGACTCGGAGAGGAACTGGGGGTTATTTTATCCAGACCAGACAAGCGTCTACAACCTGGATTTCACTGGAAAAGGTTCTGCGGATGTGATTACACAGGCCAATGTTACCAGTTCGAATGTGACGACGTGGTGCATTGCTTCAAGTAAGGCTTCTGAACTTGACTTGCAGAATGCCTTGGATTGGGCTTGTGGTCCTGGGAATGTAGACTGTACCGCTATTCAGCCTAGCCAACCTTGCTTTGAGCCAGATAATACAGTGGCTCATGCATCTTTTGCGTTCAACAATTATTACCAGCAAAATG
This sequence comes from Prunus avium, assembly GCF_965620075.1. Taxonomy (NCBI): domain Eukaryota; kingdom Viridiplantae; phylum Streptophyta; class Magnoliopsida; order Rosales; family Rosaceae; genus Prunus; species Prunus avium. Next base: position 36,294,383 of record NC_142290.1, on the reverse strand, counting down.
GGGCTACTGATGTTGCTTGCAGTTTCGGAGGGACAGGAATTAAAGTCGATAAGAACCCGAGTACGTATTAATGGATCCAACTCCTGCTTTTAAACTGCATTTCTTTACTTCATATGTCTGTTCTCTTTTCGTGTATGCATGAAACCATTTTTTTCTTATATGGTGCATGATCAAGTAATTATTTTAGCTGACCATCTTTTACTTGGGGATAACCAAGCATTCCTTAAAACAGAGCGAAGCAGTAGACTAAGTGGCTGGCCAGGTGTATTTGATGTGTATATGTCTGGCTGTAAAGCTAGTTTCTCATTTAACTGCCCTTCCAACTTGCTATCTGGTTCTCCTTATGCATGGCATACTTGGTTAAGTAATGTTGCTATGTGATACTCTTATTTTGACGGGCGGATTTCATCGGAGTGTGAAAATGCATATACAAACCTAAATTATATATCTTGCAGTTATCTTTACAAGTTTCTGAAGTATTCTTGAGAATCTCATTTGAGAGGTCTTCGCAAAACTAATCTTATTTCACTCGTGCAGGCTATGACAACTGCATCTATATGACTGCTGGGTAAGTTTTATACATGCGACATCCCTACAAATTCTGTTTGCCAATGTTGCATTCCATGTTGACCAAGTTTTCTTGTTTTGCAATTCTCATGCAGGAGCAACAAAACTGTGGCAAGTAATACAACAGCAATATCTTCTACTTCATCCTTCGCCACAATGAACAGAGTTCCAACATGGGTGTTTAGTTGCCTTCTAGGGACTTTCATGTTAGTTCTTTCCAAAAGTTGACCATGGCTGAGAGACTTGGATGTTAAAAGCAGTATATATTTTGCTATGGAGACCAGATATTGGTGATTCTTGTATTTCGGTGATTAGGCTATTGCAGGGGTTGGTGTTGGCTTTTGAAACTTTTTCCCTCATTTTCAAGAGGAAGAATGTAATTGCTGAATATCAATCAGCTCCCCAATTTTTGTATAATAGTGCTATATCTTCTGAAGATGGGATGACATGAGTGATATGTTTTTAGCACATGCAGAGGCTTTAGTTAGAAACTAAAGAGTTTGTAGCTTCTGACGGTTGAACTTCACACCTCAATTGGAGAGGAGGAATCAGTTTATTTGTGAGATAAAATCTGTAATGTAGGTTTCAAATGTAAAACTTTGAAGTGCAAGCATGATGAACTAGTCTGTCGATTATGAGCGGTGAGGTCTTTACCTCCTTTCCCTCTCAATTTTTAACACATGTAGAGACTTGAGTTAGAAACTAAAGAGTTTGCAGCTTCTGATGGTTGAACTTCACACCTCAATTGGAGAGGAGGAATCAGTGTATTTGTGAGATAAAATCTGTAATGTAGGTTTCAAATGTAAGACTTTGAAGTGCAAGCATGATGAACTAGTCTGTCAATTATGACCAGCGGGGTCTTTACCTCCTTTCCCTCTCTATTTTGATAGATCTAATTAACCATCCAAACACCTTTAAGACAATACCGAAGTTGTAATTTCAGCAACCGAAAAACACCTACCGTCTCCCCAGCCGATGCCAACCATCATCAAAGCCAATATTACCTCAATCATCTCCCAAAAACCATGCCAAGAAAATATGAACTTTTAATAGTTGCAGATTTGAGCCATTTGATACTCACATGGCTTCAAGTTCCCCTGACTCCAAGGGTGCCACACAAGCATCATACCTTAATTCAAGGTAGAATGTAAAATTAGGTATCATCTATTGTACACCAGAGAAAACATCCAAAGAAAAGCCATGATAAAAATAAGGAATATCTATAAATTCATGCAAATCAATTTGCCACTTTCATTTACTGAAATCCTGTGGACAAGTACCTCACTTGAAAATCATACAATACAATACAATTCATCAAAGGAGTACAAAGACAGTAAGACAAAGACCATAATCAACATTTCTCAAGCTCCAAATTTTGTTTCCACAAGTGGTTCCAATCCCACCACTAGTAATACATGTAGTTGTTTTCACTGCAACCAAACATTTCCAGCAGCAGGGTCAGGGTCAGAGTGAGAAGAAGCAAACTTTAACAGAAACCGGGAACATCCCCTAAATAAAAGAAGACATACCAAGGTCTCTAGAGACCCTGCTCAACCAGATAATCACCAAGCCTTTCAACAATCATATTGCATTGGCCAGGAGTCATTGGCTCATCATAAATGCCAATCAGCAAAGCAAGAGTGCTCTTCTTGACAGTAACACCACCTGGTCCCTGAAATTAAAGTGACCCAAAATCAGATCAGAAACCATGAAAACAAAAAATCAAAATGTATAAGCATCAATGATGTGCATATGGGTTGTGATCAGTATAAAGAATGAATGAGATTAACTTATTAAAGGTACCTTCTTTCCTCTAATGACAGCTCCTGGCTCTCCTTGGATGACCATGTACTTTGTGCCTCCAAGATACAACCCAGTTGGAGCAAGTGAACCAGGTTCATTGAAGTCATTCATAATGCCAGTCACTTCTTCAGGCTTCAACTATACAGGTCAAGCAATAAACATAACACTAATCAATCAAAGCAGTATATAAATAAAAAAAAACATGGCATCCAAAGATGAGATTAGACAAACCAAATCGATTTGATTCAGTCAATCAAACTTTGACTCAGTCAATCAAACTTTGACTTACCCACCAAGATCAAAGCTTTAAGCAAGATGGTATGCACAAAACATTAATATGTGTTTTGACAGAAAGGAAAAAATGGAACCTGAGGGAAAGTGGCGCTCTGGGCCCAAACGCTGCCGTCGTGGCCGATGATGGCGGCGGCAGAGAGGTGGTTGCCTTCAATTTCGCACATCAGATGGTCGTCTACATAGGTTTGCCACGACATCTTTGTTGTTGTTGCTGATTTTGAGGTTTTTTGTTCTTGGGTTTCTGTGTGTTGTGGGATTTTGTGTTATCGAAGTTTTGGGTGTCTGAGAAGGAAAGATCAGCTTTTGTTCAGCCTCTAGTCTTCTATAATGAACAGCAGCGTTGAAACAACGCACGAATGTAGGGTGAGTCTATTTAAATTTAAAATCAAAATTTTACCCCATTTGCCCACACCTTTTTACTTTTAATTCGAATTTTGACCAATAAAGAATATGCTGATTTGCTCCCAAATCCTCAATTGATTTCTGATTTAATATTCAAATTTTAGTTCTTTATTTATAGAAATGATTTCTTATTACACAGTAATGATATGTAATATAAACTTTTGATAAAGGGGAATCTTGTGGAGTTGAACGTATCATCTATGTTAACAATTTAACAAGACAATATTTTAAAACTAACGGTGAATTTGGATGAGGGAAATAAACTTGAGATTTTGACAAAAGTCGGAATTTCTAAATTGACATGAACCAATTCCCATGTTTGGATAAAAAAATATAGAAATTTAGAAATTCCGGGTGGAAAAAAACATGGAATTTGAAGATCATAAATCCAAACTTTAAATTCTATCTAAAAGTCGTCATTTCTAAAATCCCAAGAGAGATTCAGTTTTTAGAGTAATGCTATTTGGACACACAACATTGACACACTTAGTTGACACCTTCTGATGTGTCAATGTATCATTCGTTGAACAGAAAATGAGGAGAAAAGAATAGCAAATGATACATTGACACATCAGCGGGTGTCAACTAAGTGTGTTAATGTTGTGTGTCCAAATAGCATTACTCTAGATAACTTTTCAAATAAAGGTTAAATTCCGTGTTTTATATCCGTCACCAAAACAAGAAACTTTACAAATTATAGAACATTAATTTCCGTCATTTATGAAATCCTTTGTATTTTTAAATTTCCTCATCCAAACACACTGTAAAAGAATGGCTCCCCCCAATATAAAATCATGATCTTTGAATTTTTTTTCCATAACAAATCTCAAAGCTGAAATGAAAATGAAAGAACTTTGGAAAAATTAAAAAGGGCCAGGCCTAGGAGAATCTCTATCCTAGTCGCACTTGTGTTTTTTTAAATAATTGCAACGGATGGTCGAGTTAAAGGACCTAATTGCCTTTGGAAAAGAGTTTGAGAATCCAATTGAAAGTCGAGGATAAATTCAAGGACCCTGAAGCTTAAAACCAACGGAAAAATAAAATAGTTCGACTTTTGATTTGCTCATCATTTCTTATCTTAAGCCTACTAATTAACTTAGATTTTCTGTCCCATCACTTTCCAAAAGAAGAATTATTAATATTATTATTGACTAGATATTCCCTATGATATGTGATGTGAGGAGAGCAACTTGTCATATCTGAGGTCCTCTTGTTTGTTTATACAAAAATCACATCCTCCATGAGGATTCATTTTGCCCCCACCAATAAAACAAAATGATGATAAATATTCTCTTGCCAGCAAAACTAGTATTCATTGAGGTATATAAATTCAGTGTCTCAAATGGCAACGCAAACTGTCTAATATACCAAAACAGTTCCCATCCTCTTCAAACATGAGACACCAAACCTGGAGGATTTATTCTTTGAAAAAACCCACTGGTTGCCAACTAGCAATGGGGAATGAAATGAAAGTGCATCAATGAGATGGCCAAAGGACAAAAGGGTAATAGTTTTTAGATTAGATGCTTCCTCAATCTTCTCTGTATGGAACTTGTTATTTTTATTCATTATTGTAACAAGAATGTAGAGCAAATCTTCAGAAAATTTAAAACAAAAACAACTCAAAAATCAGCACCAGCTAGTCAAATATGAGCTGGCAAGCTTTTGCCAGTCAAATATTCTTTTAAGAATGTTCCAATGAAATACATGACTTAGAAAGGAAAAAAACTACAAACAAGGGATACAGATATTATCATGAAATATCAAGTTTATGCAATTCAAGCAACCAAACAGCTGCTTTTAGTCCTTCTCAGATGGTTATTGTCTGCAACAACTTCAACTTCACCACCAATTTTTAGAGGCTTTTTGGATGAAGGAGGTGCAATCTGGGAACCAAAACCCCAAAAAAGAAAACAAGAAAAGCAAAAAAAATCCAAAATTGAAATACTAGGGTCATGATAGACATATAAGCCTACAGGCCCTGGTCAATGAGGTAATCCCCCAACCTCTCAACAACCATGTTGCACTGCCCTGGAGTCACAGGTTCTTCATAGATTCCAAATACCAGAGCTTGTCCAGTTTTCTTTATAGTGATACCTCCAGAGCCCTACAAAAATCAACCACAGAAAACATGTTTAGTTTAAAACCTGTGCAAAATAACTTCAACCCAATATAAATGAACTGATTGATCATAGGGTTAACTATATGGAGACATATGAGAACGATGGTACCTTCTTTCCACGGATGACAGCGCCAGGCTCTCCCTGGATTACCATGTACTTTGCGCCCCCAAGGTGCAACCCGGTTGGAGCAAGATGACCCGGTTCTTCGAAATCCTTGTTGATCCCAGTCATCTCCTCTGGCTTAAACTGCAATGGAGATGTTAATATAATGAACCCAAATTAAATGCTTAAGCGATCAGCATGCAATGCAGCTACGTCTAAGTTTTTATCACCAAATAGTATAAGATGAAGATTGGACCTGGGGGAAGGAAGAGCTCTTGGCCCAGACACTGCCATCGAGACCGATAATGGCAGCCGCAGAGAGGTGCTGGCCTTGGCCGTCAATGTCACACATCAAGTGGTCATCCACGTAGGTCTGCCACGACATTTTGTGTTTTCTCTGTTATTGAGAGCAGAGTGTGTGTCTTTTGTTTTGCTTGCGTTGGTGTTTGTTGTTGTGTTGTTGCACAGGCTATGTGAAGCGTATAGCTTTGGGAGGATATTATATGGTTGAGGATGGAAGTGAGAGGCTCTTTTTTTACTCTTTGTTTGTTGGGTGGAGTTATTGGTATTGTGAGTTTGGTCACTCCATTATGGCAAAGTATGACAAAGGAAAATTATAAATAGGAAGAGGAGAGAAATGTGGGGAGAGCTTTGAAAGAGAGAAAGGGAGGCTGAGAATGGTGGATCTCATCTGATGGCTCACCCCCATTTTCTCTTTCTCTTTCATATTTTACGCTGTCACTTGTCAAGTTGCCCTTGGTCTTTGCACCATTTCACGATTTTTCCTCTGTTTCTGTTGGGAAAAAATATTGCTATTTATTCCTTTGTTTCTCCATCAAATCTTCAACCCAAATAATATGAAATGAAACCCAGCAAACCCAAAAATATGAACTAAAATTTATGTCTGACTATGACATGGATTTGTAATGGTATTGTTGAGGTGCAGCAATGCTACTGCAATGGAGGGTTGAAAATTGAAGTCGTCGTTGAAATGAAGGCTGAGGTTACGAGTATTGGGCTAACTGATGCATTTGAATGGACCTTAATGAAAATGTTGTGTAAATTAATTCATATCATCTGCTATATGAGTTGGTAACCAAATTTTGAATGGAAATTTGACATAAAATTTTTTCTACACCATTGGCATTCAGAGTTGCTCAACTTATCTAGTTTCTCTCTAAAACATTCTCCCTTTCGATTCACATGTTCAACAAATTATGAAAATTAGTTCTCAGGGGGAAATTTTACAACTTCTGCAACAGTTAGGACCCTATCACCAAATTGCTTCCTTTCTGCTTGTTAGTTTCGTCCTCCACAAAAAATGTGAGAAAGTTGTGACTGGAAAAGTCTCGGCCCCTTGACAGATTAGAATTATCCACTAAGCCGATAAGACCTCCCTCTGAAAGTCGTACCACCAGTACCAGGGGCAGGTTGGGTTCGGCTACTTGGCGGAGGAGCTCCTATCCTCCATCTTGCAACTACTTTATGGCTGTGCAGTAACAGTCAAGAAAATCTATAGGGACAAACTACCTTCAAGTGAATAAGATTAATTGACAAGAATGAGAAATCAATCCCTACTATGTGGTAGACTTGTAATGCCACTATGTATAAGAATGGCAATGAATGGAAAGAGATCATAGATAGACAATGGATGAGCTACATTTATTTAGGTAAGCTAATACAAAGTTTACAAACCTTGACTGCAATGAGCTACAGGTCGAATGCAAGAGACAAGCAAAGAAAAAACTGAAGTTCAAATAGATGATATGCGCGTGCGTGAGAGAGAGAGAGAGAGTGAGTTTATGATAGCTCCTATGGTGCATGAATGCTTACTTTGCACCTTAAAAGAACAAAAAATACTAAAGTAAGGATACACCCATCTCGGAGTCTGTAATATGTTCTTTCCACCTGCCAATGGATGCAACACAGTCAAGAAGTAATACAGATGTCCAGCAATGATTCCCAGCAGATCTGGCATAATTGGGGAACCAAAAATGACGTCCAAAGCAAGCATCGCCCAGGGTAGATAAAATGCCTGCAATCACAATATATAGAAATTGCATGCACCAGACATCAAGAATAAGTAGCTGCAGATACATTACAAAATAGAAGCACCCAATAGCAACGTGAATGTATACCAATCTGCATACCTTAAGTGCCACGAGGCCATATATGTTGACGTTAGCATTTGGAAATTCTCTACTCCAGACATAAACAAGCATGAACACGAGAGATATCCCCAAGAAAGGGGACCAAAATATAGGGATAGCAGATAAAACCTAAAATTTCAAGACAAGAGTAAAAGGTGAAAACAGGACATATGTTGTTGGTGTACAATTAAATGATAATAAGATCCAAGCAAGCTACACCATATGAGACATAATCACATGCACATCAACTTCATTAAGTTGCAACATTATATTTTCCTATCAAACCAAAACATTTGCACTAGCACAGAGTAAAAATGAAGCAAAATCAACCTTTTGAGTTTTAAATCAATTCCAGTTTAATCTCTAAACATCTCATATGATCATGAGCTAGCACAGACACTACAGTTAAACAGATTTTCCCTTCCCTTTCAGAAGAAAGAGATTAAAGTGCAAAAATATATTGAATAACTCACACACCAATAATGTCAAGGCTCCAAATATCATCATCCACAAGAAATCTGCAGTTCGACGCTCAAATGGTCCTTTTTCAAGTTGAACTCCATATCTTGCTCTGTACAGTCAGTAGCATTCTTGTATTAGTTCATGAATAATTAAGTTCCCTTATTGAGAAATCCATGGATCCATTAGTTAAAGCAGAATCAATCTGTCTCCCACTAGATAATGGACTGCATAAAAGGTATAGCACTATGCTTTCTAAAAGGAGAGGTAGCCAAAAAATTTTATAGAGAAGTATCCCATAGAACTATTACTTACATCATCAAGAGGCGAATTCCAAAGTTGATTGAGAAGTTTCCAAGGAAAAAGAAGTTTGTAATCAACCTCCACACCTACAAACAATGCTGAAGTTAAAAAAGAGTTCTATAATAACAACTAAACACAAATATATCAATTTTAAGCAATCTGTACCTGGAAATGTGAGAAGACTAGTTTATGTACTAATGCAATACTTCGAAAATCATAAAGCCCTAGTTGAAAGGCTGTAGTTGCCAATACACAGATGGTCCCATAAGCCTTGCTTATGGGTGGAAGTGAGCGATAGAACCTGAAAGAAGCAAATAGCATATGGTTGTAATGGTCAAAAGAAGCAAATTAAAGCAATTGTCTCTCGAGGGAAAACACTAACAAATGCACAAGATAGCTGGATGATCATAATCAATCACTGTGGACATGAGTGGAGACATTAATATGAAGAAAAAATCATACACTATATTTTCACTAAAAGAGTATAGATCTTGTTTCTGTGCTAACTTCATCCGGAATTCATACACACATAGGAATTCCTAACTCAACTCATCTGGTCAAAGACCACACAAGGTAAGGTCATATGTGTCTTTTCTTCAACATGCTACCAAGTAAAATAAAATCTGAAGGCATACAGATAGGGATGGGCAATGGGTATCCACCACCACCGCCACCGCCACATCTCTAACACCAAACGGGTACCCAATGCCCACTGAGTAGTGAGTACCCATTGCTCATCCCTACTCATGGAGTGATTCATTAAAAATAATCTTAAAAGAAGTGGGGGTTATTCCACTAGACCCAAGTTTTACTGTTTCCAGTAAACTTTGTGGCTACACTGAAAAAAAAGTGAAGCTGCAAACCAGAGCTTCATTCTATCATTGTGCCCATCCAAAATCACACAAAAATGCAACACGTTTAAATCCTTAATAAAACCCACATCTAGCATCTCATGAACTCCTCTCCCATTAAGAATAAAAATATGGGTTTATCATACTGTGCACGTCCCCTCAATCCATAAAATTGTAAGTTCATAAACCAAGTAAATACTGTAAGAGAATTTGGGATCATTCAAGCGTCACACAAACGTAGTTAAATTCAAGTCAAGAATACAAAATTTCAGCTAATACATAACTAAATAAAAGCAACGCAGAATGCAACATGGAACGTGGAACAAGCTCAGTATGATGTAATAACATAAAAACCAAAACCCAATGTATAAATTGAAGTATCAATGGCAGCAAAGAATAACGACTAATAAAAATATATGAATCTTAGAAACAAAGAGAAAAGAAAAAAGAGGGTATTACTCAGCAGGAGAAGACATGGCAGACCCAGAATTTTCTAGCTAATTCCAGTGATATCCCAGTTGAGATCTCTCTCTCTCTCTCTCTCTCTCTCTCGCTCGCTTCAAATAAAATAACTTCGAAATGAAGGAAATTGAAACAACAGTTTCCTCCTCATACAACTACGACCCAACCACCAGAAGCTTCTGTAAGACTATCGCTTTCGCGCACCTTCCTCGGTTATCTCACGCGCGAACCGCTGACAATTGGAATTTGGGTTAGAAATTGGGCAGCGCATTGTTTGGGTTCGGCTTAAGGCCCAAATATAGGTTAGGCCAACTTACTTAAAAGCCACATGTTGGTATGGATCTGGGCCTTGAGCCACTGACCCGCTACTTGATTTAGAATGCACAAGCAAGCACTCGTGTGTATATATGTGGCTATTTTCTTAGTTAAAATACGACTTCGAGTACACGAGTAATTGGTTTTAACCATTTAAGCTACAAACATCTCGACTTTTATGAATTATTCTATTTTTTATTTTTTATTTTAAGGTCTGACTTTATAATAGTAGAGTATGTATGAGAAAAGTTGTACGTAATATTTTATGCCGACAAAAAATTGATGAAGCTTTATCATCACTTTGCACCTAATTGATCATCATGCAATGTCTTATGTGGGGGGGGGGTCCTAAACCTAAAGCATGGTTAAGTTGGTGATTCAATTTCCATAATTTGCGTTTGCTTTGGAAGACAATCAGGGTCAAATTAGGGGTCAAAACTTGTGATGTTATGAGAGAGAGGTGGACCACCCTACCCAATACCCAATCTGAATGGGGAGATAATATAATAGAGAAGAGAACCCAAATGACCTGTCTGCCAACTTCTCATTGATATCATCACCAGCTTGCTGGCTTTGCTTAAATGCTTGCCAGGAAAAACCTTACAAGGAAAGACCAAAATCTCAACCATTTGAAGCCAGCCACCCGAGTTGGTGTTATAACTTAATAATATAACCATGCCCATTCCAAAGGACCAAAGGCCCCAATATGATAATGTCTTTCTGTGCTTTTTTTGGGTCTACCAAACTTTGTCCTTGGGCAAAACTACAAACCAAATGGATTGTCCCTATGTGCTTTTCATAACGTTAGCAGACATTGATTTACATATCAGATTTTGGATGCTTAGGATCCACCATACACAGTGTATGATTTTCAGGTATTACACATTAACAGCTTTTTTAGGAAGAAAATAAAAAGATAAACAACCACTATGTTAATCACAAACGATAAAATTAATATATAATAAACGATAAAAGACATGGATAAGATCAGTTGGTCATGACAATAAATATGCCCCTTACACTCAAGTACAAATTCTCATTCTTGTGGTTTAGAGAACTTCCACCTGTGCAGGCCAACACGGGCAAAAGACCCCCAACCCCCAAAAACGAACTCCAGCCATGAAGGCCAGTCCAGGCAAGGAGTGGGCTCCATTAGCTTGGGCAAGCTGACCTAATGCTGACATCATTGTGATGTCAGCAACTAATTTAAATAACAAAAAAATTGAAAAAAATGGGGGGAAAAAACCAAATAAACTCATAAGTTTTTTTTTAAGATATACCTAGCCATATTCTTCACTTCCCACACCAAAACTTTATACAAATTCATCTCCTCATATCTCATGTGAACAGTGGTCTTTTGCCATGGCAAATGGATGGAAATGCTCTTAGAGTAGTTTAGACTATCGCTTTTATAAAACAAAAAATATATATAAGATTTACTCTCACTTACTTTCGTACTTTACAACGAAATTTGATTCTAGACTACTTACACGTCCATAAAGAAAAGTCTAGAAACCTAGCTTCACATTTTTTGGGTCAAAAGCTTCACATTAGGTCTTAATTAGTGCATGAAATTAAGTTGGTGACCTCACAAACCTCATGATGCTTATATTGTCCTTGAAACACAGAGTAGAGCCAGGATAACATTATTAAGAACATAATAGCTGTTGCTAATTGTTTTTGGCTAATAATTAAGTGTAGGCTTAAAAGGTGTGATGAGAGAGAGAGAGAGGGAGAGAGAGAGGAACATTTGGTAGCGTAGCAATGCAACAAACATCATGGTTTGAATGAGAGGTTGCCAAACAATCTATATGGTATGCCTACACGCTTGCCCCCCACATTGCATTCGCATCACACATAATAAATACGTGTGCCCCACGGTATAACAAAAACAAAAATGCTTTAATTAAAAACAAAAACATTCCAAAATCCCACACACAATAAATTGAGAGAGAAAAAAACATTGCATATGATATGACATTTAATTCAATTCCTTTGAGTCCTCCAATTCCTGTGGACCATCTAGAATTTTCGTAATTGAAACCAAAGTACCAATCTTTCTCTACTTGTTCTTACTTTTCTAAATTGGGTTCTTTTTTTTCTGCAACTTGCCACCCTGTTCTATTCAAATTCCAGTCAGTCTTTGCTTCCTCCTATCACTTTTCTAATAACGAACAAGTAAATTGAAAAAATAAAAGCACCGAAACGTTGATAACACTGTTTTGCTATATCCGACTAATTATATACTGTCACAAGAAAAAATTATCAAATATGGCATATTATGATTAATCGAAAATAGCAAAATAATATTATTCTGACCAAAGACAACTGGCTAAGAAGCTGATTAGACGGTGCCAACAAAATCAGATTCCACGTCGACAGCCTCAGTTGTGTTTTTTTTTTTAATTTTTGGCTCTTTTCCGAGCGAATATAATTTATTGCAAAGACAAATGGTCACGCAATCAAATCCATCCAGTAAGGCTTTGAATGACAACGTGGTGACAGCCTTTACCTAGCTGTACTCTGACCCCACTGTGGGGGTCCTCATCCATTTGCATTTTATCCTTACCCATTTCTTTTTCCCTTTTAACCCCACAAACAAACTAATCAAAATCTTATGATATTATTATTGGACAATAACATGTTAACACTGTGTATTTGTAACTCTCCCTCTAAAGTGGTGGGTTTCGTTTGGGGAACAAAGTGTTGACACGGGGGGGGGGGGGGGGTTACCTAATCAGATTGAATAGTTCATAGATGGCTCTTGGAGTGGAAGAGAATGGCAAAACTATTTAACTAAACATTTCGCGAATCGATGAGGAAACTAGTAGCCAGAAAGCACTTCAATGAAAATGAAACATAAGAACACAAAATCAAAACAAATATACAAAGAGATACTTAGTTAATTAAAATATATGGCAACAAACAAGCATGAGGTTTCTAATTATCCACTAGTGATGATAGAAATTACAATATATGAGTGGACGGTATAGTTAAATATTTCCTATTTTTAGAGGTATATTATAACACATGAATGAGGTATACTACATATTTAATAACGTCTAATCCAGTGAAAAATGAACATCTTAATAGTATGTGTGAGAAAACCAGCATTCCCTTTCTAACTTTGGCAAAATACCACACTATAATACAAAGAGTCAAAGTATATAAAGCTTTGTTAATTAAATCCTAATAAGAATTAAGTGGCATCCAAGAAAAAGACGCCCTTTTTATTTTATTTTATTATTGTAGTGAAAAAGGGTAAATAATTAAACACCAAAAACATCTCACTAGAACCTCACCTGGCGACAATAGAATACAGAGAAGAAACAGAGAACATGCACTTCACAATGTACAAAGCTACAAAACAAGCCATATAAAAGAAGAAAAAAACAAGCCCTCGGAGAAAGTGAAACGTTAAAACTGGTAACATGCAAGCAAATATAACCCAACCTCCATTTTAGTCCTTCACTCAAAAAAAAGCTGTCTCCTTTTCACAATTTGACAAAATCCCATCTTCCCCACCCACCCATCCAACCATACATAAAAACCCACATACAGAGAGAGAGAGAGAGACGACAGACATTCATCTCCATTTGATCAGCAAGAAATCAACAGCTCAGCTCAACAGTAATGGATCCATGTCCATTTGTACGGCTCAATGTGGACTCTCTGGCTCTCAAGCTCCCGCACGCAACCAAACCGGCCGGTCCAGGAGTTCACTCGTCAACCACCCCCTGCTTCTGCGAGCTCAAGATCAAAAACTTCCCTTCCCAAACTGCCCTCCTCACTCTCTCCAATTCACTCAGCGACTCTTCTCCGCCTGACTTGTCCACGTCAGCTCCCGGCTTCCACGTGGACTCCACCTTGCTCCGCCGCCTCTCCGGCAAGCCCGTCACACTCCGGGTCTCCGTCTACACCGGTCGGATGGGCCGGACCTGCGGCGTCACCAGCGGGAAGTTGCTGGGCCGAGTCCACCTCAGCATTGACCTCGACTGGGCCCGGGTCCACCCGACCGTGATCCACAACGGTTGGATGAAGCTAGGGAAGGACCGCGAGAAGCCCTCCGCCAGGTTGCACTTGACTGTCCGGGCCGAGCCGGACCCCCGGTTCGTTTTCCAGTTCGGTGGTGAACCGGAGTGTAGCCCGGTGGTTTTTCAGATTCAGGGGCGGGACATACGACAGCCCGTTTTTAGCTGCAAGTTCAGTGCGGACCGTAACTCAAGATTTCGGTGAGTTTTTCTTGCTTTATGGCGCACTATAGTCGTGAATTATGCACTACAGCTAACGTGAGCTAAGAGTGCTGTTTTAACTGTAAGTAAATGTACAAGTTCTTTTGTTTTTTTTTGTCTTTTTCTGTGTCGTTTTTCATGATATGGGTTTTGAGTTACACATTTTTGGATTGGGTTAGCTAGCCGGTGTCCCACAATCACATGCCAAAGTTGGGTCAGTTTAGAATTTTACGTTTCTTTCATGCTAGAGTCTGTCTTTCTGTGCATCTTCATGTGTTTCTTTCTTTCATGGGTCATGGCTAATCAAAGTTACAAATCAGAGTAACAAAATCACTTGTGGACAATCCACTTTTCATTTCTTGCTATTGACAGCAAGGCCTTTTGTCACATGAAAAAATTAGCATCAGTCTCTATCCATAGTTTGGCTTGGTTTGGAAGATTTCACATGCAAATTTTTTGTGGGCAAGTTTAGATTCTTTTACTTGTTCAGTCCACATTTATGCCTTTTCTGATGATACATTTGTGTCTAATTTGTGAGCTGTTTTGGGTCCTCTGCATATGTCAAAGATTACTGATATAATTAAAAACCCTGCCTCCACCGACCCTGAAATATATAATTCTATGAATGATTTAGTTGTTGCTGAGAGTGGCATTTGGAAGCACAAAACCTTAAAACAGTCAGGTGGCCTGGTAATCTGACTTGGTCAAACAGACAATGCCAACTCCCCAAACTGTATCTTTGGATGGTTGGATAATTGGATTCCCTCCCATGTGCAAGTATATTTGGTCTCAATTCTTACATGTTCTGTTTTTTATTATATTCCTGTTTGACAATCCCTCTCTCTTATTTAATCTTGCCCTTAGACTACTATACAAAATAAATTATGATGATCATAATGGGGTTTTGATCTTGTGTGGAATCTGCAGATCTCTCCAATCCGATTTTACCAGCATGAATAATAGAGGATGGATGAGAACCTTTTCAGGTGATAGAGAAAGGCCAGGAAGGGAGAGAAAGGGGTGGATGATAACAATTCATGATCTATCTGGCTCACCTGTGGCAGCTGCTTCTATGATCACTCCCTTTGTACCATCCCCGGGCAGTGATCGCGTCTCCAGGTCAAACCCAGGTGCCTGGCTCATCCTCCGACCTCATGGCTTCTCCGTCAGCAGCTGGAAGCCATGGGGTCGTCTTGAGGCATGGCGCGAGAGAGGGCCTATTGATGGCTTGGGATACAAGTTTGAACTTGTTACTGACAATGGGCCTAGTAGCAGCATTACCATTGCTGAAGGTACAATGAGTGTCAAAAAGGGTGGACAATTTTGCATTGATAGTAGTTTAATGAGAGATTCTGCATTGAACTCAAGGTCACCGGTAAAAGGGTTCGTGACGGGTTCAACCGTTGAAGGCGAAGGAAAGGTTAGCAAGCCTAGTGTACAAGTTGGAGTGCAACATGTGACTTGCATGGCTGATGCTGCTCTGTTTGTAGCACTATCAGCTGCCATTGATCTTAGCATGGACGCTTGCAGACTCTTCTCACATAAACTTAGAAAGGAGCTTTGCCATGATGAGCAAAATTGCTTTTCCTAAATTAAAACTGGCTCAAAATCATAATCTTCTTTGTCATATCCTGCTGTTGCTGTGACAACCAATTAGTTTTTGCTCAGCTTGAGGCATTGTTGGTTTGAGCACTGAATATGTATATTTTTTCTTCTTCTTTGATTCCCTTCTCTCTTTTTTCCTTTCCAAAATTCTTTCATCGTGATTATTTTTTCCCCACAAATCTTGCAAGTTTTCCCCTATTTGGGAATTGTGAGTGTATCATCTGTTCTTGTTTGATTATTATATCTCATTTTGGTCTTCAAAGAGTGACGACGTTTTTGTGGTTTAGATTCTGCCAGCGGTTTGGGTTTTGTAGATACACACCTTGTGATGGGGAATTTCTCTTATTAGTACAGTATTGTTCTATCATACTTGTACAACAAACTTACCAATTGCAACCTTGAGGCATGACTTGGCTAAGGCGTGTGCCCGCCGTTTACACCCGAATTCATCTTCTATGTACATGAGAGTAGTTTAAAATATCGCTTTGTCCAAAAAAAAAAAGAGAAGACCGGATCAGGTTAAGGTCAAAGAAACCCTTGTTAGTGTTTGATTAATAACATAACTCCGGGATATATTCACATGTTGAGCTAAATTTGGGTAACTAGATGAGCATATTTTATCCTGATCAAGTTTAGGTCAAGCGTCAGGTCCAAATTAAAAGCTTCGTGTTAATCTTATAATTAGCACAACTTACATCTCTAGTGATAAAACACTTATCCTAACTAGGTATATATATAACTTTGATTATAACCCTTACATCCTCTTAGTGAAACTAGTTTTTGTTTGTCTTTTAAAAAAAGAAAAACTATTATCGAATTCCGAGTTTAAAAAAAATCCGTGGATATGATTTATTTTCTAAATTTAATTTAAGAGCAAATTTTAGTTTTATTTTTATTTTCGAAATTATAATTATTTTAATAAAATAATTAAAAAAATTACTTTAAAAAGTTTCGTTTCAGAGAAACACAAAACAAAAGAAGAAAAAATAAAAGTTTATCGGTAACAAAACTCTCCCTCCATTTCGACCCTTCACCTCTGAAAGACCGAAACCAGAAAGCTCTTTCCGTTCTCCGCAAAGACCTTTCTGGGTTTTCCGTCAACAAAATCAATGGCCTCCTCCGTCCACCACCTCCTCCTCATCATCAACCTCCTCATAATCCCAACCACATTATTATCCCAATCCATCATCCAAATGCCTCCGAGACGACACCGCATCACGGACGACAACCTCTACTGCGACAGCTGGCGATTCTCCGTCGAGACCAACGACGCCGGAACCTGGACCAGCATTCCGTCTCGGTGCGTCGCCTTCGTCCAGGACTACATGACCGGCGACCGGTACCTGTCCGACTCGGCAGCCGTCGCGAATTACTCGCTGAGCTTCGCTCGGGGGGTTCAGATCGGAAGAGATGGTAAGGACGCTTGGGTCTTCGACATCGATGAGACTCTGCTCTCCAATTTGCCCTACTATCAGGCGCATGGATTCGGGTATGCTTGATTGGTTTACAGCCGTTTGATTTGTGGAATTTCCTTATCTCGGCGTTTTTTACTTTTCTTGATTTGTTGGATTATTACCGCGAAATGAATTGTTGTGGGGTTAGGAACGCTTTGCCTTGCTGTGGTAGGTGGTGCAATATACATGTGATTGATTGGTCATTGGCAGGTGGGTTAGCCAATGAGAGGTTGTAGTTAGGTCACTGTATTGTAATGCGTGCTAGGGTACAAGCCCCCCCTGGAAAAGCAGAAAAGTGTAATTCCTTTTCTCTTTTGGAGCAAACAGGGTGCTGCATTGCATTCAGCTATAGTCCAATTTTGATGTGGCAAAATGGTGAAAATGAATGCATGAAATTGCATGCATATTGAATTTAGAAATGTTAGTCATGCATAACATAATCATGCAACAGCTTGTGTTTAAACAGGGCATTAAGCATTAAATCTTGTTTAAGAGTCTCATAGGTAGTATTTTAGTTTCTTTAAGCATGCATCATTTGTAGCCTCCTCTTTTATTGGTCATTTGGTTTGCAATGCTTGTAAAAGATGATGCTGCAAATACCCTTTTGGTTTGTGCTAAACATGTATCTTTTTTGAGGTAGCATTTATGATAATGAAAAATGAAGGCCTAAAGGGGAAGAAACAACTGTTGCATCTTAGAATGCAATTTTGTTGGGGGAATTTCAACTTCTATTATGTGCCAATGTTGAGAAGCAAGTCAGGACAGCTCTTCACCCAGAAAACTTATCATGTGAAATATGTTTGCACTTATGCTGTAGTTTCCATGTTTTTGAGAAAAACTAGGGTTGCAAAAACTAGCACATTGTTCATTGCCTTCAAGTCCCCAACCTCAATCTCAGCAATGGGAGTTCCACTGAAAATTCTGGATTTAGTTCATATTGTTCGATTTCCCAGCAGATATTTTTAGCTGGTTTTATGTACCTTTAACAAGAGTGAGTTACACAGAGGATTATTAGACTACATCAATGCTTTTAGCCTTCTTAATTGATTAAGTTTTTCAATGATATCAAGAAATTGACTAGACTGGGTCTATATTCTTATGGACATAGATCAGTGACCTTCGATGAAGCATCTTTTGATGAGTGGGTGGATTTGGCTGAGGCCCCTGCTCTCCCAGCTAGTTTGAAATTATACAAGGAGCTTAAGAAATTGGGTTTCAAGATTTTTCTGTTAACTGGGCGGAGTGAACATCAGAGAAATGCCACAGCGAAAAACCTTCTATATGCAGGTTACAACAATTGGGAGAGGCTGCTACTGAGGTACATGGGCTAAGTTTCTTCCTTTTTCTTTGTTCCTTTTTCAAACTATGAGGCAAAATACACATGGTATGAAGAAATGAATTACAGTACAAGGATTGCTGATGATTTTTATTAAATGATACAGAGGACCTTCTGATCAAGGAACAACGGCCACTGTCTACAAATCCGAGAAGAGATCAGATTTGATAAACGAAGGTTATCGAATTCACGGGAGCTCGGGAGATCAATGGAGTGATTTGTTGGGTTTTGCAGTGGCCCAACGATCCTTTAAACTTCCAAATCCAATGTATTACATTGCCTAGCAAAATTGTGTGTAACATAATCACGTTGTTGTATTATTTTACCCCTTATGTTCAGTGGCCGCCATGATATTCATAATTGGTTGCCAATGCCATTAGTTCCTTTGGTTAATTTCCAGCTGGAGAGACGCCTTGTATTTGTGTTCATCTTTTCAAGTGGTAGCAATCTTTTTCAGCAATGACCGATAAAGATGATTTTAACTAGTTATTTAGTTTGGCTGCGATGATGAAGACGAAAGCTATTAAATTAGAGCATTGTTAATAGATGTCACGTGACACAAGCTGATAAAAATATAGGCTCAAAAGATCACAACATAATATATTCCATAAGAATGTCACATGACAAGAAGGGTAAAACCATTTTTATAATATAGGCTAATTTTTGCTCATGATTCTTCTTCTTAAGTTCTACCGCTGGAATTGAATGCTAATCATAAACATTTTCTGGACAGACTTTATCCATTGGAGTCTCTGAGACTGATATTATTATTATTTTTTCAGATGCAGAGAGTTAAATAAAGAAATAAAATTGAGATTCAGGGAAGGTCAAATCATAATTGCTATTAATTAATAGATAAGCCATTTTCACCAAACCTGT
The DNA here is from genome assembly GCF_965620075.1 of Prunus avium. Classification (NCBI taxonomy): domain Eukaryota; kingdom Viridiplantae; phylum Streptophyta; class Magnoliopsida; order Rosales; family Rosaceae; genus Prunus; species Prunus avium. Next base: position 36,275,046 of record NC_142290.1, on the reverse strand, counting down.
TGTACAAAGACTGAGCTTGGCTAGAGAGACCCGCAAACAAGAGGCTTTGAACCAGGGATTCTCAGACAATTCAACCCACCTCCTGGAATTAAGGAGCACTCTGGCTGAGGTCTCTGCATATTCCTCCCAGGAATGCAATTCAATGAAAAATCAAACCCCACATTTCTGTAGAACAATTTGGCACATTCCTGGCTGAACCCAGAAAAGAAATTGTAAGCAACAGTCAAATTCACAAGGCTTTTCAAAGAACACACCATCTCTGGAAGAACCCCAGATAGCTTGTTGTGTCCCAAGTTGAGAACTTCAATGTCTTGCAGACATGAGATTGTGTCTGGCAGATGGCCCATCAGTGAATTGAAGCTGACATCAAAAACTTGAATGTCTGTGAAGAGCCCAACTCCCTCAGGAATGCAACCTGTTAACTGGTTGTTGAGAAACAAAATCTCCTTCAGTTTAGTGCTCATGAAGCCAAAACTAGCTGGGAAGTTCCCACTGAACTTGTTGTTAGCTAAATTGATCACAGAAGCTTGGGAGTTCCCCAAACTTTCAGGAAGTCCACCTGCAAATTGGTTGTTGTTGAGAAAGATTGCATCTAGTCTCCTATTGAAGAGATCTTCAGGAATGGGCCCCGAAAAGCTGTTGAATCTGAGGTCTAAGTAAATGAGGTTTGGAATGTATAATGTGACTGTAGGGAAAGAGCCTGAGAAATGGTTGTTGCTGAGGTCCAGCTCTTGGAGTGAAGTGAGGTCCTTGAAAGTGTCAGGAATTGTGCCTGAAAATCTGTTGCTGTTGAGGTGAAGGAGAGACATTTCAGTGAGAAAGGAGAGTTCTTTGACAAGAGTGCCTTTGAGATTGGCATGGTTGAGATCTATACCAGCAACAACAGGGCCAGAGGCTGCAGAAACTTCATATTGAGAATCTGCACAAAAGACCCCTTTGTAAGAACACACATCAGAGCCAACCCAAGTGTCTAAAATTTTTGATGGGTCTTCAGAGATGGCTGATTTCCATGCCTGGAGAGCAGTGTAAGCTCTGTCAAGCCCTGAAGCTGAAGATCCAGATGGGACATTTGGGCCATTTCCATTGATACCTCCACCAATCCAAACTCCACCACCGCCACCACCACCAACAGGGCCAACATTAACACCAACACCACCGCCCACCCCAAATCCAGCTTCTATAGGAATTACACTCAGTAGGAGAAGAGCTAGAAGCCACCACTTCTCCATTTTCAGTAGAAAAACACTAAAATATGCTTGTTTGATAGGTTTTTTCTTTTTGGACGAAAGCTTGTTTGATAGGTTTACTTGTAAAGTTGTCCAAGTATAGTTGCAGCATTGAAGAGAGAGAGAGAGAGAGAGAGAGAGAGAGAGAGAGTAGGAACTGGTGGGTTTGTAATTTGGGCTTGAATGCTAGCTTTATTTATAATTCTTTTTTTGTTTTGTTTTTGGTTATTACTTTTCTCTGTACTCATGTTGACTTGTGAGTGATGCAGTGCTGTTCATGGTGATAGAACAAGTTTGTCAGTAGGTTGGTCAATTAGTAAACTCACACAAATAAATGAACTGGGTAAAATTAGTGGCCATGAACTCATTATCAATCACACACTGTAGCTTGATCTTAGTCATTCTTACTTAGCACAAAGTTCAGCCAAAAAAGAAAGAAAAAGTCTTTAAAACTTATAATTCAGATAATATTAGCATTTATCTTTGTACCTTCTCCTTTGTACATGAGTATGAATATCCCTCCGACAATGGCATCTGAAACACTAAATTTTGGGCTACCCCTACCCATTGGCCTAAAAATAACTTTCTTGTAATGGAAATAACACTATTTTGCTATTTGCGCCCAATAACACAATGATACGTGGAAAAGTTATCTCACACCTAGTAAAATTAATATTTATTAATAATTTATGCATAATGGAACTAAATAACATGTTAATAATTCTGCAAAATACTGAAATTTACAGCTTCTTGTTCTTCTGCAGTACTGCAGGCAAAAATATAGAACATGGCAGTGTCTGTATGGCACTGAATATGAATATCCATCATTTGAAAAGAAGAACTTGAGGGTGTGAATATGAATCAAAAAGCAAAGCGCATGCTATTTTGATCCCTGTATTGGATGGCAGCTAGCTCCCCATGCCATTAAAGTGGAATTCCTACAAAATAGTTGTATTTGTAAAAAAGCTTGGCCACAAGAATTTCAATACCATTCTCTCTAATCATTTGTGATAACCAACAAAAAGAAAATAAAAAAATGCAGGATCCGGGCAGCATGTGGGTATTAGGTAAGAATTTAAGATTTTGTTTGACAATAGATAATATCATATTAGGCTCCCTATGCATTTTTTTAGAAAGATAAAGGATGTTGGCAATGCATAACTATTTGTGGGAAGCAATATGGATACACATTATATGTAGCACAAAATTGGCAAACCAAAAACTCACCTGTATTTCATGTGCTTTTGCTCAGTTGGTGTGGGAATTAATATCAACTCCTCTATTTGCCCTAGATGCATCTTAGACTTAATTCATTACATTTATGGACTGGAAACAAACTTAGGCAACTAACAATATTATATGAGGTAGTTGAGTCATTATATAGCGAGGTCTTATACATGGCCTTTAGGTGAGGTCCTATGTCTTAACCGTTGGATTAGGCTAATCAATTTGATCCAACGGCTAATCTAACGGTAAAGAAATAGGGCCTCAGTTATACACTGAGGGTAAGGCTCTTAGATGAGGTTCTATCTCTTAGCCATTGGATCAAATTAATTAGCCATTGGATGACATTGGATAGTTTAATCCAACAATTAAAAGATAGACCCTCATCTAAGGGCCTTCGATAATGCCGTCACTATAAAACGACTCATTATATCAGCTAGTCTTTTAAAGTTTCATTAGATAGAAATTGGGTTTCTTGGGTTGGACCTTTTAGAGGAGTTTCGGGATGAAAAACATGAACCAAAGCAGACTACATTTAATGGGCCAACAATGGTGCTAGTTTGAACTGGGCTTATGCAAAATGGGTAGGCCTATGCATACAGAACAATCTAGAATTACTAATTACATATTTTTGGCTTCTATTCTAACTAATCAAAGTCTTGACCAGCAGCAATCAGTCCAATCCAAACTCCAATCACTCAATCAATCAGTGTGCTAGTGGTTAAGCATAGTTTTGAAGATAGGGAACAACCAGATGGCAACTGTTACCCACTTAAAATATTCATCTAACCAATTAAATCCAAAAGGATTATGTTCCATGGGGACACATCAAGCCAGAATCATCCAACAAGTACATATTTGTCACTATCATTCATTACAAAACGAAATTGAACTCAGCAACATTTCTGCTCTTCAAGATTTTTTCAAATTCCATCTTCTTCTTCTAGTTTCACTTTTGAATTGCTGTTTCTGGTTCAAGTGAAAGAAAGAAAAATTCATGTGACACCTCCTCTGCAAATTCCAAACTATCATTTTGATCCTCATGAGGAATGTGGGCCCACTGCACAGGGTATCCAAAAAAAAACACCCCAGCTACCCTTCATGCAAGTTTGAAGCTTCACCTTACAAGGTTGCTGTACTTTCCCACTTTGGAAATATTCACAAGCATATACTTGCATGGATTTGTTTTTTTTATTTTTTATTTTATCTCCCTCCTTTTTTCAAAGAAATAGCTTTTATATAATTAGTTTCTTAATAATTTTATTGGTCATGCTGTATTTTAGCTTTTGAAGACTTTTTTTTTACTAAATCTAATTATTTACTAATACTATCCAAAGGGCTCTTAAACCTGTCTTTTTCTTTATTATCTAACCGCTTTAGGACTTTTGACTCACCATGAAAAAAGATCCACCAGTCACCCTTGACCTTTGGGGCATTGCCGTAATAAAACCCAACTCCAGAGGCCAAATATAAACATCAACTTCTTCACCTAGATTGACTATTTACAATGTCGATTTCAGTTGCCAACATTATTCGCATACTATATCCAATTCCTTGGCATCTAAGTTAACAGTACACACTCTCTGTCTTCAGTCCCCAAATTTAGAAACCCACCTCTTCAATTTCTCTAATTTCCGTTTTTAGACCCCTAAAAAATCCTTCTTTTACCTTCCAGATCGGTCCCAATTCGATGATTTATTTCAAATCTGCTCCGTGATCCCCAAAGTATGTAACTTTGTAATTTAATTTTGGAAAGTTCTGCAATTTGCGATATTAGGGATTCGGAATCTTTTCTTACCCTTTTGTTTGTCATCTTTAAAATCGGATCTTGTGTTAGGGGTTTTTTCGGTGCGTGTCTGTCTGTGCGTTATGAAGATCGAGGAATTGGAGGAGGCGGAGTGTGATCGGAACGACGGCGTTTCCGGGAGGCAGATAGTTAGGGTTGATGACGCCAAGAGAGCGCTAGTCGGAGCCGGGGCTCGGATCCTTTTCTACCCGACCCTGTTATATAATGTGCTTCGGAACAAGATCGAAGCTGAGTTCAGATGGTGGGACGAAGTTGACCAGGTTTTTCTCTTTCATTTCTGTTCTGTTTTTTTGGCGGATTGGTTTCGTTAATCCTGTGTTTGTTTGCCTAGAAAGCGTTGGAAAACGGAAATTGTTTTGGTGTGTTATTGACTTTAAAATATAAAATTTTTAAAATATAAATAAATAAATAAAACTATTTCACTTGTCATGAATACGGGAGTTAGGGCTATCAGGCTATGCTCTGTTTGGTTGCTGGGAAAGCTGATTTCAAAACAAGAAACAAGTTTTTGAAATTGATTTACTTTTGCAAGAAAGTTTGTTTGTGATTGGAGGACCGAATATATGTAGCTTAATATATGAAAATTTTATTTTCTTGTCAGAATGATATTTTTGCTTGTTTTTTTTTAATTGTTTCAATCAGTTTTCTCACTATTATTTAGAATGATTTTGAAATTTTGATTTTTTCATTTTATCAGGACCTTAGAAAAATTGGATTCTTGCATATTGCTAATACATATTTGAAAACTTCTGGCCTTTGCTGGTGATTGGATGCAAGTAGGTCTTGGAGTTGTCTTAGGAGATATCCTTGTTTCAGTGTTCTAATGCTAGTCTGTGTTGTCTCAGTTTTTGTGTTTAATGGATAAGTGGTGTTGTTTTTCAGTTTGTTCTGCTCGGTGCGGTTCCATTCCCCAAAGATGTTCCCCAGTTGAAGCGACTGGGTGTTGGCGGTGTTATCACTCTCAATGAACCTTATGAAACTTTGGTTCCAACGTCCTTGTATCGTGTGCGTGACTTCTCTGCGCCATATGGTTGTCATTTGCTGCTATTTTGTTAGATAAGAAGGGTGAAATGCATTTAAATCCTGTCTATTTAGATTTTTACTCATTTGTTTAAGATGTTATGATTTTCAGGCCCATGGAATTGACCATCTGGTAATCCCGACACGTGATTATCTCTTTGCTCCTTCATTTGAAGATATTAGCAGGGCTGTGGAATTCATTCACTGTGAGTGATCTTATTCAACCTCAAATCCGCTAGTTTGTAATCTCTTAGCTATCATTTGTTGAAATGTTATTTTAATTTTGTAACCTTTGTTTTTCCCTGGAATACAGTAAATGCATCTTGTGGTAGAACTACTTATGTTCACTGTAAAGCTGGTAGGGGAAGAAGCACAACTATCGTGCTTTGCTATTTGGTAACTGTCTCCTGCCTTCAAAAGTTTTCCTGTTGCGTTAGCTGAAGAGTTACTAATCATTAACCCTTTTCAACCATTTGGACATCATAGGATTCAATTGATTTGCTTTCTGTAGGTGAAACACAAGAACATGACACCTTCTGCAGCCCTGGACTATGTGCGCTCTAGAAGACCTCGTGTGCTGCTGGCCCCCTCACAGTGGAAGGTATGTGTTGCAGTTTTCTTATACTTGTGCATTTTATTGTAATCTGCAATCTTCTTTCATTTTAAACTTTTGCAGTGACTGATATCATTCATTCCCATACCCGTACAACCTCACTCACCATTTTCTACCGTTGCTTGCACTTCAAAAAATAAGCAGGCTGTTCAAGAATATAGCAGATGTAAGCCAGCTACCACAGCATGTTCTCCGTCAGGAGATGCAGTTCTAATTACCTTAGCTGATCTTGAAGGCTATCATGGCACGTGTGACGATAATGCTTGTAAGCAGTTGGCAATAGTTCCTAAAATGGTGAAAGCCAGTCCCATGATAGCTAGGTTATCCTGCCTTTTTGCATCCCTGAAAGTTTCTGGCAGTTGTGGACCGGTTACAAGGCGGTTGACTGTGCCAGAGCCACGTGCTTGCTGAGCTCTCCCACATCTCACACAAGTGTCATGAGTTGTGCTTGTACAGAAGAGCATGGTGGAAATAAATGTAGAAGTTTTATGAAGTGCCAATGTTTCTGGTAGCTTCATGTTTTACGAGAGAGAAGGTAAATGAAGAATTTTTAAGAAAAAGAAAAAAAAAGAAGGAATTCGGCGGCTTTCTTGGAAGGTTGTGTATAACACTCTTGGCAATGGCGGAGGAATGGATTTGGAGCTGTACTTGTACATTAGAGTACGTCAATTTTTTCTCCTGTTTTTAATTGTCGCTTTGCTTGTTAGTTTCCTAGTTTGTACCCACCCTTATGTACTGCTGCATTTCAAAGATCATTTTGCTTTAACCTTGTTGGTGTGGGAGAGAGAGAATATGGTTGTTTGTGTAGATGCTTATGTCAAGTTGTGTTGTGAAGTAGGCTGCGCACATTTGAAGCAGGAAGGAAGCAAACCCCAATCCAGGGCCACATTGTAGAGCCCAAATAAATCTGAGACAAATTTTGTGACGCATACAGAAGCCGCCATTACAAATCTATCCCCAGCTCTAAACTAGCAAAGGAAAGTCTAAGTAGGACGTGGACCCAAAAAAAATAAAATCCAAAGACAATATTCAAGTTTGCAATGGGAACACAGCAACCAAGAAATCATACAATTATTGGAGCATTGGTCATCGTTTCAAAATTCAAAAGCTAAAGTTCACATTACTTAAAAGATAAAAACACTGTTGTCAAATGTGTTTGTGAAGAGAAGATGAGAGTGTAATAGGTTTCTTGGATTGAAAAAGAGAGTAATATGATAATAGGGTGTAGATGAGTTTGTATTTTTCTAAAACTTAATATGAAGAGTGGTGGGGAGTGTGGTATATAGATGTACTACGGTTAAATATTAAGTTGGATGACCTTTTTTGTCTTCTACATAATAAGAAAACTTAAGAGCTTAATGCTTTAAGTATAGGTGTGAACAAAGAAAAGCGTAGGGTTTTAAATAGAAAAACTCGGGCATTCACAATGAATGGATGTCATGGAACCAACACCGAGGCGGCGGCTGCAGCTAGTGAGGGTGGTGATAGTGAAGCCTTTGATGTGCATCAGTTGGGTATTTTAGAGGTTCATAAATTAAGAATCCGTTATTCTCAATAACAACAACAAAATTCCCTACTAGTCATAAATTCCAATTCTAATTTTTCTTTTGGGGTCGAAATTCCGATTCTAAATTCCAATCCTACTTTTGATATTCTATAATTGCATGCAAAGATGGAGACAAGATAATAATGCTTTTTATCTTTTTGGGTTTTGTCATCTAGTAGGGTACTAACGACATTTACCTATTTATGAACTGACCCCAATGTCTGTTGTCTTATTCGAAAGTATTGGCAAATTGCCAATTGGTCCTTTTGTAGTTGAAAACATATTTAAATGACAGGGATTAATTCTTCGTAATTTTAGTGCGGATTCAAGGCCTATGTTGGGCGGCCCATTTAAGCCTATCCATCCATGCTCACTTACCATTCAGCCCTTGTTGTATTTTTTTCATTTTTTATTCGATTTTTTATAGAGATATTTAGTCATATACTCATTCTTAGCACTAATAATATAGATAAATCCTATACCATTTGTTAGCACTAAAACTGAACAGATAGAGATGAGTGCAACTTACAAGTGGTGAGGACGATCTAGCAGATCGATTGAGTGTTAGATGGAGATTCTTCCTGTCCTCGAATGTTGATCCTGAATAGAAGATAAGCGAAGCTCGTGAGGTCTATGGAACCGGTGTGGAACCAGCCTAAGACCCTCCGATGCTCAAGTAAGATTGTTTTCTAAGAGCCCTCGCTGTTGACAATATATTAGTATAAAGGTCAAGCTGGAAAGTCTTACCCCTGTATTGTAGTGAAGGGGCCTATTTATAGAGGGCATCTTGTATGCTCTTAGTACTTAATTTCGATGTGGGACTCGTGGGAGGGCCCAATGAGGTCGACACGAGTCTTTAGATATTTCGGGCGGGTGCCTCGAGGTTGATTCTGCAGAATCGGTAGGAGATACCGATTGTAGTCTATGTTGGGCCTTTAGCGACCTTTTGCCCACTTGAGACAATATCATCGGTAGCCGATGCTGATTGTTCGGAGCCTTGGGCACTTGGGTAAGCTTCTAAGATCCACGTGTCGTTGTATGAGCAGAGGGTCAGATATGGTACAAACACCATTTAATTTCTATAAATAAACCCAAAAAATGACAACTGACCATATTGAATTTAATTTTGATTATTAAATTACTTTGATGCCCTATTGAGTGTTTTGGGTTTTTTTTAATGAGGTTTTGGGGTTTGGTTTGTTTTAAGAAATCAATGACAGTTTTGTACTTCAAAAAAAGTTAAAAACTTTTTTGTTATGTTGTAAATGAGCTTTGAGTGTGTTTCTAAAATCCATTTCATATATGATTTTTTTAAATTTTATAATTTAGGCTCCTATATTGGGTATAATAGTGAATTTCCTTTTTTTTTTTTACAATTAAATAATTATTAATTCGTACCTAACTACTCTTCAGGCTTATAAACACTCATACGTTAGCAGTTTGTTTTGTCCTTTTCTCCTCCCTATCCAATCCTATCTTATCTTAGGATATTATTATTATTATTAGAACTTTGTTTTCAACATCTGTGACCGCATATAGTCTAATTGTTCGATGCGACACTTTTGCCCCGTTAGTCCATACACGTTATATATGGGAAGAAATTTACCAAAAACCATATTCTTTCCTGCTTAAACCATAATGTGATGGAAAAATTATAAGGTATCATCATCACACGTAGTGTTATTAATATATAAATACACATTTTAAAACATCACGTGATAATATGACCGTAACACATTGAAAAATGACTTGGTGTGGTATTAGCCATGTTGGCTTTCAAAGAAAGCACCTTTGCAACTTTAGTGGCCGCCTTGTGTTGTGTAGCATCTCGGTACAAAAGTCTGGTGTTATACTGTGTGTCTGATCTGATATCCTATTTCATAGCATAATCGTATAAACAAACCCTATTTCTACTGTGGATCCTACAATCACATTTGTCACAACTTTTCTCATATTAAAACCTCCTCAAAGACAATAAATCTATATATATAAAGCAAAAGACAGAGAATGGTGAAACATTCAAAATACCAGAAAATGCCATTGGTTAATGCAAACATTAAAAATTGAAATTATTAATTAAATGAGGATAATATGGTAAATTCACATTTTTATATTTAAAAAAATCAAAATTAAAAGAAAAATCATATAATGGCCTATTTTTATGGAACACAACAACCCATTATCTTTTCTAATTCTAAAATAAATTTTAATTTTTTTATTATTAAAAAAAAAAAAAAAAAAAACCTCTCGCAGGCATGGAAGCGCGTGCGGAAAGGGTAGTTTGAATTATAAATATTTTATGCACACAATATTCTTACATGGAACATTATTCTTATATATATATTTATTCTATTTTTTAATAAATAAAAAATATTTCTATTGTTTTTATTGAATCTCATTGCTCAAGTCTCCACTCATGCACGATATGCTCAACAAAACCCTCCAAACCAAAACTAGTACAACTACCTAGAGCTCGGTAGAAGCAGAAGCAGAAGCAGAAGCAGAAGCAATGGGAGTTTGTTTTTATATATGAAAACTGAAATGGTGGTGAAATATATAAATATAAAAAGAGTAGGGTGGTGTGGTTGGTTGTGGAAGAATCCGAGAAAGGGAGAGTTTGGCCATGTTTTGATATTCGTCCTTGCACTACCTACCACCCACAATTCTTCCTGCAACTTCTTTATGGGACCAAATCTCTGAACATCCACAAATCTTAGCCCTCCCTGCTTCGCCCTACTATCGTACGTAACTATTTTTAAACTCTTCCCCCTCCATATCTCTAAAAAGATACATAAAAGCACAGAGAGCATCCAAAATCTTCCATAAAGCCAAAGAATTCAATTTCACCTTTTTAGGTTGATGTCGAACAAGACATATATATATATATATATACATGTATATATACAAATAAACATATAATATATAGGATAATTCAGCTGAACGAGGGCTCTCAGGAGATGTTGGTCATTTCGAAACTTAAAGTTTATTCTTGTCCTTTCATTCTTTGTTCCCCTCTTTATTCCCTTCAGAAATTACGATGAAGTTGCCTACCTTCCATGTTTGTTTTTAGCTTTATTTCATGCACGTCCCATGAAAATAAAGATAGCATGCACGTTACTCTCTCTCTCTCTCTCTCTCTCTCTCTCTCTCTCTCTCTCTCTCTCTCTCTCTCTCTCTCTCTCTCTCTGAGATAAGCACATCTTTACTGGTAGTCTATAATAATAGTACTGCTGAAAAAGCTCGAATCTGGAATAGAATAAAGCAATAAAGAGCGCCCTCATGAAGTAAGAAATAAAAGAACGGAGAAACTGATCACTACTAAAAATGTGAAACTCCATGTTACTATATCTTATACTAAGATTCCAGATAAATTTCCAACTACAAGTTTTAGCTCAACCCCACTTCCACTTCCTTTAAGAGCAAAAGATGCAATTAATTAGAGCCTTATCAGTTTTGCCAAGGGACTTGGTGGTGCATGGGAACCAACAGAGTAAAGTTTCTCTCCTTCCTAACAAAAGAAAAGCAAACTTCCTTTTCATAATATTAATAGGAAAACCTTAAGAGAAATACAAGCAGTCACTCGAAACAGATGAGCCTGAAAGTTCTTCGCATTTGTTGATAATTTAGAACTGACGCGCAGAGAATTCGATCTTTACTGGCAAATATATACATTTATGTATAATTTCTGTATATACGCAAGTAGGAAAAAGAATGGAAAAAAGAAATAAAGGAAGAAGAAAGTTAAGTCTGCTTCCATAGCATATGTATAACACTTACAGATGACATAATGAAGAATCAATTCCTTATGTCTTTTCCTTTTCTTTTTTCGTTTTTTGTTCTATGATATATTTTCAAGTGGACAAAAAGCAAAGCACTCTGAACAACGATATTGTCTTAATATAATAACACATTTTCATTTCTATTGATATATCTTTACTAACAAAGTTATCACTAACCAAAGCACAATTAACAAAGTATATGTTGCAATTGGCGCAAACTCTTTGGTATTTTTTTTCTCTGTAAAGAACAAGAAAGAAAGAAAGAAACATTATACAAACATTTTCAAAATAAATAAAATAATAATAAGAATAACCCATAAAGATGGTATTGTGTAATGATAAAGGTGATGATTTTCATGCAGAATAATATTGGATTTGCATTGGGTCTTTGGTTCTCCTTCTATTTGTCAGAAGACGAGAGCAGCAGCCTTTCTTCGTTTTTTCTTTTCTTTTCCTTTTCTTTTCTCCTTTTCTTCTTTTTTCTCTCTTTCCTTTCCAACATGGACTGTTTGCTCAGTTAATTCAGTTGAGACCCAAGAGAGAGAGAGAGAGAGAGAGAGAGAGAGAGAGAGAGCTTAGCTAGCCAGAGACCCCCCAAGATAGAGAAAAGAAAGAAAAAGTTGATGACCAAACCAACTTCTTTGGCCTCTCACGTTTGAAAGGAACTTGCGGGGGAGAGGGTGGTGGCAAAATACAGATGACGAGGATAATGACTTTGTCCGTCTGTGAGCCTGTGACTGTGACTTTGATGAGTGTGTGTTTATTATTCTCTCTATTGAATTTTTTTTTCTTTTTTTCTTTTGGGTTTTCTCTTCTACCCATGATGATCTGGGTTGTCAGGGTCAGGCCAGAAGGAAGAGTACTTCATCCACTCTGCCTCTTGAGGGTTTGGCATGGATGACTCCTGCAACAAAATGAATCGCAAACGTGCCCGGTTTAGATTAGGATTAGTAGGGTTTCTATGAAACTAATTTTCTGATAAATAAAGAATTTTCTCTTAAAACTGTAAGTACGATTAGCAGATAATTAACAACCGAAAAAAGAGCCCGGGGGGAAGCTGCTACTTGAAGGTATCACAACCTGTATTTTCTAAAAGTGAAAAAGAGAGTTTCTACTTGAGTTTCAGTTGAAGGCTGGTCGTTTTCACAATGTACATTGCTCTCTCTCTCTACATATAATTGCCTATTTTATTAGGGTACTTGATCTGATCAAAAAAGGAATTAATGGAAACACAATTTTTGTTTACTATCTGAATTTAGAAATGATAATGATAATGAGAAATGAAATGGTGGTAATAAAAAGGTCACATGCACATAGCTTTGTGTTTTGAATTTTGCTATTTTGAACATTATGACGGCTTTACAGTCAAGTAACAAGAAAGATTATATTCTATAGACTAGCTAGAGTCTAGATATGCTAAGTACGTCTACCAAAACATATATATATATATATATATATATATAAATGAAAAACAAAGATAAAGAGAAAAGGGCAAAAAGGCTTTGGCTTCTCCTATCTTTAATTTAAATTAATAGTAATAAAGAAATTGGTTTTTGTTGCTTTTGGTTCTTTGTAATCCATTGGCTTACTTTTTCTTTCTTTTCACTTGTGATTCGTCGGCATTATGACAAAACAAAGGTCATGAAATTCAGAGTCAAAAAGTAAGATCGATATATCTACTCACTTCTTTTACATTACTGCTGGAGGTGCATCCCATTATGAGTTCTTCCAAACCAGATGCAGACCTTGCTCCCATTTTATGATGCTGTTGTTGTTGTTGCTGCTGGTGCTGTTGCTGCGCCTGTAGTCATTCAAAAGACAATCCACCAAAAAGAAAATTAATTAATTAATAAAAACTCATATATGTATCATAATGATATTGTCTTCACGGATTAAAAAAGTGAAAAGACAGTTTTCATGCTTGCAATTTAGCAAACACCAAAAGCAACACCAGGGATGAGTTTGCCACATATACAACATGGCTTAGACGTAATGAGTTTTAGTTATGTGGATGACCTAATTATTATAACACACGACCCGGGTGGAACTCAGTCCGAGTCATTGACTCGGCTTTTTCTCTCTCTCTCTCTCTCTCTCTCTCTCTCTCCCTTCCTTTGTTGAGGAACATCTTTTTTAATGAAAGTTTGGCGGGACAAATTAAATACACACCTCATAAGAACATGTACGTGACCACTACAAGAAAATAAAAGGAGAATAATGTAAAAACAAACCAACTAGAAAAATTATACGCACTATTCCTTTTACAGGCCATGAGCTCTAAGTGACATGGATGGATGAATATATATTGGGTTTTGTTAAATACCTGGAAATTTTCATTTTGGAGCATGATTCGAGAGTAAGAGTCTTGGTCAAGAATGATGGAGGTGTGATGGAGAGGAGGTGGAGAGATGATGGTGGAAATGGGATGTGAAGGACGGCTGATGTGGAAAGCTGTAGCAATTTGTTGATGATGTAGTTGCTGCTGCTGTTGTTGATGTTGATCATGCTGATGGTGATCAGGTACTACTTCATGGGCCATATGATGATGATGATGATGATGAGGCTGTGGTACTGATCTCTGGTGGTGGTGCTCCCCTCTCATCTCTTCGCACGTGCCGGAAGCCGGTCCTTCCCTTGCTGTTGAAGCCTCTCCTCCTATCCCCACCTGCAAATGGACACCCCATGAACAAATTCGCTACCATGTCTATTTTTTTATCAACCACTGTTAATTGATCACTTCCCTTTTTTTCTTTTTATTGTTTTAATTTCTATATGTATGTAATTTGTTTACGAGTGCTACCCTTTTGGTGGGTAAACTGGTTTTTAGTTAGATGACAGTGATAATCAAGAGAGGTCCATGAAATTTGTAATGCCACAAATGCAAGCAATAGGTATGAGAGGAAAATAGTTAACAACATTGAAACCTTTTTGATAGCAACATATATTTACATAATATATGACTAATCAAATTGTTGGAAAAGATTAACGTAAAAAACAAAATGATGTTTATAAGTGTTTGATTTAAAAATATAAGTTGCATGGAAATTAATTAAAATGAAATTAAAAATATAAGTGTGAGTGTGTATATATATATATGAATATGAAAATTAAAATAATCACCTCATCAAAGCTTTTTCTGAATGGGGCAAAGCTGAAGTGGTCTGATTTCAACTGATGAATGTCCATGGCACTGTAACTTGAAATAGGAGCAGCAGCTGCAACCCCAGATGCTACTGCAGACATTTGGTCATGCTCTCTATGAGAATGAGAATGAGAATGGGGTGGTATTATTTCTTTAGAAGAACAACTCCCACTGCCACTATCTCTTCTGCTATTAGCAGGCACAATATCACTGCTTCCTTCACCAGTGGTTGCGCTTGCTCTATCAGACCAGTTGCATTGCCTGGGCTGTGTCTGATAGAATATCTTCGACACCACAAGCTCTCCTTCTTTCTCTTCCTCATGCTGCCCAAGATGGTATTGGTGCATCACCCAATTCGTCTTTTCGGGTTTTCGATTTTTCCCAAAGTTGGTGTAGAGGACCAGGATTTTCTTGCACCCTTTTTGTTTGCCATTCACCATGACTGGCCTGGTCTTGCCTGTCTTGTGCCACCTTGTTTCCCCTCCTTGCAAGTCACATTCGGTTTGAATTTTTCTTCTTTTTCTTGTCCCAGTCGTGTAAGCTTTCGAAGGTCTGTGGAAGAAGTGCCTGCTCAAGCCATCTCTTGTGACTCCTGTTGCAAGAAATAATGTGGTCAAGCAATCAAATCAAAGTTAGGTTGACTTAGGTATGACAAACTTTCACCCAATTAATATTGAGATTCTTCGAATTAAGTCATAACCAACTGAAGCAGTGTATGGGAAGAAACAAACTAATTGCAATTCATAAAATTTCAACTTAATTAATTTGAGAGAGAGAGAGAGAGAGAGAGAGAGAGAGAGAGAAAGAGTAATTTTCAAATAGTGATCATCACCTGGAAGTTTTTCAGGATGGGTGTAACAAATCCCATCTTCTCCTTCAATTGTAGGGATGAACTCATCAATCAAAGGGTGAGACTTGGTGTCTTTGCCTTCTACCTTTGCTTCAAGGTGTTCAATCAGTTCTTGGTCTGTTGGATCAAATTTCACTCCTGCTGGTAGACCTAACCAATCCTGCAGCAAACTCCATTTAATTTAGTAATAAGTTTCAAGTAAAAATATTGAATTAAAGCAAGAAAGGAGAACAAACAAATTAAAGTAAAAGATAAAGATGAACCCTTTTTATATAAAATTTTTTATTCATATTGAAAATAATTACTATCAAATTTTATATACAAGAAGCAAAATACTTTCATATGCCAAATCCTTTTTGTAGAAGATAAGAATAGTATTGGATTAGTATAATTATCCGTACCGGCTTTCCTTCGAGTTTGTGTCCACAACCGGGGCACTGCTTGGATCCACACATCTGATGCTCTTCAAGCTTGGCATCAATGAGATCAGAGCTTCTGATGGACCCCAAATTACTCTTATTCATTGCTCTTTTCAACGTCCAGGATTGGATGCTATCTTCTTTCTCTCAAACTCATCAACTTACATATGAAATTGTCACCAACCTTGTATAACAGCCTGCTGCTCATATCCCAGCTGCTTGCTCTCTATACAGAAATCACACACAACTTTGATTGAGATCTATCGATCGATATATCAACTGTGTGCACAAAAGCGTACTCTTCAAAAATAAAAAAGGAAAATAAAAAAGAAAAAGAAATGAATTTGATTGATATATATTTGTTGGATTGGTTCAGGAACTTGATGAAAGATCAAAATATGAACAAACTATAGAGCCTTTCTCAAGCAAGAAGTACAGCTTCATCAAGCTGATGAAGTATGAAAACAAAATCTTTATATGAAAAGAAATATAAACACAAGTTTTGCAGATTGGAAAGTTGTTTCCTTGGCTGAAACTGAAACCAATATGAAAAAAGAATAAATTTTGGAAAACCCAAATGAGAAAATAAGCACCCAAGACAGAAAATACAAATATATTTTTATTGAGGAAAATCAGTGAGCAGGAGGAGAAGAAGCTGAAGCTATAGGAGAGAAAAAGAGGAAACTGTCGCAGTGAGGTTGAGCTATAAACCTGCTTTAACCATGGAAAACACCAGAGCTGAGAGTTGCCTCTCTACTTTAACTGAAGGGGCAGTGAGAAAAAAAAGGAAAAGTTGCTCTCAAACCCCTATACTACTACTACATACCACCTTTAAGCCTTAAAGCCTTTGCTAATTTAAGCAGCGCATGTAGCTAGGCGGTTTAGGAGAGAGAGAGAGAGAGAGAGAGAGAGAGAGAGAGAGAGAGAGAAACACACAGAGACAGACAGAACCACAGACACGCACATACACACACACAGAAGAAGAGGATAGAAAGAAAGAAAACCAAGTTGGTTTTTCTAAAGCTAGCTAGCTCATCAAGGCCTCTCCCTCACCTTTGTTTGAGCCTTGACTACAAAAGCAAAAGGCAAGAAACGGCCTTCACAGCTGTTACTAAAGCAGAGGAACCCATCTTTCAGATAGTACTAATATATTTATTGGAAAAAAATCAAATAAAAAATTGAGTGATACAATATTACAGTATCTGTATATATATATTACTTGTTTATAATAAAATAATGGTTGGTATTTTCATGGTAAAAGGTGGATGTCAATAAAGTTGATATTTAAATGCTTAAAACCCAAAAAAAAAAAACAAAACAAAACAAAAACAGAGACATACTTGAACTTATACGTGGCAGCAGAGACTTTGAGTGACAAAGACGAAATCAGGAATTTTACACTCCCAGAAATTTTTACTTTATTTTTGGTTTTGTATAACAGATTATAGTTAAGAGGCATAATAAAGCCAAATCTTTTCTTCATGGCAGTGAGAGAAAATGAAAAAATAGCAGAGAAGAAAAAAGAAAGATGATAGGTACTCACATGGGTTTTGAGCTGGAGTGCTGATCATGATGCTTTTGCCATGAATGTTGCAGAGAGAGAGGAGAGAGAGGAGAGAGAGAGAGAGAGAGAGGTATTAGAAGGTTGCTTGATAAGCAAGGCAAATGAGCAGTGTACTTGATGGACCACCACCACCCCTTCTAATTAGAACTTATGCAAAATCATATTAAAGAAATTTTACAAAACTTGAGGTAGAAGCACCCAATAAATTACTTCATCCGAAAAGAAATGATATATATATATATATATATCATTTATAACTGTAGTATTATATTTTCTATTGGTCCCTCTTTCTGGCTTGTGTTATTTCTACTTAGGGGAGAAATCTAAAGTACCAGGCACTCATACCAATTATGCTAGCCTCCTATATGTGAAAGATGTAGGGCCCACCCTTGTGTGGGCCTCAAGCCCTTGTGGCATGGAAAATCTTGTGCTCTCAAACGTGTCTTGATATATCAGATGATGGTGAGCCCTCACGTTTATAACATTCATTCAAGCAGTCAAAAATAAAATGATGGATGGTCCAACATGCTGCTTACACAACAGATAGATGTCCATGATTACTCATTTGTCTGATATCCCCTCCTTTTTTCTTTATTTGGTAAAAAGAATTTCCTAATTTAATTCAATTTGTTAATTTATTCGGGTCTTCAATTGTGTGTATCTTTAATAAAAGATCATTGATTTTTTTTGATTTTTTTTGATTTTTTTTGATTTTTTTTTATAATACAAGTGATAGTTTAAGTTATTCTGATCTGTGGGAATGAGAATTCGAACTTAAGTGTAAGGAGTTAGGTTCACTGTCCTGACTAATTGGCCTCACTGATGCCTGCAAAGATAATTGATTCTTCCAGAGGTGAAGATAAATACAGGGGGCAAAACCATTAAACTTGTAGAAAGCCTTGGGTTTGTTGTGTCCTTTTTGTCCTAAGGGAATGAAAGAATCAGACTGAGTAAGCCAACAGCAGAACCCACATTTCTCAACACTGTTTATATATGTATATATACTCTATTGATATATACTTTGCATGTGGCATGTGTATCTCCAAATTGAATGTATTTATCTTGAAATTAGAAATGGGTTATGTCTTTTCTTTAAAGGGAAAAAATGCGGCAAGGAATATTAACTATATATATATATATAATTTGTCAAGAGGAATATTAGCTGTATATATAACAAGGATCAATTCAAATTCAGCATTGCATATGAAATATTCCAAGAACTTTCAAAGTACTTGCATTATTTAGGCACATCTTTACGAGGAAAATACTCCCCTTTCTATGAATTGAAGTAAAGACAGGTATGAGAATATTTCTTACAAGTAGGTTGGTAGAATAATAAGACTTGGTACATCTCAAATTTCATTAAGATTCAGCCCAAGGAATTATATTTGCATTTTATACAAAATGACACGCAGAAAAAAGTGACCTGAACAAAAATCAAAACAATAATATCGGGAAGGACAAGGACTTTAGACTTTAGCTCAAACTTGATGATGTCCGAGACCAAAAGAAATTGTTTCATACGAATACTGTATTTGAGCACATCCCCTTTTCAAATGCTCCAGAGGCATACCGCATGCTCGCTCACGCACACATACTTATAATCGAATATAGTTAGTGAAGACTTGTATCCTTTTTTTATTTTTTATTTTATTTTTATACAAGCGATATTGAAGGAGGGAGGTTTGCAAATACACACTGACAAAGTGTCATTAGGGTTCGAACATAAGACCACGAGTTTACAAGTCATGATCCTTTTCTACTGAGCTGAACCGTTGGCGTAAATGACTTATATCTTTGATGCTGGCATTAGTGAGCATATAATTCCTCACTCAAAGTCAAAGTTAGAGTTTGAATACTCCTCCTGGGGTGAGAAGACCATCTGGTCATCAAAATAATGGTCGCAGGAAGCAAACAACGTACTTTAATTAGAAAAAATATTCATGATGAAGATGAGTTCTATCATAATGGTGTTTGTGCATGCATGTTTGCAGATTTCTCATTGTCAATCAGATGGTAAACTGCGTATGAGTGGGTGGTTGCAAAATGCCAATGGATGCTCGACAGAAGCAGCAAAACCGTCGGCATATTAATGATTTCTGAAAGCAGAAAGTGAGAGAGAAGTAGAGGAGACAAAAGAAAAGAATATAATTTTTTTCTTCTTTGCTTTTCTTTTCTTTGTTTCGTTTCTTTTTCCAGGTTGGCCAGAAAAATAAAAAGAAATTAGAAGAACGTTGAGATTATAGAAGACAAGGATAGAG
Organism: Prunus avium; assembly: GCF_965620075.1. NCBI lineage: Eukaryota > Viridiplantae > Streptophyta > Magnoliopsida > Rosales > Rosaceae > Prunus > Prunus avium. Next base: position 36,255,595 of record NC_142290.1, on the reverse strand, counting down.
CACGAACGTGCAAGTTATGTCATTTTAGTTTGGTACGACTAAAATGCTTTGGGAGAGGAAGAGCAGAAGTGATGTTAGGTTTATCTACCATCTAACATTGCTTCCGCTTCTTCACCAATTTTTGCACTTTGACTTTCCATTATCATTGCAAATTCTATCTAACATCTTTCTCTCAGTTTTGTTCAAATCAATATAGAACTGGCAAAGCCACCACTAAATACAACATTAATAATAATGATTATAATACTAATCACAATAGCTTGAATTGCGTCGGGTTATCGGGTAAATCAAGCTAAAAATATATATGACAGATCATACATGGCACTGCAACTCACAGCCTGACAAACTCTACCAACAAAAATTTATATAAGCCGTACGTATCAAAATGCTGCTTATCCAGAATCATCAATTTATTGGTTGACACTCTGAAATAATGTACAAAGTTTCCTCGTTTATCTGAAATTCTTGTATAGGAGCTCTGTAAATGCATACGTTGAAACACTACGAATCAGGTTACTACCCAGTTCAGTGCATGAAACCAACTCATTTTACATGGAACTTTTTGCTGACTGAGTCATAGCTTGGGACTTTAGTAACTGCAAAACAAGATTGTGAAACGAAAAGGCATTAGAGCCGAAGGATACTTGCGAGCCAAAAAAACAGAGAATTGTCACTAAGCTGGGTACATACCATCTCCATATGATGCCATTGTAAGAGGGGAAGATAAAAGCTTTTGACCAATTGAAGCAATATCCTCCAAAGAAACCTCATCCACAGCCTTCAAGAGTTGGCTCAGTTTCCTAACAAGACAATATATTTCCATGAAGAGAATACCAGAAGCGGACTTCTTTCAAGCAGTTTATGCAAATTATAAAACATGTAAGCAGCAAATGGTATCAAAACACTTAAAAAAGAGTTCCATGTGAAAATGTGCGTGTATGAAAGGGAGAAGAGTAGTGAGTAGTGACATGACAATCCTTTTATCAGAGAAAACTAACAAGCAAGGTTCACATCTGACACAAAGTTCATCACAAACATATATAGGCATGAGAAAGGCCATACCATTCATTGTACGTCAGAATTTGCCTCCCAAGATCATCTGCAACAACCATCTACAGAACGCAAATCAAAAGTAAGCAAATAAAATAAAATTTATAAAAATCTCGACACCAAGATACACAGATCCTAGAAGTATAAATCAAGTATAAAGCTATTGTTACGAAATTCACTGATTGTTTACATACTCTGGATTCCAAATTCATAAGAATGGAGGACTTTGTTGACTTTTTAGCACGATCTAGCTGTACCTGGTCGACTGTGTATAAGAGAAAATAACATGTCAGTGACTGTTTCCAATTTTCAAGTAAAGCAAGGCGATTAAGAATCAAAGGAAGCCAAGATAACCTTCTCCAGGTGTTGCAATCGCAATAAGCTCATTAGCTGCTATATCAATGGCTTTTGTGACAAAATCTGAACCCTGAAATCCAGATACGGCTCCTAAATTATTTACACATATATCTAGAAACTAAATTTTCCTATTTCAAATTTCACATGACATATAGTAGTTACTTACAGTGGCAGCTTGGATGCCAAAAATGCCAGTATTGTTGTAGATGCTACTGAATGCTGAAATGGAATGTAATTCTAAATGTTGATTTAACACACGAGAATCTGCAAATCATACAGCAGCACATATATTCAGATGCCAAGGTTATTTAAATCAGAAATAAATATATTAAAAAAAAGAATGGTATAGCTGAAATATAAAACAAAGGGATCCTACTTCCTAGTGACTTAGATGCTCCTATGCAAAACAAATGTATAAACAAGACCTCTTGAAGCATTAGTGTCTTTATTGTACTTTTTTTTTTTTTTTTGCATTATTTAAATTCCTGTTTGTGTCTTTTGAACAACTTACATAGACGTGAGTGCATCCCTTTTCCAGGTCCGCCAGCTGAAAAAGATCCACCTCCTCCCATTAGCACCTACAATAAACTAGATTTATTACTGCTTTCCAGTTTCCAATCCTATTAAAGAGCATAGAATGAAAATTTTAAATGCATATGATAACTAAAGTAAGAAGGAAAGCGCAAGGAGTTATAGTTACTGGAGAAAGACAATAATTGATATAGACCTGAAGAACATTCACAATCATTGCATCCTTCTCATTGAGCCAACCACCAGGAAGTTCAAATGCAAGAGCAAAATGAGTTTCCTGTCGCAATGCAAATCAAACTTATTGATGAACAAGAAAGAGAGGATAGAAAATTTAGACCAAACATATAAGATACGCACCCCTGAATCACCTTGACCACGGTAATCACCTCCAGTATACACAGATTTTGGCTCCTTGGCAGGAGGGACACTGGGGAGATCAGACAAAAGTGGTTCTGCAATTTTTAGAAGCTCCTCATGTTCAACACCATAAGCCGCAAGTACCATTCGAGGAGCAGTATAATTTTCCTGAAATTCTCAATAAAAACATCAGTTTATTGGGAAAGATCGACTAAGAAAATAAATAAATAACTAACAAACATAAAAGAACACAATGAATAATATGCATTCAATAAACTTACAGATAAAAATTCCTCCAAAATGTTACTGTTCAGTCTACTAATTGAAGATTCTGGGGCTAAAAGTGGATTTGCCAAGCCACCCTTGTAACCAACAGAGTGAACAGCTTCCAAAACAAGGGCTTCAAGGTTGGTGGAGGCTTCACTAATATCATGTTTCACCTTCTGAAGCTGTAAAATATGGAATACAATACCAATATTAGCCATATATTTGGCATGGCATGTAAATTTTTGGCAAAAGAACAGCAAGACTCTGGAAATTTACCTCCTCATTGATCTCCCAGTCCAGGAAAATAGGGTTCCGAACACAGTCAATAAGAAGCTCTACCATTTCAGGAACATAAGTCTTTAGAGCATTGAAGGTGTAAGCCATCTGCTCCCGAGAAGCTGAGGCCTGCACGTTGCCACCAATTGCCTCCACCTCCCGCACAATACGCAAATGGCTTCGGTTTCTTGTGCTCTTAAATGCCATATGCTCCAGAAGGTGAGTGGCGCCAGATGATGCCGGTGTCTCATAGACCGAACCACAATTAACATATAAACCTACTGAAGCTGCTGGTTTCTGGTTGACCAACAAAATCCAACAGTAAGCGAGTTAAAATTCTTAATCCCCCGTTTCGGGGAAACAAGAAATAGAAAAGAATAAGCACTTCCAAGGACATACCTCTGACTTCAGAGAAGCTATTTTGATACCATTTGGCAGAGTTGTAATCTTGGGTTCCACTGGTTGAACATAGTCAGGCAATGCAGGTGGGAGTTTGATGCCTGAAAGTGGAAAGTCTAGAGGAGGCATAGACCTGGACTTTCCCCCAGTCAGCCAGCCAAAAAGAACTCCAAAAGGAGAGGAGGACGGCGGCTTCGTGGCAACATCATTCAAACTTGAAAATCTGGCCACTCCCCTATTGAATGTACTTGTACGACCCTGATCCCCTCGTTTGAAATCATAGAATATCAAAGTTACATTCTATGATCAGATTACCAACACACATAGAAACACATAGACAGACATACATACATTATTTCCATTTTCATATACTTTGTATGTTTATATGAGTTCCATATATTTTGCCCAGAAACTAAAAGACTGAACTTTTTTTTGGGGCAAATTATTGAACCACAACTTCACCAAAACTTGCACGAATTTGAATTTTACTCTTGTAGCATGTCATAAACTCTAAATTTTCTTTTCAAAATTGAAATTTACTGGTCGAACGAATTGAATTTTACTATTTACGCTAAAAAATATTTGAACTTTACTATTCTAACGAATTGAATATTACTATCTTAACGTGTTGTCGTAAATTTTGAATTTTCTTTCCTACACTTTCACAGCATCCAAGCAACCGTTACGCATTACCAAAATCCAGATTAAATCACCAAAATCAGGACGCAATCATAGAGTTCAGAATTAAGATTTTTCAGTGACAGAGGCAGCCAAGCACTGACCTTGAGAGCCCTAAGGCGCGAAGCTGCGGTTTTGAACATGGCGATGGATGCTGATGATCACACAACCAAAATCCTAGACTGTACGGACTCCGCCGTGTCTGTGAAATTTGGAAAAAGGTGTCAGAAGGGTGGAGGAGAAGACTCCGCCGTGAGGAACTCACTGGTTAGCGCGGGTTGTGCCCCCCACCATTGGCCACCGACACACCGTGTATGGAATTTTCTAGAGGGAGAACTCTGTACGGTTAAATTTGATCACAAGATTTGACATCGACGGACAGAGTGGTGCCAACTCATCACGAGTGTCCGGGCATATATTTTTGGATTTGGTTTGGGCTCAAACTGAACTGGGTCAAAAGAAAAGAAAAAACAAACAATAAACTATTCTTATTAATATTTTCTTGTATAACAAGAAAAATTAAAATCAAAATCAAAATCCCACTAATTATTGTTTAATTTAAGCACTAGATTTGAATGTGTGAAAATCTCTATATTTATCGAATGTGTTAAAATCTCTTAACTATGGACATCCAAATTGGTTCAAGGTAAGTGGTTTATCGAATGTGTTAAATTTTCTATATTTCGTGATGTCATTTGTATTCTTTATAGAATATCTCTCTATTCAAAGTTAGGGTGCGTGTATGTTTTAAGATGAATAGTGTGCGTGACATATGATTCCATTTCAAGCAGTTGAATAATTCTAGCAACTTATAAGCATCCAAGAATGTGAATAGATCCTTTTTAAACTAGTAGCTCATGGTGATGCTAATGTGATATGAGACACTGATATCCTTAGTCAGATTATTCTGTTTAGAATTGACCCTTTTTCTTGCAAGATTTTAAATTCTTGGGTATCATGCCAGCTTGAAAGCAAATTCAGACATTTTTAGAAGCTTGAAGATGAGCAATGAAGTGGATCGAGGTGAACATAAAACAATTATAATATAAACAAGATGAGACAGAGTGAACAAGTTTATAAGGGAAAAGAATAAAATCAGTTCTCATATATATTCCTCTTGTAATCACAAGTGACAGTAGGATTATAAAATATAAAAAATTCTTCCTTCTTTCTGGTAACACAATCAGATTTAGAATATATATGCAGAGAATGTCCATGAAATTCCTGAAATGGAATGGAATATTATCAATATTCTTTATGTGGATAAGTAGTTCTAGTGGAAGTCATAGTTAGTTGCTTCTATCCCATAATTAGGGTGATCCTTTTGTTCATATTTTAACTTGTAACCAAGAAATGATTAAAAGAAAATTTGCATTTGGATAACATAAATAACAAAAAGAGAATGAATTTTTGGACAGAAAAAACAGAAAGAAAAGAGAAGAGATTATGCTAAACTCATTCATGTAGTTTACTGCACATCAGATTAATCAACTGCCATCTCTTTCCTTCTACCTGTCCTGCAGATGCTATTCTCTTCAATATTCACCTGCTCTCCTTTTCCTGCAAAACAATTTGCTTCCTATTGCAATGGCTATATACAAATAGTAGCTTGGCTCTGTCTTAATTTGTTGCAAAAACTAGAACCATGGCAACAGCAATGGGAGGCTTACATGGGCCAGTGGTTGCAGCTTCCTGGACTAAAGACTGCACTTTCCAATTGTTGTCAAATTGTTAGCTCTTCTTACTTCTCCAAGTCATATATATGATCATATTTCTAGCTTATATCACACAACGAATGTCAATAAAAAATTTCTTCATTTTTTTTGTTCAGGCTTTCTGCAGAAACCAATTTTCACCAAGACCTCCACTGCTAAGCTCAGTTTTCCTTGCATGCCATTTATTGGGGGTGCCTTCAAGAAAACAGAAACTCATGTTGTATCTCCTAACATATCTTCACCAAGTGTGACGACGGGGTTACTTGATGCATGGGACGATGAATATGGTGGAGTCATAATGAATTCAGAGAGCCTACCCATGAGTGCAAATGCTTTTGCATCTGCTTTTCAGGCTTCTCTGTCCAACTGGAAAATGAAGGTCTAATAGATGTGAACTATATAAAAATTCCTACCTTATTCTAACAAAAGTCTGATCTTTAAATTGAGATGCTATTATGTGCAATGCAGGGGAAAAGAGGGGTATGGCTCAAAATACTACAAGAGCAAGCTGATCTTGTCCCAATTGCAATTCAGGTAACAATTCAATTCAATTCAATTCAAATGGTCTGATTGTCTGTTATCATCAATGATAAAATCCCTTTCCTAATCATTGTTTATTTTCATCTAAACATAAACTACTAACTAATCTTTAAAGTGGCAACCAATTTGTTAATTAAAATTTTCAAGACATCTGATTATCCTGCATTCAGGAGGGTTTCAACTATCACCATGCTGAACCAGGATATGTTATGTTAACATACTGGATACCCAATGAGCCTTGCATGCTTCCTGCTAGCCCCTCACATCAAATTGGCATTGCAGGATTTGTGATCAATGACAAAAGAGAGGTATCTATGGCAATCATCTTTACAATTATTTTGAAGTTTATGGGACCATTTGTAAAAATTCATAAAAATTTATATCTGATGCAATTTAAATAACACAAGGTTCTTGTGGTCAAAGAGAAGTGCCCTTGTAGCTGCTGTGGTGTGTGGAAGTTGCCCACTGGTTATATCAACAAGGTTAATATTTTCTAGTCTTGATTTCTCTGCTTTTGAATTCATAATTTCCAGCAAGCCCAACAATAATGTGATCTTCTTCTTTTCTCAGTCTGAAGACATATTCTCTGGAGCTATCAGAGAAGTGAAAGAAGAAACTGGTGTAAGAACATAAATATTCATCTTTCTGTACCATTATCATTGAATTTCACTTGTTTAACTACTTCTTACTGGTCACCCATTTCTCTGTTCACAGGTTGACACAACTTTCCTGAAAATGGTAGCTTTCAGGTAAGGCTTTCTGTTGGCACCAATCATTCCTTTGGTTGGTTGACACAAATTTCCTATGAAATAGCCTAACTTGATCCTATTTCTTTTTGCATGTGTAATTTCTATTTCCTTCTCCTCTGCAACTTGAAAGGCATGCACACCTGGTTGCATTTGAGCAGTCAGACTTGCTCTTTGTCTGCATGCTCAAGCCATTGTCTTATGACATCACAATAGATGACAAGGAAATCCAAGCTGCTAAGGTATTATATATAATGAAAATTTACTCACATTCATCCAATTTTTCTTTTGTTCTCACTCCAATTTCTGATTGATTTGTTTGATCATCTTTCTCAGTGGATGCCTCTTGATGAGTTTATTGCCCATCCATATTACCAAGATGACCCCTTGTCCAAGAAAGTCATTGAGATATGCATTGCGGCTAAAGAAGATCGCTACAGTGGCTTCACTGGTCATCAGCTCAACTCAAAAATTGATGGAAAATTATCCTACTTGTATTATGATGATTTAAAAAATATTTAGAAATTTCATCTTCTATATTATTCCAAGAGGCATGCCTCCTCAATCTAATAATATATGATACTATATGTTATCAAGTTTTTATTTTTTCTATAATCTTTATAACAACATCAAGAAAACTATTTTTTGTCATGTTAATGACAGGTGATTTATATCTTAATATTAAAAAACAATTTTAGCAATATATTTTAAAACTAATATTATAGTAACTAACAATTACCTCACTTCCAACAACATGTTATCCCTCTAATATTATATTAAAGGGTAATAAAACGACATCAAAATAAACCCATAAATTTGAATCAACAATTGATTAATGAGTACAAATAACCTTCTTGTTACGTGACTCGATCGATTAAATTATGCACTTGTCATCCATTTTCATTGCTAGCTCCTTAAAAATTCAAAATAAATATTAATAATTGTTCAACTCTTTGATAACACAAAAAACCAACTTCTATTTATCCAAGAGATGAATGTACTTCAAAAGAGTGTTTTCGACTATGGAAGGAAGAACCCTAATCTTAATCAATCATCTGATGGGGACAATAAACATTAACACCAGAAGGGTTTAGATGGTTCTGCAGAGCACAGATTAATTAAGATGCATACAGATGGCACAAGCCCACTGATCTCTGCTGTCCATGATGTCATTGACAACTTTGACAATGACATAAGCACCATCTCAGATTCAATGTGACGAATTCCAACCAGCCCATATCCTCCCTCCTCCATGAACCCTGCTTTTTTCTCCAACCATATCATCATCACTTTTCATTTTCCACGTCTCCCCAAAATTCCTGTGAACTTCTTTGCTTTTGCTTCTCTACAAAATCACTTTCTAGAAAACGACGTGTCGTATCCACTCAAACACTGGCGCCCAAACTTCAACGGTCAAACGTTTCCTTTTCTTTTTCGGTATTTTTTCTTTTTTCTAAATTCTAATTTACTTATCCTCCACTCCACGACTATTAATTTCTGCCAGCCCAGAAATGTAAAATTGTTAACCGTTAAAACAAAATAATTCTAGAATCTATAAATTTCCCAAAATGGTAGTTGGTTTCTTCTCCAAGTATTGAAGCTCAGGTTTTTTCTTATTCATCGTCAAAAACCCATAGAGAAAGCGAAACAAACAAGTTTCATCCACCGTTTTTCTTTTTCTTTTTTTCACTCTTTCTTCTTTTTCTTCTATATATGATTATGAATACGGTGGTTTTCTCTGTTTCTTATACCAGTCCAAACTACTTGTCGTTGCTCTCTGTTTTCTAATGAACTCAGTTCACGCTTCTTCCTCTGCAACCATTTCTCTGAAGCCTCCACGTAACTCGGATTCAAACTCGTTTTCGGGTTCCAGAAATTGGGATACGAGCTCTTCTGGTTCGGGTTTCAAAGTCGGGTCCTTTTCTCGTTCCCTGATGGAAAACAAGCCTCATAAGGTTGTGGTCGGTGACGCTGGTTATGTGCTCGAAGATGTTCCTCATTTCTCTGATTACATTCCTCATCTCCCTGTACGTCGTCGTTCTCTGCCTTATCTTTTTATTACCCGCCAAAAAAAAAAAAAGACAAAAACTTTTCTTTTTTTGGGGGTTTATGGATGGTTAGTGGTTGGTCTGGTTGTTTATATTTGTGAGTTCTTTATGTATATTGTGGTAATGATGGCTTGTTTTTTGATGGCCTTGTAGACCTACCCAAATCCATTGCAAGACAATCCTGCATACTCAGTCGTCAAGTAAGTTGTCTTCAGATTTGTTATGTGCATGTCTCATTTCTCTGCACAATTGGCTAATTTATAGGAAATTGTTTTTTTCTAAAAATTTATTTCCAGGCAGTACTTTGTTAATGTGGACGATACTGTTGCCCAAAAGGTGAGCTTTTTCATATAGAAAATGGATTTTCGTCCTCCATATTTCTGTTGAACAAATTGTTCATAATGTATTTGCAGTATAAATTATGCTCAAGTATGTATTGCCCTCTCTTCTGATTTTTGTAGATTGTTGTTCACAACAATAGTCCGAGGGGCACACATTTTCGGCGCGCTGGACCACGTCAAAAGGTATGTTTTTGTGAATTTTATGAATGGAGCTTGAAATAATTAAGTACCATGGTTCTGTCAATGACTACGTTTTTCTTGTTATACAGGTGTATTTTGAATCAGATGATGTTCATGCTTGTATTGTGACATGCGGGGGCCTGTGCCCTGGGCTCAACACAGTGATTAGGGAGATAGTTTGTGGTTTGCACCATATGTATGGTGTAAAGAAAGTTCTGGGAATTGATGTAAGCTATTGCTGCAAACTTTCATTTCCAAAATTGGTTTGAAAGTATAAGAAATGAAGAACAGAATTAAGTATCACACGATGGCTAATGAAGTTGATAAATTTGCAGGGAGGATACAGGGGTTTCTATTCTCGTAACACAATTTCTTTGACTCCTAAGAGTGTGAACGATATCCATAAGCGTGGTGGAACCATCCTTGGAACATCACGAGGCGGCCACAATACCTCAAAGATCGTTGACAGCATTCAAGACCGTGGAATCAATCAGGTTTTTTTATCATACTTAATCAATGCTATTCGTTGATCAGCAGTTTGTTGTATGCATTTCTTGTGGGTCTAGATATGCATGGACTATAGCTTTTTATCTTTCTATGTGGCAGGTTTACATAATTGGAGGAGATGGAACCCAGAAGGGGGCATCTGTGATATATGAGGTGATGTAATTTTACAAGATCTTGCCAATCTTTTTTTTCTCTTGGTCAAGGCTTAGGCAGCAATCTTTCAAAACTCAAGAAAGGAAATGTCATTTGCTTGTGCAAATTATTTTTCATTGACATTATGGTTATTCATCAAGCAGGAAATTAAAAGACGTGGTCTCAAAGTGGTAGTTGCTGGAATCCCCAAAACCATTGATAATGACATTCCGGTAACATTTCTTGGCTACCCTACCTGTTGCTGAGTTATGCGTATTTTTTTTCTTCTCAGAAATTCACAAAATTGTTCAATGCTGTCTCTTGTTGATACAGGTTATTGACAGGTCCTTTGGCTTTGACACTGCCGTGGAAGAGGCTCAACGGGCAATTAACGCGGCCCATGTTGAATCTGAAAGCGTTGAGAATGGAATTGGCGTTGTGAAGCTGATGGGCCGGTATAGTGGTAAGCTTCCTGCTTGCTCATGACATCTTCCATTTTAGAAACTCCTTCAGAATGTCCTGAGAAGTCTTCCTAGCTTCCTGCTTTACTTGTTAAGTGCATGTTCTCACCACTTAAACTGGATGCTGTGATGCAGGGTTCATTGCTATGTATGCAACTCTTGCAAGCCGAGATGTGGATTGTTGCTTAATTCCAGAATCACCTTTTTATCTGGAAGGTCCTGGTGGACTTTTCGAATACATAGAGAAACGACTCAAAGAAAATGGGCACATGGTTATTGTCATCGCTGAAGGTGCTGGGCAGGAGCTACTTTCTGAGAGCATGCATTCTATGGCCAAGCAGGATGCTTCAGGAAACAAGCTTCTCCAAGATGTTGGCCTATGGATTTCCCAAAAGATCAAGGTCTAGTTTCTGATATGCATATTCTCACCCATCAGAAGTCAGTAAATAAGATTGGCACACAGTTTCATTGATATATCTCTTGTTTTCTGCAGGATCATTTTTCAAAAAGGAACAAAATGACCATAAACCTCAAATATATAGGTCGGTAGACAAACATGCAAAAAAAATTCTTATACATTATACTCTAAACAAAAGTGGGAAGGACTAGTTCTAGATCAATCAAGCCTTGCTCTTCATTGTTTGCAGATCCTACGTATATGATTCGAGCTGTTCCGAGCAACGCCTCTGATAATGTGTACTGCACCCTCCTTGCTCAAAGTGCTGTCCATGGAGCAATGGCAGGTTACACAGGATTTACAGTCGGGCCTGTCAATGGGAGACATTCTTATATACCTTTCCATGTGAGTGCCTCAAATGATGCACAAAATTAGTGTATCTTTTGGTTGTTCATAGATATAACATGGAGTAATTGTTGGCTTTGCAGAGAATCATTGAGCAGCAGAACAAGGTTGTGATAACTGACAGAATGTGGGCTCGGCTCCTATCTTCCACAAACCAGCCAAGTTTTTTGAGTGCTAAAGACGTCGTTGAGGACAAGAAAGAAGAACTGCCAAGCCAGTTGTTGGATCATCAAAATGGTTTAAAAGACAATTTGGTGAAGAAAGAAATCAGTTATGCCCTGTAGTTGAGATTAGTACTATACTGATCTTAAGTTGTTTTATTCAAAAGAGAGAGGCCGAGAGTCGAAATCTTATTGTAAGTTTTTTTTTGGGGTCTGAGTTGGGATGTAGGAATGGGAATGTTCCAAACACTTGAAATTGAAGGCATCACAAATTCAGAAAAATAACACAATTTCCATGTTTCCATAATTTATTTCTAAACATGTGATTATGTGATGGTAAAACGGCCAGTCTTCAACTTTCGTCAATTAGAGGTTTGAATCTTGTATTCTACAAAGACTATTCTCTTTTCTTCGATAATCATCCAACCAGACTTTCATTATATTGAGCTTTCTGAATTTTTTTTGACTATGGTGCTAAATGGCTCAATAGGTAGGTAGGTTGCACAAAACGATTACTATATTTTTTTTAAAATTATTGAATACAAAGCGATAGTTTAAACTACAAGAGTTAAGGGGCTTCTCACACACCACCAAAATGCAATGGGTGTTCAAAGTCATTTTTTATTGAGCTAAACCCCGTTGACGCTATTTTTAATTTTAAGTTCCTTCCTCCATTTTTTTTTCTTTTATAAATTTAACATATGCACACACCGAAAAAAAAAAAGGATTTTAACATATCACACTACACAACTACGCACACATACCCACAAAAATATATTCGAGGAAAAATTTAGTCGCATAATTAAAAGCAAATTATACATATATTGTATCTAGAAAAAGGAACCTGGTAAAACTGGTGCAGACAAACAGATCCTCGAGGCTTGAGCTTCATAAAACTAGACATCTGAGTCTGAGAAATTGAGTTGTGTTGGTAAATAAACACACAGAGAGAGGGAGAGGGAAGGATGGGGATCAGATTCATATTGATGGTGAACAAGCAGGGGCAGACTCGTCTTGCCCAATACTACGAATATCTCACTCTCGAAGAAAGGCGAGCTCTTGAAGCTGAGATCGTCCGCAAATGCCTCGCCCGCAACGAGCAACAGGTCTCTATTTCGTCCTCAGCTTTTGCTTCGTTGATTTCTATGCCTGTGCTTATCTATATTTTCTATAAGATTACGAATTTGGCTCCAAATCTAATTGTCGGAACCAAAAGCTCCGATTTTTTTTTTCGCTTTGAATCGTGCATTTATTAAATTTGAAATTACCAATGCCCAATTGTTCAATTCTGGATTTACACGTCTTTGGTGAGATCTCAGTACCCAGGTTGCTAATTTAGATCCAAAACTTAATTGAGTTATTTCTGTTGGCTATATGATATAAGAATTAAAAGTTTTTAAATTTTTACTGGGTGTCTCAGATATCTACTTCCTGAAACTGTGGTTGCATGTAAGGGAATTTGGATGTCCTGGTAGAGTCACTTAGATCGAATTTTCAATTCCTTGATAAATTTGATGATTTATAGTTAAGAATAGGTGGGTTCTGCTACTGAATTGTTTCTCCTCTCATTTACTCCAACTTTATGAATATCAAACTCTTGTTACATTACCCTATTGTCCATGTTTTGCATTAGGTTTTATGTTTATGAAACATTAAATTTTGTGGGAAACCTCATTGGTGACTAACCCTTTTAGAAGATCATTTCTTTGGGCCCTGCTGAACTTAAATCATTTGTAGGAGTTCACTACTTGCCTTCCTGCCTCAAAAGAGGTCCTATTAGCAGGTTGCATTGGTTTGTAGGATGGTTACTCATTTTGTTGACTGCTGCATACTAGGGGCAGCTTTTCTTTATGATGCCGGTCATGTTTAGCACTGGTTATTTCTTTGCTTGCATATCTATAGCATTTAGCTGGGCTCTTTTCCATAAAGATTTATAGCTGAGCAGCATAAATATATAAAACTTGATCCTTTTTTCTTTCTGTTACGTAAACTGAAGTTAGTATGTATTTATGTGACAGCAGTTATACATGTTTATATTGCTGATATGTATTGTACATGGAACAGTGTTCATTTGTTGAGCACCGGAACTACAAAATTGTGTACAGGCGCTATGCGTCGTTGTTTTTCCTGGTTGGAGTTGATAATGATGAAGTAAGTTACTCACAACAAACTTGTTCTCTTGTTGCCTCCAACTTTGTCTTTCTTAATATCTGTTTCCCTCTTCTTGTCATTTGCATTGCAGAATGAGCTTGCAATTTTGGAATTCATACATCTGTTAGTTGAAACCATGGACCGCCATTTTGGCAATGTGGTAAACTCCTTTTCCCAAAATAGTGCATATTTTCTTTTGAGTGGTGATTTCCCCACTCCAATTTTGTCCACTTACACTCCATTTTATAACTGAAAAAGGAGTGTAAGTGGTCAAAATGGGAGTGGGGAAATCATTACCCTTTCTCTTTTGCTTCTGACTTTTGATTTAACCAGCCATTTTCTTATTTTTACTGGTCGATAAGAAATTAATTTGTTTCTCTACAATTGAATTTGCAGTGTGAACTAGATATCATGTTCCATTTGGAGAAAGCGCATTTCATGCTGGAAGAAATGGTCATGAATGGGTGTATTGTCGAGACAAGCAAGTCTAGCATTCTGGCGCCAATACAACTGATGGACAAAATGTCTTGAGAAGACGCCAAATTAGATGTTAGTTTGCTAAGGGGTTGGGTTGGGTTGTATTGAGTTTGCACGTATTTGTGTTGCCTGTTGTACAATAACTGCAAAGAGGATAAATACCATACTCTATCTTTGTTATCAAAATTTCGGTTTGTTTTGTTGAATAACATATATATAATATGAGGAAATATACCCTTTTGCTGAAACCGTGCAACACTTTGATCTTATTAATATTATGTCTTAGTAAACACAACTTAAGCTACCCAACAATACCATTCCCAATTGATGTGTATTTCTATTTACGAACATATCTGCACATAAGACTGACTATATTCCATCATACAGTCAACTTGCAATCTACAGACAACTTGCAATCATACAGCTGCAGGCTTCCCATCCTTTCTAGGATCGCTTACAGCAGTGAGTGTACCATGAAATGTTTGTTTATTAGAATTTTGTCCACTTTTTCGGCCCATGTTAACAGGTTTTCGGAGGGTTTGGACAATGAGCTGAGTGATGGCTCCCCCTGCCTTAGCCTCCAACTGATGTCCCCGCTCTTGCAAGAAGAGCCTTTTTTCATCCGAAAGCTCGATGTGATCGCCGTCTATCACAGTCAAGTTCTCGTAGGAGACTACGTTTGGTATCAGCTGCATGGAATTAAACAAGAATTTCAACTAAACGTACAGAGAATTCATAAAGTATATCATGCCTATGAATTGAAGCAAGCTATCAACCTTGTGGTAGATCCTTGGACTTTGAACTGCAGCTAAAGGATCCATCCTCAATACAAAGTAATTCAGAAAAACCTGGGTTACTGCTGGAATTATGTTCATACCGCCACTACCGCCTATGACTCCAGCCAACTCATTGTCCTGCAAAAACCAAAAACATTCCCTTTTATTGCCTACTTTAATCTTACTGAGACACAAAGTATGCAGATGCAGTACTATTTGTACCTTCATTATAATAAGTGGAGTCATGGAGGATAAAGGTCTCTTGTTTGGTTCAATAAAATTTGCCGGAGCAGGGGGGAGATGGTCTGGGGATATCTCCGTCGGAGTTGAGAAGTCATCCATCTCATTGTTGAGCAGAATTCCAGTAGAAGGAGAAAGCACTCCGCCTCCAAAAGGATAGTTTACAGTGCTTGTCATTGAGACTGCATTTCTATCTGCATCTACTATACAGAAATGACTTGTTCCATGATCTCTGAGCTGGCTCCACCTGGTTAATCATGGGATGAAATAACTTCAGACTAATGACTTAGGCAGGAATATTAGCAGTTTATCCAGCAGGTAGAGAAAGCTCTAATTTGAACTACAAAAGAGCAGATCATGCCTTTGCAAATAATACTCTGGAGGGAAGGTTGTGTTGTCAAATATCTTCTGCTGAATTTTCTTTGCAAAAGATGGGGAAAGCATATCAGATGCATATTTACTTGTATCAACGAAAGCAGGATCCCCCAAGTTCATTCGGACTGCAAACATGTGTTTCAATGCTTCAATCAGACGATGTAAACCAAGATCTCCCTTTGCAGCGTCTGAAGTTCCATAGCTGTCGAAGATGTTCAGAACCTGTTTTTACCAAAATGCAGACCAATTCATCAAAATGGCCACAATCATCCAATTTGGAAGGAAGATTCTGCACCTTACATCTACTGAAGAGCAAAATGGTAAAGAAGAAATAGGAAAGAAATTACCCACCAAAGAAAGCCCCAATGTTCCACTTGAAGGAGGTGGCATTCCAAATACAGTGTAGCCCATCACATTAGCAGCCACTGGTTCCACAACACTCACCTTGTAATTCCTTAGATCCTCCATTGTCAAGATCCCACCAGCCTCTCTCACATCCTTTACTAGTTTTTCACCAACACTGCCATTATAGAAGGCTTGTGGCCCAAGTTCTGCCACTGCCTCTAAGCTATGGCCAAGTTCTACATTGTAGCATGTATCACCTGTCTGTAACAACTTCCCATTTGGTGCAAACACTTGCCTTAAGCCAGGGTCACTTAGAATCTCATCTCCTAATCTACTTATATATCCTCCAAGATAAGGAGCAATTTCATATCCATCTTTAGCTAGTTTTATGGCAGGTTGAAATAAAGTCTTCCATGCCATTCGCCCATGTTGCAACCAAGCTTCATGGAGACCAGCTATCTCACCAGGAACTCCCATTGATAATGCACCTACTAACTTGGCTTTGGGATTGGTCTCGTACATATTCTGTTTGATGACAATAACAGTTTATACACAACGTACAGAGTAAAATTAGAATGAATCGTTATCAAGGAAAATGAACAAATTATTAGTCACCCCTTCCATTCAATGGGTCCAACCTAAAAGATTGGTCCGTTTCGACACCAACACTTCCGATAGATTGGAGCCACTGACACATGGGTTTCAATCAAAACTAGCATTTCAGCTGAAAGGGAGAATTTTGAAACCTGTGAAGCAGCTATAGGAGCAGTCTCCCTCAAATCAAAAGCTTGGGTTTGGGAGGTTGCTGAAGATCGGACAAGAATGAAACCCCCACCTCCAATCCCACTTGCCATCGAATTAACAACGCCAAGGCACAATGCTGTTGCCACTGCAGCATCAACAGCATGCCCACCCTGTCTAAGTATTGAAGCACCAACCTCAGAACATCTGGCATCATCAGCTGCAACAACTCCCTTCTCTGACTCAACAATATCAGAATCATTGATTTTAAATTTCCCCTCATTATAATTGTTTGCTCCTCTGATCAGTACCCGCCCATTTGTGTGCCCTCCAAATATAAGGCCTACAATTAGAAAATGAATGAAAAATAGAAAAAGGGTCAGTGAGCATCCAATCCAAAGCATTTAACTTTCAAAAGTATTGTCAATAATTAAAAAGCATTTAACTTTTATTGTCAATATCTTGGTTTGGCATTCCAGATATAGAAAGCAGGCACTATATTCAAAGCAAAACTTCAGGGGAAAATAATATGTAAACTGATAGTGGAAAAGTATGAAAATTTGATTTATATTATGAAAATTTTTGCCCTTCAAGTTCGGTTGTGAGATTGGTAATTCGGGTAAGTCCACGGAACTGAGATCGCCCCTAGCAGCTAGGTACTGTCTCTAAAAGCATAGCAGCCAGCACACACATTTTAACCAAGCAAGAAAAATAAGTGGGTTCTTTAAGCATTTTATATAGCTGCTGCAAGAAAATTGGAAGCAAATAGATTGTGTAAAGCAGACCCCCCAAAAAAAAACTTCGTGAAAAGCCAGAACAGAGAGATCATAAATACAGCTTGTGGTATAAGAAAGTGAGAGAGAACAAGAACTGACAGATGATGGCTACAAATGCAAGGAGGAGCCCAAGAGCTCCACATGTCGTGCAGCTCTTCTTCTTGTTGTTATTGGTCAACCCATGGCTGTCCAAGAGTGGCGCTGCCAAGCTCTGTTGCCCCATCAGGTGTTTTCAGAGGGAGCGAGAGAGAGAAGGTTAGGTGCTTTGGTATTGGTAGAGTGGTAGGAAATGTTTTCGTTGTTGTCGTTCGTTGATATAAAATAAGCAACAAAAAGATGATTCGAGCACAGAGACCATAGTTGATTTGGCATATTGAAATGACGCAGGTGTGTCTTTTGTTTTGTTTTGCTTTGGTTATTTTTTGGGCCAAGCCTTTCTGTTTTCACCAATTTGTAATCTGGCTAACTTTTCTGACCCAATACAGAATTACATTCTCTTCAGTTGGATTCTTTCGCCTGTCAAACCAAGAAAAGTGAAAATTGTTAAATTCCATCCGTAACTTGGCCACCCTCCACCATTTAACTGCTGCCATGTCCGCAGCGGACTCCAATTGCTGATAAGAGAATATCTTTTTTTCGGTTCCGAGTTCATACATAGTTTAAACTATAAAGGGATGGGAGTTTCTCACATATACTACCACAATGTGATGAGGGTTCGAACATGAGATTACTAGTTTTTAAGTCAATGATCTTTTCAACTAGGTTAGAACTCGTTGGCGAGAAAATTTGGGCTAGAGTTTTTCACCTCTCTTTTGTTAAAGCTTTATTTGTATTGTTATTGCTTGGTTTTTTCAAGCTTTATTTATTTTTGGTTGTTCAACCAAAAAAAATTTATTTTTGGTTGTTATGAGTTTGCACTCTTCGATCATGCGTATCGTTAGTGGAGAAGCCTCAGATTGTCTTAATTCTTATATTAGATCGCTTCATTATTGTAATAGACATTTGTAGCAAGTTTGTGTTGGTCATTTTTGGCTAGCGGCTTTTTTAACTGAATTATGAATGCAATCCAAAATTTCTCAAAAAAACCCACCACTTGAATAATATAGGAATCAATTTTAAAATAGTTAATTCACAATTTGCTGCCACCACGTGATTAATTAGCATAAATTCATACTTGTTTTTTTTTCAATTAATGGGATTTGTTATTGGCTTGGGCTTTCGTGAGAAGACTCATGGGGATTTGGAAATAAAGATTCAATTTTGATTTTGATTTACTAGATGTAGACGACAAGAAAAACCAAGACTTTTTCTAGACACAGACATCGAGGGGCTCCATGGACGTCAAACAATTTCACTATATCACATGAGTAGTCTCTCAAGTCGCAAGTCGAGCCCCTTCCTTCAATATAGCCGACAAGTTGCTTGGTCTTCATTTTCAAATTCAATCAGCCAAAAGCGTCCAACTTCTGAATTCTAATGATGTCTTTTCATTTCAACTTCCGAATTCAATCTGCCAAAGCGTCCAGGTTCTGAATTCTAATGTCTCTTTTCCTTCTCCAAATTTGACCAAATGTTCGTTCAGGCCATTGTTTCGTAATCAAACATGTCATGGATTCTGACTTTGGAGAGTTGATTGGTATTGAGCTAATTTTGGTTCGGTTTTCTTTCATAATGTTAGGCACCAACTGCATTATCAAAGGCACACGTACTAGTACTACCATGCATATGCATTGGAAAGAGAAAAAAGAAACTATGCCCGGGTTAAACAATGCCATATGTAAGGGCTTTTTTCTTTTTCCTTTTCTTTATATATATATAATAATAAAAAAGGTCACAATCTAAAAGATGACCTGGATCAAGAAGGAAATATATATTTATAGAAGGTGTATATTTACCAAAAGAATTAAACAAAAACAAAAACTAGGCTCTTCATGTCTGCCAGAACACATCAGGGTCATTGCTGTACAATGAGTGATCCTGAATTTCCTGGTTAGCCACATGGCAATCAATAAGCCGTGATTGGATAATTTTACAGAGTGCCAAACCAGAAGGAAGCACCCACCATCCACTTTCATCCCTGCATTTTGCAAACAAGGATTTTCATTAGCGAGAATTGAAGTTGCTGCAATCACTATTTACAACAGATGAGGCTACTACATAAAAGAGTTGCTGCCATTAATCTAAAAACTTACATGCTAAAATTCCAGGACTGAAAGTTGGAATGCTTTTTCTGCGAGTGGGTCGTATACTGAATCAATCCGCACGTAAAAGCAACAACCTGAAACATTACAAAATGTTAGGAATCGCACCATCAAATATTGAAACAAGGGTATAGCCTGCTTGTATTGTAGTAATAGCCTTTCATGTGAACCTCTTGAATTTTTAAGCCACTGGGTTCAGAACAACTTACAACATTGATCAAGGATGTGATATTCCACAAAGCATATATACGTGCAAGACCTGCTGACCGTCTCGGTCCATGACTAAACAAAGCACTGATTCCAGCTGGGAAGGGGAATAGTAGTCCAAGAGGAAGAATAAATAAGACTAAGAAGAAGTCCAACAGTGAAATAGAATACAGCTGCAGCAAAGTGAGCAAGACTATGCTAAAATCTCCCAACAGAAGAATAGAGATGACCAAACCAACAAGATCCTGTGATATAGAAAGATACGAACGAGGGAGAGTTAGAATAGCATCTAAGAACAACCAGATTACAGAATGAGGAATGATAAAAAACCAAGTCAGTATATTGTAGGCATGGTCACTACCTGATGGCCAACAGGTTTGCCATTACAAACTATGAAGGAAAAGGGATAACATATAGCTTTCCTCTCTTTAAACATCCTTAAGCTCTTGGTGTGTAAAATCCCTCCAGAGAACCTTTTTTGAGACATCCAATGGTCAATGAGTCTCAATTGTTCAAATGGGTTTTCCCTATGATTTCTTGGCATACTGCAAATCAGGTCGAAGAAACATAAACCTTAAGGTATATAACTTGCTAGAAAAATAATCAGGAGGAGAATGTTACCGTGACTGATGCTCTGGTGGCAACGATGCATCTTGACCATCCAGCGCTGGTCGCATACTTTCATTGTCAATAGCATATACCAAAAGTCCAAACTGGCAATATCCAGATGCTGTAGGCTGAAACCAGGTAAGATCTACATGTATTCCATATGCACTAAGAGCAGGGTTCGCATGTGTTTCAAGCCAGCTGATAACATGACCAAAAGTTAATTTTAAGTGTCCACGCCGAACCAAACGCAGTTGAGCGTTTAGACCAGCTACAAGCCGATACCAGATTGTAGGTGGAATACACTGAAAAAAATCAAATATAACGATCAGAACTTAATTTATATATATATATAATCAGCAGTAGGATATAACTGAACTTCACATGATACACATCCCTAAACATAGATCGGTAGCAAACCTGACTCATGAGGCTAGTAAGAATGTTATCACTGTGAAGAGAGAAAGGAGCCATGTAACTTCCATTTCCTCCAAAAATTATAGACATCGGAAATCTCTGATGAAGACGGGGAGGAAGACCAGCTCTTTTCTCATCTCCACCCAGGAAAAAGTCCACATATGCAAGCATTAGATCAGAAGTTGCAGCTACCTGCAGTAAAAAAAAATTAAACGTGATGGTAAAACTGTTAATTCAGCCATAATTTCAAAACGACTCTTCAAAAGACGTTAACAAATGAAAATCTGCACAACAGCACTACAGTGACACGAGATTAACAGTAGATCATTCATATGTATTCAGTAAAATTCATATATAGATATCTAGCTAACAATGCGAGCTGATAGTATTTCTGTTCCAGGTGCTTAAGATCCTAAAACCCCAAAGAAAATTATGTAGAGAAGCACAAGGAAACACTAGACAGTTAGGATGTCTTTAGAAATACCTTAAGCCCTTCATACAGTGCACGTGAACGACAAGAACGCAAGCAAGAATGATCATATTCTGACCGAACATATTCACGAAGTTGTTGTAACTTCTTTTTCCGTCGACTCTGTAACCATGACCATGCAAGTGGATAGGCAAAAACAGAAAGAATGCTGTAGATTGATCCTTCCCACCACTGATAAGCAGCTAAACCATTAATCTCATCCACAAATCTATTGAATGCATCCTCATATCTGCCATGTAATGAAATACTTAAAACACTAGAAGTTTACCCAACTTGAGTTAATAAGAAACTATGAACAAAATTATTGAACCCAAAGCATCAAGCATCAATATGGAAATATATGCATAACTAAACAAAGGCATGTCGTGTCACCATTAATTTGCAGTGAGCATCCAACCACCAAAATCATAATACACCAAATGGAGAAAGAGAGCTTACACAATCTCTGTTATTTGTTCTGGAGGGGAATGAGGTAGATGCCAAGGTTCACCGAATGTATTTGGCCCCATGAAATACATCCTATGTACATGACTCTGAGATTCCTCGTTTCTATTTGTTTCCAAAACCTAAATGACAACAGGATTGTCACATCTAACACGATGGAAGATTACAGAGCACTCCAATTTGGTTTTTAAATGATAATTATGCCAGTAATAAAAACAGCAGTAAGTAGCCAAAGTCAGAAATTGAGGCAAACCTCGTTTAACGATTCCAGGAAAGGGAAGGAATGATCTAAACGTGACCCCTGTCGAGCAGGTAAAGGAGCTGGTACTTCATCTGCAGTAACATATTTTGTTCGTGCAACACTAAGCACAAGAGCTAAAAGGATGAGGAGACCTAACAGAATAAGACTGAACAACCATGGTCCACCAAAAGTGTAAACCAATTCTTCAAGTGCTGTATAACATTTTGGCATGTGATATCTGTCAGAAATGCACTTGTATGGACAAGGAGTTTCACTAACACCACCTGATAAAATTCAAATGAAGTCAAAGAGTTCATTTACCCAAAGAGAAACATATTCACACTAATATTGTAACACCACTCTCAACAACAAAGATCCACAACATGCAGCCAGTCAATCCAATTTCCAGGTCTTCACAAGTCAAATAATGACAAACTTCTTAAAATAAAGCACATTGAAAAACATAGCAAAACTGTTGCACAAATAAATAAGTAGCCAGACTAAAATTTAGGGATACCTCGAACAGTAACATATATGGCACGATGTGGAAGCTCGAGAGATGGGCAAGCATGACAAAGGGCTCTATCAGAGCCACTGACATTCTTGAAAGTCCCCACAGGGCATTCCTGCAGTACAATTTGCTCAAATTTTAAACATAAACATGATAATTAGGAGAAATAAAGCAACCCAACGAAAGCATATTAAAGCCCACAATCACAGATGCAAATACGTATACAAATACAATATGAACCAATATCTTCTTATCACATGGATACAGAGTCTAGGAATCAAATGATTAAAGATCCAAATGAACAATTAAACAATGCAAAATTGACATCAAAGATAATGTTTCAAATGTGCCTACAACAACAACAAGAAGATAATTTATTCAACATAATGTTTCTCAACTCTATGCTAGATATAATAGCATGAACGCATCCATATTACATCTTAAAAGCAATTCAAAATATCATGCAAATATAACTTGCGAAGCTACCTCACAAAAGATACCATAAAGCCCTCTAGGACAGGCCTTTCCAGTAATACTCCCATTTTGCCCAGCAAGACCATGACCTCTACCGAAACCTCCCCTGCGCCAGGGAGAAGGAAAGAGGGTTAATAGACTATTTATAATCAGAAATCTAATTATTGAATAGAAACTAAACTGGCGACACATATATGTCAAAATGAAAGTTGTGAAAAGCAGTATCTATTTCAGAATACAAACCCAGTAATAATGCTTCCTCTCACTCTTGCTATGGGCAGATATGCATCACCAACTGGTATATCCGACCAGTGAAAGTGAATCCTTCCACCACCACCTCCGCCACCACCACTAGGACTACCATGTCCACCAACAGTTGAGATTGTAGATGAATTACCAAGTGCCAATGTTTGAACAAACAAAAGAATAGTTCCACCAGATCCACCACCAGGACCTATATTTGAAAAAGTCCTGCTATTTTGCTCCAAAAAATCTTCTCCAAAGCTTTCTCCGTCAGCTCTAAGAGAACCATCAAGAGATAAACTTGACAGCGAGCGCTCCAATGAACCCATTACTGTTCAGGAACAGGACAAACAACACAATAACTATCCATCACAAAAAGAAAATCAAGAGAAACGAAATTGAATTTAACAGTTAAGATATGTTTAACCCATTGAATTGTCAATGTATTTCAAAAATTTCTCCACAACTTTCATTTATGTTTACTTATATTTCTTACCGATAATACCACCACCTGCAGTTGCACCAGCTAGGCTATCATTTCCACTGCCACTACCAAGTTCACAAGGTAAATCAGCATCTCCATAGGAAACACCACCTTCAATAAATTTTCCGTCGTAATACCCATCCCCACCTTTGCCACCATGGCCCCCGCCACCACCAAGCCCATTTACAAAAAACTTTCCTCTACCCATCCCACCAGTGCAACCTACACATTGAAATAGAGATTCCTTAAATCTTAAAATGCATTGTTTAGGCAACCATATATTGCTACTTCCAATCCAAATTGTTAAAAAGTAAGGCAAAAACACATACCTAGCCCAGATGCACTAATTACCCCAGAAAAGTGGACCGCTACAGCTCTAACCCAGTGAAAATGTATAACAGATCCAGATACAATGCCTTCAACAATAACATCTTCAACACGACAGATCTGGAGTAGTAAGCCAAGCCAACCATATATCAGAAAAACAAGGAGGAATCTATTCAACCATAATAAAAGTTTTGCAAATTGACCAAGATAAGTACTTAGTTCTCAATCTGGATCAATGGGAGACCTGAAGAGTGAAGGTCAATGTAGAGTTCATGTTACAATCTTCGGGCGGATGAAGTAATTCCATGGGGCAGTTTGGAAGTTCACAGTTGAGTTGAGGTTTCCTACCAGTCCCAAAATGAAAATCAACTCCAAAAATAAATAAAAAATACAACAAAATATAATGGCATCACTAAGAACTATGAATTTAAAACTTACGTCAAATTACTACTGCCACTGTCCAGAGGCCCTCGCAGTAAAGATCCAGGTCCAACCTTCATATTACAAACAGTAGATTCAGTATGTACATGGCAATGCAACAAGATAATATGTGATTAGTGGCACAAATCATATAGTACATTTCAGAATTCACATAGCATGGCAAGAAACAACATCAGACCATGTGGATAAGGATTTTTTATTTATTCATATATATGCTCATTGGATTTGCTTATTATGTCAAAAATGAAATTAACAAACCAATGAAAGTTCCAAATTCAAATAACAGAAAACTGATGCCAAAATCATTGTTCCTCAGATGCCAACAATTCTATGTATATGATGGTGGAACTTTAGAGAGACAAACTGAACACTTTGCATCGTAATCCCAAAACTTGTAAAACATGGATTTAAAAAATGGTGAATTCTTAAAAACTACACAATAAATACGCAGCTTACATAGATACTGAAAAACAGAGACAGAACCAGGTGTTGTGCTTCAATCAGATCTCCTGGCCCAGACAAATTCAAGAAACCTTGTCCGTGAACTCCCAAATTTGCATTAGAATGTATCACAGACGACCCCTGACAACCAATTGCAGAAGCATGACTTGATACTATAAACAACATAATATTATATTACTTGTTATTTTAGGTGTAAAATTAAGGCCCAAGTTTCAACATACCCTGAGAACCACTAAATTGCTTGCCTCAAGCAAGGATGTTGCCACAAGTGCATCAGCGCCACCATCTATAAGCATTTTAGAATTCCACATCAAGTGCATTTTGACAGACATTCGAAGAGCCCCAAATATCTGAATTTATTAGGAAAAGAAAGAAGACACTCAAATGTTAAAGTCTTACAAGGTATGAGATGTGCATGCCTTTATCTATTTTTTCATGTTCCCCTTCCCACTCCCACCCCCAATTTATCTGTGCCTAGCTGGTCAGATATGCAAGAAACATGAAATTCTAGAAAGAAAAAAAAGTAAGAATCGAAAGAAAGCAAAATGGTAAATCTGCCACCTGCCTTGACAACAGAATCACTCATCAGAAGCTCTTCTGCCATTAACTCAAACTCTGATGAAGCATAATGTGCAAGACCAAAACTCAAAACTGCACCACATGATAAACGAATTTGACCTCGAACCTGTACAATGCATTACAATTTCAACATAATTCGAACTTTATAACGCATGTTTTTTATTTTGAATATCAACATTAAGACAAGAAGAACCCCTTCAGCACAAAGCAATAAATGTTAGTTCTTCAATTACCTGAACACGGCTCCAATACAAAGGAACCAAGGCCTTGGCCTGATTTTTGATATCAACATTGGTCCAAAGTGGCTGTTTAGGAAACTCTAACAGAAGCGTGTCAGTCTGTGTGGACAAGTTGTGATTACTGACAATAAGTTTCCGAGGTACAGCATCATAATATGTCCCTGCAGCGCCTGCATTTTCAGGACAGCCTAAACTCCTTCCCCCTGCCAGAAGAAGCAGAACATCACTAATATGCCAGAATTAATGTACAAAATCAAAGGAGTTCCAACGGTTCTTTCAAAAGCAAGTTCTTTCTCTACAGATTACAAAAGAGAAACTTAAACAACTTCTTTTATATACAAAAATATATTACACAGAATAATATTTGACTTACCATGAGCGAAGATATCTGTATCATCACGCCTGCTGAAAACTTTGATGGAAACTCTTCCACCTCCTCCTCC
The DNA here is from genome assembly GCF_965620075.1 of Prunus avium. Classification (NCBI taxonomy): domain Eukaryota; kingdom Viridiplantae; phylum Streptophyta; class Magnoliopsida; order Rosales; family Rosaceae; genus Prunus; species Prunus avium. Next base: position 36,229,357 of record NC_142290.1, on the reverse strand, counting down.
AGCGAATCCATTACCCCCCACTGCACTTATACTGCCACTTCCAGTCCTGCTCTCCACAGAAAAATAATTGTAGTTATGCAATGGAAGAACAACACATGCTGATAGTATCTGAGTTCATGATTGAGCATATTAATAGGCACAAGTATTAGTCCTTTTCAAAAAAAGAAAATAGGCATAAGTATTAGTGAGTCATTGTTCCAAGTTAAACAAGCAACAGGTAAAGAACTTACATTCTATAAGCTTTGATAAATATGCTGCCTCCAGACCCTCCCCCACCCTTAATCCCACCATCACCACCATCAGCCAAAACACTCCCACCAACATCAATTGAACTTCTGGCCTCCAACCAAATCCTTCCACCTCCTTCCCCACCATTCTTCTCATCCTTACTAGTCGTGCCACCCTTACTCCCATAACTCACGGGCTCATCCAACGATGACCATGCATATGGATCCCCACCCCAAACATCGGAAGGGAGCTTCGTATTATCGGTCACACAACTAGCACCTCTCCCACCATGCCCTCCACCAGAGCCCTGCACACCCTCTGGGGAGCCACTAGTCTGCGGCGGGGGTGCACCAGCCAATGCCGTAACGTTTATCACTGACCCTATTGACAAGTTTGCATTTGAAGCATTAACCGAAACTAAACCTGCAATAATCATTGAATTGCTACCTAAACTAAATTCTCCACTAATATTAACCACAATTGAGCAACCCAATAGTGGGCAGCTCAAATTAACACCAGGGTGTATATATAAGCTCCCATTGCCTTCTATAAACACATCATCTTCAAGAATCAAGCTTGAGTTGAGCTCACAAATGGTGTCCAGAGACCCAATTCCATTGAGACCCCCCTGACACGAGAGCGGTGGAGGGTGAGGTGGCGGCGGACTCGAAGGTGGCGAAGGAGGCGTGTAGTCTCCCTGAAACTGATCGAAACCGAAGCCGAGAACCGAGAATTCATCGTCTAAATCAGCGCAGAGACTAGGGTTTATGGTGAAACTGGCCAATAGGTTGAAAATGAAAAGGTGGAGAAGAAACGGGGGATTAGCGGCCATCTTGAAGAGGCAAAACTCATCACAGATATAAAACCCTAGTTGGATATTGGTTGCAGAATCGTATTGGGTCAACACAAAACCCAAATTCTGGGTTTTGGGGACATGGATTTGGGGATTTTGAGAGTTTTGAGTATTGAATTGAGTGAAATTCTGGATCAAAGACTGAAACTTAGAGTGAGAAATTGGGAGGATAAATTAGGCAAATACGTAAAAGCTCAGACCTATTTTAAGAAATAAGAATTTCATGAAAATGGTAAGCAATCTAATAAGAAATTAGCGCGTATTGGTGTTGCTTTGTGATTGAGACAGAGAAGAAGACGAAGAGCTGATGCCTGGTGGAAGCAGAACAGACAGAACAGAACAGAACCGACGCAGCATACGTGTGCGTGGCACGTGCAACCTTCTTTGTTAAGGTATTTCAGACTTTTGAGTTTCAGATAAGCTTCTTCTTCTTCAATTCAACATTCCAATCCAACTTTCCCAACTGCAAAAAAGAGAAAAGGCAAATTAAGCGCAACACAGTCTTTTGCTACAATTAACAAAACCGCTGTAGATTGTCCCTGATTTCTAAGGCGTAACGTAATCACTAACAGAGAATATATTAGATTAGATTAGATTTAACACTAATTGTATATTATTTCGACTCTAATCTCATTTAGTCAATTTACACTAATGTAAGGTATGCGTCACCTGATGGAGTTATTGGATTGGACCAACACATATAGATTGCGGTTAGTTAATTATATTATCTGTCAAATCAAATTCTACAAGAAACCACCTTTTTTTTGTTTCTTTGCGATACAGTATCTTATCAAAAGCTACCACCTTTAACGATAAAATACTGTGCAATGCATCCGTGTTAAGTTCATCAAAGAGATTATTAACTGTTTGATTATGATTAATGAATAGTTACTGATAGTTACTTTCAACTTTTAATGTTTCACTGTCTGGTTTATTTAGGATCTGTCATAAAGGGAGAAACGTTTTTTTTGGGACGAAATAAAGGGAGAGACTTTGAACATCCTGGCTCATAGAGTCTAGTAATTAGAATGAGTATAATCTAAATACCTCAACGAGAATTTGGTTGGATAATAAGAATGTACAACTTGGTTCTTTCTCTGTTTTTCTTTCTTAACAGTGTTTTGTTTGTACATATGTTGTTGCGTACAGCTCTCAATCTAATTTGCAAACAGTGGAAAAATTAAAATATAATTAGTCCTTTGTCATGGAACTCGTGGGGTGAATGAGGCATGAGCTGGCCAATTTGTCTGTAATGAACTAGGGTAGTGCTGTTCAAGAATAATAAATCAGCAGCAGCAATCTGTTTGATCATCATCCAGCTGTACAGTTGATTGTTATAAAGTTGATTTCTTTTTAACTCCCAGCTTCAGGGAAGTCGATTTATTTTAACTTGGAAATGGAAATCTAAAGTTGGATTTCATGTGGATGAATTTTGATCTTTGTGAGTGAGAATGGAACTTACGGAAATTATGAAAGGAGAAGGATGCAGAAATACACTCTCTTTATTCATTCATGAATTTTGGTGTGCGCAGCAGCACAATGCACAAGAATACATATCTTAAAACATGTAAATAAATAAAAAATACAACTCCTCAAAAAGTAGCTGGAGGGAGCAGAGCGCCTCTTCTTTAACCAACAGTTTGTACATCACTGAACAAATGAAGTCTTGATGAAGCAGAGCATATAAAGGTGCACTTCTCCTTAAGATACATATTGATCATGTTGAAAACTCTCATGGCTCACCATCTCAGCTTTGCTGGGAAATACTGCAATAAAATTCACATCCGATTAGAAAATGAGCAGTTGGAGAATGATCAAAATCCCCTACTGAGGAACTGCACAGCAGCACTCACCTTCTCAATGAGGGATAAATAATATGGCTTCACTTTTTCGACATCAACTCGTACTTTGCTCTTGCTGTAGAGGTCATATTTGCTGCATAAGATTACATAAAATAAAAGCACAAACATGTTCAGTTTGATTTAGAATGATGAGATGGGAAATATAAACAAATGAAGTGAATTGGAAATGGAGCTTACTTGAACACTTGAAGCCACTTTAGATTCTCTTCATCCTCCTTGTTCATAAGGTGTCTATATGCCCCTGCCCTATGTAAAGCTGCAAGAAGATAAATTGGAATTTTCAACATTGGTGTCACCTTGGACAGAATATTGTCAAGTGTAGTTTGCATAGTTGGAAGGCGATTTTAGTGATGCTACTTACGATAAAACGAGTGATACCGGATGATGAACAATCCAGCCTGAGGCAAAGTTGTTCCATTTTCCTTGGCCACCTGCAGATTTGAACATACCAGTTAACAAAATCAGAGTTAAGCTGATAGTAATGTTTGAAAATCGTACGGAGCGAAAGACGTACCAAGTACATGTAGTCATCATGACCCCAAGATATCATGACATTGTCCAGTCCGCATCCTTCTGAGTAAATCCCATACTTAGTGTTAAAGGAAGCATTGTTGTAGTCCGGATTTTCCTTGAAATACTGCAGAAGCAAATAAATTTGGTGTAACTTGATTGATTATGGTCACATTTAAGATGTCCTCAGTTCAAGTAAATTTTGAAGAGGAAATTTACCTTGTGGTGAACAATGTATTCATCAAAAGCGCACCCAAGGGGATGTGTGTCTCCTGCAACAAAATAATTGAGTAACTTTTTTCAATTGAAATAGCTCAAAAAGGGAAAAGGGTAAAATCATATATATATCAACAGTGAAACTGCAAAGCTCACCAACAACAGCCCATTGAGGAAGTTCTCCAAAGCTAGGAAGAAGAAGCACTTTTCCAAGATCTGAAAAACCCATGCAAGATTAAGTTAAATATGCTGCTGTGGATCTCTATCCGAAACATATCAGAACCAAGGAGTTTTAATTGGGTATTTACCATGAATAAGGGCAGTCAAGTGCAACCAATCTTCATTAGGATAGTCTTTTCTGATGGCTTCAGCTGTTTGCAACAAGTGCTCAATTTGGGGTTCATCCAAGTCAGGGTCACTGTCATCCACAACCTCATTGAGGAGCTCACAACATTCCCATATGCTCATTTCCACTCTGTTCAACTTGCTATACTCCTGCCTCATCTTCTTCACGAAATCGAGTGTTTGATTGATGTGGTTCGACTTGTAGAATTCCTCCACAGATTTCTGCCTCTCACTTTCTGCATTGTAATCCCTGCAAAGCATTTGTGCATAAAAATCAGGCCAGGCTCCAATGCTTCACCACAAGAAACCAAACCCTTGATGCAACATAAGAATGTGAACAAACTGAAAATATATATAGAGACCTGAATGACTGGCCAAATGAGTTAATTTCAGGGGCGATGAAGGCATCATTTGAGGCTGCAATTTCTTGTGTCACACATCCGTCATTTTTGGAGATGTCTTTGGGCACCACAAACCCACCATCCAAAACCAGTTCACAGGTTTCATTGGTTTCAGAACAAAGCTTCTTCTCCTCCATTTGTGACCCTGCTAAAACAGGAAGAGAAGATCAAGATCAGAATCAATTAATTCTTCATCAAAACTGGAACCTAAAACTCAATGCAGAAGAGTTTAAAACAAAGAACAAAGGAAAAGGTACCAAGCTGATGATCAGGCTGCTCAATGAGGATAGTCATTTTTGCCTCCAAAACTCAATCAATTAAAATATGACTGAAAGCAAACAAAAAGCACCAGAAACAGAGAAAAACATCAATCAGGCTGCTCAATGAGGCTGTGTGGCACAACATGTTGCCAAAGAGGGTTCTTATAGTCACATAAACTGTCCTTGCATGAAAATTTTGAAAGCATGGAAGTCCTCAACTGAAAAAATCATCAAGTTTCCAAACCATTATTTTATCCAACAAAATCCCACAAAAAGTCCTTGCATGAAAATTTCAGAAACGTACGAGTCCTCAACTGAAAATTTATATATTTTCCAAACTATTTTATCCAACTGGCCCCATTGAAACGTTAAAAAAATACAGTTGGACTTGGAAGGAAAATGATAAGGCTCTCTCTCTCTCTCTCTGTGTGTCTGCCCACATTTGGGAAATAAGATGATTAAAATTGAAGTAAAAAAAGCACGACTAAGAGTCAGCTATTACGTGGATATCATATCTAAAATTCTTGCTTGGACCTACTGACATGGAATCTAGTCATGGCCGAGTAATATGTATAGCACTGCTTTCTTTTTCTCTGGTGTGAGATCAACGGCTTAGCTGTGACCCTCTAAATAAAACGTTGACTAATATGGTACTAGTAATCAGAAACGACGGTGAATATTTAATATTTCACGCGGACATCAACTTGCTAAGTTTTTTGTTTTCTTTTTTGGCTGAGAACATCAACCTGCAAGTTGCACTGTGTTCTTGTTGTAATGTAAAATATAATCTTCTTAATAATGCACAGGTCGGCTGTATTCTGAGAGGATATGCCAATGCCATGGTAGATATATTTCCTGCTATAGATTTATACCATTGCCGGCTGCAGTTTAAATTGCTAAACTACGAATCTGAACAATTGATGTGTGGTTTTTGTAAAATGTGGTTAATGTTCACAGCTTAACGACATGAAAATTTGTCTCGTAATAAAAATTTGATAAGAGATCATTACTCGACAAATTATATATTATAATTTTGGCTTCGTTAAACAAAATTCAAAGAAAAAAAGTAGAATAACAAGAACAGCTCATGTCTTTACCCTGAAAGATAAGTTAATGGGAGGTAAATTGAATACATGAAACTTTATACATGCATGCCCACAGAAGATGTCTGTTAATTGATTGATAGTAAGTAAATTGAGCACGTTTTCGTTGTTCAAAAAAGCAGAATATTTTGTGTCGGGGGAAATATAAAAAAACGTGTTTGTTGAGGTCTTCAATCAATGCATATTTATACCGTACACTTGTCATGGTTTTGTATCTGTAATGCCAAGAAATTGAAAGTAAAGATCTTCCATAGCTACCCTACCAGGTGTCCGTTCCCTTGGCAACCATATTCGGTGCTCTTTAATCGTAGTTTAGAGTAATTTAGCATATCGCTTTGAATCATATCAAATTTTCTTAAAATGATAACACTAATCTAACAATGTGTTTGGTATTATACGTGATTCATAGGTTGGATTGATTGAAATGTTATATTACATGACTTAGTAGGATTAGACATAATCCAATCCAACTTAATCCTAACCTTTTTATAGGATTAGACATAATTAAATTCATGTTGTTCTTAGACCATCAAACACTTGACTAGGATTATGAATCATATCGAACTCACTAAACGGACAGTATATGTGTGTCTACATATATCATATCATGATAGACTCAAATTAAGTGCATTGCATCATTTCTAAACTCATCTAGTGAAACACATGTTACACAGCAACAAGTTTATATTAGGTGAAATGTTCTCATATAGATTTTGCCTTTATTTCTCTTGACAAAACACAATTGGTTACTTTGAGCAGTTACTTTAATAGATCAATCTTCTCAGATCAGAAATTCTATGGAGCCCAAAATTTGTACGCCTTTCTTCAAAGATCAACATGACCTCTTCACAGACAAATCTTACCAAATAATAGAGACCAGTGACCCACCACAAAGCCTTTTCTTGTTTCTCGGTTAGCAAGATTTCAGACCAAAAAATTCTGATGGAAACAACTCTGACATTACAACTATTGAAAATATCAAAATCTTACTGGCTATTGCGGAGAATTTGAACATTAAGTGATTAAAATGAATTAGTACTGTATTAGGGATTATGTGTTCGAATTTCCCTTATCTGTTATCGCTTATGTAAAAAATAACATTTTAAGGTTGTGAATTTGAAGGTCATAAACTTCATGTCAAATTCCAATCCTGCTTTTCCATTCTGTATATCCACTTAGGAAATACAATGACTAATGTTCTCCACTTACCATACCATTATAAACTAGACAACAATTTCTTTTTGTTTCTCGGAAGCCAAGCCACACATGGAACACATGAAAAATCAGGATGTGTTTGGTGTGTGTTGTCATGACTCGTGATGAGACTTACCGACACCAGTAAACTAAAAAGAAAATTGATCCCGCCCAAGAGTTTTGCAAAAACACCCCCTGGGAAATTTTGCTGCCACTTTGCGCGGTACCCGGCCCAAACGTCTGCTAAAAAAATAACCGGATCAATATGCCAACAGATGCTTAACACTGATACCGGGCCTGGCCAGACCAAAAATAAAATAGAAACTGGGCCTAGCTAGTTCAGACCAAACAGTTCTTTTATTTTTCGATCAAATGAACAAATTTTATTTTAACAAGGCAATAGTCTAATTTGAGTGGAAGAAGGATTCGAACTCGAGTGTGAGAGGGTAAACATACTTACAATAGATCAACCGATTAAATTCGGCTGCTTCTAATAAACATAGTGGTCAAAATTATCCATGAAGATTTTTGTGTACTATTTTTTTAAATCAATGAGAAAAGTGAATCAGAAAATGAGATATTGTTCAATATTAACAAGAGAAATATCACTAAATTAAGAGTTAATACTCTAATCATACACTACGGTAATTGTAATCCAAAACCTACAATCGTACATTTGTGGACCAAAAAATACATATTTGTTTGGACAATTTAGTTAGACAAAGATAAACATCGAATCTAGTTTCAGGTAAGATTGTATCCACTTTACAGTTCCAATCTTTAAAAAGAATGCAACTTCAAAAAGATGGATGATTTGTTTAATCTTCATTCCTAAGATTATGTTTTGTGAACAATTATTATATGCAAACAACATACATAAAATAACAAACAACTTGCTTAGGAACCTTATCCCAAGCTAATATCTTTGCAAAAATTGTGGGCTGCTGTTCTATTCTTTTTTAATGTGCCTTTGAGAGTTGGCCTAACCTTCAATTCAATCGTTTAGTTTACAAGACCCTAATAATAGATTACAGGCAGGCAGGCATTTTACTATAAGAGGAACATAGAAACTGATGTATTGGGATAATTTCGTTTGGTTACTAAATAATAGGGAGCATCAAACTTGGACATTTCAGGTAAATTTTGTATCGGAGATAACACTTTTTGTTATTCTCAAATGTCATTGTGTTATTGGTCGAGGAAAGCAAAACATTGATCTCTGTTATAAGTGAGTTTTTCTGCTTATATATGACATACTAAACATGACATGGTGCGTTTAATATAGCGAGATTTGTTTGTATACCTTTAGAATGTACATTAATCAACATTTGACAATTATCATATTTAATACTTATTCGTGTGTACGAGTGAACAACTATCGTTAGCATTCACATTAATAATCTTTACTTATTGAAAGAACATAATTGCATCAAATGCTTATATTTGAGTTGATTTCTTGTGCACTCAAAGACTGTTTATATATAATGTTTCTTCTTAAAAGTTGATGGGACAAATTATACTTAATTCCTTTCGTGATTAACACTTCAGATTCTCATATTGGCCCGAAATAAAGTCATTTATTCTTATTACATCGATCAACCCAAAGATAAAGTCATCCATGGTTTCGTAAAAATAAAAAGAAGTCATCTGTAGATATTATATATTAATCAATTGTCCCTTTCCTTGATAATCACAGACGAAAAGAAACCCGCAGTAACCACATAAACTTCTACCCCAGAAGAAAATATATACATTATATTACTATAATATATGGCGCAGATATTATCATAGTAACAGTGACATCTGATGGTGGGACAATTTAATCTTATCTATATATCACTCTCGATGTGACTGATACCGTCATTTCCATATACATTTTTTGTATTTATTATTCTTTAAAATTAATTTCCATGTCCCTAAATTCACAGCAACCTCCCTCCCACAGTTAGGCCTCCAGGTCCTCCACCTCCACCACAAACAAATATCATAAGGCACAATGATTGACCTTCGGAGGATGTTGCTCCGTAATTGTAATGGTTTTTATCGCTAGTTTGTATTGACTATTTGTAATTGGTAATTTTTTTGACTGAATTATGAATGAAATCCCGAAATTTCTCAACCAAAAAACCCGCGTTGTTCAAATAAATATTAATTTCTTTGCCCCTTAACCTCATATAGTTGTTGCTTGTGCTGGAAAATAATTGTGTGCATGCAAGATGATACACGTGGCCCACAATGCCCCTGGATTGGATCGATCATTGACGCCTGAGAACTTTATAATCCCATCGACACGACAAGAAATTTAAGCGTGCCCAAGATTTTATAAGGCAGCAAAAAAGTTGTGCACGAAGTAAAATTAGGCCATTAATCGATAAAATTGAACAAGGAGAGAATCTCATGCTAAAAGTATTGCATGAGAGGCCACAGAAATCACGTGTTTGGATAATGGTATATCTGATGCTGTGCTGACATGACAGAAAGCAAAACTACATAAACAAGTTTCACAAGTTACCCTAATTTTGACGAGGATAAATTAACTTATTACACAAATTTTCGGTCAACAATCGATATGATAGTGTTTCATTTACTTTCATTATCTGTTAACTAGACTTTTATTTAACCGGGAACAAAATATTAATGAATATACGATTACACTAATTTTGAGATTTTATTATGAATCCTTTTAAATACTGGCGGAACCAAGTCAATGACTAAGGTGGGTTGTAGCTCATGGATGTTTTTCGGTGGAAAAAATAAAAATAAAACCTATATATTTTGCTTGTTTTAAATAAACCCAGTATGTATTTATCTAATGAAGTTTCAATTATTTATGAATTTAGTTGCAATCCATCAATAAAAATATATATTGAAATACGTACACTTTCAATTTTGTTGTTGAACATATTTTCATTTTGATAATATCTATTTTTTTGTTGTTGTATTTAATATGTATTAATTAGATTTTACCCTAACCCTTTAGCTAGTTCAACCGTTGAAAAATCCTAATTCCACCCTTGCCTTCAAAGTAGTTCATCTTATGAGCGTTGAACTTTGACATGGATTCTTATCCTTAATTGGGGTTGGCTTGGAAGGTAGGAGGCAAGGGACAATTGATGGTCTAAATTTAGTTGATGGGGCCGTGTATGCAATATGCAATCTTTGATGTGAACCTAGGTAGGTGTTTGGTCACATCACCAATTGCTATGATATGGGGAGCTAAATTGGCAATGGTTTTGGAGCAAGATTGAGTTATTCTGTTTTTGAACAAGAAATTGCAATCTAGCTTGGGAATTCTTGATATCCATCTGGGTTTCCTTTCTTATGTTCCTATCCGTTTTGTTGTAATTTTGGACATTGCCTCACTCCTTGATTTTGTAGAATTCGATAATTTCCTATAAATTTGGTATTGTGTGATGTTTGACTTTTTTTTAATAAGTTTTGTACTGTTAACACGTCGACTCGATTGATTTCCTCACTCATTTTATCCTTATGTTTATTTACTTTATCTAATCCTCAAAGATATAATTGATATAGGAACTACCTGCAACGTTCCAAAAGCAAAAATACAACTCGAAAATTACAATTTGCTTAATATAATCCAGTTGCCTAAAAGTACCGATATTTTGGAAAAAAAATAAATAAAGGGATTAATGACATGTTTACTAATTTGTAATGAGAATCAAAATAAGGAATTTAGTAAACAATTTATAAGGAATAAATATCATTCATATTATGATTCCACATAATAGTTTAGTAAGCAACTATAATGAGAATTCAGATTCCAACTACTCCTCAATACAATTACTCCTAACTCGATTATGAATTAGTAAACATCATAAGAATATTATCGATATTTAATAGTATGATTAAAGGACCATGAAAATAACTTTCACAAAAAAACAAAATAGCTCAAAGTTCACTCTCAGGCCCCAAATATTCTTCCATTTTATGTTTCAATCCAAAAGATGCTTTATTTTTTGTCGACAGCCCAACAGATGCTCTGTGGATGATATTATGAACCTCCAAAGTTAATTTATTTATTTGATTAATAAAAATGAATTAACAATGGCTTGCTTATCGTTTGGTTTTGTATTTTAGAGCATCTCCGAGGAAGATGTTAAATACCAAACATTACATTTAAATTTGATTACTGATGTGGCAATTTGAAATCCTGCATAGTTTTACACGCAATTCGATATATCAAATTAAAATATTATTTTATTACATTAGTGTTGATTTATTTATTACTTTCTTAAATGAATGTATTTTTATATTTTACCATTAAGAGTAATTCATTAATCAAGTTAAAAAACTTATAAATTAATTATAAAATGTAAATATAATTAAACCATCTCCACGTCGGTTGATGAAAAGAGCATAAAAAATATCGACATAAATTTTCAACCGTAAAAAATTCAATAAAATTGTAGTGTGAAGTGATGATAAAAAAAGGAAAAGAATCAAAAAGAAAAATAACAATGAAAGCATATAATGACAGCAGATACATGAAATAATAACAAGAAGAAAAAAAATATAGATAAGTATTAAATGAAATGATAAAGCCACAACCAAATGGGCAAAGAAATAATAAAAAAATAAAAAAATAGTCTCCAGCACCACAGTAATTTTGACAGCAGAGGCCTCATACGCCATTCCACATAGCCTATAGCAGTTGGGTTGGAGTAAATTTCTGCTATTATTTTTATCCGTTGAAAGTGCCAGGTAGGATTTGACATATCGTGCTCAAAGTAATTAATTAGGTTCTTAAGTATCTTCCAACTTTAATATTTTGTATTAATTTAATTTCCTCCTTTTGGGGGCTGTGTGCAGTGCAGGGTTACTTTCTTCCCTTTCAAACTAAAGAAGATGTGGCAAGATCTTAAAAAATCCCAATAACATTGACAACTCCAATAGCGGAAAAGCCAAAGTATATTAATCTAACATCACCCCATTGAGTGGAAACCAAGCTCACCCAAGAACTTGATTGGGCAGCAAAACCCTATTCATACTCTTTGGATTTGGAATTCATCATTCGCATGCATAGTCTTGAGGATTTGAAATGTCTTCCATGGATAATGACTTACACCGCCACTTAGTGTATAATATATCTCTCAAAAATGGTTTAAGGGTCAAATTCAAAATGTTTTGTATAAGTTGATAATATGGAAGACGAGAGTAACATAACATTTTAGATTGCTTGAAAATAGCGTGTTTCGATGCATTTCAACTTCCAAAAAGTTTAAGAAAACAATTCCCTTCCTTCATTTTGTCATTTGATAATTTTTTTTTTAATTTCTCTTGGCTTGATGTCATCATGTGAAACACTAGGATTTCCTTCTTCGTTTTTTTACTTCAAACCACAAACTCTCCTTTTTTTATTTATTTAAATCAATCATCATATTTCTGTCAAACATATCCAGATCACCAAAATATCAATAATATATATTAAAAACACTTACTATAAATTCATCCTAATAAGGTTCTCACTTTTTTTTTATTTTTTTTTATTTTCTATAAAAACGGAAGAAAAAAAATCCTCTTGGTTGGTGAGGTTTCATGTCAACATTTGTTTTTAATCAATATGTCAAATATTAGATTAAACCTTTTACATTACGTAGAAATTGTTAAGATGAAAGAGGAGTTCATATTCAATCCATGAACACATCGATTTCCACAATTATTTTTTAATATAGAAAAAAATATACATTGACTACTTTGTGATGAGTTATCACATGGTAGCTTTCAGACCCAAAAATAAAAAAGGAAAATCACATGGTAGCTTAGCCTTTGCATGTTACATGTACCTTGTTTGTAAGGCAAGTAAACAGTGTTGTAGTTTTGTGGGGACACGCGTACAAGTCAAAATAGTCTAAAATAATAGTCATTAAAACATAATTGAGACATTCATTTAATTAAGTTGATTAGATTGGATGTGTTCCGAATTCGAGTTTGTGTCCGTCTCTACGTATTTTAGACTTTAGATTAGATGAAGTAGAATATCTTTTGTATATAAAAAAGAAAAAAGAAAAGTAATACCTCACACAAAATATTTTTACCAAGAATAGAAAATGAATTAGTTCCTAATTTAGACGATCGAGAGCTAAGTAAGGATCATTGTCATCGCCCGTCATATCAAACAAGGTCACTCACATAGTAGTAATAGGCAAAGAGCCGACAGTCAAACGTGATCTGGTTTTTCTTTTTTATATATAAACACCAAGGTTATCTTCCCATTACCAATCTTTAAAAACTTCATTAAAAAAAATGAGTTAAAATACATATGCAGAATATAGAGAAAACAATTTCAACTCTGAATACTTACCCAAACGATTCAAGTTGATCGATCGATCGATCGTAGTTTGTGATGATACTGAACCGTGATTTTCAGCCGTTGATACAGTTCCTGCTCATATTCGCGGAGTAGCATCCGATACTTGCTCTTCCAAACGATAATATCGAAGCGGTCAATTAAAATAAATAGCAAATTCGAAACGCGTCAAAATCACGGGAATCTCGAAATCTAAGAGTCATGGAGATGAAGCCACGTGGTGAAAAAGAGCTTGTGTGGCAGTCATGGTAGGACCAGACTTGTCGCTTCCTGAGTGAGTTTGGAAAAAGACGTGGACACGTGTACGGTAACGGAGAGATTAAAGGGGACGCGTGGTAGGTGACCGTACATCCATCGCATTCAACCTCTGGAGCAGGATATTACTCGTACCGGGAGCTTGTTCTGTTTTGTCGGGACGCGGAAGTGCACCTAACTTTGGGACATCTGTCCCATTCCCACCCTCTTCTTTGGTCCTTACCCTAGTTCGTCAACACTATTTCACGTGACACTGTGAGTTAAGAACAATACTGTTTTGGGCAACCCAAACAAGCTTATCCATGCCATTTGTTTTTCTTTTTAATTAAATTCAACCTTAGATGTTATATTTGATCCAAAAAAGCGGTTAGTGTCAGTCGTACATGAGTGTGCGACTTAATTTCAGCTGTCGACATTTTTAAATTAAGCCATGTACAACTTAATTTCAGCTGTCGACACTTTTTAATTACGTCGTTTGTTCACACGCGACATGACATATGCTAATAAAGAAAGATTTAAGTTAGGTCTAGTGAAAATGCTAATAAGGGATGATGTTTTGACAAGTAGTTTATTGAGAATTTCCCATTTATGCTTAACTTTTTCTTGTAATTTTCCTTTTTTTTTTTATCTCAAAGGGAATAACACAAAATGGTAACAACAGAATCAAAGTGTTGGACATGATGTTTAGCAAAGATTTGATAGGTTAAGATACCAAGACTTATAGGCCTCAAATTTAACCTTTATTAGTCCTAAAAACAAAGGACCCCCTCCAACTTAGGGTTCCTCCAAGGGAAGAACCAAAATGATATACGATTTGGCAAAGCCAGTGCGAGCACGCGTTGGACAAAATAGGGGTGCTGCCTCTAGAAAGCGCCGGAAGACTACAAGAGCCACCAAACAGGACTATAATCCAAGAGAGCCATGAGGTGTGTACAGTGCTACAGTACACATGCTAAAACAGAGTGCAGATTCTGTTGTGTTGTGGTGAGGCGGACAAAAGAGACCTCATACGTGCCCTAACAAAAGGTTCTATAAAGCCTTGAGAGCGCAGTCCAGAAACCGCCAAGTGTAAGTGTAATCCAAGGGGAAAGGGTTTCATTCTCACAGCCCATATAATTAAGCAGCAAGGCATGGCAGAGCTTTTTTTTTATTTATGCTTGCCCTTTACCTCACTCATCCTCCGCTGCGCACCTTTGCACCTTTGCACCTTTGCACCTTTGCACATGCCTGCCTCATTCTTATCCCCTTCATTAGCCTCCACGTACGTCTACCCACATTGTCCCCATCCCTAAATGATTTCATTTTTGTTCTTGTGTTTTGTTTTGGGTTTACAACCAAGGGAACGAGGTGATAATTTCGAAGATGTTTTGATTGGTTTAGCTGGAATTCTCTTCCATCATAGTAAGTTGAATATAAATTTATGTCTACAACACTGATCACGTGACATGTTAGGGTGCTAAAGTTGTTTGATCGCTTTCATTACAACTTGCTAAGAAGCTCTAATACTAATTAAATTGGGCAACTACAAACCCTAGAAGCATAAGTCATATTACAGTAAATAATGAACTC
Organism: Prunus avium; assembly: GCF_965620075.1. NCBI lineage: Eukaryota > Viridiplantae > Streptophyta > Magnoliopsida > Rosales > Rosaceae > Prunus > Prunus avium. The sequence goes on along the minus strand of NC_142290.1, from coordinate 36,214,233 downwards.
AACTAATCTTCTTGATTATGTTCATATAACCATTACTTTTTAGGAGAGGTGGGTACAAATATTCAAACATCCAAAAAAGGTGAGCCCCGACTAGGGCTGCTGAACTTTAATTATAGGGCAAAAGGGGCACTAAGAAAAAAGTAATGAGATCTCTGGTTCAACTCAAATGGATAGACATAAAGCTCTACCCCCACACCACACATGCTACTGCTTCATTTCAATGTCTAAGGATGTGTGGCCCAGGATGGTTGGATCCCAACGGGGGAACACTTACTCTATTTGGTTAGCTCGTAGATAGTCATCAAAAATCCCTAATACAACAAAAGAGGGTTTCTGGTTTTAGACCTAAATAATTGATGAAAAACATTCAACAATGGCTGTTGTGGCCCTTTAATTAGGGAAATATCATTTTCATGGAGGCGGGGTGGAGGCATCTTTGTATGGAATATGGATTGTGGTCAATTGACCTTTCGAGCATGATAATATCCGTGACACGTACATGGCAATCTACTAGTCAACCGAGGAAGGAAAGCACAATAGAGTTTCTGCTTCATTGGAATTGACAATAAATTACAACCAAAACTTTACAAGTTACAAATATTAAGTCCTCTCTCAAATTATTGACTGCTACAAACCAAAAAATGGGATCTGAATATGTCCAAAGCTTAGTGAAATTGGCATAACCCAAGTCCGTCTCTTTAACTGTTTTCCACATCTTGATGTTAACTTCATTCAAAGTTGACTTGATATAATATTTACCCTATTTTCATACCAATTCCTCTTGATAATGGACAAAATGAGGTACAGAACTAGATAAGGAGTATGAAAAATTGAATGTTTAATAACTGCATTCGTATGTAAAATGCTTTATGAACAACAATTCATTTTCCAAAAATTGTTTTATACAACTTTAGTGTTGCGTTTAGTTTATGGAAAATGAAGCTTCGGAATGGGAAATATGATTTCCCATGTTTAGTAAGTTTGGGCATGAGAAATAGTTGCATGGCACATGAGAAAATAGGGGGGGAAATGAAACCCTCCAGCCCCTCAGGTTTCATTTTCCCTTCATGTGGAAAGCTAAGGCAGAATTAAATTAAATACACCTTTTTAATGACTATTTTGTTTTGAGTTATTTACACTAACATCATATGAGGTTTTCGACTTTTTCATGAGAAATGGTTGCATGGTACATGATAAAATATGGGGGGGGGAAATGAAACCCTCCAGCCCCTTGGGTTTCATTTTCCCATCATGTGGAAAGCTAAGGCAGAATTAAATGCACATTTTTAATGACTATTTACACTAACACCGTATGAGGTTTTCGATTTTTTCACGAAACCCCCTCAGGGGGTGTTTATATAATTTTTAAGACATGAGGGACTTTTGTGAAAATATAAAAAATCTCAAGGGGTGTTAGTGTGAATAATTCTATTTTATTGCCATTAATAATTTAGAATTACAATATAGTATTTAATTGGAGAATTAAATAAAATTTATTTTATATTTTTTCACAAATCAAACATAGGAATTGAAATAAAGTGATATTTCTTAATTATTTTCCCATCGTTACTAAACATGTTAAAAGAATCTTCTAATTCCAATCCATTAGAAAAAGACATAGAAAAAATCATTTTCCATCAAATTCTCTTCACGAACCAAAGGAGGCCTAGAAGTTTCTCGTTCGTTGGGAATTCATGGGAGTTTTCTACGTTAAGTTATTTTAGTTTTGGGTTTAATTTATTTTGATGCTGTTTATAGAAACAAGTCGGCAGCCCAAAATATTATATAAAAAGAAAATCCTTTATATTATTACGTATCACACGTTCCACCGCCTTCGGAAACCAAGGGCCTAGCAATAAATAATAAAAAGTCCAGCGCCACGATCAGCAAACAGCATGTTCACGGGAGTCATCTCACCCTCCAATCCTAGGCACCCACGTGTTACACACGACCATCCCAAATAAAACCCCAGCCCCTCGCGATAAACACGTGGATAACAAACCTTCAGCTGTCCAAATTCAATCAAACAGCACCGTGACCGAGAAACTCCCCGTACGGTTCTTTTAACCGCAGTGGTAAATGGAGCAGCTCCTAGAAATTTTTAACTCACAACTCAACCACGGTTAAATCACAACCCAACCCAGCCCAACCACGGTTAAAACCCACTCCCAGAGCAGTTTATAAAGAAAGCTACACCACATTGATGTTCCCCTAAACACCACCACCCAAACCAAAACAAAAAACCACACAAAGAACGAGAAAATGATGCTCGGAGAACCGCACCGTCCCAATCCAACGGTCCACGTCCCTCCGTGGCTTCAACTCGACGATCCCACGGCGGAGGTGTACTCTCCGTTCCCCCTGAGCGGCGTCTCCGTTAACTCTGAGGGGAATGCAAACGGCGCCGACTACAACAGCCCTTACTATCTGCACGAAGCCCTGACGACGTTCCAGCGCTACTTGCCCTCCAACGAAACCGACCCGGACTCCGACTCGGACATTTCGGTTCGCGAATCGGATTCTCCCGTCGACGCATACTCCTGCGACCATTTCAGGATGTTCGAGTTCAAGGTGCGGCGCTGCGCACGTGGGAGGTCACATGACTGGACCGAGTGTCCTTACGCCCACCCGGGTGAGAAGGCCCGGCGCCGCGACCCGAGAAAGTACCACTATTCGGGTACGGCTTGCCCCGATTTCCGAAAGGGTCATTGCAAGAAAGGCGATGCGTGCGAGTTCGCACACGGCGTTTTCGAGTGCTGGCTCCACCCAGCGCGCTATCGTACGCAGCCGTGTAAGGACGGCACGAGCTGTAAGCGAAGGGTTTGTTTCTTCGCGCACACGCCAGAGCAGCTAAGGGTTTTGCCTCAGCAGAGCCCCAGAGGCTCCAACTCGCTCAGCACGGCCGAGTCGTACGACGGGTCACCTCTTAGGCAGGCAATAGAGGCTGCTGCCTCGTGCGGGAAGACGCTGCCTTTTCTGTCATCCACACCAGAGGAGTCGCCGGAAATATCCCCGCCAGTGTCTCCGATGACCCGGTCGCTGAGTCGGTCTCTGGGTTCGAACTCCGTCAACGAAATGGTGGCTTCGCTGAGGAACTTGCAGCTTGGAAAGGTCAAGTCTTTGCCTTCTTCTTGGAATGTTCAGGTGGGTTCTTCCGGGTTTGGGTCTCCGGGATCTCCTGGGTTCGGGTCTCCACGCGGGTCAATTCTTCGACCCGGTTTCTGTAGCCTCCCCTCGACTCCGACCCGTGTACCGGGCCGTTCTGGAATTGGGTATTTGGATTTTTGCGAGGAGGGGTGTGAGGAAGAGCCTGCCATGGAGAGGGTTGAGTCTGGAAGGGGATTGAGGGCGAAGATGTTTGAGAGACTAAGAGAGGAGAATTCTCTGGGTCGGGTCGAATCAGGCCCGAGCGGTGGTGCTCCTGATGTTGGGTGGGTTTCGGAGCTGGTGAAGTGAGTGGGGCCGAGTGGGCACATACGGGTTCTTAAATGGTTCTCTGATGATTTGTTGCTGAGATGAGATGTCTATGATTCTATTTTGGGTTCAATTTGGTGGCCTCTAATTACCATATTTTGCTTTCTCTCTCATGTGAATAGTGTCTCTGAAGCACAGAGAGAGAGAGAGAGAGAGAGTTGGTATATCTATCTGGGAATTTGATTTTGGAAGCAAAGTCAAGCTGAAGATTTGAAGATTGTGTAAATGTTTTCCCAACCAAGATGGTTGGTGTGGGCGAGAAGAGTAGAATCTCTTTTTTGGGGATTGTTTTGATAAGTAGATAATCCTAGATTGGTAAGAAAGGAATTGCCTTTTGTATAGTTGAAGCAGACAGTGGATCATTCCCTATTCTCTCTGTTCATTATGGTGTTTGTTATCACTATCCCACTTACTGATCTCTATCATTGTAAAAAGCTTATGCTTCTATGCCAAATTATTATGTATGTAAAAAATTTATAACTTTATCCAGTTTCCTCTGGTCTCTTTCTCTCTTTCTTATTTCCTTTTGGCTGTTGGGTTTTTCTTGTTTCACCTTAAATTTCAGAGGCTGTTGAGGTTTAATTTTCTCATTGACAAGAGGCTTCACATGGAGAAACACTTTCATGCCTATCCCTTGCCAATAACGCAATGTTTCAGGTGTTAATAGTATTATTGACCGGTAATAGCCCGTTGCAAGGAATTTTTATGCTTCACATGGTTTGACAGTGTCTGGAAAATGAAAGAGAAAGTCCATAAACTCTTCCCCAAGTCTCCTCCCCACTTCACAGGTTTGAAATTGTGGGACATAAATTGGAATTCCAGGGGAAAGAAAATATATCTCCGACAGAGAAAATAAGGAGGAAGAAATTATATCCCTGGCAAAGAAAGAAAAACTATTTCTGTATTGTGGTCTCTGGTATAATTGGTCTTCAACTTTACTTATATTCATAGTCTTTGATTTAACCCCCTCCAACACGCAATATCTTTAAGGATATGAGGCTATTATGAGCTATGGTTTCATTTTCCTTTCTGTTGACCTTTACTAGAATAATACAGGCTGATCCTGATGCCGCTGCATGCACTCTAAGCTTGTTCCCACCGTTGGATTTTAATTGCTGAAGCTGTGAAACTGTGATTGAGATGAGGGTCTTTGGAATTATCGTACGGTGAACGATCTGTCAAAATCATGATGGGTAGAGTCTTGTTTTCATTGGGTGAAGTTGTTGATTTGGACATGGATAATTACTGATAATGATTTTAATGTATCCGAGTGCGGTTTATTGGTGGACTAATTACACACTAACAATAATGCCAGCCAGTCTTAATTTCGATGCATTTGTTTCTCTGAGCATCCCATCCCATCCACTGAACTGAGCACTGAACTGAGAAGCTGCTTTTGGCCTTTAAAATCACTAAAAAGGCAAATTTGGGTGGTTGAAAAAATTCAATACACAGAGACAAAGGCCTCTGCAAATTACAGAGACAGAGAGACGAAGACATAATTTTTGAACAAGTACAATTCTTGTTTCTTTTGATAAACAAATTGAAGAAACAATTTTTGTTTGCCTACCCCAAAACAAAATTAAAAATAAAAATACAAGAGCAGAGTTATTATATTGAGTTCCAACCTCCAACCACAAACTACAAGTGTCGTTGTCTGCCTCTTGAGTCATAAGCTATATGCCGCATCACGTATAAACCTGTCATGTTTTTATCTGCATGTTTGCCACGTGCATGCTTTGTGTCACTAAACATCAATTTGCTTCTGCTTCTGCTTCTGCTCATGTACATGTCGTGCTCTTGGAAATGCAAAACTGGAGAGAGCCCTGCGGTCCTGAAATTTTCACTCTCATTCTGGGATATGCCATCCGAACTGGCAGAACATCACGAAGAATATCCATTTTCGGAAAATAAGAACCATAATTTTGTGCATCAAAAACAAAAACTTAAAAATATGAACCCATTCGAGGAATTATAGGAAACTGAGATGTTTGGTCTGCCATATATCATATATATTTGACGTTTTTGGCTTTTAGCATCGGGAAAAAACTTGTAGATTGGGGCTAAGGTTCCATTTCAATCCAATTTATTTCTTTAACATTATTGTTAGCATCAGATCAGTCCACTGAAATCTACATTATCAAAAGAAAAATCGAGGTGGGTCCATTTGTGATAAAAGACAGACTGAGTTTAGAATTATAAAAATAATAAAAATAAAAATCTTCTTTGTTTGTGTGTGTGTTTTTGTCAATGACCATGAAAGCAAGGAAGACGATGAAATTGTGTAAATTTGTAGTGTGATTTCCCAGCACATTGAGATTACCGTCAAACCAAGTAACTTAAAATGAAATTGGGTAGTTGCCAGTCGCTATCCTGCGCCGATGGGTTCAAAACCCATACTTTTGGCTGCACCAACACCAAATGATATAATATATATATATATTTTAAACAGAGATATATGTATTAGTTTATAGTTTAAACTCGGAGTTTGATGCTGACAGAATGGACCAAAAATGCAAAGCTCGTTTAATGTATGAAACTAAGAAAATGGATGGGATGTGAAAAAGGGCACAATTATATGCATGCCATGAAATGTGGTTGTCCTTCGGATTGCTGGAAATCCGGACCTATAGTAAGAAATTATGTTCTTATCTTCATGCTATTACAAGTTGCATTCACATATAATTGTGTGCATATGGATTTTCAAGTGGTTAATTTCTTCAAGTCAATTTTTTTTTTATTTTTTTATTTTTTTATAGAAAGATTAAGATGCCAACGTTTGACTTTTTCTTTTTGTTAATACAAGAGAGAGCCAAATTATAGGAAGAATACGAATGCAGGACTGCATCCTTCTCTCTCTCTCTAAACCTTTAATCAAACTATGGAATGTACCTCCATTATTCACTAAAGAACATACTGTCGTTATGGTATAGATAATAGGAGATTGTGCTAAAATAGTCATTTTTCACAACTTTTATTCTATAATAGCGCCTGCCCTATATAATGTCTCTTTGTTATCCCTACAACGTCTCTTTAATGCAAAGGGGGCTACTTTAGAATAGGAGTTGTGAAAAAAGTGCTATTTTAACATATTTCAGTAGATAATATGTCAATATCGATATCTCCGATTAGGATTCGTGGCTTGACACGAAATTTTTGGATTCGGGCCGAGGTTTCAAAAGACTTGGCTCAAGCCTGCCTATCGGGCCGTACTTTGACAGGCCTAAATGGGCCGGGCTTTTAAATATTTTTTTCTCTAAATCATTTAAATCTTTTTGTTACACAACTTTTTTGGGTAAAAAATGATGGATAAAAAGAACAATAGTATAAATTACTATATAACTAACAAAACAAAAATATAATAGCTAAACTCTTTTCCTAACCTTGAATAATAGTTAATATATTTAAAAAATATTATACCTAAAAATGAATCATCTGAAAATGTGTTACTTTTATCCCAAACTAGGATTGACATAATGAAAATTAAAGGAATTTGTGCCATTATAATTAATAAAAGCAAAATAAGCTTTCAAATTATTTATTGAACCATTAAATTTGAACTTGACAAAAAAGGGGCACTAAAAGATATAGTGTATATATTACTTGTTTGTTATAAAATTTTAGACAACATTGAAAAAATTAACTTAATTTATAACATGGGTAAACAAAATAAGAAGTTTATTAGTTTATCATACATATTACATTATTTTGATTAAGTATAAAAGAAGGTTAGAGAGTGCATCAATTAAATCTTAAAAAAAAGATCGGGTTTTGAACGGGCTAGACCGAATGGGCCTAGCGTGTCAAATGTTGATTCCTATCTCCAATAAAATGTAGCAATGTGTTACACATTTTCAATAATGTCGATGCACTTTAATAAAGACCAGACATCATTGAAGTCCTTAATGCATCACTGAAATAAAGCATGCTTTTTACTCCGGAGTAGCCCCAAACAGAGCAGTCTTTTTCCGTACGATTTGATGGGCTAGAAAACTTTGATGGTCCTAAAATAAAATTTGGAGAGAAGGAATTGGATTATTGGACCAGGAAAGGTGATAGTTCGCCATAGGGGCCCATAGCTAATGTAGTTGGATATTGTGGAAGGCTTGGAAGCCCAAGTACACGAGCCAGCTGAACCCTTTTGTGACTGTTCTTGATTTATTTTGATCACCAATAATAGCAATTCGATCTCATTCAGTTTTATGTCGTCGCCAATCAAATTTGAAGTCGTCTGCATATTATATTCAGTAAGCACAACATGATCATGACATTCAGCAAAGTTTGGCAGATGATAAGCAACCAATCTCCATATAAAATCAATGTCAAATCCATAAATATAATATTTCAATTGGCCTAACAAATCCCAGATTACAAAATTCGCATTTTCTGCATAAAAATGAATCCATGAGGCCATATCATGACAGATGGTATCTGAATAGTCCCATGTCAGGGTGATCAAAGCATGAAATAGTTTCTGTCAACACCCAGATAATAGATTTTTTTCCCTTCAATCCAAATTGCGTTTAACTTACGAGTAACGAGACAAGTATTTTTCTTATTTTATAAGGCATTGGCATTGTGTAGAGAAATTTCTGTTTTGACAGCAAATGCATGAGAACTGCGTACTTCCTCAAGCACCAACATTGACTAGTCTCTCTTTCCCATTAAGAAAATGAATAAACTTTATTGGTCAGTCAGACGAAGTCAAGCTTTGTAAAGGCTCTTCTTATCCATCTTTCAAATGCTCAACGTACCCCCGCACTGGTTTTTAGTCTCTCTCCTCTCCTCTGCTAGCTTAGCTTTTGGACCCTTTGGCTGGTCTGCTCGGGTGGTTGAATTTGAGGCCAGAGTAGTAGACTAGTGTTTTTGAGTGTTTGGCCATGGGAAGAGCTCCATGCTGTGACAAATCTAAAGTGAAAAGAGGACCATGGTCCCCTGAAGAAGACACCACCCTCAAGAATTACCTCCACAACCATGGCACTGGTGGCAATTGGATTTCTCTCCCTACCAAAGCAGGTACTAAATTAATATCATCTCTAATTTCAAATGATCACTTATTAATTATTACTTCCTAATTGTTCTTGGAAAGGTTGGTTAGTTCATGCAAAACAGTTAGTACTACTTTTCTTCATGGTGGTTAAATGAATTTAAATTTAATTATGTGTTGAATTAAGGCCTCAACCGTTGCGGTAAGAGTTGTCGATTGAGATGGCTGAATTATCTTAGGCCAGACATCAAGCGTGGAGGTTTTACTGAGGAGGAAGACAACCTTATTTGCACTCTCTATGGTACCATTGGAAGTAGGCAAGTCCAATATTATTTATAAACATATCATGTGTATCTAAACTGTTTAATTTTGTACCATTTGTGATGTTCTATTTGTGTGTGATTAATTAGGTGGTCTGTTATAGCATCCCAACTGCCAGGAAGAACAGACAATGATGTCAAAAACTATTGGAACACCAAGTTGAAGAAAAAATTCTGGGCAGCAAATAACATGAATTTGGCTTCAAGAGAGTTTTCAGCTTCAGTTCCCAAATTTGAATTTGGAACCCCTCAGGATCACGGGACTTCATCATCTTGTTTTGATGGTACATTGCCATATCTAATGGATGTGAGCTTGGAGCAGAGTTTTGATCAACAAAAGCAAATAAGTCAATTTCCAAATTCAAATTTTCTGGAAGTTAATGATTTTGGCACTTGTGGAAGTAAGAGTTTCACCAATATTTCATCATCTCAAGAAGCTTCAAGTCTTCCCACTTCATCTATTTTGGGTTTGGAGAACAATTACACCCTGTGGTCTGGCGATGAAAGTGGGGTTCTTACGGACTATGGATTTGAGCCTCCTGCTGATGCTCTTCTGGGTAACTTTGGTTATTAGGCAAATATATATTTAAATATACTTATGAATTTGCTCTATGTATTATGCATATAAAAACTCTCTCCTTACCTACATGTTAACAGCAGGCTATGAACTCACGATGCCAAGGCAAAGCCTCTCTATCAAATTCACAAACTAACACGTATGAAAATCAAAATACTAGGGTTTTGGTTCTGTTAAGAACAACCAAACTTGGATGATTATGGAATTATGCATGCAGTTTATCGACTAATAAAGCCGGTGTTTAGCGTTGTTTTGTATTAATGTTTGTGGTAACTTTGGCTGAGGGCCCTAATTTGCTATTGTAAATCTATTTTGTTTGCCTAATTGTGCAAGTGAAAATATTCAGTTATATTGTGAAGTATATATGTAGTCAGCAATACTTTGTTTGCTTCTGACTAGTCAGAGGTCACAATAGTTGCATTGTGCTGCATATTCAAAGTGAAGAAAATGTCTACATCTGACAATGACCATCTCTCTCTCTCTCTCTCTCTCTCTCTCTCTCTCTCTCTCTCTCTCTCTTGTGGGTTTCTTGTTTTGTTTGTTTTCATTTGAATGAGCTTAGAATATGGTTACAAAGAACACATAGTCAAAAGCCATAAATTTTATTCATGGTGGATAGTCAATTTGAAAGAAAATTCAAGAAGTGAGAAGTGTGAAAGGGTTTTAGTCTTTGGTAAACAGCATTTACCATTATCTTTAAGAACATGGCAAAGACTAGTACTTGAAAAAGTGATGACCAATTTGGCTGGAAGTGGAGAAATAGAGCATGCCTCAGATTAAGAATATTAATATAAAGTGTGGCCCTTGTGAACTTCATCATATCCTTTTCTATACTTGTTCTCTGAATCTGCCCTTCTTGACCTCTTTTTATTCAACTCTACCATCATATTTCTTTCTTGTATATTAAAGACTTCTTTGGTTGGTGAGGCATGTCACATATCCCCTATTCAACATGCAAAGTCTCATTGCAAGACTCTTGCTAAGCTAATAAACTTTTAGGATGAGTTGATTGATGGTGAATACAATTCAAATGGGTGCTAAGAAAACCTGGTTTTTTGTCTTTGTATATTGTAGTAAAACATCATTACAATAATCTAATCAAATTAACAAAGAATTGTGAAGGAAGCAGCATAGGGCAACCCACGGTGGCTAGCGCTCTAGGTTGGGAGGTGGAAGTTATCTAAACTAAGAGACCAACTTGGTCAAGTCAACATCTTTGCTAGTCAAGGAATTTCAAATTCACATGTGCTGTTTCTTTTTAGAAATATCTTTGTTTATAAGTAATTTCTCCAACTTGCAATTGTTTATTATGAGGTCAAATTATTGAGTATCAAGGAAAGAACAAAATGGAAAGAAGAAGAGAAATACAATCTTCAATGATATAAATTTGATTTACTCTGAGAACAATTGTCAATGAACCCAAAAATGAACTTACAAAGAAACCCAAAAATGAACTTACAAAGAAACTCATGAACAATTGTCAAGTATAGACTTCGGTGTATATCTTTCTCAACCTGCAAGGCTGAAAATATCAAGCCTCCTCCTTACAAGCTACCCAGCAAATGGTCCTGTCATGGACTCTCGACTCTGCATTTGTGGAATCTTAAGCGACTATGGGAATATAACACAATCAAGTAAGTGCATGAACATTGATAGCTAACAATAAGGAGAAGAGAATTACCTCGCTTCTAAATCTCTGAGAACAAAAGATTAAAGTTTCTAGATTGCTAGTTTCATCATGAATCAAGTTATCTGAAACCTAATAGAAAATAAGCACATTGATGTTCAGAAAACCCAAAAAGGCACAACAACAGATATATTTTACTCAATAGGGAAAAACTCAGAAGACACATAAAAACGAAAAACTTGAAAGAGAATAGCAGGCACATACCGACACATGCATCAAAACGAATCATTCATATATAGCCATGAATTGACAGATTTTACACCCGATGCACTACCTTGTATGCATTTATGATTTTTTTTTCTTTCTAGAATTTGGTTTAGTGGTGGCAGGAAAGTACAGTCAACAGTTTTTTGGGTTTATATTACAGAGAATTCCAAATTTTTATTGTTAGTGTAATGTGGAAATATATTTAAAGAATATATCATTTTAATTAGCTCTTTAAATAGAATATTTTAACCGTATAGCTGTGTGGCTATACTCTTTAAATAAAATATTTTAACGAAATAGCCGAACGGCTATACTCGTTAAATTGATTATTTTAAAGGTATATCCGCTTGGCTATACCCTATAAATAGAATATTTTAACTGTATAGCCGACCGGCTATACCCTTTAAATATATATGAATATTTAAAGAGTGCAGCCGTGCGTCATTACGATTTAAATATGTACGAGTATTCCAATTACGTGTGTTAACGCAGCTTTCCTTTCCTAGCACACACGGAAGTCAATTTCACAATCTCCTCCTAGCAATTAGCTTTTCCTGCTGTAAATCGGATTGTATTCATGTCTATATTATTTCCTACCTTAAGGAGATTTTATATATTAGTATAAATAGGGACTTTGTGTAATCTGTTGAATACAAGGAAATATATTTTTTACAACGTGCTTCTTCCATTTTTGTTTTTTGCTTTCTCTTGTTTGCAAAACACACTTGTTAATCTACGCATTCTAGACTAGTTGTGTTGATCATCAATGGCAATTTCTGCTCACAGTAGAGAGTGAAAGAACCTAGGAGAGAGAGAGAGAGAGAGAGAGAGAGGCATGGCTTCAACTTCAGAACCCGAAAACTTATGTACCAAATCATAAAACTCAAAAATGAATCACAAACTTGGCTATGTACATAAAAAGAAATTCAAAAACTAAGTATAGACTTTGTTGTATATCTTTCTCAACCTGCAAGGCTGCAAATATCAAGCCTCCTCACTAGCTACCTAGGAAATGGTCCTGTCATGGAGTCTGCATTTGTGGAATCTGTGTACATGGAAAACACTTCAGTTGAACTAGTACTAGTATATGGTGCAAATCTAACACGAAGTTCTTCTGTCGAGCCTGGGGTTCTTTCTAGATGCCTAGACAATTCCATTTCAAGACAACGTTTCAGCTCAGACAATACAAAATCCATTGTGGCTCTGTGTTGGGAGGTGGAAGTTGTGCATGCCATTGCCACCTCTAAGGCTTTCCAGACCGAATTCACATCGCAACCTTCTTGCATCCTTGGATCTAAAACACTTGTTATATCCCCTCTTTGGAGCTCAGGATTCACCCACTCTACAATGTGGACATACTCATCACTTTTTATGATTGCAGGTTGGCCTGTAATGAGCTCTAGTAGAACTACCCCAAAACTATATACATCACTTTTTTCATTCAATCTTTGACAATTGTAGTACCTGAGCACAAATCATAAATCAGTCACTCCTATGTTTTGCCATAATTGAATTTGACGTTGAAACTTGAAACTAATTTGCTTCTGCAGTTCTTTTTTACGTCATATTCTCACATGATTAAAATGCTAAGAGAATAATAAAATGTAAAAACATACTCTGGATCAAGATACCCTGCAGTGCCCATGACTGTTGTCACTACATCAGGCTCATTATCACTGGGAAAAACCTTGGAAAGACCAAAGTCTGCAATTTTAGCTTCCAAATTTTCACTTAAGAGAATGTTGGCAGTCTTTACATCTCTATGTACAATAGGTGGCTTGCATCCATGATGCAAGTACTCCAGCCCTGAGAGACAAATTTCACTATCTACATTAGTTGAACTGTAATATAAGTAAATATTGTCATACCAGAATATATATTTAAGAATCTTTTGTAGGAAATTGAAAAATCACATGCACAGAATGCTGGTGTAGGAAAGCTGTTCTAAGTTTTAAGAGATGTTCATATTTTGGGTTGAGTACCAGGAAGCACCAACCTTGCGCAGCATCTATTGCTATGCGAAGCCTCATTTCCCAAGTCATAAGTGAGCTCCTATCTGAATCTGCAACCATTAATGTGACATTTAAATATCTTGAAATGCTCAAGCTCATGTTGAAGGACAATGCTTTGATAAAGGATTACCTGAGAGACAGCCTCTAAGGTTGCCATTAGGCATGTACTCGTATATAAGTGCTAAGTTGTCTGCATCATCACAATATCCAACAAATGAGGCCAAGTTTCTATGATGGATTCTCATCAGGAGCTCAGCCTGCAGTCAACAAGGGACTCATCAAATCTATAACAAATGAGCCTAGGCCTTTGTCTTTCATTCTAGTTTCACTCATCACTCATATGCAAGACTTTTATTCCACATCCAATGAATTTCAAGGCATTCTAACTGACAAACCTCTGTTTGGAACTCCCTAGGTCCCTGAGATGATGACGGAGAAAGCATTTTGACTGCAACTTGGGTGCCATCTTTCATGTAGCCATGGTACACAATCCCAAATCCTCCCTTCCCGATCACAGTTTGAAAGTTTTTGGTAATTTCTAAAACCTCTTCATGAGTAAACTGGCATTTCTTTGATGCTATAGTTCTTCCTGTTTTGTTAAAGTTTTCTCCTTCTGTAGCTAAGTACTCAAAATAATGATTTCAGATTCCGACTGTTAAAATTAGGAACATTTCATGATTTAAAATGATAATTTCAGAAGTTATTTCTTCCATTAAGTTAAAAGGTACCTGTTTTTCTTTTTCTTCTCAATTTCCATACTACTATCACCACTATAAGGAGGACTAGTGCTGATAATAACGATGCAACTATTGGAACAACAATTTTCTTCTTCTTTTTGCATGAATCCGAGCCACAAAGATTTTGGCTATCCACACTGAAATGAAGAAGGTACACAATTATCATACTTCTCTGCATGATGCATAACATGAACCATTTCTGTTATTTTTTAAACTAAGGGAATCTTACAAAACCAGATAAACAAGAAGCAAGTTTTCTGGGTTGAGATGAGGAGGTGTACCTCAGTGCAAGTAGTCTAGCTTCTGATCTCTCCAGAAGAGCGTTTGGAACGGAACCAGACAATTGATTTCCTTTCAAGTTCCTGCATGTCAATTCTTAATAATGGAATGCTGGTATCACAATGAATCTATCATCATGTAGTAATTACACTTACAGGATCCTGAGAGACTTTAGTTCTTCCAGGAACTGAGGCACTGGTCCAGTTAAGTTATTGTTCGACAAATCTCTGGGACAAAGCATGTAAAGTTAGTATGTTCTGTATGATATTAAAGTGGATAACTTTAACAAGATGAGCCTTTATGCAAGCATAAATTAACAATAATTACAAGGACTCCAATGATGAGAGGTTGGCAATGGAAGCAGCTATGATCCCACTCAAATTGCTTGAGTTCAAGTTCCTAGTGACAATAAAAGGCAAATCTGCTCAGAAATGGATTACAAAGGAGAAGAAAATTGTATTAATTCTAGTTCCCCTGAAGGACTTACAGCGAAGTAATCCGAGGAAGTGAAAGGCTGTAGTTGCATTTTAGACCTTCCCAAGAGAAATTCTTAGGTCCACAAGGATCGCCAGCCCAGATTTTTTTTATTTGATATGTAGTTTTGACATTCGTTATGGCCTCAACTGAGATCAAACAAGACCGGTGTGAAGCTAAGCATTTCTTTCTGAGCAAGATACAAATTTGAATGCAGTAAACTTCAACAAAAGAAAACATACCATCTTCACTAAAAGTAGGTGATTCAACCAGCTGCATGACTTTGAAAACCTCAATAGCATTGAGAATGGGTGGAAGGGTAGAGTTCTCTGTCTTGTATATAGAAATTTGGTGATCTTTTCCCACCAGAGCTCTTGAATTTGATACTATGTCTGCTTGTAAGTAACGCGGCACGACAGGTCCAAACAATGGAGATCCATTCCAAGATATATTGAACTTTCTTGACTGGTTTCTCGCAAGATGCTCTACCTCAGCAAAGTACATAAAAATATAAAATTGATCATCCATACCAGTTGTGTTCCAGTACAAGTTTAAAGGTTCACTTCCATTTTGAGGTCTAGCTGCAGTCTTGATTACTTCAAATGGTGCTCTATATCCGTTCTCATAGGTATTAATTGGTAAAGAAGTGCTAACTGTATCCCAAGAAGGTGAAACATAAAGGGACCAAATTCGATCATAAACATCATCTCCATATCGACCTGTTCCATTGCTTGATCCAATGTCTAGCCTTTTAAAGAATACTAATGATGCAGAGGTCCCATACTCAGTACCATAAGTTGAGCTGTTGAGCGGTCTAGATTCCAATGCTGAAATGAAAGGAGTTCCTAAACCTTTGTTTACTAGACAAATATGCATGCTATCAGATTGTGCAAAACCTATAATCTCCTTTGTAACAATGTCAGAAGCATTTCCAAATCTCACGGTCGACCAGAAGTTGACATCAAGATATAGATCAAACTCGGGTAGCTTGCTTTCTCCATTGTAGTTTCCATATAAAAAGGAAGCTCTAATCAAATTCAAGCTGCCTTTTCCCGCTTCGGGTCTCAAAGTGTAGCAATTTTTGTTTCCTAGAGGAAAACTCCTGAGGTCTGAGAGAGGGAAGGGTAGGTTGGGATACTTTGGATACATATACTCAGAGGAGATGTTCTGGTTTATCCCTGTATCTATGTAATCTCCATCTGGTGAATATGTTATGTTGGTGTCTGTGTCTTCGTAGGGCTTCGAGGGAGAGCCACAGTCAATGCTTATGAAGTCTAAATGAAAACAGATAAGTGAAGATAAATCAGAATGAATGAGCTGTTTCTGATTGTTAACACAAAAGAACAAAACAGCCCAATTTATTAGTAGGAAAAGTTCTTCTCCTACCAAGAAAGGTAGCAAGAGGCCAAGAACACAAGCAACTAGTACTTAAAGATACAGCCTTTTACAAGAAACTATATTTAGAGCTAAAACAAGAAGTTATAAGTAGATATGTAAAATGAACCAGACAGGCACAAATATCATTTGCTTTTAAAGAAAAAGCTAACCTATCCGGCGCTGCGCATGAACTAAACTTGCACAGAGCAACAGGAGGAAGAACCCAGTTGACATTTTCATCTCTCTCTCTCTCTCTCTCTCTTGGATCCTATGAATCTGATACTAAAAATGAATGACAGTTTTTGTACCAGAAAAGCAAAGAAAAAAAAAAAAGGACAGTGTGGATTGGAACCTAATGCTGCAAAACCTGCTACATGTCCTTATTTTCCTTATTTTTATTCTTTCTAAAATGAGAGAACATGTTACTCAGGTCAGCATCTTTGCTGGTCAATGCATGTATATTGATTTCACATTCAGTGTGCTCAAGAGCCTCGGCCAAATTAGTCAGACCAAATCTTCTTCTTCCATTTTCATTAAATCCACCAAGTTTTAAACATGTGGGATGAGGATGACAGAGATTTGTGTCACCACACCACATTTTAAATAGAAAAATTTATTCCCACCCACCCACCTGATAGTTTTGAAAATTGGTAGGTGCATTATTCATATGTTTTATTGTTCCTTTTTTTAAAACTTGAACTGTACTAGCAATCAATGATTAATTTAATTAGCATGAAAGCCAAACTCTTCGTGCCGACAAGCAGAGCAGAAAGATACTGAGAAACGCAACCATAAGTCCAAAGTCTAAAAAGGCATAACAAAGGTAGACCCTAAAACCTTAATAATATTCCTCAACTTGCTTATAATAGTAACCCAACTTGTTTCTGATAGCCCAAAAGAAAAATTTATGATAAACTCAAAATATTTAGTAGGTATCAGGAAAAATAAAAGGTTAAATAATTAGACTTGTGCTTGCTCTATATATATATACCTATATAGGGGCCTTCTCCAATGCGAACTCTAAGATGCGGATTGGTTGCGAACTTTTGTTTTTAACCGTTGGAAGAAGAGCGAAAAGAAAGAAAATAAAGCCACACAAGCCATCCAACGGTTAAAAACAAAAGTTCGCAACCAATCCGCATCTTAGAGTTCGCATTGGAAAAGCCCCCTACCTATATATATATATATATATATTGAACTAGTAGGCATTAGTATATCAGCATGCATAAAATATTTGGGTCATAGATTGCTGCTGCTGGCAGCTCTATCTGTGTCTCTTTGTGGCTTTGTACCAGACTTTTTTTTTTTTTTTTTTGTATGATTTAATTTGTGTGTAATGGGATGATAAAAAATGGAGAGGGCCATATCCGAGATCGATCTTGGCCATTTGATAAGAATCCAATGGTTTTAGGTCATTATTTGCAAAAATGACAAGTTGTTTTATGTTAAGAAACTCTTTAGTGAAATAGAGTGTGTTTACACATTCTTCTCACAATCATCTCATCACATGAGTAACACGTGATACGTTAATACGAGAATGAAAACTTACATGATCATTCCGTTTCAGAATTTTCATTTCATGACTCATTCATAATTACAACGATCCAACAGTCATGATTTGAGGTTTTGATTTTGAGGAGGATCATTTTTCCATTCCATACTGGAGAAAAAAAAAAAATCCCTTTTTCTTCCGTATGAGAAAGTTGTTCTTCACATTCGAACGACACGTCGTTTGACGAAACGCAAATGTGAAGTATAAAAGGACATGATAGTAATTTGAATAGTAATTTGAGCATAAGCTGCTGAGTGCTGCAGTGGATATAAAGAATTCCCGCCAATCTAGACGCTTCATTGCAGTAGCTTCCTCAGCAATTCGTCTTCTCAGCTCGCTTCAATGGTAAATCGCTCTCTCTCTGAACCCTAATTTTTCTTTAATTTCATTTTGTATTTCTAGCTCACTCGTTAACTATAGTATCAGATCTCTTAAGTTTCAAATCCTACCTTATTGCTCCGTTTGGTTACTGAGAAAATGCGCGAATGAACAAGATTCTATATAGTTTTTAATCTTAAATTCAAATTAATTGCTCCAATTAATTATTTGTGTCGTATAGAAACGAAGTGTGTCAGTATTTTGAATTTCTTGCTATTTTTCTTCTCTCAATTTTTTTTCTTTTTGTTTTTTGTTGGCGATGTTTTGATTTGTGTACAGTCGAAGAAGAGAGGTCTTTCGTTGGATGAGAAGCGTGAGAAGATGCTTCAAATCTTTTACGACTCTCAAGATTTCTTCCTGGTGAGTATTATCACGCCCTGATGCTATAATGTTAATGAATTCATTCAATTTTTTCTAATTTTATTTTGCGAACCCTATTATAATTGATTTCAATTGAGTTCTGTAATTTCAAATGTGGTTAAAATCTCTTTGTCATTGTGAACAATGTCAATGGTTTCAGCTTATATTGTACTTCTACAGCTCTGTTCATATGTTTATTGGTGATTTCAGCTAAAGGAGCTTGAGAAGTCAGGCCCAAAGAAAGGTGTTATTTCTCAGTCTGTGAAAGATGTGATCCAAAGTTTAGTGGATGATGACCTTGTTTTCAAAGACAAGATAGGAACCTCTGTAAGTAGATGTTTCCACATACAGCTTTGCGTAGTGGATGATGATCAGTCTGTGAAAGATGTGGTCCAAAATGCTTGTTTTTATTGGCATTTTGTAATGTATGTTATTTTAAAATTTCAGGTGTATTTTTGGAGTCTTCCTAGCACTGCTGGAAACCAGGTGAACCTTTGATGGTTTACATTATAAGCTCAGTTCTACAGGGTAGGATTTGTGCTGAAATTCCTACAAGTAGATTCGTGCTGACATTGTTTTGGTCTTTGGCAGCTTAGGAATGTGAATAGCAGACTTGAATCTGATCTCCAAAGCAGTAAGAAGCGTCATGCAGAACTTGTTGAACAGTGTAATGCCCTGAAGAAGGGACGTGAGGATTCTGTGAGTGTTTCAAACTTTTATCTCTTTCAAAGGCTTGAACTGTTTTCTACTTTGTAAGAATGTTATTTTTGCATCTGAATCTCATGTTTTTACCAGGATGAACGAGATGAGGCCTTAACTGATCTAAAAGCCATAGAGCTAAAGTATAATGAGCTGAAGGTTGGAGTCTATATATCCTGCACATTTGTGATGCATTAGAGTTTGAAACAACTTAAATAAATTATTTGATCGAGTTGCTAACTGCAGTCCATTGCCATTTTCAGGATGAGATGGCGCAGTATGCAGACAATGATCCAGCTGCCTTTGAAGCAATGAGTTAATTGATGTTTCAATCATAGTAGAATGATGCCCCTATAACACCTTCGAACTCAAATAAGTTAACTGACCATATTATAATTTTGTTGGCAGAGAAAGCAATTGAAGTTGCCCATACAGCAGCTAATCGATGGACAGGTTTTATCTTAATCCATTTGTTTCTTGTTTGGAGGGTGGGGTGTGTTTCTAAATCAAGAAAATGGGAACTCTTAATAACTGTGGTTTGATTACTGCAGACAACATTTTCACAGTGCGCCAGTGGTGTTCAAATAACTTTCCGCAGGCCAAAGAGCAGCTTGAGAACTTGTACAACGAGGTAAATTATAATTAATAGAGAGCAAGCCCAGGTTTTTATTATTTTGAACTCATGAGCTTGCCATGCTGAGGTTGTCGTTTGTCATGTCAGCTGAAAGAGCGTGCTCAATTTGAATCTGGCCATCTAGCTTCCCAGTTTCTCTCTTTCCTTTGATAATTGTCTTTCTAATTTCAAATGCAGATTGGAATAACAGAGGACTTTGACTATATAGAGATGACACCAGCTCCACTGAGCTCAGTTATTGATTAGATCCTGAAAGGCACCGCATGGTAAATACAGTATGGCTTGTAATTCCTTAGATTTCAATTGGCAATCACCACTATGGCTTGTATCGAACAAGGAAATGCTGTTTCCTTTAGCTTTATGAATCATAATGGTACTAAGAACACAGGTTGAAATGATACTTAATGACATGATGCAGGGGTTCAATCTAACATGTTTGTTTACTTAAACCAGGCTTTATGTCTTTAGGTCGAGATTTCCTGGTCTCCTTGATTAATGGGATGAACCAATTTTGTGTTTGCTAAAACAGATTATTGGGCTTCAGCCTGACTCTTCCTTAACCAGACCAGCTTAGTCTGGAAGCTCGGGCTGACCCATTAATTTGCATCAAACACATTTCATCATCAAAATACTGTGACGTGATTAGTAAGTTGATTTGAATGAATAATTGTCGAATAAGTCCTGCACAGGAACAGGTGGATCAAATACTTTAAATTTAAGTCACCTGATTTTCATCATGTTTACGATAATTAATAGAACAACATTCGAACCTTTTCATTGTCAAAGATAAAATTAACGAGAGGAAGGAAGGTTCAAATTTGTTGGTTTATATTCCAAAGCACTGCCTTGCCTTGCCTTGAATTGCCAAGTTGGATGTGTGTAAAGTTACCTTGAAGTGTGATGCGTTCAGAAAAGACTAAAGAACAAACCAACGGCTCAATCATCTAATAGACTTTTGAAATTTAGCCAGAAAATTCAAAAAGAATAGAAAGAGAATATGAGTGGATTGATGATATGAATGCATGTGGGGAGGGAGGTCCCACAGTTACACAGCTCGACAATGCCTGGAGTTTTAACGTGCAACTGATCTCCACCGTACGCGTGGCACCATCAAGAGCATAGAATTTGGGGTAGGAGGCTAAGAGCCGTCGAAATGAAATCATGGTTAGTTAGCAGCAATTATAAGCCAGAGTGGCCGTTTTTATAAAATTAAAATATATTTTTTGTGTGTAAAAGATTCTCCTCGTCCCACTGTCGTTTTAGGCTTTTGCTCTCTTTCTATATAAATCTGGGACTGAAGAGTTACAAAGCCACCCTCATTTGGCTGAAAACTTTGTATTGGAGTTGGAGAAGAGACCCATTAGGGCATACCATAGTGGGGGGCACAGAGAGAGAGAGAGAGAAAGCTGTGTTTGGGAAGTGGGAAATTTTTTACAGCTTGTAGAAAATGGAGATGTTGAAAGTTCAATTTTTTGCGATGGCAATTTGTGCCCTTGTTATCTCTCTGCTTCTCCCCTCCATCAATGCTCAAACCCTTGCACCTACCCCTGCCCCTACAAGTGATGGTATGTTTCTCTCTCTCTCTCTCTCTCTCTCTCTAGAAATCATGTTGTTTTGATTTGAGTTCAGATTGTGCGTATTGAGTGTTGATGATTGTGTTTGGGTATGCAGGGGTAGCAGTGGACCAAGGAATTGCTTATGTGCTGATGGT
Organism: Prunus avium; assembly: GCF_965620075.1. NCBI lineage: Eukaryota > Viridiplantae > Streptophyta > Magnoliopsida > Rosales > Rosaceae > Prunus > Prunus avium. Next base: position 36,192,768 of record NC_142290.1, on the reverse strand, counting down.
ATTGGCTCTGCTCCTCACCTACATCATCCATTAGAGACCCCATTTTTGGAGAAAGATGAAATATAGAGAAGAGAAAAATTCAAGAAAAATTGTGAAGTGAAATTGTTGCATCATTATCATGTTAGGCTTTGCTTGCTAGCCTATGTTGCTCTTGTTGCTAATTTGTTATTACCATCTTTATCAAATCCCCTATTCTTTTTTCAATTTCAAGATTCATTCATTTCCATATCCTCTCTCTGTTCACATAATGTTATTTTCTCTCTCTCTCTCTCTCTCTCTCTCTCTCTCTCTCTCTCTCACACACACACACTCTTTCTAGTAAATGTTAAAATTATTGAAGTGCATTGGAGGGCAATTAGAACCTCAAAACAGTTGTAAACCAAAATCTAATACCTACTTTTACTTTTCTATATTAATATTGTTTATGGCACCAAAGAGGAACGACATGGGCAATGGGCATCCTCTTTCTTTATTTTGTCAATACAGAAAAAAGTTGTGAAATCAAGACCCCACCTAACCAGACAACTTCACTTTATAGAGAGACTGTTGTCTGGTTGTGGACCAAAGTTTTTTACATGTGCAACCTTGTTTTAAGAAGCATGCCAATGCCAGTGCCAGTGCCAGGGCCACTGGTTGGGGTGCGGAGAAGCATTTGCACTTGTATTTCTCTCGGCTTCAACGGTTTACATCTATGCATCCCCTTTTTGTTTTGTTGCGTTAGATATAGAGGCCTAATCCATCCATTTTCAAAACAAAGACTAGGGGAAATTGAATAAAGAGAACAAAAAAAACTACGTCGACCCACCTTCCCTAGGGTTTGGAAAACTACAAAATATCTTATCCTCAAGAATCATATACAACTCTACCTTTTTTCTTTGTTGGATCTTAGAAAATAATAAAATAATTCAGATTGAATGGTGGATAAGTTTAATATTGTTTTTTAAGTACAAAGGAAGGTAAATGAGGAGAGCATTTGAACTCTACCCTTGGCGTGAGTGAAAAACCAATAATGCTACAAGCCCCATCTATTAATATTTGTTTTAGCACTAGAAGTTTTGTTGGGTTACCAAGGGTAGCAAGTTAATAGTAACCATGAAACAACAACAGAGACAATGTTCAACGATGATGATGTATTTGAGCAGCAGCATTTTCATTGATGGCCAACATGAAGAGACTAGTTCTTAGTCTAATGACTCTTTTCATGATTGAAAAAGAACCCGAAGGTGTAACCATTACACAATTACGTGGTATTACGAATTCACGTGTTTTAAAACATATAATAAGTGACAAGGTTCATGTTTGAAGACTCAAATTTCTCCCATGTTCGAATCCCTCTTTATCAATGATTAAAAAGACTAGGTAGAGACGGTGAAATTTACGCATCATTTCCTTCCTGTCATTGCCTTGGGTCAACAGCCGATAGATTAAGCAAAAGACTGACCAAGTCCAATGGAGTGGAGGAGATACCATGAAGACAGAAGAGCTTCATAGTATAGGCTCCAAGATCATTTTATATTATTCACTTGGTAATATCACATAATAGAACAAGCTATTGATTAAGGCCTGACAGAACATTGAATAAATGTTCAAAGATAAGTTAAAATGAAAAAGAAAAAGAAAAGAAAGAGAAAACTCTGAAAAAAAGCAGAATACAAGTTTCAAAGGGGACTGTTTGATTTACGCCACCTTTATATACATTCTGTTTAATAATGAAGCCACACAGAAATCTGGATGCGTGATCGGAGCACAAATCTCCATTATAAAATCAGACCAATCCTTTACATAACCTCCTTTCATCCTGCAGAATAATACCTGCAACAATATAACAAATAAAATCAACTCTTAACTCAAATACAAAACAATGGAACTGCATGTAAGTTCATTTCACCAAAACCCTCAGAAAGAATTCCATTTAATGTACTTCATTCTACTAAAAATAAAAGAAGGCACAATTTGTGAAACAACAAACTGCAATTTTATGTCTTTAATGCTATTACAATAATCATACTGAAACTGACCAACGGACCTGCTCAAAGTGCCATCTCAGCCTGCAAAGCAGCCAATTCATCTTCTTCAGCAGTACGCTTCTGGGGAATAGGACGGGTTGGTTGCCTTCCTGCTGGGGCTTGCACTGGAGCAGCAGGAGCTGTTGTTGCTGGCTGAAGAAGTTGTTCTTCCAACTCAGCGCCTTCCAGCTCTTCAAGTTCTGCTTCAAGTTCATCCTGCAGATTAAAAATGTCCAAACCACTAAGCAGCCGTATACTAGTTGAAAACATAGCATTTAGAAAACCAATCATGGATTGGGATAAAGAAAGGAAAAGACAATACAAACCTCATCAAAATCAGCAGCTGCACCAATTGGAGCTGACAAAGCTTCCTGTATCTGTTTCATGTTCTCTGTCTGCTCATTAATCTCATCCATGGTCTTGTCCACATCATCTATGTTCCTGTATAAAAGGACACCCATTTCAATTATGTCAGGAACACCCATGATTGAATTATTCAGATGTCATGTGACATCCAAGAAATGAAGATGAAACATAAAAACTAAAGCATATTATTAAAAAAAAGTTCTCGTGAAAGTGCAAATATGCTTAATACAACAATATAATGCTACATACGTTGCTTTCTGCATTGCCTTCATTGCAGCTGCTCCAGTTCTCAAGGCATCTACAGTTTCAGTTGTGGCTTTTGCACCTTCTAGCATTATCATCTGCAACATCAATACAGCAAAATCCCATTCATCAAAATCCAAAAATCCAAAAAAAAGATAAAATTATTGACAATATTTGAAACACTATTTAAAGGATCAAGAAATATAGTTCCAATTCCAGCGTCACCTGATCATGGATACGCAACTGGAAATTTCCAAGCTGTTCTATTTGTTGTTCATATAACCTCTTCCTCTTCAAACATTGTATAGCCGCTGCAAAAAAAGCAGCATAAGTTACAACTCAACCACAGAACTAGAATTTCAAAAGTCATAGACAACACATCATTCAAATCATATAAGGTTCTATAAACTCTTGATGATTTCCAACTTATAGACAAAATCTAGACAGGTTTGACAATCATCATTCATATATTTGAACAACTTTAAGGAGTATAAAATGTATTGGTATACAGACTTAATAGCGAGTCTCCAGTCCTAACCAATTCAATTGGTGCTGAAAGCAGTGGTGAGGAATAAAGAAACCCTCAGGGTTAAGTTCCTTACTTAGATTAAGTTACTGTAGAAAAAAAGCTTGATAAGCATTAGATGGCAATAATACAAGGCAAACTCATGTATACATAATCAAGGTGCAAAATGTAAACTACTGGATAAACGGATGAGAACATAAGCCCTCTCTCAAAGCAAACAGTTAATAAATTCCTTAAAAATTACTCAAGAATTAGATTATCACCATCTGAATTCTCCATAAGAATGAAAACAATTTGCAACCATACCCCTTTTGTTCTTTGCTCTGGTGAATTCCTTGGCCCTTTCAACTTCTGCAGCAGCCTTTTTCTGTAGTACTTTTTCCTTTTTCTCTAGCATTTCAAGTGTCTGTACAACACAGAGAAAGATTAATTGAGGAAATAATCAACTGCTGAAGAGGAACAAAAATAGGTGTAAACACAACCAGAAACAAAGTTCATCCAGATAATTAACATTTCTGTCAACTTAATAGGTGTTATCATCATCACTACCGAGATTAATGGCCTTTGTTGCAATACATGCCAAGATATCAACTTGAAAATCAGTACTTCATTTCATATGTGGAAAAACAGCTTCAGAAAGCAATCTAATTGCATTAACCAACTCAAAGAAAACATAAAGAAAGCAATCTGAAGAGTTCCTCATGTCCCATCAGCCTCTCATTCTAAACATTCACAAACCCATAAAGAATCATCCACATGCCGGCACACACAGTCACACACTGTAATACTTACAGACTTCCAAACCCAAATCAAACTAACAAAGCTACGAACGAATCACACAAATTTAAATACTTTGAGAAAAATTATCAATACGAATGAATAAAAATCGATGAATAAATCGGTCATTTTACCTCATTTAATTTGTCTAAGGTGGTCAGGGCATTGCCTTCCTGTTTAGGTTTCCCAAAAAGCCTGGTAAACATGGTTGATTCTCTGCAATTATCGAATCCTCTCGATCTTCTGCATAATAAAAAACGTCAACGCGATGAAATCGATCAAAACCCTAATTCCAAAATCTGTTTCCCCCGCCCCCGCCAAATCAAGATCGAAAATTTTCACCACAAAGAAACGTCACAACATTTATTGGAAACAACGATGTATAGATAGATGTATGGGTAATTGGGTATATATGCGTACCTTGAAATTGACGCTAGATTTTGAGGAAGAAGGATCGGATTGGGAAAATTAGGGTTTCGAAGGAGGAGAAGGAAGAGGACCGTGTACTGGCCGTGGCTTTGCCGATTGGGTTGATTGGGGATTTCTTAGGCGTGTTGGTTTGTGTTGGAAGAAGGAGAAGCGAAGCTGCTTTGCCTTTTTCTGAGTTTCCTCTACGTCGTTGAATGGAGTTATGCTTTTCCACGTGGCGCACTTGATTGGTTTGTGGGGTCCAGTGAAGCTCTCTAACGGACGGCTGGATGTATCTTAATCCTTCGGATGGGTGAAACGATGTCGTTTGGGTTTGGTGGTTAGTTTCTACAAGTCAATGATTGGTCATTGGAGCTGCTCACTTCTGACGAAATTCTTGTAGTGGTAGTAGTACTAGTAATGCAGTAGAAGATAGAAATGTTTTACTATAGCAGTAAAAAATTCATGTAAATGACTTATTTACTTACACTTTTGTTCTTTACCTTTAACCATTGAGCTTTTACCGTTTCCTCTTTTCTTTTTCTTTTTTCTTTTTTAAAAGTGAAAGTATTTTACAACACCACTCTTTTTATCTTATACAAAGCTCTTAAATGCAAGGCCAGCCTTGGGGCTGGGCCCCGAGGGCGACAGCCTAAGGCGTCCGATCAAGAGAGCTAAAGATGTTGATTTTGTCATTCATCATTTGTCCACTTATACTCCTTTTTGTTTTTTTTAATACTTTTTACTATAACATACAAGAGCGTATAAGTGGACAAAAATAAGTGGGAAAATCAGCTCCCATATATAATTGTTCAAGTCCATATTAAATAGATTTTTTGAGAGTTTAAAAATACAAGGGCCCAAATAACAATCACTTCAAATCTTTAAGAATATAAGAGCCCACATACATTATGCTAAACTTTGAATTTTGGTTCTCAAAAAATAAAAATTCTAAACTTTTAATTTCGTCGAAACTTAGGCCAAACCAAACCAACGAAACATTGGTGTTGAATAGGTTTGCAGGGCAAATGAAACTCAAATGTAGGAAAATGAAAATTTGAATAAAATTTGTTAAAGAGGCGGCATTTTCACATTCCAAATTGGTCTGTATGCAATCAAACTAGACATAGGGATGGAGAGGATGCAATTTAAAGCAAAGACAAGAAACATCATTCATCTTCTAGACTTTTCACATCAACATTTACAATTATTAGCCAAACATGCAACGGGATATGGCATAGTGATCATTTTACTTTACCCACAAAATCCAACATTCTGTAAGGTTTATTCCTATAAATGTTTCACTCAAATTAATAAACTTGACTGAAATTTGTATCCTCAATTTTAAGGATTTATATTTATGTCCCCTTAATAATAGGTACATTTATGTTTTCCAATGGTGAGCTCAGTAGATTTATTTTTTATCGGTCATATTGTTGAGACGGGCCTCTAGAAAAATACTATTGCAGAAAAATAAAAAACAAAAAGTATTTAATTAGTATTTTAATATTTTAATTAATTTCATAAATTAGTTGATAAATAATGATTAATTGTTTTAAATGATTTTGTGGACTTTTTTTTTTATATACAAATATTTAAGGCGATTGAATCATCAAAAGAACAAAAAATAAAATTTGTCCTAGGCGCCCACCTAGTCGCTAGGCACTAGGCGTCTGGGAGGTTTTTTTTAAAGTACATATTTAAAGGGTATAGCCGCGCGGCTATACTTTTGAAATAATCGAGCATGTTTAAGGAGTATAGCCGCGCGGCTATAATATTTAAATAATCGAATATGTTTAAAAAGTATAGCCACACGGCGGTACCGTTTAAATATTCGTATATATTTAAAGAGCGGAGCCGCGGCGATACTCTTTAAATATTTAAATATATTCATTAAACAACTCAATGTGCATTTAACTGCACCAAGAACAATTTCACAACCCCTTTCGTATATGCAGTGAACCAACTGGGTTTGCTCATATTTGGGCGGTTAAAAGACATTATATTACTACTGACGTGCTTTACATGAAGATTCCATCAGAAGTAGAAATAAGTAAACAAGTCAGCTTTAGATCACTCGAGGCAGCAACCATTGTAATAAAATAAAGGACAAATCACCACCACAAACAACTAGGTGGTACTAACCACAATCATGCAGCAAGATCCAGTCAACAGACACAAGGTCAGAGAGTGCTGATCCAGTCATGTAGATGTTCTTTATGAAATTCATGCGTAGATTTAGGATTCGAGGAGAGAGGATTTAATAAGAAACTTAAAAATGGTTCGAAAAGTTTTTGTCATTTTTATAGAAATAAATAAATAAATAAATATATATATATATATATATATATAATATAATTTACAAATTGATTTGTTAAGTTGTATAGTCTAAGAAAGTACTTAAAAGCTATAATCACGGACAAGATGCCTCATTCACCTCTCCAAACTTAATAAGATGAACCAGCTCAAAAAAACCATCCCAGCGTTTCCTCAGAATTGCGTCCACGTCCTCGATTTTCTTCTTCTTAGTATATTTCCTATAATGTTCATAGGTATTTCGCATGAACCTTAAAAGCTCCGACGGGCGACGATCATATGATTTACTCTCTCTAGACTCATATATATCACGCAAAAACTTATCCCACAGATCTCTGTCTTTGTTCCAACCATAAAACGCTTGAAAATCACCCCCTATGATGTTCATCGTCTTGTTTATAATAGATATATTATTGTGATAAATACTTGTAACATATATCACCCTATCACGAGGAGTCAATAGAAAGGGGTGGCGCTTCAATTTCTTAACATAGTCTTCATAGCTGAAAAAATAAAAAAACAACACTCATAAACACACAAATGACAACATATATATTTCGCCAAAAAATAAATAACTCACCAAAAGTTTAATTTTGCAGCATCATCAAAACAATCAAGAAATCTGTCACGCTCAGGCCATTGTTTAAAACTAGGTGCCAGCAGCATCTTCAGAGTGTCCCTGAACTCTTGGAAATCTTGGATTTTCCTTGAATGTTGATCATGTAGGGTCTCCAAACAACCGCCGATGTTAAATAGTTTCACTTGGTCCCCAACAACACATAATTATTATATCCCGCCAACGAACCATGGAAGAGCCCACAATCATGAATCTGAGCAATTGCCTTTATTAATTCTCTGCCAAATCATGAAATACATTAGTTAACTAAACCATAAATTAATAGCACTACAACAAAAATACTATTACGCTCACCGTATTGTACGACGCCAAAAATCAGATAGGCAATTACTTCCAGCAATCAATTTGAACTTTCCAGGATCTCTAATTTCATGTTTTTGTAATTTGAGTACCCATTCATCTAGTGTGTAATCAAACTTGTCATAACACAAGGTCCAACAACCCTTCATCATATCCCTTTCAGCCTCACTGCATTCATCATTGAATGATTTCTGTTTGCAAAATGTATACTTAAATGGGCGAAGAATCCTTTTATTAGATACTTTACCGTCCAACCTAAAAATTTCTTCACCACTCAATTTAGTTCCAGCCTTAGCATCCATATTCATAAATGTCACAGGTATTCCACCTTGTTTATTTTCCTTGAAGAACAACTCACCATCATAATGTTGTTTCCCGCTAGCATAATCAATAACAAAATTATAAAAGCTAATACGAGAACCCATTACGGTGTATTTTGAATTATTCTTGCGCCATTGAGTTCTAATGTAATCAATGTAACCTTCGTCAATTAGATCACGATCAACTTCCATTTCCTGAAAATTTAAGATTAAAAATTAGATTATTTGATTTTAGTGCTCATATAAAAAGAAAAATATTACCTAAACACTAAGCATGTCATTAATAATGATAATTGATATTGGACACTACTAATTCATGGAGCATGGACTAAAAAAGAGCGCCCACGAAAACTTCTCATAGAGCTGAATTTAGTCTGACCTGTCCTATATATGAAAACAAATTTTACACAAAAACCTCCATGTTCAAAACAAAAGAAAACAAAAATTATGTTATAAATGAGAAAACATAAGCTAACCTTTGATTGTCGTTGACAATGAGGCAAAAACGTACAAGATATGTGGTTTGATTAACGAGAGTGAAGCCAAAGAAGATACTGAGTGAAACTGTGAAAGAGATATCCAAGAGGGAGGGAGGGAGAGAAGAAGGTAAATTATATAGGAGTTTGAACTAAACCGCTTACTCAATTGGCCCTAAAAGCCAATCAAGCAAACCCAAAAAATCATAAAAAGGGTAACAATTAAACAAACAGGTATCATTGCCCCTGTAGGAATTTGAAAACGGGAAACTAAATAGAATAAAGACGCATAGAGCTGTAGAAATTTTGAAAAAGGGAAACTAAAGCGGTCAATACATTGCCAAAATTTTATCGACTGAATTACATCTTCTTATGAGAAGCAACAAAGACTGAGAATCATGATCGGTGATGGGCCTCCACTCTCTCCTAAAGATGAAAATAAAAGTCCATTAAATTAATGGGAGAAAGTTGGATACCAAATATATGGATAGTAGTAGTATATGCCTTTCTTCTTTCTTTCTATAAGTCTCCTGTTTCTTCCTTTAAAAAAAGAGTGGTGCTAAACGAACTGTGAAACCCCATATTTTTAATATTTCATAAATTAAATAATTACAATTATTAATCTCCAAAAATTATATAATTAATAATATATATATATATATATATCAATTGTATAGTAAGTTACGTAAGGATAGCTATTAACTAATAGCCATTCAAATGTTATTGCATGGTTTTATTCATTCCAGCACTATTCATCATTATTATTATATATACTTACTTTACAAAAAGTATTAGAAAAACTTATATGCATACTAAGCATTTTTTGCAAACTAACGTGTTGCTTGGTGGTGTCCTCAAAATCCATTAAGGCTTGAGGTGTAATAATAGTAGATTTCCTACATATAAAAACTTGTTAGGAGAGTGCTCACAAAGCACTCTACCAAGCCAACGCAAAAGGCTTTGGGAGTCTAGGAACTTGTAGAATTATTATGTGGCACAATGTTAAAGCTTCAACCAAATCTTCTTTACCGACTCTAACTACTATAAATAGTCCTACATAATAGCTTTGGATCATAAGTTCTTCAAAGTTATAGTAGTCTCCTAAAAAAAAAAACGTAGACAAAAGAATTAAGTGTGGAGAGGTTTTGAAGAAGTTCAAAGTATTTGAGCTTACAACTGGGAGTTATACAATAGCTTTGGATTTGAGGTAGGGGTTCTTTCTTGGGGAGGTTATGCATAAATTGATTTAATTAAATATTGTGAACACTATATTATGCTTGGTAATATTGTTTGATTATTATCCTTGATATTGGGTGTTTACATGATTGTCAATTATCATTATAATTTGATTAATATTGACATGTTCATATGTTGTCAGTGGTGTTTGGAATTTTTGGGTTGATAAATAAATTATGGGAATGAGGATAATGGGAAGAATCTTTTGTGTAGTTGAGTCTAACCATTGTAGGGACCAAGTTCAGGCGAGCCCGTGTGCACAGTAGATTAGGAAATCGGCGGTATAATTGTCGATTGGGTGATTTGGGCTTGGAGATCAATGGTATGGACAAGATGACTAGCAAAAGGGGAATTATGGGATGATTGAAATGGGTGTTAGTTTATATAATGGGGCATTCGGAATCACAGTGGTAAAATGCATGGTATGGGACATGCAGATTTGCTTGCCCTATTATATAGATTAACGGGTTGGGTAGAATTGAAGTTCATTCATACACTACATAATTTGTACATTAAAAATCTCACTAATCATATAGGGCCCCTACTGAGCATGTAATGCTCACCCCTTAATGAATTTATTGCAGGTTCTGAATCTGAAGTTTAGTTGTGACAAGAAAACAAGAAGAAAGTGTTGCAGATAGTTTTAGATGTTTTGTTAAAAGTCTGTATTTTTATGTTATTTTGCTTGTAAAATCACAATGTAAATTACTCTGGTTTAAATAGAAGTTTTATGTTTAATTCTCATGTTTCTTGCTATTTAAATTTTTAGTTTTAGTTTTTCTTTTACCTCACACTCTCAATAATTAAGTGAATAAATTGGGGTGTGACAAGTTGGTATCAGAGCATTAGGTATACAATCCTACAAGATAGAAGTTATCATTTAAGTTATTTTTAGTTTAGAAATTAAGATTTAGAAGTATAATTATTTTTTTTAGTTTTGTATTTTAGATACTGATATTTTGGTCATGACAGATCCTATGGAATCAATAGAAAGTGACGACACTTTTGGAGGTTTCCATTTATGCCCAGAAGGACTGTTACCATTAAACATAGAAAACTATAACAACAACCTGAGGCATGGCTCAAAATTTTGTATGAAAGAAAAGATAAGGAGTACTGCCATAAGGAGACATCGTTACCCTCTCTCAATGCAGCGACAAGTAGCGATGCATAGTATTTGGTCAAGGAGAGAATTCTGGGATGGTGCCTATGAGAACATACAGAATGACAATATTTATAATGCTGCAATAGTAGAACTTTTAGAGGAAAGTGGTAATCAGTGGCCACCATGTAATTACCAACCACAACGAGTCCCAAACCCTCCAAGTGATAATGAAGATTTTGCTCAGGAACCTACTCATGAGCCTACTTGGGAGCCTACTGAGTCAATTGGATCAATCACTAGGCCTATAGAGGTTCAGTCACCATCCGAAGTGATTATTATCAGTTCGGATGAAGAAAACTAGTACTGAAGAAGGAGAGTTGTATAAATGTTTATAGTTGCAGAAATAAAACCATCAGGTTATGTAAGATAAGTTTAAGTTTTTGTAAAATTGTGTGTGTTTTTGTAAAATTTTGTGAAATATAATAAATGAGTGTTTTGTTTATTCTTTCTCCTAAATTTATATTTTACTATTTTATAATATTGTTTTTAGATAATTTTTCTTTTTATTTATTTAAGATGGCTGAATCTGGAAATGAGTTCAATGGAAATGCTGGAGTAATCTTAGCAATTCAGGATATGGCTTCTGCAATTAGAGAAAATAGTAATCAAGATCGTCATCATGAAATTGAAGAAGATCGAGTTATGAGGATACAAGGACAATTTCGTAAGACGAAACCAACAATATTTAAAGGTGAACCAAATCCTATGGCAGCTGAAGAATGGTTGAGGCAAATTAAGAGAAAGATGGATAATCAAAGAATTCCTGAAGACATTAGAGTTGTTATTGCTTGTACCTATCTGGAAGGACAAGCATATCTTTGGTGGGAATCAATTCTGAGTATGCCAAATACTGAAATTACAACTTGGGAGGAATTCGAAAGTATTTTCTTGGAAAAATATTTTCCAAGTACTATGAAAGCAATGAAAGCAAGGGAGTTTGTTAACCTTGTCCAAGGCAACTTAACTGTTGATCAATATCAATCTAAGTTTGAAGAACTCATGCGTTTTGCACCATATATGATCCCTGATGATGCAACAAAAGCAAAACGATTTGAAGAAGGATTGAGACCGTCAATTTTGGAAAAGGTTGACATTTTGAAGTTAAGCAAGTATGCTGATGTGGTTGATAGAGCACATATAGCGGAGCAAAGACCTGAAACCAAGAGAACTTGGGATTCAAGTAGTGGACAAATAAATAAACGGACAAGATTTAATACTCCTCAGTATCAATCACAAGAAAAGTTCGGACCACCACTATGTTATTACTGCAAACAAGTGGGACATGTAAAGAGATTTTGTCCACAGTTACAAAGGTATCAAGGACCTCATGTACAACAGACATTATATCGTCCTCCACATGTACCTTTTCGTGCTCCACCGTCACCTCAAAGTTATACTACTTTTCAACCTCAGTCTAATTGGGCAAGGCCAGTTACTAGCCAATCATCACAACGTCCAGGAGGACAATCTTCTCAAATTAGACCAAGGGCCCCTGCAGTTGAAAGGAAATCTGGACAATTCACACAAGGAAGGGTTTACGTTATGGGAAATGTGACAGATCAAACTGAGCCTAAGACAATAGAAGGTATGTTTTTGGTATTCAACTCTTGGGCTAGAGTATTATTTGATTGTGGAGCTACACACTCTTTTATATCCACATCTTTTGCATCAATGCTTGAGTTAGAATCTGAAAATATGAAACCTTCTTTGTTAATTGGATCTCCTTTGGGTGGTAGTCTAGAAGTTGATAAAGTATGTAAATCTTGCATGATAGAGATGTCGGGCCATAGAATTGTTGTTGATTTGATGGTATTGGAAATGTTGGAATATGATATTATTTTAGGAATGGACTGGCTTACAGATTACCAAGTTACAATTGACTGTGGTAAAAAGAGAATTACCATCAATACTCACAAGGAAGAAACATTTAGTTTCCTTGTGAAAAAGGAAATCCAGAAATATGGTGTTGGAGATTATAGATATTTGAGTCAGATAGCTAGAATCGGAACTGAAGAAATAGAAAACTCTCCAATACAACTTATTCCTGTAGTAAAGGAATTCAGCGATGTTTTTCCAGAAGATTTGCATGGCTTACCTCCAGAACGTGAAGTAGAGTTTGCTATAGAAATATACCCAGGTACAACACCTATTTCTATACCTCCTCATCGCATGGCCCCAGCTGAACTAAAAGAACTTAAGGTACAACTCCAAGAATTACAAGCAAAAGGATATATCCGCCCTAGTACTTCACCATGGGGTGCACCTGCTCTCTTTGTGAAAAAGAAAGATCTAACTCTTCGAATGTGTATCGATTATCGTCAATTAAATAGGGTCACAATAAAGAACAAATATCCTTTGCCTAGAATTGACGATTTATTCGATCAATTAAGAGGTTCTCATTTCTTTTCAAAGATTGATCTTCGATCTGGTTACCACCAACTTCGAGTCAAAGCTGAAGATATACCCAAAACAGCTTTTCGGACCCGATATGGGCATTATGAATTTGTAGTCATGCCTTTTGGATTGACAAATGCACCAGCAGCATTTATGGATATGATGAACCGAATTTTCCGACCATATTTAGATCAGTTTGTCATCGTATTCATTGATGATATACTTATATATTCCAAGTCGCAAGAAGAACATGAGGAGCATTTGCGAATTGTTTTACAAACATTAAGGGAAAATCAACTGTATGCAAAGTTGAGTAAGTGTGAATTCTGGTTGAGACAAGTAAGATTTTTAGGACATGTAATTTCCAATGAAGGTATTTCAGTTGATTCTTCCAAGGTAGAGGCAATATTGAATTGGCGCCAACCAAAGAATATCTCGGAGATACGTAGTTTCCTTGGATTAGCTGGTTATTATAGGAGGTTTATAAAATATTTTTCTCGAATAGCTGCACCAATGACCAAGCTGACCCAAAAGGGAGTGAAATTCATATGGACCCAAGAATGTGAAAAGTCATTCCAAGAATTGAAAACTCGATTGACTACTGCACCAATACTGATTATTCCTGAACGGGACATAGGGTATGTGGTTTACACTGATGCATCTAAACAAGGGTTAGGATGTGTTTTGATGCAATCTGACAAAGTAGTAGCTTATGCTTCTCGTCAATTGAAGAATCATGAAAGAAATTATCCAACACATGATTTGGAGTTAGCAGCAATTGTACATGCTTTAAAAATTTGGCGACATTATTTGTATGGTGAAAGATTTGAGCTTTACTCTGATCATAAAAGTTTGAAATATCTTTTCACTCAGAAAGAGCTTAACCTGAGACAAAGACGTTGGATGGAATACTTAGAAGATTATGATTTTGGTCTACATTATCATCCGGGAAAGGCTAATATAGTGGCGGATGCTCTAAGTAGAAATACACATGGATTTGTAGCAGGACTACAAATTCAAAAATGGAAGATGATGAGTTGTATTCAAGATTATGATTTACATGTGAACGTACATGAGTATGGTGCTTACCTTTATAACTTGGTAACAAGACCAACTTTGCTAGGAAAAGTTGTTGAAAAACAACAAGAGAATGACACCTGTAAATCAATTCAAGAGCAAATTTTGGATGGAGATAAAACAGAAGGTTGGACCTTTCATGAAGAAAATGGTTTAAGGTATTTAGGTAAATTATATATACCTGAAATTCCAGAATTAAGGAATGAAATTCTTCATGAAGCTCATTACTCATCGTACGCTATTCATCCAGGAAGTACAAAAATGTATCAGGATTTACGTCGTCAGTTTTGGTGGAATGGTATGAAGAGAGATGTAGCAAATTTTGTATCAAAATGTCTGACTTGTCAACAAGTGAAAGCTGAACATCAGAAACCCGCTGGCCCTCTTCAGCCTTTACCTGTTGCACAATGGAAATGGGATCATATCACAATGGATTTCGTAACAGGTTTACCACGATCACCAAGAGGTAAAGATGCAATATGGGTTATTGTAGATCGTTTAACCAAGTCTGCACATTTTCTATCAGTTAAAAGGACAGATTCCACAGAAACTCTTGGGAAATTATATATTCGAGAGATAGTGAGATTACATGGAATTCCTATTTCTATTGTTTCTGATAGAGATTCAAAGTTTACTTCTCAGTTTTGGGGGACTTTGCAAAAAGCATTGGGAAGCCAATTGAATTTTAGTAGTGCATTTCATCCCCAAACTGATGGACAATCAGAAAGGACTATCCAGATCTTAGAAGATATGCTAAGAGCTTGTGTTTTGGATTTTCATGGAACTTGGGAAGATCATCTTGCTTTAGCAGAATTTGCTTATAACAACAGTTTTCAATCCAGTATCGGAATGGCACCATATGAAGCACTATATGGTAGACCATGTAGATCACCTATATGTTGGGCAGAAGCAAGTGAAACTGTTTTATTAGGACCTGATCTGGTACAAGAAACAACAGAGAAGATCAAAACTATTAAACAACGCTTGCTTACAGCTCAATGTAGGCAGAAGAATTATGCTGATAAAAGAACAAGGCCATTGAAGTTTAATATTGGAGATCATGTATTCCTTAAAGTTTCACCTCGAAAAGGAGTTAAAAGGTTTGGAAAGTCTGGAAAATTAGCCCCACGATTTATTGGACCTTTTGAAATACTACAACGGATTGGGGAAGTAGCTTACAAGTTAGCACTACCACCTCAACTTTCGAATGTTCATAATGTGTTTCACGTCTCTATGCTTCGAAAATATGAACCAGACCCAACACATGTTTTAGATTGGGGAGAACTAAACATTGATGAGCAATTATCTTTTGAGGAAAGACCAATACGGATATTAGATCATAAAGAACAAGTGTTGCGGACGAAGACTATTCCACTGGTCAAAGTCCTTTGGTTACAGGGGGATACAGAAGAGACGACATGGGAATTAGAAACTGAGATGAAAGAAAAATATCCAGAACTCTTTCTTTGATTCGGGTAAGTTTCAAAATTTCGAGGACGAAATTTCTTTTAAGGAGGATAGATTGTGAAACCCCATATTTTTAATATTTCATAAATTAAATAATTACAATTATTAATCTCCAAAAATTATATAATTAATAATATATATATATATATATATATCAATTGTATAGTAAGTTACGTAAGGATAGCTATTAACTAATAGCCATTCAAATGTTATTGCATGGTTTTATTCATTCCAGCACTATTCATCATTATTATTATATATACTTACTTTACAAAAAGTATTAGAAAAACTTATATGCATACTAAGCATTTTTTGCAAACTAACGTGTTGCTTGGTGGTGTCCTCAAAATCCATTAAGGCTTGAGGTGTAATAATAGTAGATTTCCTACATATAAAAACTTGTTAGGAGAGTGCTCACAAAGCACTCTACCAAGCCAACGCAAAAGGCTTTGGGAGTCTAGGAACTTGTAGAATTATTATGTGGCACAATGTTAAAGCTTCAACCAAATCTTCTTTACCGACTCTAACTACTATAAATAGTCCTACATAATAGCTTTGGATCATAAGTTCTTCAAAGTTATAGTAGTCTCCTAAAAAAAAAAACGTAGACAAAAGAATTAAGTGTGGAGAGGTTTTGAAGAAGTTCAAAGTATTTGAGCTTACAACTGGGAGTTATACAATAGCTTTGGATTTGAGGTAGGGGTTCTTTCTTGGGGAGGTTATGCATAAATTGATTTAATTAAATATTGTGAACACTATATTATGCTTGGTAATATTGTTTGATTATTATCCTTGATATTGGGTGTTTACATGATTGTCAATTATCATTATAATTTGATTAATATTGACATGTTCATATGTTGTCAGTGGTGTTTGGAATTTTTGGGTTGATAAATAAATTATGGGAATGAGGATAATGGGAAGAATCTTTTGTGTAGTTGAGTCTAACCATTGTAGGGACCAAGTTCAGGCGAGCCCGTGTGCACAGTAGATTAGGAAATCGGCGGTATAATTGTCGATTGGGTGATTTGGGCTTGGAGATCAATGGTATGGACAAGATGACTAGCAAAAGGGGAATTATGGGATGATTGAAATGGGTGTTAGTTTATATAATGGGGCATTCGGAATCACAGTGGTAAAATGCATGGTATGGGACATGCAGATTTGCTTGCCCTATTATATAGATTAACGGGTTGGGTAGAATTGAAGTTCATTCATACACTACATAATTTGTACATTAAAAATCTCACTAATCATATAGGGCCCCTACTGAGCATGTAATGCTCACCCCTTAATGAATTTATTGCAGGTTCTGAATCTGAAGTTTAGTTGTGACAAGAAAACAAGAAGAAAGTGTTGCAGATAGTTTTAGATGTTTTGTTAAAAGTCTGTATTTTTATGTTATTTTGCTTGTAAAATCACAATGTAAATTACTCTGGTTTAAATAGAAGTTTTATGTTTAATTCTCATGTTTCTTGCTATTTAAATTTTTAGTTTTAGTTTTTCTTTTACCTCACACTCTCAATAATTAAGTGAATAAATTGGGGTGTGACACGAACCCTAAAATTAACTGAGTACAACCTATCATCTAAGTACACCCTAATATTTTCATCAAAATATAAACTTAACTATGTACACCCTATTTAAGTACCAAAAATACCCCTGGTACACCCTAATACACTCTATCACACAACCCTAATACTCTGTATAACTCTTCAACATCACACATATCTATAATTAATTTCCCAATAAGCACCCATGTTCATGTTATAATTCTAAATATCGTAATAAATATTTCTCCAGGGGATCTCTACTATGACCTACCGTTTTTAAGGACACAAAATTATGGATTTTAAAATCCCAGCAATATCTTGCTGTGTCTAAAGAAATTCTATGTAAAACCACTATAAAAGAACAGTTGGTAGTTCCATGGCACTCGCCGCTAGTCCAAGAAAGTTACAAATTTACCAAGACCAGTTACTTCACATTTTGATGTTGCTTGGCTTCATCCACAATGTGTTTCAGACCGAAGACTTGCTCAATGTTGTGGTCATTCTTTTGGAATTTTTCATTCTTTTTTATTCCAACCATCCTACATGCAAATATGCAATTGCGCCTCCGTCAATGCTCACTGGGTTGTTTGTTGTATGAAAACTTCTCTACGTTTGATTAGGGTTGAATATGGTGAGTAGGGTGTACTTATTAAAATTATATTTTTTTTCACAATTTAATATATCCTTTTTGGTCATTTTATATTATGATAAATTAGTAATTCAATAAGTAGTTTGGTAGTATGGTGTACTCAGTTAATTTTATGGTTCATTTAGCAGCACTCTAAAAAAAAAAGAAAAAAAAGAAAAAAAACTAAATAGTAAGTTTCCTATTTCTAGTAGGTTTAGGATTACTTTTTTGTTTCTAGGAAGATTTTTTTTCGGTCTGATGTTTCTAGGAAGATTAATTAGGTCGTTATATGAGTACGTGCTTTGCAATTCAGACTTTACGGATATTAATGAAAGCATCTGCTCTTCTATCTTTATATTTCTACAATTTTCAGTGATTTCGAAACTTTCATATCATACCCAACAAAACCCCTTTTGCCGCGGCATCCCCAAACCCTAAATTCCATTTTGCCTCTCAATTGAACCATTCCAATAGCAAAGGCCCTATCATGGGAGATCGGTATATATCTCAATTTTCCACCACCGCCGCCGCTGAGCTTACCTCGGGTCAAGGCCATGCCTTGACGATGGCTTCACGCCAAGATGACCTACTGGCCAAGATATCGGAGATGGAGAAATCTATGGACAAGTTACCGGAGATGGAGAAAACTCTGGGCCAATTGTTCGATTTGATGAAATTAATAGCGCAGGAGCTTCGCTTACAAGGCCCCGGTCCAGCCATAACGACGACGCCACTTCCACCTTCCACGGTGATTGAGTACCGCAATCCTAACCATGAGGCTGATGATCTTTACCAAAGGTCAGTTCTTAATTCTCATTGTTGTTGTTTTTTTTTTTTTGTTGTTGTTTAGTTTATGAGAGAATTTTGCTTAAGTTTTCTCTCGCTGCTGCATGCATTTTGAATAATTTGCTTGAAATATATAATAACCAGTTTCTACTAGATAAATTCTCACTAGGCAGGGTAGGGCTTTAAAAAGAGATTAGCTTGACTTGTTGTATACATCTCTCTTCTTTGTCCATCTTGCCTGATGATTGGGAGCATGCATCAATGACGGTAAATCAAGGGGAAGCTAGATCTATATGTTTACTCGGGTCATCTTACTATGACGGGATTTACACTAATGCAGTCTATGAAGTGAAATTCAAACACGGAGGAGAAGTCCCGCTAATTAGACATGTTGCCAAGTTCCAAGAGGGTTATTTCCCTAAGGTTGCAAGGGTTTTCAACCACTCCAATTTATACTACTTTGGTGATGACGGTGGATTTATTATTGACACGGAGACTTGGTCAAAATGTTCATCTATTCCTCCTACCCCAGCCTCCAATTCACTAGAAACTATTGTGTATGCGTATGATAAGGTTTATTATCTTGCACGTCGATCAAGCCTCGAACCAGTTACGGAGCCCTCCTTCGGGCGATATGATCCTAATCAGAAGGTTTGGGAGCAAATGACTCCTTTTTCATTTTATGATGATTATGATCACCATATGCGAATAACTGGTTATGCCGTTTGTCATGGCGTTATTTTGTTTTCATTGTGTGGCTTGAGAAACGGGAATTTTTCCATCGTTGCTTTTAATGTGGGTAGAATGGATTGGAGTCGGGTGAAAGTTGACAATTCTGCTTGCTGTGATCCTCCTTTCCAAGGGAGGGCTGTGGTTGTAGGCAAGACTATCTATGCCTTATACGGCGAGGCAGAGATTATAGCATTCTCCTTTAAGATGGAGAAAGGCGGTGATGATGATATTGCATATTCCCTAAGCCAACTTTTTATATTGCAATGCCTGGAGTTCGCTCGTCCGCAAATGCCATGGTTTGACGATTTGACACAGTATTTGGTTTATTTGGGGAACCATGACTTTTTCTATGTCCAGACTGGCTGGTGCGATTCACATCTCAAGGTTCAATATCTTAGTATCACCACGTTTCAAATTGTTGTTGGAGAAGGAGGAGGACATATGATCAAGATCATACATTCAACTGTTCATTCTGTGGATATCAAGGGCTCTGAATGGTTCGATCTTGTTTTATGTTTCACACCGTAAGTGTCCCTCACTTTTATTGTGTTTTTATCAATAAGATTTAATTTGTGCGTTGGAAATTTGTTGCATCTCTTATGTAACAATGTTTCTCATTCTTATGACTCAGTGAGTGCGAGGATTATGAACACATAGAAGAGGAGAGTATGGCTAGTATGAATCAACCAAGACAAGAAATAACTGCTATGAAGCTGGAAATAGAAGCCATGCAGCATGAAGAAGCGAATGATGCACGAATCGGATATTAGGAATTGTGAAATATGAAAATTCAAAAGCATTGGATAGCCACCACCAAGAAGAAAAAAATTCCTATTTAGGTCATTTAATTTGTCTATGTTGACTCCCGCTAATTTTAATTTTATATTTATTATAAGTTTGGCTTGATTCTTCCGAAAGTAAGATGGAAACTGTGGTACTGTGCTAATCTTTTTATGGATTAGTTTTCCTCAAGCTGTGACCTGGTTCTATTTTTGTTTTTTTTGGGTATAATAATCTTTATCCTTTATGGCTTGCTCTTGTTCTAAACTATTTGGTTGATTTTTAGGCCTATTTCTTTGGTTTTCTCTTTTCCCTCCTATGGACCAATAATACTGGATCTTATGTTATCTGTGGTTTGGATTATTCAGGTTCTAACAAGACCTGCTGGTCAATTTGATTGGATTGGTTTGTTTGCTGGACACTCTATAATGGTATTGGGATTCTGTTTGGGACTAAGAAGGAAACTGAACAAGCCTTTGGTGGGCCTTTCTTCTATATATCAGAACTATATGAAGTTTCTCCCATCTCATGGAATGGTCAAGGTTGTTCTTGATCTGGGTTTAAATCGGAATTGCTTTTGTTGGATCGGACTTATAGTCCAGATATTATTTTTATTATGGAAACCAAGTTGTCCTCTAGATCTTTTGAAGTTAAATGTACTACTTTTGGTTTTAATAGGTTTATAGAGATTCCACCTGATGGTATGGCTGGTGGAATGATTCTAACTTCGAATGACAATAATGTTCAAGTTGGTATTCACTACATGAATGATCGTTTAGTATGTTATTACCCATCTCAATAGGAAAGGTTTTGAAGAAAACAAAAAATCCTTTCTTTACATGAAAAATTAGGTGGATCTAATGTTGTCACTAGAATACATGTTGAACTTTCAAGACTTTATTCACTCTGCTGGCGTCATTGAAGTAGCTTCGAAAGGTAATTCTTTTACCTGGACTAGTAATCAACAACTGGAAAACCGTATTGATCGAGCTTTCTGCTCGCAGGATTTTCTTAGAATGTACCCTATTGCTTTCTTGATGTCCTTCCTATTTGTGGTTCGGACCATAGTCCAATAATATTCATTCTCTGTGAGAACCTGTTTTTGTTTCTTTAAAACTTTTTAAATTATTGTTTTAAAGAAATATTCATACTACATATTAATTATTTATTAATGTGGCTTTTCTTTATTTAACATTTATTATGAAGAACTAAATGTTATAAAATCTTAAGCCTAGTATGAGATTATTCCTTTAGGTAAAAGATGTCACCATTCTTGTTTTCCATGTGTAGATACTTGGAATTGGTTTTTAATCAAATCATCATTGCCATGTCACCTTGCATGCTAGTAACAAGTGGTGTTGTGATATCATTGGCCAAAGGGGGATGAGTCACATTATTCCTTTATTTTTCTATCATATATTCTGGTGGTGGGGTTGTGATATCATTGGCCAAAAGGGGAATGAGAGTCACATTATTCCCTTACTTTTCTATCTTATTATTTGATTGCATCCGTAGCCTCTCCTATAAGTGTCATCCTTCCTTACTTCAATCATTCATTCCAATTCTTTAGAATAGATTTCTACCAATATTCATAAGAAGGCTTGGGAAATTTTACTCAAAGGCATGAGATGGAAAGGATATTAAATTCTTGACTTTTATTTATATAAATAAAGTAACTCATGTCCAAAAACACCCCCAAAAAAAACAACAAACAAACAATTAGACTAGTACGCATTAAAGTATCTTATACAAATTGATGTTATCTAGTTGTAGTAGTCTAAGAAACTTCTTTTAAGCTATGATCACGAAAAACATGCCAATCTAACCGATGAGATGAATCCTATCAAAAAAATCAACCCAACGTGTTCTGAAAATAGTGTCCACGTGCTCGATATTGATACCTTCCGTCTCATCACTATATTGTCTATAATGCTGATAGGTGTTTCGCAGGAACCTTAAAAGCTCTGACGGTTGATCAGAATATTGTTTACCCTTACCAGTCTCAAGTATTTTACGCAAAAACGGCTCCAACTTATGTCTGTCTCTGGTCCAACCTCGGAACACATTAAAATTACCACTGTGGTTCAACTTATCCTCCACGATAAACTTATCATCATAATAAATACCGACAATATGTTTCACCCTTTCATAAGGAGTTAATAAAAAGGGGTGCTTCTTCAATTTCTCAACATATTTTCCATAGCTGAAAAGACAAACCAAAAAAAACTCATAAACACACAAGTAACAACATATATTCCACACACACACACACAAAAAAACAAAAGTTCAAAAGAACTTACCCATATAATTTTGCAAGCTCGTCAAAACATTTAAAAAAACTATCACGCTCAGGCCATTTACCATGTCCTATTGTCATCAACTTCTTCAGAGTGTCCCTGAAATCTTTGAAATCTTGGATTTTCCTTGAATGTTGATCATGTACTCTAAGGCTCTTCAAAAAACCACCGATGTTACATAGTTTCACTTGTTCCCCAACAACAACATAATTACCAGATACCTTCAACGAACCATGGAAGAACCCACAATCATGAATGTAAGCAATTGCCTCTATTAATTCCCTGTCAAATCATGAAATACATTAGTTAACTAAACCATAATAAATTAATAGCACTAAAACAAAAATACTATTCCGCTCACCGTATTGTAAGACGCCAGAAATCAGATAAGCACTTATTTCCAACGTTGAAGTTCAACTTGTCAGGATCACTAATTTCTTTGTTTTGTAATTTGACCAACCATTCAGTGAGTGTGTTATCAAACTTTTCATAACACAAGCTCCACCAACCCTTCACCATCTTTCTTTCAGCCTCACTGCATAATTCATCATTGAATGATTTCTGTTTGCAAAATGTATACATCCATGGGCGGAGAATCCTTTTATCATATAGTTTAATATTCAACCTAAAAATTTCTTCGACACTCAATTTAGTTCCAGCCTTAGCATCCATATTTATAAATGTCACAGGCATTCCACCTTGTTTATTTTCCTTGAAGAACAACTCACCATCATAATGTTGTTTCCCGCTAGCATAATCAACATCAAAATTATAAAAGCTAATACGAGAACCCATGACTTTGTATTTTAAATTATTCTTGCGCCATTGAATTTTAATGTAATCAATGTAATCGGTGTCAATGGGATCATGATCAACCTCCATTTCCTGAAAATTAAAAATTAAAAATTAAAAATTAGATCATATGATTTTAGTGCTCATATATAACAGGTGCAATAAAAAGAAAAATATTACCTAGACGCTAAACATGTCGTTAATATATATATATGAAAATAAATTTTACCCAAAAAAATTATTTCCAGCGTTAGAAAGCAAATATTTGTGCAGAAAGAGTCAGTTATAAATAACACCAAACAAACATCATGAATAACAAATTTGAAAAGACTAACACTGAGAGATTAAATAAGACCAACCAAAAAGAGAAATTAAAAATCCCACAGTAAACCATACCACATCAACATAAATATGCTAGCAATCAAAGGTTAGCTTATCCGTAGAAAACACTTGAGCTCTAAACGAAGAGTATTCTCACAAAACACTTGAGCACAACTCTAACAAAAAACAACACAATGTTCAAAACAAAATAAAACAAAAACAACCATGCACCACAATGGAAAAAAAACCTCCATGTTCAAAACAAAACAAAAGAAAACAAAAATTATGTTATAAATGAGAAAGCATAAGCTAACCTTTGATTGTCGTTGACAATGAGGCAAAAACGTACGAGATATGTGGTTTGATTAACGAGAGTGAAGCCAAAGAAGATACTGAGTGAAAGAGATATCCAAGAGGGAGGGAGGGAGAGAAGAAGGTAAATTATATAGGAGTTTGAACTAAACCGCTTACTCAATTGGCCCTAAAATCCAATCTCGTAAAAAAGAGTAACAAACCGATCAATCTCATAAAACGAGTAACAAACCCAAAAATCATAAAAGGGGTATGTTTGTTAGTTTCTTCTTCTATTAAGTCTCCTGTTTCTTCCTTCCCAAAAAAAATAAAATAATAATAATAATAGAAAGGTTTTCTGTTTCTTCCTTCAGAAAAAAAAATATAAAAGAAAATAACTAATAAGTTTCCTATTTCTAGTAGATTTAGGCTTACATTCCTGTTTCTAGCAAGATTAATTAGGTCATTATATAAATACATGCTTTGGAATTCAGACTTTACGGATATTAATGACAGCATCTGATCTTCTATCTTTATATTTATAGAATTTTCCGCAGAGTTTGAAACTTTCATATCATACAACCCCTTCTGCCGCGGGTCCCCAAATCCTAAATTAAATTCCCGTTTTGCCTCAATTTAAGCATTCCAATAGCAAAGGCCCTATCATGGGAGATCGGTGTATGTCTCAATTTTCTGTGGCTGCCGCCGAGCTTACCTCGAGTCAAGGCCATGCCTTGACGATGGCTTCACACCAAGATGATCTACTACTGGGCAAGATATCGGAGATGGAGAAATCTGTGGGCAAGATATCGGAGATGGAGAAAACTCTGGGCCAACTGTTGGATTGGTCGAAATCAATAACGCAGGAGCTTCGCTTCCGACACCCCGGTCCACCCGTAATGACGGAGCCGCTTCCACCTTCCACGGTGATTGAGTACTGCAATCCCAACCATGAGGCTGATGATCTTTACCCAAGGTCGGTTCTTAGTTCTCATTGTTGTTGTTTTTTGTTTAGTTTCTCAGAGAATTTTGCTTAAGTTTTCTCTTGCTGCTGCATGCATTTTGAATAATTTGCTTGAAATATGTAATAACCAGTTTCTACTAGATAAATTCTCTCTAGGCAGGGTAGGGTAGGTCTTTGAAAAGATTAACTTGACTTGTTGTATACATCTTTTTTCTCTGTTCAGCTTGCCCGGGGATTGGGAGCATGTATCAATGACGGTAAATCAAGGGGAAGCTAGATCTGTATATTTATTCGTGTCTTCTTATGAGGACGATGAGCACGCTAATGCAGTCTATGAAGTGAAATTCAAACACGGAGGAGAAGTCACTCAAGAATCCCCAGTAGTTAGACATGTTGCCAAGTTTCGCAAGGGTTCTTGCCATGATGCTGCACGGATTTTCAACCACTCCAAATTATATTGCATTGGACATGATGGTGGATTTATTGTTGACACGGAGAGTTGGTCAAAATGTTCATCCATTCCTCCTATCCCAGCCTCTAAATCACTAGAAACTATTGTGTCTGCGTATGGCAAGGTTTATTATCTCGCATGTCCATCAACCTTCCTGTCACCAGTTACGGGGCCCTCCTTCGGGAGATATGATCATGATCAGAATATTTGGAGGCAAATGACTCCTTTTCCATTTTATGATGATTATGACCCCCGTATGCAACTAACTGGTTATGCCGTTTGTTATGGTGCTATTTTGTTTTCATTGTCTGGCTTGAGGAACGGGAAATTCGGTGTCGTTGCTTTTCACGTGGGTAGAAAGGATTGGAATCGAGTGAAAGTTGACACTTCTGCTTATTGTGCTCCTCCTTTCCAAGGGAGGGCCGTGGTTGTAGACGAGACTATCTATGCCTTATATGGGGAGTCAAAGATTATAGCATTCTCCTTTACTATGGACAAACATGATGATAGTGGTATTCATTATTCCCTAAGACAACTTTTTATATTGCAAGGCCTTGAGTTCGAGCGTCCGGTGCTGCCATGGTATAACGATAGGTCACAGTATTTGGTTCATTTGGGGAACCATGACTTTTTCCATGTCCAGACTGGCTGGTGCGATGGACATCTCAAGGTTCAATATCTTAGTATCACCACATTTCAAATTGTTGTTGGAGAAGGAGGAAGACATATGATCAAGACCATATATTCAACCCTTCATTCTGTGGATATCAAGGGCTCTGAATGGTTCGATCTTGTTTTCTGCTTCACACCGTAAGTTTCCTTCACGTTTCTTGTGTTTTTTTTAATCAATAACATTTAATTTGTAGGTTGGAATTCTGGTGCATTTTTTATATAACAAAGTTTCTCATTCTTATGACTCAGTGAGTGCGAGGATGATGAACCCTTTGGGCTAGAATGAATCAGTCAAAACAAGAAGAAATAACTACCATGAAGCTGGAAATAGAAGCCCTGCAGCATGAAGAAGCTAATAATGCGCGAATCGAATATTAGGAATTGTGAAATATGAAAATTCAAAACCCTTGGATAGCCACCACCTAGAATAAAAAATCTCCTATAACTTGGTTTAGGTCATTTTAATTTGTCTTTGTTGACTTCCGCTTATTTTAATTATATATTTATTATAATTTTGGCTTGATTCTTCCGAAAGTAAGATGGAACAGTGGTACTGTGTTAATCTTTTATGGATTAGTTTTCCTCAAGCTGTGAACTGGTTCTATTTTTGCTTTTTTGAGTATATTATCTTTATCCTTTATGGCTTGCTCTTGTTCTAAACTTACTTTGGTTTTTTTTGTTTTCCAGTCCTATTTCTTTGCTTTTCACTTTTCACTCCTAGGGACGACCAATACTGGATCCTATGTTATCTGATGTTTGGATTATTCAGTTTCTTACAAGAACTGCTGGTCATTTTGATTGGATTGGTTTGTTTGCCTGGACACTAAAATGGTTCTGGGAATCTGTTTGGGACTAAACTCCTTGGGATTAGGCGCTAGGCTATACTATTTGTAAGAAAAAGAAAAAAAAATACATATCGAAATGAAAATAAGTAATTTATTTTTCGGTTTTTGCACAGCAAAATTTAAATTAAAAAGAACAAGACACTTTTTTTAACTTTGCATTTTGGAGAAGAAGCATACTCAAGTTCGCCAAGAATAAGACATATTTCAGTGTTATTTTATTTTGCAGTTTGTATAATTTGTTCTTATAGAAACACATTGCTTATTGTATTAATACAGCGATTCGATACTCTTTAAATATATTATATTTTAATTATTATTTAATATAAAAAAATAAAAAACGAAATGCACTATTTATTAAGTAAGTAACATATTTAAATATTCACTAAAAAAAAGTAATTAAAACATAATTACTAATTATAGTAATTCAAAAAGGCTAAGATGTTACTTAATTACATATATTAAATTAAAGAAGTTGGCAAAAAAACAAAAGTAAAGAAACTAATTTTATATATTTGAAATTAAAAACAAAAATAAAAACAAAACACCTCTCCCGACGAAATTTCGTCGGGAAAAGTCTATGCCGACAAAAATTTTTCGGTTTAGACCTCTCCTGACGAAATTTACTTATGTCGGGAAAAAATTTTTGTAAAAAATAAATATAAACTTAGTATGTTTAGGTTAATTCATCTTTCAAAAAATTATTTTTAGTAATTAAACAATATCTTGCCTTATCTAATTAGTTAAATTAGTAATTCTATTTTAATTATTATTTCTTTAGTAAATAATTAGTATCAAATATTTTCATTAACTTCACGAATTATAATACTTAATAAATAGCAATTCAATTTTTCTATTTTTTTTTCCTTTAATATTCACTAAGTAAATAATAACTAAAACATAACTACTAATCCAAGTAATTCAAAAAGAGAGATCCGTATTATGCTACTTAAAAGGGCCATACTTTAAAATATTATAATTTTTGAGTACAGCCGCACGGCTATACTATTTTGGAAGAAACATGAATAAAACATAGTATAGCCGGCCGGCTACACTATTTTAACAAAAAAGAAAATAAAAAAACTAAGTATCGCCGCACGGCTATACTATATATATATATATATAAAAGGATGACCCTCCTTGGGATTAGGCACCACGTGTCAAAATTAGTATAGCCGTACGGCTATACTATTTGTAAGAAAAAAAAAAACATGTCGAAATGAAAATAAGTAATTTATTTTTCGGTTTTTGCACAGCAAAATTTAAATTAAAAGAACAAGACACTTTTTTTTAACTTTGCATTTTGGAGAAGAAGCATACTCAAGGTCGCCAAGAATAAGACATATTTCAGTGTTATTTTATTTTGCAGTTTGTATAATTTGTTCTTATAGAAACACATTGCTTATTGTATTAATACAGTGATTCTATACTCTTTAAATATATTATATTTTAATTATTATTTAATATAAAAAAATAAAAAACGAAATTCACTATTTATTAAGTAAGTACAATATTTAAATATCCACTAAAAAAAAGTAATTAAAACATAATTACTAATTATAGTAATTCAAAAAGGCTAAGATGTTACTTAATTACATATATTAAATTAAAGAAGTTGGCAAAAAAACAAAAGTAAAGAAACTAATTTTATATATTTGAAATTAAAAACAAAAATAAAAACAAAACACCTCTCCCGACGAAATTTCGTCGGGAAAAGTCTATGCCGACAAAAAATTTTCGGTTTAGACCTCTCCTGACGAAATTTACTTATGTCGGGAAAATTTTTTTGTAAAAAATAAATATAAACTTAGTATGTTTAGGTTAATTCATCTTTCAAAAAATTATTTTTAGTAATTAAACAATATCTTGCCTTATCTAATTAGTTAAATTAGTAATTCTATTTTAATTATTATTTCTTTAGTAAATAATTAGTATCAAATATTTTCATTAACTTCACGAATTATAATACTTAATAAATAGCAATTCAATTTTTCTATTTTTTTTTCCTTTAATATTCACTAAGTAAATAATAACTAAAACATAACTACTAATCCAAGTAATTCAAAAAGAGAGATCCGTATTATGCTACTTAAAAGGGCCATACTTTAAAATATTATAATTTTTGAGTACAGCCGCACGGCTATACTATTTTGGAAGAAACATGAATAAAACATAGTATAGCCGGCCGGCTACACTATTTTAACAAAAAAGAAAATAAAAAAACTAAGTATCGCCGCACGGCTATACTATATATATATATATAAAAGGATGACCCTCCTTGGGATTAGGCACCACGTGTCAAAATTAGTATAGCCGTACGGCTATACTATTTGTAAGAAAAAAAAAAAACATGTCGAAATGAAAATAAGTAATTTATTTTTCGGTTTTTGCACAGCAAAATTTAAATTAAAAGAACAAGACACTTTTTTTTAACTTTGCATTTTGGAGAAGAAGCATACTCAAGGTCGCCAAGAATAAGACATATTTCAGTGTTATTTTATTTTGCAGTTTGTATAATTTGTTCTTATAGAAACACATTGCTTATTGTATTAATACAGTGATTCTATACTCTTTAAATATATTATATTTTAATTATTATTTAATATAAAAAAATAAAAAACGAAATTCACTATTTATTAAGTAAGTACAATATTTAAATATCCACTAAAAAAAAGTAATTAAAACATAATTACTAATTATAGTAATTCAAAAAGGCTAAGATGTTACTTAATTACATATATTAAATTAAAGAAGTTGGCAAAAAAACAAAAGTAAAGAAACTAATTTTATATATTTGAAATTAAAAACAAAAATAAAAACAAAACACCTCTCCCGACGAAATTTCGTCGGGAAAAGTCTATGCCGACAAAAAATTTTCGGTTTAGACCTCTCCTGACGAAATTTACTTATGTCGGGAAAAATTTTTTGTAAAAAATAAATATAAACTTAGTATGTTTAGGTTAATTCATCTTTCAAAAAATTATTTTTAGTAATTAAACAATATCTTGCCTTATCTAATTAGTTAAATTAGTAATTCTATTTTAATTATTATTTCTTTAGTAAATAATTAGTATCAAATATTTTCATTAACTTCACGAATTATAATACTTAATAAATAGCAATTCAATTTTTCTATTTTTTTTTCCTTTAATATTCACTAAGTAAATAATAACTAAAACATAACTACTAATCCAAGTAATTCAAAAAGAGAGATCCGTATTATGCTACTTAAAAGGGCCATACTTTAAAATATTATAATTTTTGAGTACAGCCGCACGGCTATACTATTTTGGAAGAAACATGAATAAAACATAGTATAGCCGGCCGGCTACACTATTTTAACAAAAAAGAAAATAAAAAAACTAAGTATCGCCGCACGGCTATACTATATATATATATATATATAAAAGGATGACCCTCCTTGGGATTAGGCACCACGTGTCAAAATTAGTATAGCCGTACGGCTATACTATTTGTAAGAAAAAAAAAAAACATGTCGAAATGAAAATAAGTAATTTATTTTTCGGTTTTTGCACAGCAAAATTTAAATTAAAAGAACAAGACACTTTTTTTTTACTTTGCATTTTGGAGAAGAAGCATACTCAAGGTCGCCAAGAATAAGACATATTTCAGTGTTATTTTATTTTGCAGTTTGTATAATTTGTTCTTATAGAAACACATTGCTTATTGTATTAATACAGTGATTCTATACTCTTTAAATATATTATATTTTAATTATTATTTAATATAAAAAAATAAAAAACGAAATTCACTATTTATTAAGTAAGTACAATATTTAAATATCCACTAAAAAAAAGTAATTAAAACATAATTACTAATTATAGTAATTCAAAAAGGCTAAGATGTTACTTAATTACATATATTAAATTAAAGAAGTTGGCAAAAAAACAAAAGTAAAGAAACTAATTTTATATATTTGAAATTAAAAACAAAGCACCTCTCCCGACGAAATTTCGTCGGGAAAAGTCTATGCCGACAAAAATTTGTCGGACTAGACCTCTCCTGACGAAATTTACTTTTGCCGACGAAATTTCGTCGGGAAAGATTTTTTGTAAAAAATAAATATAAACTTAGTATGTTTAGGTTAATTCATCTTTCAAAAAATTATTTTTAGTAATTAAACAATATCTTGCCTTATCTAATTAGTTAAATTAGTAATTCTATTTTAATTATTATTTCTTTAGTAAATAATTAGTATCAAATATTTTCATTAACTTCATGAATTATAATACTTAATAAATAGCAATTCAATTTTTCTATTTTTTTTCCTTTAATATTCACTAAGTAAATAATAACTAAAATATAACTACTAATCCAAGTAATTCAAAAAGAGAGATCCGTATTATGCTACTTAAAAGGGCCATACTTTAAAATATTACAATTTTTGAGTACGGCCGAACGGCTATACTATTTTGGAAGAAACATGAATAAAAACAGAGTATAGCCGGTCGGCGATACTATTTTAACAAAAAAGAAAATAAAAAAAATAAGTATCGCCGCACGGCTATACTATATACATATACATATATATATATAAGGATGACACTCCTT
This sequence comes from Prunus avium, assembly GCF_965620075.1. NCBI lineage: Eukaryota > Viridiplantae > Streptophyta > Magnoliopsida > Rosales > Rosaceae > Prunus > Prunus avium. Next base: position 36,161,373 of record NC_142290.1, on the reverse strand, counting down.
GGGATTAGGTGCCACGTGTCAAAATTAGTATAGTCGCACGGCTATACTATTTGTAAGGAAAAAAAAAAAAAAATGTCGAAATGAAAATAAGTAATTTATTTTTCGGTTTTTGCACAGCAAAATTTAAATTAAAAAGAACAAGACACTTTTTTTTACTTTGCATTTTGGAGAAGAAGCATACTCAAGGTCGACAAGAATAAGACATATTTCAGTGTTATTTTATTTTGCAGTTTGTATAATTTGTTCTTATAGAAACACATTGCTTATTGTATTAATACAGTGATTCTATAATCTTTAAATATATTATATTTTAATTATTATTTAATATAAAAAAATAAAAAACGAAATTCACTATTTATTAAGTAAGTAACATATTTAAATATCCACTAAAAAAAAGTAATTAAAACATAATTACTAATTATAGTAATTCAAAAAGGCTAAGATGTTACTTAATTACATATATTAAATTAAAGAAGTTGGCGAAAAAACAAAAGTAAAGAAACTAATTTTATATTTTTGAAATTAAAAACAAAAATAAAAACAAAACACCTCTCCCGACGAAAGTTCGTCGGGAAAGGTCTATGCCGACAAAAATTTGTCGGATTAGACCTCTCCTGACGAAATTTACTTATGCCGACGAAATTTCGTCGGGAAAGATTTTTTGTAAAAAATAAATATAAACTTAGTATGTTTAGGTTAATTCATCTTTAAAAAAATTATTTTTAGTAATTAAACAATATCTTGCCTTATCTAATTAGTTAAATTAGTAATTCTATTTTAATTATTATTTCTTTAGTAAATAATTAGTCTCAAATATTTTCATTAACTTCATGAATTATAATACTTAATAAATAGCAATTCAATTTTTCTATTTTTTTTCCTTTAATATTCACTAAGTAAATAATAACTAAAATATAACTACTAATACAAGTAATTCAAAAAGAGAGATCCGTATTATGCTACTTAAAAGGGCCATACTTTAAAATATTACAATTTTTGAGTACGGCCGATCGGCTATACTATTTTGGAAGAAACATGAATAAAAACAGAGTATAGCCGGTCGGCTATACTATTTTAACAAAAAATAAAATAAAAAAACTAAGTATCGCCGTACGGCTATACTATATACATATACATATATATATGGATGACACTCCTTGGGATTAGGCGCCATGTGTCAAAATTAGTATAGCCGTACGGCTATACTATTTGTAAGGAAAAAAAAAATGTCGAAATGAAAATAAGTAATTTATTTTTCGGTTTTTGCACAGCAAAATTTAAATTAAAAAGAACAAGACACTTTTTTTTACTTTGCATTTCGGAGAAGAAGCATACTCAAGGTCGACAAGAATAAGACATATTTCAGTGTTATTTTATTTTGCAGTTTGTATAATTTGTTCTTATAGAAACACATTGCTTATTGTATTAATACAGTGATTCTATACTCTTTAAATATATTATATTTTAATTATTATTTAATATAAAAAAATAAAAAACGAAATTCACTATTTATTACGTAAGTAACATATTTAAATATTCACTAAAAAAAAGTAATTAAAACATAATTACTAATTATAGTAATTCAAAAAGGCTAAGATGTTACTTAATTACATATATTAAATTAAAGAAGTTGGCAAAAAAACAAAAGTAAAGAAACTAATTTTATATTTTTGAAATTAAAAACAAAAATAAAAACAAAACACCTCTCCCGACGAAAGTTCGTCAGGAAAGGTCTATGCCGACAAAACTTTGTCGGATTAGATCTCTCCTGACGAAATTTACTTATGCCGACGAAATTTCGTCGGGAAAGTTTTTTTAAAAAATAAATATAAACTTAGTATGTTTAGGTTAAATCATCTTTAAAAAAATTATTTTTAGTAATTAAACAATATCTTGCCTTATCTAATTAGTTAAATTAGTAATTGTATTTTAATTATTATTTCTTTAGTAAATAATTAGTATCAAATATTTTCATTAACTTCATGAATTATAATACTTAATAAATAGTAATTCAATTTTTCTATTTTTTTTTCCTTTAATATTCACTAAGTAAATAATAACTAAAATATAACTACTAATCCAAGTAATTCAAAAAGAGAGATCCGTATTATTCTACTTAAAAGGGCCATACTTTAAAATATTACAATTTTTGAGTACGGCCGCACGGCTATACTATTTTGGAAGAAACATGAATAAAAACAGAGTATAGCCGGTCGGCTATACTATTTTAACAAAAAAGAAAATAAAAAAACTAAGTATTGCCGCACGGCTATACTATATACATATACATATATATATATATAAGGATGACACTCCTTGGGATTAGGCGCCACGTGGCTATACTATTTGTAAGGAAAAAAAAAAAAACATATCGAAATGAAAATAAGTAATTTATTTTTCGGTGTTTGCACAGCAAAATTTAAATTAAAAAGAACAAGACACTTTTTTTTACTTTGCATTTTGGAGAAGAAGCATACTCAAGGTCGACAAGAATAAGACATATTTCAGTGTTATTTTATTTTGCAGTTTGTATAATTTGTTCTTATAGAAACACATTGCTTATTGTATTAATACAGTGATTCTATACTCTTTAAATATATTATATTTTAATTATTATTTAATATAAAAAAATAAAAAACGAAATTCACTATTTATTAAGTAAGTAACATATTTAAATATTCACTAAAAAAAAAGTAATTAAAACATAATTACTAATTATAGTAATTCAAAAAGGCTAAGATGTTACTTAATTACATATATTAAATTAAAGAAGTTGGCAAAAAAACAAAAGTAAAGAAACTAATTTTATATTTTTGAAATTAAAAACAAAAATAAAAACAAAACACCTCTCCCGACGAATGTTCGTCGGGAAACGTCTATGCCGACAAAAAGTTGTCGGATTAGATCTCTCCTGACGATATTTACTTATGCCGACGAAATTTCGTCGGGAAAGATTTTTTGTAAAAAATAAATATAAACTTAGTATGTTTAGGTTAATTCATCTTTAAAAAAATTATTTTTAGTAATTAAACAATATCTTGCCTTATCTAATTAGTTAAATTAGTAATTGTATTTTAATTATTATTTCTTTAGTAAATAATTAGTATCAAATATTTTCATTAACTTCATGAATTATAATACTTAATAAATAGTAATTCAATTTTTCTATTTTTTTTTCCTTTAATATTCACTAAGTAAATAATAACTAAAATATAACTACTAATCCAAGTAATTCAAAAAGAGAGATCCGTATTATGCTACTTAAAAGGGCCATACTTTAAAATATTACAATTTTTGAGTACGGCCGAACGGCTATACTATTTTGGAAGAAACATGAATAAAACATACTGTTTTAACAAAAAAAGGAAAATAAAAAAACCAAGTATCGCCGCATGGCTATACTATATACATACGTATATATATATATATATATATATATATATATATATATATATAATTTCGTTGATTTCTTTTTTTCTTAACTATATTACACAGATGATTTCTTATTAGTGTTCAAACTTACATGTGCATAATATGGATCTCTCTTTCATATGCTTGTTAGACCCCCTTTGCAAGGAATAGTGCCCTCGTTACTTCGTATCCATTCAATTTCGTGAAAGCTACCCTCCGTTTGGATGAGGGATAGTAACTAGGAATTTGGCTAAAAATCAGGAACTTAACAGGAGAAATTGACAATTCCCATGTTTGGCAATTTGAGAGTGGAATTTATTAAATGACACGCGGAAAAAATCATGGAAATTGGGGCATCAAATTCCCGAGTTTAATTTCCACCGAAATAGGTGTCATTTCATAATTTCCATGGGGCCATTTAAAACATTCCGTCATTTACAAAATTCAACATACATAAATCCAAACACTAAAATCTTCAATTGCTAGATATTGAAATGATGGAAATCCAAATTCCATCATTTTAGAATTCTATGTAATTTTCAATTACTTCATCCAAATGGAGGGCTAGCGTATATATAGGGGTGGGCATAAAAACCGATAAACCGATCAAACCGACCGAACCAACCCAACCCAAACCGAAAAAGAGCGTTTTTTGACCAAACCGAAAAAGTCAAACCTGAACCTGAACCGAACCGAAGGTCCACGGTTCGGCTCGCGGTTCTAATTTTTTCAGAACCGGTGGACCTGAACCGAACCGGTAATATTTAAATATATATATAATTTACACGTGGCCTCGTGTGATTGGCCAAAAACAGAGAAAGTGTGAGAGTGCTTGCACCAGATCCCTTACGCAATTTTTTTTTTTTTGCACCTAAGTCACACACACGCTAGTCTCTCTCTCTCTCTCTCACTCAGTCTGAGTCTTCTCTTCGTTTTTTCTTTTCGTTTTTGACCTAAGCTAAGACCAAGCGGCGCCTCACCTCACCTCTCTCTCTCTCGAGCTCGACCAGGCGACCAGCCTCAGATCTCTCTCTCTCTCGAGCTCGACCCGCCTCAGCTCTCTCTCTCCACCTGCCTCAGCCTCAGCTCTCTCTCTCTCTCGAGCTCGACCCGCCTCAGCTCTCTCTCTCTCTCGACCGCGCCGCCTTCAGCCCTGCACGCAGCGGCATGTCAGCTTCTATTTCTCTTATCTGTTACATTTTTTCTCAGTCGCTTCTTTGCTCCGCTAACTCTCTCTTCTTATCTCGATTTTTCTATTTTTTCCCAGCGGCAGGTCACCAAATCGACATCTATTCCTTCCTCTCCTACGATTTCTTCTGTGGGTTTCTCTCTCATATCAGTCAAAGGTGATTAAATTTATGGTTTATTCTAGCATCATCTTCCTTTGAATTTAGGGTTTATTCTAAATTAAATATATGGTTTTTTTTCTTTTAAATTAGGCTTGTCGATTTGGTGGTTGAGGTTGATGTGATGATATATTTTTTCTGTTAAGGTTTTAGCCTTTAGGGTTGTCGATTTAGGGCTGCCACCAATTAGGTTATGCTGTGTTGTGATGATTATTTGAAATTGACAAAGAAATTATGAACTGTAAGTATCATGCATTATACAAATTAGGGCTGCTAGCATTTAGGTTCTTCTGTTAAATTGTTCTAATTAGGGCTGCTACCAATTAATTTTTGTTTTATGAAATTAGGGAGTTGTATGCATAGGAAAATCTGTTTTGACAGTTGGCTGCTACCCTTTTTTTGATTTCATTCACAGTTGTTTAGCATCGTTGCTGCTACTGAGCTTTGAAAGTTGGGAAAATTTTGCTTAAATGGAGGTAAATATTCGCTGCTGCTGCTAATCTATTTAAATCTATTTTTGTAATCTGTTTAAATCTGTTTTTGTAATCTGTTTAAATCTGTTTTTGTAATCTGTGTTTGTAATATGTTTAAATCTGTTTTTGTAATCTGTGTTTGTAATATGTTTAAATCTGGTTTTGTAATCTGTTTTTGTAATCTGTTTTTATAATCTGTTTTTGTAATATGTTTTTATAATCTGTTTTTATAATCTGTACTGTGTATATAATCTGTTTGTAATCTGACTTTGGATAGGAAAATCTATTTGTAATCTGATTTTTGGATAAGATATATGTTTAGGGAGTTGTATGCATAGGAAAATCTGTTTTGACAGTTTCAATGTGTTTTTTTAAATAGGATATATGTTTTAATATGTTTATGGGTAGTAAAACTTTGTTTGGCTGTATTTAAATATGGTTTTAAATTTAATCTGTTTATGAATAGGAACCTGCTTCTAATGAGGCTCAAATGCATGGGAATGATGGTTCTCTACCTTGTAGTGATGCTGTTGTACCTCCTACAGCAGCATCACAAAATCCAACACCATCACCATTAGAACCTAGTACCGGGAAAAGGAAACCTTATAAGAAAGAGAGTGATGTGTGGGAACACTTTGAAAAGTATGATTTGGTATTGGATTTGAAAGGGGTAGATGGGACTAAAAGAAAAGAAGTTGAAAAAAGGGCTAAGTGCAAGTATTGTAGTGCTACTTATGCTAGTGATACCAAGAAAAATGGGACTAGCAACATGTGGAAGCATCTAAACAAACAATGCTTGCAATATCCTTATAGGCACAAGGATAAGAACACACGTACGCTCGCATTTGATGCATCCAAGGGTAATGCTCTTGTTTCTAGGAATTTTAACAAAGATGATTGTTTGGATGCTTGTATTAGGATGGTGGTTCGAGATGAGCTACCTTTTAGCTTTGTGGAGGGTGAAGGGTTTAGGGAATTTTGTAGTGTTGCATGCCCACAATTTAATCCACCCTCTCGTAGAACTCTTGGAAGAAGATTTCTAGAAATGTACACAAAAATGAAGGAGAAGTTGAAAGTTGACCTTCGTTCACATAGAATATGCCTTACAACCGATACTTGGACATCGGTTCAAAATGTGAATTACATGGTGTTGACTGCCCACTTTGTGGATTTCGACTATAAAATCCATAAAAGGATCCTAAATTTTTGTGTAATTGATAGTCATAAGTGGGAGAGCATTGGGAAATTGCTTGAAAATTGTTTGGTTGATTGGGGACATGAGAAGATACTCACAATTACTGCAGATAATGCAGCTGCCAATACTAAGGCAATTGAATATGTGAGGAAGAAGATAAATGGGTGGAAAGATTCGAATAGTGTGTTAGGAGGAGTTCACATGCATATGAGGTGTAGTGCTCATATAATCAACTTGATAGTTAAGGAGGGTTTGAAGAGATTAGAAAGCTCAATTGTGGCAATCCGTAATGCGGTCAAGTTTGTGAGGTCCTCACCTTCTCGGTTGAGTTACTTCAAAATGTGTGTTGAGACCGAAAAAATAGAGTGCAAGGGGTTGGTGGTGATGGATGTGCCCACTAGGTGGAACTCCACTTATTTGATGCTTGATGCGGCATTGAAATTTCGAAAAGCTTTTGATAGAATGGGGGATGATCCCGATTCTTCCTACTTAATGTACTTCAAGGAAGATGAAGGAGATGATGAGAGAATTGAAGGCATTGAAGGAAGTGGGAAAGGGAAGGGAAAGTCTAAGACTAATAAGAGGGTGGGTCCACCTATTGATGAAGATTGGGAAAAAGCCGTGACATTTGTGATGTTTTTGAAGACCTTCTATGATGTTACTTTGAAAATTTCAGCGTCTTTGCATCCAACATCACACTCAACCTTCCATGACTTGCTTGCCATAGATGGGGAGATTCGGGAGTTGTATAGATATGATGTTACAATTCCTATTGAAGAACGGACAGCCATGGATACTCTTTTAAATGATATGGCAGCATCAATGAAGAAGAAATATGATAAATATTGGGGTGAACTTCATAAAGTGAACCCATTCTTGATGATAGGAGTTGTGATTGACCCCCGATTCAAGCTTCGCAATTTGAAGCACATCTTTGAAGAAATATTTGAAAATGATCCTACTTGTGATAGATTGGTGGCTCAAAAGACAAATGAGGTGAAACAACTTCTTATGAATATGTATGAAGTGTATAAGCCTAGTAGCAACAATATGGGTGCTACTAGTACTACCAATGAGAGTGGTGATAGTACTAACAATGAAACCGACTCTTCTTTGGTTTTTGGAGGTCGTAAAAGAAAAACCATGATGGAAAAGTGGAAAAAAATTCAACAAGAGAGTGAGAATGTGGTTATAACACATGAAGTGGATAGGTACTTGTTGGATCCACTTGAATCCATTGATGAGGAGTTTGATATACTAGGGTGGTGGAGAATAAATGGGCTCAAGTATCCTACTTTGGCATCAATTGCAAAGGATGTGCTTGCAATCCCTACTTCCACAATAGCTTCGGAGTCTTGTTTTAGCACAAGTGGGAGAGTGATTGACTCGTTTCGAAGCTCATTGTCTCCTAGGATGGTTGAGGCTTTGATTTGCTCTCAAAATTGGATAAGGTCCGAAGATATATCTTCATTGCAATATGTGCCAACCATTGAGGAGATGGAGTTTTATGAAGCAATTGAAATGGGTAATGTTTTCATTTGTATAAGTATATTTGAATCCGATTATTTTCTCATTTTTATGTGTTCTAACTCAAATTGGTTTGATTTATTTTATTATTTTTTGTAGAAATGGGGAGTAAAACATCCACAACAAATTTGAATAAGACTCCCCCTTCTTAGTGTGATGAAGATATGTTGGAAGGTATTTTTCTTGCATCTTGTTTTAATTATGATTTGTTTATGGTGAAACTTTGTGTTAATTCTTTTAAGTGTTATGTAGGTTGCTTTGTTAAGGCTTTTGGAAGAATGGAGGCAGCTGATTTTTTGCAAGGATATTATCTTTAGACTTTATGTGTATTTTTGTGATGGGTTGTAATATTTCATAAGTTTCATTTGGATTGCTTGCTTTATTTGTAAGTAATTTTTTGTAATGGTTTGTAAGTTTCATTTTGTAATGGTTTGTAAGTTTCATTTTGTAATTGCTTGCTTTTATACATTGAATTTGCATGCTTGGAATGATGGATTGCTTTTATACATTGAATTTGCATGCTTGGAATGATGGATTTTTATAGGTTGAATTTGCATAATTTTAGGATTTGAAAGAGAGGTGAAAATGTGATTTGGGCTTGTTAATAAGAACTTATTAGGTTTTGGAAATTTGACAACAAAAAAAGGGTTCTTGCTGAAAGATAATTCGATTTGGGCTTTTTTTTGGCTGAAATTAAATATAATTTGGGCTTTTGAAAATATAAAATTGGGCCCAAGCCCAAACCGATCAAAAGGCTGAACCGACCCGAGACCCGAGCCCATTTCCGGTTTGGCTCAATTTCGGGTTTTCACCTGGACCCGACCCGATCCGAGAACCGAAGTCACCATCGGTTCAGCTCCACGGGTCGGCCAAATCTGGACCCGACCCGAACCGTGCCCAGGCCTACGTATATATCTTGCAGGTTGTTACAGTTGGAAAGTTCCAAGGAGGTGGTGCATTCAATGTTATTCCAGATTACAATTGGTGGTACGTTCAGAGCATTTTCAAAGGAAAGCTTTATCCAACTTAAACAAAGAACATGAAGAGAAATATCATACGCTGATTGTCCATTTTTTTTTTACAATGTCTTGTCACAAAATGTTAATTCTATAAGAATTGGAGTTGCAGGTTATAACAAGGCAAGCCAGTGTACAAAGGTGCAGTGCAACCGTCATGTTCAATGGAAACGATAAGCACTATACCCCACCGTGGCTGTTAACGACAAAGATCTGCATTAACACTTCCGAAATGTTGCAGGACATTTGCCCGGGCATCACTACATAGTGGAGAGGCAACCGATGATGGGTTCAGAAGACTTCTCATTTTATCAAGAAGTAATTATTCCAGGATACTTCTTCCTTCTTGGTATGAAGAATGAGACTTGAGGAAAGTTTGAATCGGGGCATTCACCGTTGTTTAGAATAAATGAAGACGTTCTTCCGTATGGAGCAGCATTGCATGCATCATTGGCCACAAGGTACCTCCTGGAAAATCAACCCAAATCTACTTGGCCAAAAGGGAACTCTCATGATTAGTTATGAAGCGCTAGGATGAACATGTAAACCACTTGCAGCCTGCGAGCTGCAAGTGAATTTGATGCTAGAATCTCCCATATTTAAATATGACTTTGCACAAACAAAGTCAGCTATCCCATTAAGTGTTATTTCCTTTTTATATATTAATGGTAGAGGATTTGAATTCGGGAACTCGAGAAAAAGTACCATTAGAGCTAGCCTTTGACGGTTGATCTAGCCTTTGATGGTTGAGAAGAGAAGTATCATTAAACTACCATCAAGTTGGTGTTGTACAAATTTATTAAAGACAATGAAATTATTATGATACTAATGTTAAATTAAGCAGACGATGTCCTACAGAATGCTACAGAATGAAATTATGAATGTTGTTAAAAAAAACGGCAGGTCGTTTCCGTAGGAATCATGTCACGTGTGTAAAATACCCTTCGATTGATGACGTTCTGCCATTAGCGCCTATCATCTACGAGTCTTGGAGCTCTAAAACGGTTGCTTTCTCATCCCTCGTATGATGAGGTCACCGTCTTTGGATTGTTTTGTTGGTACCCTTCCGAGAGCAGAGTCACCTGCATCTTTAGCTTTCACTCCTACCTAACCCAAAATTTTAACCCACTCTCTCATATTCTCCAATTCAATCATCAGATTCACAAGCTCAGTTCTTGCAATCAATGGCTCTCTGCAAATGGGTCTCTTTGATTTTCATAGTTATGGTGATTATGCCACTTCTCATTTCTTCAGACCATTCTTTGAGCCCGGAAGAGGTGGCTCAAATACCAGTTAAGTTCCTTGACCATGCTAAAAGGCAGGAGCTTTTTGATTTTATGGTGGGTGTTCGAAGGAAAATACATGAAAACCCAGAACTCGGTTTTGAGGAATTTGAGACTAGTAAGCTTATTAGAGCTGAGCTTGATCAGATGGGCATCCCTTACAAATACCCATTGGCTGAAACTGGTATTGTTGGCTTTATTGGGACTGGTGGACCGCCTTTTGTTGCAATTCGAGCGGATATGGATGCTCTAGCTATGCAGGTTTAGTAGAATTTTGGAGCTTTATGGATTTAGTTTTTGTCAATGTTTGAGTAGGATTATATTCATGTTGGACTTTTAGTGCTGGACTTGAGAGAGTTGGAAATTAATCATTAATATTGACTGTTATTTGAACTAGAGCTAAAGATAAATTGATGACAAGTATTGGGTTTTCTTTTGGTACAGGAGAGTGTGGAGTGGGAGCACAAGAGTAAAGTTCCAGGGAAGATGCATGCATGTGGACATGATGCTCATGTTGCTATGCTTCTTGGTGCTGCAAAGATACTTCAAGAGCATCACCACGAATTACAGGTTTCCTTGTCCTCCTTCTTTATGTGATGACTCTCAAATGAATTTATATAGTATTTCTAGAATATCAATTTTGTTGTGAAGTTGGATTTTTGTTGATGTGAACCTTTTGTGTTCTTTTTACTGGTTAATTTTATGGGTTGAAGTAGTTACATAACCTTGAACATCGTGCTGGTATGGACTTTTGACAATTTCATATAGCAATTATACATTAAAAATTGTCATTTCAGATGGGGAAACATGGTTCCTGATTCATCTCGGCTGTTACACAAAACATCAGGGAATAAAAAAATACAAAATCATTATACATATGTGTTCCCTGTTTGACAATCCCCATATAGAAGCATGCAGGTCAGCTGATTGAGATTATCGGTCCTCATGTGTGTTGAATTTCTTGGCTGGATGTTATGTGTTACACACATTAGCAGTTTGACTTAGCTTCCCAGAAGTTTACTTATAAAAGAAGAGCTTAGACCCCTCAATAGTAATTGTCATCAAGTTAAAGATGTGACTACCAAAAGTGTATCAGTACATAGATGACATAATAAGGAGGGAGGAAACATGGTGATGTTAATTGACTTTTGGAGTGCCCACTGGAAGTTGGAATTGCATTATGATGTAGCCAGCTACCAGGGTCGAGCATTGTACTTAGTCTATAGATTGCTAAGTGTGTGTGTATTTCTTAGTAGGGTTATTGGCATATTAATTACACTTAGCATCAATGACACATTCACCATAAGTTCTTTTCTCACTTACATTATTGTTAACTTCCCCGTGTCATTGTAGCACAAGCGTTGTATTCTTCAGTGGATTGTCAATTTTATGAAAATGTACTTTGAATGTAGCATAAGAAGTTGCTTGCTGACTAATGTTTCTACATAAAGAGCTCTATCTTTCCTTTATTGGGATATTTGATTATGGAGCTGCATTATTAGATATTCCATTGTTTTCTGTCAGCTGAATAACGGTCTCATGTAATATATCTCTCATCTCCAGAAGAAAGTTTTCTTAGTTATTTCTTATGTTTCTTATAGGGAACAGTTGTTCTTGTTTTCCAACCAGCTGAGGAGGGAGGTGGAGGAGCAAAGAAAATGTTAGATGAAGGGGCATTGGAGCATGTTGGTGCCATCTTTGGGTTGCATGTCGCTGCTGATTACCCCATTGGTTCAGTGGCCACTAGGTCTGGCCCTTTTTTTGCCGCGAGTGGTTTTTTTGAGGCAGTAATAAGTGGGAAGGGGGGTCATGCTGCCATTCCACAGCACACAATAGACCCAATCTTGGCTGCTTCCAATGTCATTGTTAGTCTGCAACATCTTGTTTCACGTGAAGCTGACCCCTTGGAATCACAGGTTCTCTTTCTGTCTCTCTGTCTCTCCCTCTCCCTCTCCTCTGCTTGTGTCATTTTATATCTCTCAAGTAACCCATCAAATCAAAATAGCCCAAGCAGTGCAGCTGTGTGGAAGTAAAAACTTGTATTGTTCTTGCAGCAGCCGTACGGAATGGAACTTCCAATTATATGTCGTATCAGTATCTTTTTTATAAATTATTTATTTTAGTTCTATAATCCATTTTAGTTCCTGTTATTCCTGTACCTTGGTTCTTCTTTACTTTTGAACTTTGATCTTCTTGACCCCTTTGTTTTGCACTACGCATATTTTATCGTTCCGTTGCAATAAAATCCTCTGTCCCATAAAATTTGAAGTGAAAATTCTACCCAGATCTTTTTTGCTTTCAAATATAGAAAGTAATTAAATGTTTTCTTTTCCCTATGCTGTCACTCACTCATGGGTAAATGTTAACCTCTTACTTCATGTGGTTGGAATAGTGCCGTGATTACTTCATATCCATTTAGTTATATGAAAGTATATCTTGCAGGTTGTTACCGTTGGAAAATTCCAAGGTGGTGGTGCATTCAATGTTATTCCAGATTCTGTTACAATTGGTGGCACGTTCAGGGCATTTTCAAAGGAAAGCTTTATCCAACTTAAACAAAGAATTGAAGAGGTATTCCTCCCTTTACTTTCGGCATCCTGACCGAGTGCTGAAGTGAAAAATACCCTTTGCTGTCTTTATTGATTTCGTTTACAATGTCACATTGTAAATGTTAATTCTTTATCTGAATTGCAGGTTATCACTAGGCAAGCCAGTGTACAGAGGTGTAATGCAACAGTCCTATTCAATGAAAAGGATAAGCCCTTTTACCCTGTGGCTGTTAACGACAAAAATCTGCACAAACAATTCCGAAATGTTGCAGGTGATTTGTTGGGCCCTCAGAACATATTGGAAAGGCAACCCATGATGGGTGCAGAAGACTTCTCATTTTATCAAGAAGCAATTCCGGGATACTTCTTCTTTGTTGGTATGAAGAATGAGTCTCAAGGAAAGTTCGAATCAGGACATTCACCGTTCTTTAGAGTAAATGAAGACGTTCTTCCATATGGAGCAGCATTGCATGCATCTTTGGCCACAAGATACCTCCTGGAAAATCAACCCAAATCTACTTTGCCGAAAGGGAGCTTTCATGATGAATTGTGAAGCTCTAGGATTGATAGTTAAGGGCTCTACTCATGTAAACCACATTATGAACTGCTTGCAGATTTGATGCTAGTGTCTTCGCTATGTAAAGCTGACCTTTTATCAATAATTCAGCCAACCTGTTGATGATGTGATAAACCTGTTGTGTCAATAGTGAGTGGGAATTTTTTTCTTCTTTCAAAATAACAACTTAAACCCATTTTCATTGAAGAATATCAAAATATCCTTATTTAAATAGTAATGGTTCCTAATTAGTAATGTTCCTCCTCACTGTTCACAAATTATGGCCAATGTAGTTCTATTATACGTGGATTTTATGTTAATGCACAGACCCCACCGATCCCTTCATCAAAGCAGAGTACAAGTCATTAGCTAATATTTAATTGCAATGCCAATAATTATCTCATTTAAATCGAAAACCTACCTTCACAATAATGAATAATCTCCTTGGAATTTTACTGATAATAAAGATGCTGCACATGTGACAATGTGGCATGTTGCTCATTATGAACCTAATACTTTAAGTAGGGTATACCCTCAATTGGATAAATTATAGAATGGTACTGGTGCTAAAGGATGAAGATGACATTATGTTAATGCTTTCCCTTACTTGAGGTTACCACCTTTCATACAATTTCCAAAGAATTTGTTTGGGCCAATGGGGTCTACCCCAATAGAAAATGGCCTCGACTTGCAGACTAAAGGTCTTAGGTTTGAAGCCCCATGGCATCTTGGTTGTGTGTGTGAAAAAAACCCCTCTCCCATCCCATGTAGTGTTTTTTTTCGGGTGGATAAAAGAGCGATAGTATTTTATTGACTATCACATTATATCAATCAATCTAAAGCTCTTTTGAACTGTTTTCTAAAATAAGGCTCATGGACATGGCCCCAAGGAAGTAAGATTCTGCGAAAAGAAAAAGGAAACAAAATCAGTGAAGTTGTTTCCAAAATAAGAGTCCTGCTAAACCAAGTCTATTGCAATTGCAATTAACCAAAAACTCTTCTTTCCGTGTTAATTAAAGATCCCCCCCTAATCAGTGTAGCAGATTAAAGAAGGTGAACCGTTTGGTTGATTCATTCTGTGATTCGGTAAATGTAAAAAGGTAAAATCCACAGCCAAAATCACCATAAACTTGCAGTACTCGTGTGCCTGCAGCTTGCATAAAAAGCTTCAATTGGTTAAGAGGGGTAAAACTAAAACTCATCTTCTTAAGAGAGAAAAGAGAAGCAGATTTTTAGATCAAAATGGAGAGTTTAGAGTTGAAGTTTGACATCGCATGTGATTGTTGGGTGTTGGAGCCCATTGAAGGCTTCAAACCAAGACCCTCAAGTCCAACCTCTACCAACAGACCCTCCACTGATACTTTGCCATCATCAATACCTTCACCAACTAGCAATTCTGCACCACCATTGCAACCACTTCCAAGAAGTGGCTTGTCTTCTCCCACTTACTTCAATCTCCATGGTTTACGAAAGCCTAGTCAAGGAAGGTTTCACAAGATTGTGATTTGGTTTTGGAAATGTATCAAGCCAAGAATTCATTCAAGTCCTGCAAAAAAAGCGAAACAAGGAATGAAGCCTGGTGGTGCCTCAACCAAGACAAGAAGCAGTGTGCAGTCACCACAGGCATATCATGCTGAGTATTATTCTACAATGAGCCCCATTGAGCGCGATGAAAATCTAAAGGCGATCATCATCTACTGCAGGAAGTCTAATTCTACAGAGTCTACAGAAGTGGTAAGAAAATTTCAACTTCATGGCTCTTGTTAACGGTGCTTATCTCAATTGAAAGATGGAAAAACATGAGATATATTGACATGATATGATTTGTATTACTTTGCAGATGGCAGAAAACTGACGTTATATAAGCAGGAGGTAGATTGGATTCTTGTTATTCTAGAATCTACATTGTCTGATTAAAGGTTTCTTTTACATTTGGATTCTACTTTTGCCTGTGACGAGCTTTAGGCTTTAAATGGAGGCTACATATCAAGAAGCAGAGCAAAGAAGAGCCATTTTATTTCATGTATGTTTTATTAGAATGAAAGTGAACCCCATTAATTTGTCAATTGTCACTCGACAAGAAAGCGAAACCATAAAATCTGCTAAAATTTCTATGATATTTTTCTAAAATATTACTAAGCTGTCATAGCATTGTTTTTCTTGTTATCACACAAGACCATGGAACCAAATTCAACATGATACAGGTTTTTTACTATCAGTTTCCTACTGGTATTTATTTTGAATGCCAATTGAAGCCCAAAACGAGACCTGTTTTTGCTGGCACCATATGCCATTCCTTTGCCTTGAATTTAAAAATGGATTTGAACCTCCAAACCCTAAATCCAAGTCTCAAACCTTTCTCAAGCCTCAAATCCTAACCCCAAGACTACTATGGGGTATTTATGACTTGATTAGGCTTGGATACTCACGTAACTCAACCTAGGGTCTTCTTTTCCAATCTTTACCTTATGTTTGGTTGTTGAGAAAGCTATGGGGAAAGTAAAATTGAAAATAGAATCTCTACCTATTTAAAGAGTATAGCCGCCCGGCTTTACTTAAAATATATTAATATTTAAACAGTATAGCCGCGCGGCTATACGTTTAAAATACCCATTGCCAAATGCTAATTAAAAGGAAACGGTAAAGTAAAATGAATATTTTACGGGTAATCAAACGTACACATGTACCAGACCCACTTAATCGACGGTGCAGGAGACAGTATACTCCTCGGCTGAGAAACAAATTTTCCTTCTGTTTTCCCATCTACTTTCTCGAAGGCCAAACAGAGAGAGAACGAAGGAAAAAACTCAACTAGAAAAATTGTCAGCGATGAAGAAGCTAGCGAGACAATTGAGGAAGTCACAGGACGATGACTTGTCTCTCCCTACTTGGGACGACCCTACTCTCAACGATTCTCGTCCCCTAGACATTCAAGGTTTCTCTGAGTTCTATCTACGATTGGCTGCCGATAAATGCTATCAAAATGAAAATTTTGAATTTTTATTCGATTTTTGATTAAATGGGTTGTCTTGTTTGCAGAACAAGAAGAGTTGGTGCGTTCATTCGAGAAGAGTCAAGCTCAGCAGAGTCGTTTATGGAGGGTATATTTTAGTCCTATCCACCAAGTAAACAATTTTAGTTGATTTTCTTTTCCTTGCAACCATGAACTAATTGCTTGCTGATTCTTCTTTTGCTAGCTTTTGTTTGCATCACTTCTCTTTTGCTTCACTGCGTTTCTGTTATACTCGATCTTCCAGCAGGTTTTGTCTCCATGGGAATTGGTATGTTTATTCTCTCTCTCTCTCTCTCTCTCTCTCTCTCTCTCTCTCTCTCTCTCTCATTTAAAGCCAGATCAAGCATTTTGCTTTTTTCTTAGTTCTCATTGAATTACCATTTTCCAGTGTTATCAGCATTAGATGCTTGGCAATGGGAATTTTCTATCAATTACATTTCATTAATGCTTTGAAAGACATTGGGTTCAAATTTGGGATGGGTATTTAATAATATTTATTTTAACAATGAGACCTAATACAAGTAGTGAATATGTGGTATCTTCAATTAACAACTGTAAGGATTTCCGTTCTGAGATTAAGTTGGAAAATTTCACTAGGTAGATCTTGTTACTGTAGTTTAGAGATAAGCCGTGGGTTGAGTGCATTTTGTTGTTTATGGAACTTCGGAAATTTGAGGCATGTAGTATTTTCTTGTCAATCTGTTCTCTTCATTTGTTGTCACTCTCTAATATTGATGGTGAGACGAAGGTCAGATGGGCAACTTGTTTATTATATGTTGAATTTTGTGGCTATGTTTTTCTGAAAGATATATTTACGCACCGAACTGTCATATTTTGTTCTTGATCACAGCGTTATCATGCTTACTTCATGGAGGAGGTGCATTCATGGATGATTATATCAGCAGGTGTTTTTCCAATACTTATCATTAGTTGATAGTAGAGTCACATGCACCCATGAGATAACCAACTTATAATAATATATTTCCAACCGTTCGTTCCTTCAAATTTCTTCCTGTGGTAGCTTCACTGGTCTGATTTGAAACTGTATTCTGTACATGATATGTACTTTTGGACTAGTTTCATATAGGAACAGGTGGTTTAGCATACTTTTCTACTCGATGTATATTCTTTGGGTTTTAAACCTAATCCGTAATTTTTCACTGTTGAGGGAAGTAAACTTAGCATGATGTTTCAGTGTTTAAATGGCTGTGTTGTCACAATATTTTGAGATGAGAATATTAACTAATAAAAACTTTAACAGATTGGCTAGCTGTTGTAGCATGTTCATCAGCCATCATAGGATTACTTCATGATTCAAAGCATCACCGGCGATGGATTTGGTACTCGCTATTTACTGGCATTATACTCACAGTTTTCTGGTTGTATTACATGTTGAGGTATGTTTACTTCTCAAACACACACATTCTAATGTGAGTTAATTATCTTTTAATTTCTCTAACCAATATACTTAAGGCACCAACTAGTTCAAAACACATATGATACTTGTGCAGATTGCCAAGGTTCCGCTGGGATGTAATCTGGCTTCCATTTGGACCTCTAAGGTATGATCAAATGTGATTTATGTTCGTAAGTTGACCATGCAACTTTTAAATTTAATCACGAATGCATATGTATACATTGGAATTGCAGTGGAGCAGGACTCACTCTGTACGTCGATCATCTACTAATTGAGTCATCAGAAGAGATAAGAAAACTTCGAGGCTATATGTATGCTTACAAAGCAAGCTGAATCTCATGTTTGTTTATCTTTGACATTGATCCGAGATAGATAGCACAGGGAGTAGACTAAAAGTGTGACTCTGGTACGAGGGAGCTCGTATGAGCTGCATTAATCGCATGGAAAAATCCTTGTTAAACTCTAAGGTAATTCTCTTTAATCATATTTTGTAAAACTAATTTTGAATAATTAGTGGGGTCTGAGAGTTTATGAATTTTGTTTTAGAGGCCTCCTTAATTCTGCCCTCAAAAGTTCCCTCTTTCACGATTGGATCGCCTTTATCAATTTTTGTTCACACTGCATCAAAACAATCACATGCTAATGGAGTTTCAAAATGTTTTGGGGTTCTATTCACCTAGTGTTCTGGTACCCTATGTGCTCATTCATGTAGCCTCTTGTCCTCATGTATCCTAGTGCTTTGTGTGAATGGAGATAAGTCAATGAGTTTCTAATGACCTGTTTCTTCTCTGTTTCCTGATGTATCTGAAATTCATACCTCATAATATTGGAATAATTCCTGTCGTTTAATGTGGTGTTGGTAGATTTTAATTTTACTTGCGAGCTATGGCTTCAAATTCTGTTCTTTGATTTTATTTTGGCTGTCGACAGAGTAGTTATGCAATAATTTTTAATGTAGTTTAATAGGTTCCATGCTCTTTCTTTGAAACTGAATCTTAGTTTTTGACCTGGTCTACTTTCTTGGAATCTGGTTGCATGCTTATGTGGGTTTGAAATTTTACTGTTTTTTGGTTGTGATGGAATGCTAACCTGAAAATGTATTCTAACTGGCTTTGACGGGAGATATTTGGTAATACTTGGGTCATTCCTTTCTCCTTTTGTTGTTGATGGGGATTTCCCTAATGACTTGGGAGCGTTTATAAACTTTGCTTCTGACTGCTAGTGCTACTTACAGGAAGGGAAATTTTTTATTTTTGTTTTGTAAAAGCGCAAATTTTGAGTTTTAGGGTTGTTTTTATTAATATGCTTAATGGAGCTTTGGCTGAGTGTTTGCAGGCTTCATGTCAGAGGCTTCATATCTGCACAAAGAGTATCATAAAAGACCAAAAGAAAAATAAGTTGAGCAAATTTTATTTATACTTTATGTAATATTTATAAACAGACCTTTTGAGGAACGGTATTGTTTTCCTAACAAGAGATGTTACTAAAACCATGTTAGTCACGGAGTGCTGGACGAAATGTTTTTCTCAACTTTTAGCGCTGGTTTTCTGTACCGCCGCCTTTGTTGCTTTTTGAAACGTTCTAAACAAATATGGATACTTTTGTAGATTGCATGTGGAAATCTAAGGTATCTTAAAATGTGACATTCATGTCCATAAGTTGTTTATGCAACTTCTAGGTTTATTCATGAACACATAGGTATGCTATCATAGGTATTGTGTGGGAGAAAAAGTGAGACAAAAGGCACACTTGTTCATGTGAGATTAGGATTTCCTTATTCTTAATGGGTTTTGTTTTAATTTTTCTTATTATTTATAAATATGAAAAGCCACACTTGTTTTACATTCTTACGAAACAATTGGCTAGGCACACTCACTTTGTGGCAGCGAATGCGTTAGATTGTTTAAAGATATCAAACAGAGCCTATTTTTTTTCCCTCTGCGTATAATAAAGCAGAGTAATTTTGAAAACCAACAAAAACAACCAAACTCAAAATGTAAAAAAGTGTTGCAGTTCATAATTTTGAGTTCTAGATTTCACTTCTGACCCCCCAAAAAAAAAAAAAAAACAAGATTTATAGATTTTGCTTATTCGTTTTATTGAAATTTTATATATGTATTTTATTTTCACATCTCATATCAATTAGTTTCAACTTTCACTCACTGCTCAGAGTCTGAGATCCTCACACCCATCTACCTTTCCTTGGCCAGCAAGAAAAGAAATCCTGTTACGTCCAAACCCTTATTCTTAATTATTTTATCGTAGGGTTTCCTTGTTTTTTTAGTAGTTTCCTGTTTGATTTAGGATAGTCCAGTGAGTATATAATCATCCCATCGTTTCTTTTCCTTCTTCTGCAAATAAGTTTTCATCACCCACCAACCTAAACATTCAATTACGATAGCTCCAAAACCTCAAGTTTCAATCTTCAATGGAGACGCACAGCAATCTAAAGACATGGATATCGGATAATTTAATGGCCTTGCTCGGATATTCTAACATCGTAGTTGTTCAGTTCATTATTCGGCTAACTAAGGAAGCAACATCACCGGCTGGTGTGGTGGACAAGCTTCTTGATTTTGGGTTTTCCTCATCGAGTGAAATCGGCTCTTTTTCTAAAGAAATCTTCGCAAGAGTGCACCATGAAGCATCAGAGAGGGAAATTGCTAGTTTGGTGAGGAAGCTGCAGAGAACATATGATCACTTGGATGCAGATACTGATGATTATTATGAGTCCATGAAATCGTATTCAAAAAAGAGACGGTACAGGAAGAGGGTGTCGAGTGAAGAAGATGAAGATGAAGAAATGGAAGAAGAAAGACGGGTTAAAAGACGAACTTGGTCAGATGAATGCCAAGATAGTTCAGACTCGGAAGAAGAAAGATTGCGTGATCAAAGGGAGAGGGAGCAATTGGAGAGAAATATAAGGGAAAGGGAAAGGGATGCAGCAGCAGCCACAAGAAAGCTAACAAAGGAAAGGTTAAAACAAAGGGAGGCAGAGGAGGCTTTTTTCAGAACCAATGCTGATGTTGAAGCTTTGAGAAAAGTTTCGAGACAAGTATATTTAAAGAAAAGGGAGCAAAAGAAACTGGAGGAGATCATAGATGATTTAGAAGATATGAACTGCTTATTTGAAGGTGTGAAGCTAACGGAAGCAGAAGACAATGAATTAAGTTACAAGAAGCAAATATTAGAGCTTGTTAAGAAACAGTCAGATCTTGATAAGGCTGAGTTCTCTGTGGCTTTGCAACGCTACAAGGAGCTCAGTTCTTGTGACAAAACGAACTCGTTTTCGGAACAGAAATCTTGGGAGGATCAGCAAATTGGAAGGGCAACACTGATTTTTGGTTCCAAAGACAAAAAGAGATCAATATCTCAGGATGAGTATGAATTTGTGTTTGGAGACCAGATTGAGTTTATCAAGGCTTCAGAGAGAGAGAGTACAGATGAGTTTGATGATGTTCAGCCAGTCCAACCCGTGCATCCATTTGAGTCTAGGACGAAATCAACCTTGGAGAAGCTGCAGGAGGAGAGAAAAACATTACCAGTCTACTCATATCGTGATGAGTTACTCCAAGCAGTTGAAAAACATCAGGTTCTTGTTATTGTTGGTGAAACTGGATCCGGAAAAACTACACAGATACCCCAATATCTACATGAGGCTGGATACACAAAGCGGGGCAAGATTGGGTGCACGCAGCCACGGCGAGTTGCTGCTATGAGTGTTGCTGCTAGGGTTTCTCAAGAAATGGGCGTCAAGCTTGGACATGAGGTTGGTTATTCAATTCGTTTTGAGGATTGCACCTCTGAAAAAACTGTTTTGAAATATATGACTGATGGAATGTTGTTGCGTGAATTTCTTGGTGAACCAGATTTGGCAAGCTATAGTGTGCTGATGGTGGATGAGGCTCATGAGAGAACTCTCTCAACAGATATTTTGTTTGGATTAGTAAAGGATATTGCACTATTTAGATCTGACTTTAAACTGCTAATCTCAAGTGCAACTCTTGATGCTAAGAAATTCAGTGAATATTTTGATTTTGCCCCAATTTTTCATTTTCCAGGAAGGCGGTATCCTGTCGATGTAGTCTACACAAAAGAACCACAAGCTGATTATTTGGATGCAGCCATTGTTACTGCACTTCAAATCCATGTGACAGAAGCACCTGGAGATATACTGGTATTCCTCACTGGTCAAGAAGAAATTGAAATGGCAGCAGAAGTATTGAAACACAGGACAAGGGGCCTTGGAACAAAAATTGGTGAGCTGGTTATCTGTCCCATATATGCAAACCTGCCTACTGAGCTGCAAGCAAAAGTTTTTGAGCCCACGCCTTTAGGGGCTAGGAAGGTTGTCCTAGCCACAAACATTGCAGAGACCTCACTGACCATAGATGGGATCAAATATGTCATTGACCCTGGATTTTGCAAGACAAAATCTTATAATCCAAGGACTGGGATGGAATCATTGCAGGTGACTCCCATCTCCAAGGCATCAGCAAGGCAAAGGGCAGGTCGATCTGGCCGAACAGGCCCTGGTAAATGCTTCAGGTTATACACTGCTTTCAACCATCAACATGATTTAAATGATAACACAATACCTGAAATACAACGGACGAACCTTGCAAATGTCGTTCTAATGCTGAAGAGCCTCGGTATTCATGACTTGTTACATTTTGATTTCATGGATTCTCCACCTACTGAAGCTTTAATAAATGCCCTGGAGTTGTTGTTTGCACTAGCTGCATTGAACAAATATGGAGAGCTGACTAAAGTTGGTAGACGGATGGCAGAGTTTCCTCTTGATCCAATGCTATCTAAGATGATTGTTGCTTCCGACAAATATAAGTGCTCGGATGAGGTTATTTCCATCGCTGCTATGCTTTCTGTTGGTAATTCAATTTTTCACCGTCCAAAGGAAAAACAAGTCCACGCTGACAACGCGCAACTGAATTTTCAAACTGGGAACGTGGGAGATCACATTGCCTTGCTTAATATTTACAACACATGGAAAGAGGTAAATTACTCAACACAATGGTGCTACGAAAACTTTGTACAGGTAAGGAGCATGAAAAGAGCAAGAGACATCCGGGATCAACTTGAGCGGCTCCTGGAGAGGGTTGAGATTGAAATAACCTCAAATCCTGCTGATTTAGTGTCGATAAAGAAGGCCATTGCCTCTGGCTTCTTCCCTCGTGTGGCAAGGTTGCTTAAAAATGCATGTTACAGAAGAATAAAACATCCACAGACTGCCTACTTACACCCCAGCTCAGGGCTAGCACAAGTGTCTCCAAAATGCGTTTTATACCACGAAATGGTGCTCACAGCAAAAGAATATATGAGGAATGTAACGGAGATAGAGCCGAAGTGGTTGGCAGAAATAGCTCCACATTATTAACAGCTAAAGGATGTTAAGGATTCTGGGTCAAAGAAGATGCCTCGCTGCCAAACCACTTCAACTGAATACTGTATTTAGAAGAAAACTGTGTATTCTAACGTTTAGGTTTAGAATGTATAGATTTGAATGTATGATAATGTTCACGAAATCCTTTGTGTTATTTTTGCTTAAAAACTAACTTCTAGAAATTTAATGTTTTCTTTCACGTATCATTTGCAACATCACGCATTCCATTAACCTTCTTCCTTGAAAGTATAACAAATGGGCAGCTCGGCCATCAGACTCACTTTTAGATATCAGTATGATTTCCTCCAGAGGGGAAAGAAATTTCAAGAGAGAGAGAGAGAGAGAGATTAAAAGGTAACCAGAAAACCAAATCACTTAAACCAAAAAGTACATTACTGATGCTGAATATTTAGCCAAACAAAAATACACCAAACTACTGAAACAAGTCTTTAGTCTCTCAAGGTTTTTGCCAAAAAGCTTATAAAACTCTTTCTGCCTATTGAATAGATTACTTAGATCACACATTAATGGATCAATCATCCTCTTCAATGACCTTGGTGCCCAACCCACTCAGTCCTTCAGCTGGGATCTCTGCAACGGTAACAAGTGAGTAAAGCTCTTCCTTGGCATCTTCATCATCATTCCTCTTGCGAGCAATGCGAACCCTAATCCTTCTTGGGACGCTCCTGATTCCTCTGCTCCAGATCTGCTTGTTCAGCTTCACATCCACCCTAACGTCATTTGTCCCCATTGCCTTCTGAGCGAACTTTCTGATCTCCTTTATGGCATTAGGAGCCTTCTTCTTGAATGTGCTGTTATGTAGAATGACAGTGCATAAGAGAGTTACTTGTGTGCTTTTCCAAAGCTATTACAGAATTCAATTGATATTGGAGTTCAAGTATTACATGTTGTGCAAGTATTACAAACTTTACAACAAACACAGACACTGCAAAAATTTCACAACAATGTTTGTAGGTGCAAAGGCATTGCAGTAAAATTGATGGAATTATGTGGAAAGCTATATCTGGTTCAATTACCATGTACAAGGTAACAAACAAAGCGACATTCAAGGAAATAAAAACCTATGTGAAACTTCCTGTCTCCCCAGACCTTTAAACGCCATCCACATCTGAGACAGATATACCCCTATGACTTTCAAAAGTCATCCACCTCTGCAACAACTTATACTAACTCCATAGCACAGCCCTACAATCCGTACTAAAGTTCACCCCAGCCACCCTCTAGTAGTCTCACCATCAAAAAGGCACCCTAATCCATACACCCACCAAAACCTGAGCATCTCCACCTGAAAACTCTAATTTTAATAATACCCAATCTATAATCACATTGAACAATGACAGCCATCGCCCATTTCCCTGATCCCAATCAAAGTGCCTGCAAGATGTTGAGGCCTTGCAAGAAGAACCAGCCCGCCAATTTTGTTAACTGAGATCCGCATTAGACCTTTTCTCTGTTCCTGATTTCTCTTTTGACACAATTATATCTTTCTAGTCAAATAACTTAACAGATTTACGTTGGCCATTAAAGCTAAACAAATAAACCCCGCTTGGGTGTAAGTTGAAATTACTCGCTACTGATTTCTTAGAAGCAAAGGCGCTCTCTGACAATCCAGAAACACATAACCATAAGAAGATCAATTCTAAATAAAACTCAGGAAACAGGCCAATATGAGGCTAGCCAAACAATATGATGAGCAAAACAAGCAGCCACAATCAAACGTTTATAATAAAAATAGCTACAAAACATAAACGAAAGCATAATATATTACCAGCCATGGAGGCGCTTGTGGAGATTGATGGTGTACTCTCTGGTCACCACCTCCTCCTTCCTTCCCTTTGTCTTCTCAACCATTTTCACACTCTCCTTCTACAACTGTACCTGCACTGAAATCCCCTCACTTTAGAATCTCCACAACTTAAATATCCAATCTTTAAAAGAAATGGTCCTAGCTTTCAACAATAGGGAACCCAAAAACAAAAGGCATAGATCCAATTCGAAAGATTTTTTTCTTTTGTTGACGTCGATTTCTCAGCGACCAAACAGAGAGTGAACAACTTAAGCTTTAGAAGAACAACTCCATACGAGGGAAAATGTGCGAGAGAGAGTGAGAGAGAGAGACTAACCTTAGGGCTTGAAGTGAGGCAGAAAGAGAGAGACGAAAGAGAGAGGCGCTGGGAGATCAACTAAAAAAGGAGCGCAAAACCCTAGCTTCCACACCGTTATAAGGCTCTATCAGAGTTAGACGACATGTCGCTTGTTAATGCGTTTTGTTGTCATGAACGTCGTGTCCTCTTACATATTTCTCACGGATGACACGTCACTTGCATTTCCTTCTACAATTAACCAATTAGAGATGGTAATATGGTGATTAAATCATTTTAGTTGTCAACAAAAATTAAAAAAGTCGTTCTGTAAAGAAAATTGAAAAAAAAGGATTTTGCTTTTAAATTTGTGTTCGAGTTTTTTCTTTTGTTACAACTCATTGAAACTCTGTTTCCTTTTTTTTTTTTTTTTTTTTTTTTTTTCCTTTCTGTGCAAGAGCAAGGCATGAAAGAACATCTCACTAATGACCGCATATATGTAGAGAGCAATTGAATTTTATGGGTTAAATATTTTTAAATAATCCAAAATTGTTCTCATTAATTGGACAAGACACAATCATTTAATTTTAGGGTTAATTACAATTTAGTACCCTGTACTTACACTCTTAAGGCATGTTAGTCCCCGTCTTTTCAATTTTAACAATCGCATACCCTTAGTTTGTAAATTTTTTGCAATGTGGTTCCACCGTTAGGGTTTCTGTTAAAACTCTCTGTTAATTGCCTACGTGGCATTGTGGGTCCCATATTTTTTAATTTTTTAATTTTAATTGATTAAAATATTAATAAAATATTAAAAACTTAAAAATAAAATAAAAAATATCTCTCTCCCCTCTACCCCCGTCGATTTCTTCTTCACCCCAGCCTGCAACCCAGGCCCCCTCCCCTTCCTTCCTCCCGATTTCTCCCCCTCCCCCTGATTTCTTTTTCCCCAAACCCTAACCCCGCCACCAGACCCAATCCCCATCCATCTCACTCTTCACCTCTGACGAAACCCAATTCCAGCCGCACCCCCACTCATCTTCCCAACCTCAGCCACAAAACCCTCCTGCAAAACAACCCAGCAATACCGTCTCCCAAAGAATGAAGATCGATATGTTCCTGTTCTTGTTCTTTTTTTTTTCTTTTTTTTTCTTTTTTGCTAATCACATATATATATATATATATATGTTTAATTATGCAGAGTTATTTTTAGATTGATGGATAAATCTGATTCGATTTGGTTCCTTTGTGTGAGAATGGGGGCAGCGGGAGATCGAGGAGAGTTGAGGAAATAGATTTGCTGGGCTTTGAGGAAATGAATATGTCGGGAAAGGGAGGATTCGGGGTTGATAGGTGCGGACTGGAGTTTGGGGTGGGGGCAGGGGGAGAAGAAATCCGAGGGGGTGGGGGACGGGTCAAGAAATCCGAGGGGGTGGGGGATGGGTCTGTGGGTGAAAAATCAGAAGGGGAGGAGGGATGGGTTTCGGGGTGGAGGGTGGCTTGGCGGGTGGTGGTCATAGGGCAAGGATCAAAATTAAAAGTGTGTTTTGGGGTTTGATTGGATTGGAATTGGAATTCGAAGTGTGCCTTTGTTTTTCTGGTTTTTTGGGTGAGGGAATAATGGTGGGCTCGAAATTGTGGGTGCTGGAGAGAGAGAGGGAGAGAGTTGGGTTTGTGGAAGTCGGGTTTGTGGGTGATGGGAGAGGTGGCTTAGTGGAAGTCGGGTTTGTGGGGAGGCTGGAGGCTGGAGGCTGGAGGCTGTGAGGGAGAGGTGGTGCAGGTGGTGGTAATGGGGGAGAAAGAAACCTGGGAGAGGAAGGAGGCGCTGGTTTGAGTCAGAGAGATAGAGAGAGAGAGAGAGAGAGAAATTTTTTGATTTTTTGATTTTTGATTTTTTTTTATTTTTAATATTTTATTAATATTTTAATCAATTTAAAATTTAAAAAATTAAAAAATGTGGGACCCACAATGCCACGTAGGCAATTAACAAAGAGATCTAACAGAAACCCTAACGGCGGAACCACATTGCAAAAAATTTACAAACTAAGGGTATGCGATTGTAAAAATTGAAAAAAACGGGAACTAACATGCCTTAAGGGTGTAAGTACAGGGTACTAAATTGTAATTAACCCTTAATTTTAAAAGAACAAGGACAAATACGAAAAACAATAGTCTATTAAAATGCAAATAATTATAAAACAAATGTCCACATCCAACAAAAATTCTCTATTTAGGGTGTATAAAATACAAAATACAAAAAGCCTATTGACATGGGTGTGACCGCAGGTCGAGAGGCTAGTGTTTGTAAACTGAAATGTCTACTCCCGATAATATATTACTGGATAGATGGTATTACTAAATAAATGTTATAGAGCTACAAAGGAGAAATACACATTCATGTTACAAGCCTCGAATGGGACCAAATAAATTTGTATTTGCTTCCATCTCAGTATCTTACCCTCTGTATTAATTCTGGTTCTACAGAAATTCAGCTATTATTGAGCTTATATGTACCCCTCGAATCATTGAGCATTGAAAAAAAGAACCGTCCTAAACTTAAAACCGGAACCTTGGCGCTTCTTATGTATCTAGAGCTCTGTTATGTCGATGTCACCTACGATCTTAGGGTCTTCGTGAATATCTCCACAAGCTAAGAGCCAAAAGTGTGAGACCAGCAATGCCAGCCAAAATCTGTTACAACCAGCAAAACTAGTTTGTTATACAGCTGCTCTAAAGTTTACGAATAATTTGAGATAATTCATTCAAGAACAAATTTGAATAGAATTCACCTTTGCATGTCTTCCGTAACTGGTTTCAGTAGATTGAAAGAATGATCTTAGTGACTTAAAGTGAGATGTATGGGGCATCAAGATCACTACAGTGTACTGTTTTTTGCAAGGAAAAGGCAGTATCTTTTGTAATGCCAACTGTGCGGTTACTGGTGTCAAAGATTGTCTGACTTTGGACCGGCCTTCTTCTTGAATCTGCGATATACGTTTAATAGTCGTTTGAGTATTTGAATGCATACTACCTCAAACTTTTTGTTGCAATAAATAATTTCCTTCGAATGGAAGCTAGGAAATGTTTCCGTTTCAAGGAACTACTGTATCCATAACAATTTCTTCTACCCTAAGACTTCACTTGAGAACATTAAACTCCAAATCAAACTGGAACCACTACCCATTCACCAGGATTGAGCAATTTAGAAAGACAAATTTAAGCTAACAAAAATGCAGGGGCGGTAGGCAAGTATGATTACAGCAACCAACCTCAAAACAAGTGCCAACATCACCCGAGTAGACCCTTGACTGGTAGCTGTGCAAAATCCTGTCCAACCAGTAGTAATTCTCCTGAAAGAGTGGGAAATCAGAAACAGAAATCAAGTGGTTTACAATTACATCCATTTCATTCATCTCTAAGATCCAGGAAACTTTATGCACTAAGTGATCATCAGGAACAATTGAGTTGAACATTTGATGTCCTACAATTTGGGGTCGAATGATGTTTTACCGACCAAAATGAACCCTATTGTAACAAGAAAACTTACTTGAAGCCCATTTTCATGGGCTCTTTGCTCAATTTCAAGGATGGTTGAGACATCCTCGTCTGATGGCCCTTCCTCTTGAAGACGTGAAATTTCATCCAAAGTAAGATCGACCTATTATACGGTATCAAATAGCTAGTTCACCAAACATTCAATTAATAAATAAATAATAGAAACATGTCCAACTACAAAAGCACCAACCAGCTTTGAGGAGATTTCTGGATCACAAGAAAAGTTTATGCTTATATCACCACGAACATTTGCAGTTCTGGAAGGCTTATTACCGCCAAGAAATACAGAAACACCTACAGTGTAGATCTATTGCATAGAGGTAATTAAAGAAGAACTGAACCAAAGATGAAGGTGATTAATAGAACTAAAACAATTAAGACACATGCATACCTGTCCATGCTTGAACCGGAGAACCTGCATGATTTTTGTTTCAAGAAGTTTGCTCAGGAACCCAATGATGTGAATATCTTCTACCTGCCATTTAATTGTTTTTCCCCAGCTATAAATCATCAGTAAAATTGAAATCGTGAAAGGTCATCACATCATGATCTGTCACATGCTTTGTAATTTAGGAAAGGAGCACACACCAAGGTTCCATTGTTCAGTTCCACAGGGAAGCACAGCTGGACAGAACATTGTTCTTCCACCATTGGGCTGCGGACAACTTCTCTGCAACCACGTCCAGTCAAGTGTATTAGAAGGGATTTGGAGCAATAAAAGGAAGTAGGTGTTCAGACATGCACTAACATGTCCAAGGAGTAAAATGAGAAACTTTAGTGGCCTCTTAGATTTCAGACAAGGGCAGGAATGACAATATTCAAACATCCAATAAATTGGGTGGCCGATGCAAGAGAGAGCAGGGAGGCTGCTTAATCAAACTCTTATCAAAGAACGGTATTTTTTGTTTGGGAAAAAAGAGGTCAGGTTGAACAATTAGTCCAACTGAAAGCATCCAACCCCATGTAGGTATTGATATTATATTATTATTTCATATTTGCAACACCTTCTACCAGTAACATAAATACAATGTGCTATTGCTGCATATGGATTTGTGCTCTATTCTACCTTATTCTGGTTTTAGGAAAAGTGAATGGTAGTCCCTTGAGATCATCACGATTATATTGCAGGAGAGGTTTAGGGGGATTTGGTATTCCACCCTGCATGGTAAATCACGCACCTGTGAGGACATATAATATAATCCAGGTGTAAGTAGACTCGAAAGAAAGTTTTACTCACCAAATACTGCAATATAAGAGGAAGTGCTATAGAGGGATCAATGTTCCCAACAATAACAATGGAGAAAGTTGATGGATCCTTGAAACATTTGTTGAAATATTCACAGGCTTTCAATGGATCAACTTTCCGAAGATCACTTATTCTAATAGGCTGCAAAATATATGATTAACCCAGAATTATAACTAGAACAAACCACATGAATGAAAACTACAATGAACTCAGAATGGGCATCGTACTCTAAAGAAATAGGAGTTTCCATAGTTGAGCTCCTTCACACGGTTTGCAAATGCAGTGTAAGGATCCCTGTCTTGAGCACGGACCACTTCTTCTGCCATTTGCATCACTATTTTGACATCTTCTTCTCCTGGTGTTACATTTGTCGTAAATAGTTGATAGACAAGCTGCCAGCACAAACATTGCAAAAGGTTTGCAACTTAAGAAAACCTTGCAAAAACATGACAAATAAAAAGAACTACAGGATAAAGAGAAACCATTATTATTATTTTTTTAATATTTTAAATTTCCATCCTACAATACTCCGTTAACATTGTGATCATAATGAGAGAGAGAGAGAGAGAGAGAGAGAGAGGAGGCATACCTGCAAAGCAGTTTCCAAGTCTGAGGGTGAACAATCACCAGAAAAGGTTCTCATATATGCTCCAAGTTTTGTGCTGACTTCTGCTCTCTTACCAGCAAGCATATCCATAAGAACTGAAGGTCTATAGCCATATACGCCAATTTCTCCTGCAATGGTTGGTCCCATTGAGCAAGAAAAGTACTCACTTTCAGGAAGTTCGGATAAACCCCCATATGAGAACCCTGTAAAGATAACCTATCAAAACAAAGTGTCGATAAGAATTACAAGCCAACAAAATTACTAGACATACTATACAACTTTCAGATCTTTGGTACTACCATACATGAGAACGGAAAGCCATTATATGAGATGGAAAATTTCTCTCCTAATGATTGGAAAGGAACAATATCATATATAATAGTTCTTTTAGCCTTGAATTAATAAATGTTCATTTCATGCATTGGAAATAGAATTCCTTCCTTTCTCTTTCACCCCTAGTTCTAAAGACTACAGATCAATTAGAATGATGAATGTCGTCTTATGTTCATAACTTCAACTACAAAAAAACAAGTGACATATTGACAGAGCTTTAGAGCTAAACTCATAGAATGAGATCCACACAGTTTTTCCCCAGACATTGAACTACAGATATTGCATTGCTTTCACAAAGTTCCACCTGGTCATCAAGGAAGTTTGTACACTTATAGCAAACTCTCAAGCCATTTGATAGAACTAACTCAGTAGCTCCAATTTTTGAATATTCCAACTCCTGCACTATATTCCTGAAACAAATAATTTAAAAAGGCTAAGAATACTGAGATATCAGAAAACGGTTTAAGAGAATTCATAAAGCTGATAATAAATGTAGAATACATAAGAATATAAACTCCCAACAGAAAATGAAACAATTTTATGCCCTTATCGAATACAAGCAAGCAAAAAACAGAGTTTGCTGCAGAGAAGAGATTTTCATGTGAACTAGAAAACACAAGCACACACAAAGGGGAAAGAACAAAGCAGAAATAACACCGATATGGTGATATGCATTTCTAAGAAGTTAAGGTCCAAAATTACCCTGGATTAGGTTTTGTATTAACAATTTCCTCTGGAATCTGTTCATCATCCCAAGGAGAAATGATTCTTTTTTCCTCAAGATCATTGATCATTGATACAACATTTTTTAGATCACCGACTGTTGCAGAAGCTCGTGGCTCAATTGTCTTAATGACACAGCTGCATGATGTTTGTAACTTTACTGCATATTTGGATATCTCTGCTGCGGTTATCTCTACAGATGTAAAAGTCATGGTGAGACGAGCTATACATTTGTTATATAATAAATCAGATCATTACATGTAGATATGCAATGACTCACGAGGTAGAAGAGTCTTCTGGAGTTGAGCTTCATATTCAATCCCAATAACAGGTTCATTGCGGAGAAAATGCTACCAAAGGAACATAAAGGCAAAACATTTTTCCAAATCAATACAAACGTCATATTATAAATTGAAAGTTTACAAGAAAGCTACAATTTGGAAATACCTGTAAATATTCATCTCGCAAGCTAGTTGATTGCATTTGATCACGCTCCAAATAGGCAGATTCAATCTCAGACATCAGTAAAGCTCGAACAATAGACACTTCTCGTTCTGAAAACCCATGTAATTGTACCCTTGCAACCTGAAGGTAAGGTGTCATTATAATTAGTTCCAAATTAAAAACAAAACAAGTAGAGTTTTTGTGTAGGATGAAAAACATGCCTCAGTCAGCATTGATTCTAGGGCCTCAATAGTCCCTTTTTCTTTACAGGATGAAGTCATTATATAAGCCTTCAATGGATTAACAAGAACATCTGCGGAAGCTGAGCATGAGAAAAAGGGGGGGTCCTTCCTACGAGCTATCTTAAAGAACCTCTGGTTTAGTGCATAAAGGAACATGGACTCTGCCAGCAAATCCCTATAGTCCCTCACTGTATTCAGCTCACCAGCTGCCATCTTATAGCTAATAATTACTGCAGACTGCTACAAGCGAATTTCAATGTTAAAACTGAAAATTCCACGTATATCATTTGCATGTCCATGAATGTGCAGATCAATTGGTACAAACAAGATTGAGATTTATTTCTGTACTAACCCCAGTAGCTTCAGATTCAACAAAACATGAAAAACGTGGCTCTTCATGAGATGGAACTGTATATCTTGGTATAAGAGGCGGCTCAGGTGATGAAATTTTATGTCCGAAATGATTCTTTATCAACTCAACTACACTCTGAGAGAGAGAGAGAGAGAGAGAGAGAGAGAGAGATTGTTAAGGCATCTTGACTACGAAACAACTCTTATAATTCCAAAATGAACATTAACATGTTGACAATACCAAACCTGGGTATCAGAGAAATCTCCAACAGCTATCACTGCCATGTTGCTTAAATGGTACCACTTACTATAGAATTGCTTCACAGTCTCAGAAGAAACATTTCGAATCACCTTCTCTAATCCAATCGGTAAGCGGTCAGCGTACTGCAATGAAAAGAAGGTTCTTTTATTTTGGTAAAAACAAAAGAGGGGTCTAAGAATAACATAAGATTGACAAAAAAATTTCAAAATTAGGACTACAAGTTTACCTAGGTCTTAGACTTCAGCACACATAGCAGAGAAAATTAAAAAAAACTTAAATTCATGTACTTTAGCTTAGCAACATCCTTCTACTTAATATAACATTAAAGAAATGATGTAAAACTAGTTCCAAGTTCCAACCCTCTGTGGTAATATGTGTGCATGGTACATTGTTCTATCACGGACCCCTAAATCTAAGACTCAATTGCATAGTCAGAATGTTGTAGGAGGCGCATAAAAACATTACAGGTGATGGTTCATCAAAGAATAAAAAATCTCCTTATCAAGTTAGTCAGGGATTATAAGCTTCATAGTAGCGGTACCTGTGAACCTTCCATCATCAGAATCCAATGTGCATCCTGCATCCTTCCTGTAGCATTCCGGTTCCCTCTGTATTCTTCCATAACCGCACCTCTTTCTCTTTCTAGATCCTCTTTTGAGACACGAACCTGCACGTTGCATGTAATTAAACCAGAGAGTAAAAATTGTTGAGAATTACCAAACAAGATAAACTTTGTTTATACCTCAGAACTGAATTCAGCCAAGACTGAAATGGCCTGAGATAACAGTTCATGCTTATCAACAGGAACAAACAACTCGTAAACAGTGTCATCGGCCGATGTCGCTGCATTCTGACAAGCGCCAAATTCTGCCCCAATACTTTCAAGAAATCTGATTATATCATGATTTGTGTATTTCTCAGTTGCACTGAAAGCAAGATGCTCAACTATGTGAGCAACCCCTCGTTCGTCCTCCTCTTCCAAAACTGATCTGCCATGAACCCAATAATATAACAATCCTTTATAAATTTAGGGATATATACATACATATATGAAAGGTTTGAACCTATTTATCTAGTTAACGAGATAAAATGCTAACTCTACATATGATATAACTTTCCAACTCACGCACATAATATATTGTTGTGTCATTATGTGCATTTCAATTCCATGTTATTCAATTTCAGTTATTTAATCATCCCAATGGGGGATGGACAAATCTTTCATCTTCCTTTACTCACTGCATTGTTCGGTTTCAGCAAGTATAATTGAAATTTCAGTTTATTGCCTTGTGGATCAAATTACATTATCAGAATCCCAGAGTATAATAGCAAATGACAGTTCCCCCACCACGTTCACCAAAACCCACAGTGAAAGAAACCACTAAATTAAGCACAGAAACACAATTGCCCAAGTAACACCAATCAACGACTAAATGCACAGAAGCAATAAAGATAAAGAAAAAAATTATAAACCAAAAAGCAGTTGTACCCGACTTTGACAGCAAGAGCGAGCGCTGCTCTCATTCTGGGCTTAGAATTACAACGAACATAGTAACATAGACCATTGTCAAGCTTGCCATAGTCAACTCCAACAGGTTGTTCCCCAAGAACTTGGTCCATGTCTACGTTCACCAGCTTCAATGACCTGAACCCATGTTTCTTCTTCACTATCTTTGAGGTCTCTGCCGGAAGCAAATCCATCTCTGTGTCTCCCTCTTGAAATTGGGAAATTGGGACTCACTTAAAAGTTTCAGTCTTTCAGATTTCAGTTATTTGTTGGCAAAGAAAGAATCTTTATAATAATAACACCATAATAGTGTTTGTCAAGACAGAAAAAACTCGAAAGCTACGAACTGCTACTTCTGTGTCGTCTTTTACAATTCGAGAGCTCTCAGCTTTGACTGTGATGCCATCAGACCTTGCACCACCATGATATTGCCACGTCAGCGCTCTCATATTGGGCCTGAGCCCATTAGGAACAAACTTGGGCCCTTTCTTTTCCCTCTAAAGAAGAAGAACTTGGACCTTTCACCGCTCCACAGTTCCCAAATTGATAGTCTTCTCTTCAGAGTCTTTCACTCTTGAGCTGAGCTGCGTTCAACTTTCATCACCGCAGTCTACAGAGGCGCACGTTAAGGTGCTCAAGAGAGACGCTTTTGCTAAAACACGACGGTATTTGAGAAACCATGCTTATCCTGCACACCTGCGCGCCTGTTCTTCAAAGTCCCAACACTTCCTTATCCTTATTTCCCAGCAGCACAAGCCCCTTCCCGCCATTTTGTACAGTTAAGCTTCCATTTCGGAGCTTTTATGCACAGCCGGGCCAGCCCAGGAAGTCTGTGTTTGTGGCTAAAGCGGGTCGAGGCCTAAAGTTGAAGACAGAAAAAGTGAGTGAAGGAGAAGACTATAAAGAACATGACTTTATTGATATAGAGGCTGAAGTTGAAGCTGAATCTGAAGATAGATTTTCAGGCCGAGGTGGGTTCACAGGGAGAGCGGAAGAAAAGGACTTTGATCGAGACCCTGAGTTTGCTGAAATTATGGGTGCTTGTCTTGATGACCCACAAAAGGCTAGGTCCAAGGTAAACCTTTTTTTTTATTTTTTGGGTTTTATTTTAAGGTTTAAGGAGTTTTTATGTGTGAACATTGACAGAGGTTTAACCAAATTGCAGATGGAAGATAGGTTGAGGAAGAAAAGGAACAAGATATTGCACACAAAGTCTGGTTCAGGTGTACCCATGAATGTGACATTCAACAAGTAAGTTCAGATGGTGTTGGAACAGAAAGCAATTTGTCAGTGTGGGTTTTGGTCCATTTTCTAGCTTGTACATGCTGGGGATGCTTAGTATAAACAAATGATCTTATGCTAATTATTTCCAGAGGTTGTTCTTGTATGCAAATTGTGTAAACTACCTTTTTTTTTTTGGGGTTAAATAACTGTCTTATTTAAATTTTACTGATGAAACAAGATCATCAAGTGCATTTGTTTACTAACTTAGTCTTGGCTTCTGGCACAACCAGCTTTGGTTTCTCAAACTCATATATATGGTTTGAATTCTACAACACTCCATTGGAACAAGATGTTTCCTTGATCTCTGATGTAAGTACCTTATCCTCTTCTTGAAAATACATTCTTTGTAAATATTATCAAGTAACTTAGTTGATCTGGCGTGTCTACAGACCATTCGATCATGGCACATCATTGGACGCATGGGTGGATGCAATTCCATGAATATGCAAGTAAATTTTCAATTACCCTATAAATTTCCGTTTTAAACTTTGCCGGCCATAGAAATATCATACATGACTTCATATCAAGTTTATATACTGGAAAACAAAATGCAAGTTTTTGAGCCATAAATCCCCACCTGCTTTGATCTCATTCATGCAGTTGTCACAATCTCCTTCGGATAAAAGACCGAGTTATGATGCCATTCAGGGAGCAAATGTAACACCAACTACATTTTACAATATTGGAGATCTTGAGATTCAAGACAACTTAGCACGTGTTTGGTATGAGCTCAACTTGAATTTCATGATTTGGGACTTTATGGTGATGCTTAGTTAAATGCTGATGCTTTTTTGTAATTGGGAGGAATGGAAGTGTAGATGGTTCTTGCTCACCAATCTGATAAATTTTTGACAGGGTGGATATTGGCACCAGTGAACCGTTGCTACTGGATGTTCTAATAAATGCATTGACTCAGATAAGCTCCGAGTGCGGCTCTCAAATTCCTATATCTTCTACTGGATGTTACTTGTTTTAATGCCTTGGCCTAGATTCATTTGGAAGCTTCTTATTTCGTATATTTATTCTAACTCTTATTACTTGATGTCTGTTAAACAGCTTTGTTGGAATCAAGCAAGTGGTGTTTGGTGGGTCTGAATTTGAAAACTGGAAGGAGAACTTGACATCGGAGGATGCGGGTTACAGTGTTCACAACATTTAGCCAATTTGTTGTGCACCCAAGATTTATATATTATGCTCAGCGTCTGATGATTGAAGGTCTCAGACTGGGTACAAGGAACGGTCAAGATTAGAGATGCTGGCGTAAAGCCAAATCAATGATAAATTTCGGGTCGTGTACCTCATGTTTTGATCCTAAGAGATGCATATGGACTACTGCTGAAGGGGGAATATAAGGGAACTAAAATGGGAGCCATTTTCAACCCAGTAATTTAGCATGCAAAGGATCTCCTTATTTTCCCATTAATGAGTATATATCTTGTGCAAGTTTTTGTTCCAATATACGATACTTTGTACTAAACAGATATTACCTAAATTGACAAAGCGGATGTGAAAAAAGCAGGTGACTTGTTTTGTATTTGTAAACACGGATCCCATAACTTGATGCAAAATTGAAATAAAAATACAAGTTACTGAGAATGAAAACGACACTGACATGTTAAAGATGGCGTTAGCTGCTCAATTTCATTAGAAGTAATAAAGTTCTGCAAATATTCGAATAACAAAAGCTATGATGCAAGCCTCCGATATTCCAACCCGCAAACCACTTTCACCCTACAAATTGCATCAATTGGTAAAGTACAAGGGCATCGCCAAAATCGAAGTCCTTTATGATGCCTCAGCAACGATAGAGAGCTGCACAGACACTTTCTCAGCTATTGATTTGATCTCTTTCACTCTCTCATCAACTAACTGCTGGAGTTGCTCCTCCTGATTTGGTTGATTCTCATCTATCTGAACAGTACTAGCAGCTTCACCAGCTTGTGACCTGAACATCACAAATGACATCTCGGGTTCATAATTGCTTGGAACTTCAATCACTTGCTTCCCACCAGTCCCAGAATCTTTTCCGATGAGATCTTCCTTCATGCGATTAGAAATAATTCCCACAAAATCATCCATATACCTGTCCACATGATCAAGGCCGAGATAAAGGAAAACCTCCCAACACTGAAGAAACTGTTTCTTGTTGATTTTCAAACTTTTCCGGACATCCTCAATGACTCTAGTGTCTGGCATGAGTCGAGGAGTGTATGTCTTCTTCGACAATTTTCCTTGCTTTAGTTGCGAAACTGCTGAGCTGACTGCATGCTTGATTGGATCAAACTTATGAAGGCGCAGTACATCAACACAAGTGCGTACATGTTGAAAGTAATCCAATGGTTCTTCAACTGTGAGATCATAGACGTTTTCAGATATTACAACATCATTGAGAACCTCAAGAAGGTATCGTCCATAACCCTTGTGTTGATAAGGAGGCAATACCAATATCTGCCATCAACAAGGAGGCTTGTTAAAACTCAACAGCACCAAGATTGCACAAAAAATGAAATTTATTTGAAACAACTATGGAAGCACCAAGCTGTTTCTCTAGAGCATGCATAACTAGTGATATATACAAGGAGCAAACCTGACCAATCCGCAACCGAGAACTATCAGGATAATGGTAAAAACGATACACAGCTGTAAAACCAAGCAACACATTGTAGATTTCCCCCTGCTGATCTGTTTTCCTCTGGATCAGGACATACAACTCCCAGCTTGGATCCACAACATCAATTGGACTGCTACCTAATTCAAACAACAACAATTGATGTCATATTCTTACACTCCCCCTTCCCATCTTTTCTCCTTAAAAATAAGAAAATAACAGAGTGTTCTCTGATGACGTGAGATAGGTGACAAAATTACCATCAATAAGAAGAAGAACAAGAGGAATCAAGTGACTGTAAAGGTGTCCAGCAGCTGTCTTGCCCACAACCAAGCGAACAACCTGAAGTTGGCTGTTATTACAAAATGCAACACAAATTTCTAATATTTTATTATAGTACGAAAAAACAAAGATCTGCACATCAAAAGCACCTCCACATCAGACGTGGCTGCATTAGAATCATTTATTTGTCCATTGGAGGTCTTGTACTGCAACACCTCCCCATTTGAGACAATGGATCTGCACATGTTTTAAAGGTAGAATTCATGAAGTAAATAAACAAAGTTACAAAAACCCAAAAGTTATGGACATAATTAATTTTGATATTTGACCTATGAAAGTATTTCACCATTCATTACCTAATAAAATTCCTCTGTGTGGAAAAACTTTGTAGGAACTCCTCCTCACTCTCAACAAGGGTCAAACCAAAGATTTCCTGGAGAACACTACTAACTTAGCAGCCGAACTAACAGCATACTAAACTGAAGTGACAGTTTAAATTGGGAATCAATCCATACCTGAAGAGTTGATTTCAAATCGGTGATCCCTTTGCCTCCCTTGTAACATTTAACCATTTCAATCAGCAATATGACAGAGACAGTGCTAGAAGGATAAGCAATAGGCAAAGTTGGCAAATAGAACAGATTGATGTACACACAAAGAGAGAAGGGGCAATAGAATGCCAACACTTACATCAGTTGTGCTCTCAAATGCAATATCAGCAAAGGCATGAAATGAAATACTGCTAACCCATATGGTAATCTGCATTGGATGGAAGATAATAATGAAGCCATGTTAAATCATTCTGTTCAGACTATTAAAATAGTTTAAACATTATTTGCACCAGTGAAGCAAATGATATGAAAGTAAACTTCAATTAAAATGTACAAAGATTACCTTCAGTCCTTTGTAACCATATATCTTCCCCTCATCAAAAAATCTATCCAAGTCAACATCATCTAAACAAAAGTTGTTTGAAGCACCCACTTCCTCTTTGCTAGAAACTGTGATAGCAGCCATTGATTAAGCACACAAGTAAGCTAATGATTGAGATATTATAAAGAAAATACATTGGATTTAAAGCAGAGAATTCGATTCCTGAGTCAATAAGGATAAAAATATCGACAAAAAGTAAGTTTAATATCACATTCCACAATTAAAATTTTCCAACCAATCTGAAAATGTATAAAGCACGCAATTGCATCTATTTTTAACATCCTCCATATAAATTACTAAGCATTCACGTAATCTCAACTCATACATGTGATTAAATCATTTTCCAGTCACCAAAATCATCACGGCTTGGTTGCTGACTGAATGTTAAACTCAAGTCCAATATAATCACATCTACGAAGTTTCTAGTTCCACGTTTTCTTATTAATCAATAACCAAATAGCTAAAATGGGGTGAGTTCACAAATTTATTTTTTTTAAAGATAAAGTTTCTGGCCGAGGCTCCAACTTTACTGAGCCACCAAAAAGCTCATTAAGTTAATGTTCAACCAAACAATCTCAATCAAAATCCCGAAAAGGGAAGTTACCTAAAACTAAAATCTAGCTTCACTCAACAATATCAAACAGTAATATCCGGTAAATGCGCATAAAACCCATCATACCTAGGTAAATATTGATGCAATCTTTGGCGTCTACTCCAGCATCTGCTCCCAAACCCACAAAAGCACACAAAAATTAGGTCTAAATTAAGTACCAAAACATACAAAACAGTAAGGAGAAGAGAACATAGTGGTTTATGGAACTAACGGAAACATAACTTGGAAAACAGAAGTGAAGAGGACTCACCGGGATGGGAGAAGCCCACACGACGTCGTTTCTTAGGTTCGGTGGCGGTGGGATCGGCGGTGGGTCCTTGCTTCTGGACCATTTTCTGGTTAGGGTTTCGGGAACTGGAAATGAGAGGGAGTGAGGCGGGAAAAATTACACTGTTACAAAATGGGGGGAATTGGGCATCATCGGTGATATTTATAGTGAAATTGGCAAAGATAAATATCACGTGATTTGCACGTGCGACGCATTCCAATTGTCAAAATTTATCTGGGCCACCATCCTAGCGGGCGGCCAGTTTATGTTTATTGGAGCCTTTGGTTGGTAGCTCTGCTTTTGCTTTTGCTTTTGCTTTGCTTGCTGGATCTTTGGGTTTTAATACAGAAAATTGGAGCCGAGCCCAAAATGTTGTTTTTAATTTTCAATTTAATTTTTTTTTAACGAAATTTTCAATTCAGTTTTGTTGATGGTTTTCCAGTGTTAGATCCTATTTTGGTGGCTGCATTCTCAAGGAAGTGATTCTACCATAGCAGCTTTTCAGTCCGTCGTGTTTGATTTTTGGTGTCAGTTTGATTTCCTGCAGGATTCTTCCGGGAAAATTGAGATCATAAACCTTCTATGATTTCCGAATAGTACCTCCCTCAAAAGAAAAACTGAAATCACTTACCAGGTGATACTATGTTTTTAACACCAAAAAAATTTGGCTTAAGATAAAATAGATAACCCAGGAAATGATGACAAAAATATAGGCACACATTCCTTATATCTTGCATTTGACCTGGTAAACTTGAATTTGGATTTAAATTGTCATTCAACCGCAAGAATTGCATCCCGAAAATCTATGATTAAGATATTTCTGAAAATTACCAAATCAATCTTCAGCAAAACTTGGTGATAAGGAAAAAAACACAAACAGGGACCTTCCCTTTTTCAGTAAAAGGGCAAAAGTTTCCACATTCTTCTGGAGATAAATATAAAATGGGAAATCATGTCTCTCTGAACCTGGAAAAGTAAAACTAAAAACACCAAATGAACATAGTAGAACGATGACACATCTTCCCCACTATCTCACTTCCTACCAGGGGTCTTGACAGCCTGCCTATTCCTCTTCTTGACACCAGACTTGGAGACCTTGAGACTCCTGTGAACAACACTAAGCCTGGCAAGGGCTGCTTTCTTCAAATCGGGTCTATAGAAATTATCCGCCACCTGGAACAATTTACAATTAAAAAACAATTTAGCTAGTGCAGATATCAAAACTGTAGGAAACAAAATGCAACTTTGTGCCCTACAATGAGGGGAAAAAAAAAAGGCGAATCACAAAAATCCATATGTTTGACACAAGAGGGCTTAAAAGAAACATACTTTTCCAGATCATGCAGAACAATTTCAAACCATTAATTCTGTTATGATCGCATGATTTGTGCAGAAGAGAGAGCGTTTATGTTAAACCCGGGCTAGGAATTATAGACACTCATTAAACTGGATAAGTTATTACTTGAATGAGAGGCTCCAAACATAGTAAGATCATATCAAATGTACCAGAAAACATTGAAAGGCCATTTTCATTTTTCTTTTGTTCTCACTAAATTTGGGTCTTCAAATACCATGTCAATTTTCGGGTATAAAAGAGTGCTCAGAAGCCAAGCGTAACAATTGTATTTCATTGAAAATCCCACACAAAGTGGGATCTTCTTACGTGTTAGCTGCTCATCACTGCTAAAAAGTAACAAGGCGGCTGATTAACATGTTAACAACCGTGGCTACACAGATAATAAAATAGAGTTAACCTCTATTGCATTCAAGCATTATTGATATTAAGCATATTAATAATTCAACTCAAATAGCAATAGCTAAAACTAGAGCTCAGGATATGAAATTCGGAGGTACCTGATTGATAACAGCCTTGGCCACACGAGGAAACTCCTTCCTGATCACAGACTTGTGAAGCAAACTGGCGGGCTTGTTCTGCTTCTTCGTCTTAGTGGTGGCCAGCACCACAGACTGGTCTTTGCCTCCGGCCTGAATAGTCACCGTCTTCTTGTTCGCCAAGCCTAATTGAAGTTAAAACAACCGAAAATGAATTAAACGAGTCGTATTCCTAGG
Organism: Prunus avium; assembly: GCF_965620075.1. Lineage (NCBI taxonomy): Eukaryota > Viridiplantae > Streptophyta > Magnoliopsida > Rosales > Rosaceae > Prunus > Prunus avium. The sequence goes on along the minus strand of NC_142290.1, from coordinate 36,118,756 downwards.
GTTTAAGTTTTTTTTTCTCGGGAAACAAACAGAGGGTAAGAAAATACCAGAATGCTTGTAGGAGTGGAGGTTGTAGAGGTTGTTGGGCTCCTTGCTGAATCGGACGCCGGCGTTGCCTCGGCCGAACTGCTTCACCAAGAAGGAGTTGTTCTTCTTCACGACCTCCCAGATCAATTGTCCTGGAACGGTAGCCATGGCACCTAGCTGCTGTAATCACAAAAATCACAAAAATCACAAAATATCAACGGCTCTGATTCATCCAAGACTAAAATGATTCAATATCAGCATGAGCTGATTCAATGGAGCGAGAAATGGAATCAGAGAGCGAGGGATCTTAGAGATGGTGAAGAACTTACTCTTGCAGGGAGAGAGCTTCTGTGTGTGAGAGAGGAGGAGGAGGCTTGGTGGGTTCACGAATAAGCTCAAGTATTTGGTTTATATAGTTCGTTTACAAAACCCTAGACACTAAAATGACAATGCTAAGGAAACTATATTTATATATTCACGAATATTAGTGTAACAAGTCCGGCCGTTTGGTCTAGTGGTATGATTCTTGCTTTGGGTGCAAGAGGTCCCGAGTTCGATTCTCGGAACGGCCCTTTTTGTAATTTTAATATGTTTTTCTAAGTTTAATTCATTCTTTCTTTTCTTTTTAATTATACATGTATCAAAGTTCACTTCATTTTATTAATGTATCAAGTCCGGCCGTTTGGTCTAGTGGTATGATTCTTGCTTTGGGTGCAAGAGTTCCCGAGTTCGATTCTCAGAACGGCCCTTTTTGTAATTTTAATATGTTTTTCTAAGTTTACTTCATTCTTTCTTTTCTTCTATATATATAAAGCAAAAGGCAGAGAATTGTGAAACATTCAAAATACCAGAAAATGCCCTTGGTTAATGCAAACATTAAGAATTGAAATTATTAATTAAATGAGGATAATATGGTAAATTCATACTTTTTCATATTAAAAAAAAATTAAAATTAAAAGAAAAATCAGATAATGGATCCTATTTTTATGGAACACAACTACTCATTATCTTTTTTACTTCTAAGATAAATTTAAATTTTTAAAAAAAAAGCCTCTCGCAAGCGCAGAAGCGCGTGCGGAGAGGCTAGTTTTTATTATACATGTATCAAAGTTCACTTCATTTTATTAATGTGTAATTTTAATATGTTTCCTAAGTTTACTTTTAGTCTTTCTTTTCTTTTTTATAATACATGTATCAAAGTTCACTTCATTTTATTAATGTATCAAGTTCGGCCGTTTGGTCTAGTGGTATGATTCTTGCTTTGGGTGCAAGAGGTCCCGAGTTCGATTCTCGGAACGGCCCTTTTTATATATTTTTTTATATAAGTGTTTTAAAAATAAAATAACTATTAAATAATTTACCAAAGTTTATTTATTTCAATTTTTTTTTTTTGCCACGCTGCTTGAAGAACCCATAAAAGCTACCCTGCTCAAGTTGCAAGCTTTAATTTTTAGAATCAAAGCGGCAGCCTTTTCTCTCTGCTCTACAGTTTCGTCGAACTCTCTCCGCCTCTCTCTCCGGCTGGTAAGGTTTCTCTTTCCCTTTGATTTCGAAATATATGAAGTTTCGTTGATGGGTTTAAAGATGAGAGTTTTGGATAGTTCAAATGCCTTTCCTTTCCTTTCTTTTCTTTTTTATTTGAAGTGTTTTGCGGGTGAAGCAATGGAAGACAACCTGATTGCAAGCGCGCACTCTTCTGCGTTCATAGAGTCAGAGGATTTGGAGGGCCAATCCAGCGAAATCGAAGGGTACGATTTCAATCAAGGCATAGACTACCCTCGACTCCTCAGCTCCATGCTTAACACTGGCTTCCAAGCCTCCAATCTCGGAGACGCCATTCAAGTCGTCAACCAAATGGTAAACTTTCTCTCACCAAGCCAACTTCATTGTCATTTAGTTTTTAACCAAACCCATCATTTTAATTGCACTGAAGCTAGATTGGAGCCTAGCAGACGAGGCTGTAGCTGAAGATTGCGGTGAGGACGAGGGGGATTTGAAGTACAGAAAGTCGGTGAAATGCAAGGTGTTTCTGGGTTTTACTTCGAATTTGGTTTCGTCTGGGATTAGAGACACGATTCGGTACTTGGTGGAGCACCGTATGGTGGATGTGGTGGTTACAACTGCTGGTGGCATAGAGGAAGATCTTATAAAATGCCTTGCGCCCACTTATAGAGGTGATTTCTCTTTAGCTGGAGCTCATTTGCGGTCGAAAGGCTTGAATCGTATCGGTAATTTGCTTGTTCCTAATGGTAACTACTGCAAGTTTGAGGATTGGATCATACCGATTTTCGACCAGATGTTGAAGGAACAAACTGAGCAGGCATGTATCTTAAAAAAGGATACTTTCTTTTCAAGTTAGTTTTTTCAATTTATGGGGTGTGTGTGATTGATATGGTTTTTTTTAGCAGAACATATTGTGGACACCGTCTAAATTGATTGCACGCTTGGGGAAGGAAATAAATGATCGACGTTCATATCTTTATTGGGCATACAAGGCAAGAAATCAACCAAATCGAGCATTTTATGTTTATCTCTTAAGCCTGTACATCATGTTGGTATTGTTTATTTTAAAGTCTAAATTTGGTTGGATAAATGTTACTGTTAGTTAGTAATGGGGTTGTGTTTCAAAATTATGCAAGAGTACTATTGGAATGTTTGGTATCTTCTACTTGTATCTATGAAAATAGCGGCAGTGATCTTTGCAGTAACATTTGGTGTATTTTTGTGGTTGTTTTCCAGAACAATATCCCAGTTTTCTGTCCAGGCTTAACAGATGGCTCACTGGGAGACATGTTGTACTTTCATTCTTTCCGCAGTCCAGGTCTGATCGTTGATGTAGTGCAAGGTATGCTGCTCGTTACCTTGTCATTGCAGCTGATAATTAACTTGGGAAAATGTAATCACAAGATAGCATGCCTTTGAACAGATATTAGGGCCATGAATGGCGAAGCTGTCCATGCAAATCCAAGGAAGACTGGAATGATCATTCTCGGAGGGGGCCTGCCCAAACATCACATTTGCAATGCCAACATGATGCGTAATGGTGCAGATTATGCTGTCTTCATCAATACTGCACAAGAGTTTGATGGGAGTGATTCTGGGGCTCGTCCGGATGAGGCTGTATCATGGGGGAAAATACGGGGTTCTGCTAAAACTGTTAAGGTATTACCTAACCTATGTCATATCTTCACTTTGCCCATTCCCTCTTAGCTCTCTTTTTTGTTTGCATTATAATATATATTTCTATCCACCAAATGCTAACCCTTCCAGAGTTTTATCCCTCTGTTTAATTTCCCTCCTTTTGATTGGTTGAACCAGGTACATTGCGATGCAACAATTGCTTTCCCTCTGCTGGTTGCTGAAACATTTGCCAAGAAAGCTGTCGAGACTATGACTTAATATAGTTTCATTGTGAAGATTGATTTATGATATTCAAGTAGTCGTGATGAAGCTGATAACTACTGGATGGGGCTCAGCAAACATGATAATTACCACATTTTATTTAAGGGTTTGCAAGATCCTATGTAGGATTAGGAATTCAGAAATTCACATTTTTCCCCCTGCGTTAGATTTGCTTACTTTTTTGTTTTGGTCTGTCGTAGAGGTTGAGATTACACATACTAGGGGAATTTACTCGTTATTTCTGATCATTTTATTCAAATTCAAGTTCGAACTCCTATATGAATGCCAAGTCCATTTACTTAAGAGGTATATGTCTCTCTTCTAGTTAGGCCAAAATTCTTGTCAAATTGTTATGTTCAACCAAATTATGCTTTTAAGCCATTCCTTCATGAAGATAAGAAATTTTCTTAGATGACCAATCTTTAAATTTTGGAACAATCCTCCCTTTTTAAATTATAATCATTTTTAGCTTGAATGGTTTGGACTTTGGTTTGCCATATCATTTGGGAACTCTGGAGATGAAGTTGTTCGTGCCTCATTAACAACTCTCGGATAAAGCAGAGATCACTACAGCAATAATTTATTTCATTAAAACTCCCGAGTTCAGAAAACTTATAATTCAAATCTCATTAGCAAAGGAAGATTGCCAAATGCTCAAGCTTAGACATGTAAGATTTCAACTTTCAAGCAAGAATCAGTGAATTCTCCTGCAAATTGTGATCCCATCACCCAAAGAAGCATGTGAAATTTGGACACGAGCATCAGCAGCAAGTAACTTGTTAAGCTCAATAGTCGCCTGTCTGCCTTGTTTCATGTATTCTGGAGTCGATTCCTCAGGCATTACAACTGTTCCTCCCCAGAGGGTGTTATCATAGACAACTATGCCACCCACCTTCAACAGCTTCATTAACCTCTCATGGTAATTCCAATAGTTCACCTTGTCGGCATCAATGAAAGCAAAGTCGAAACTGCCTTTATTTTCGTGCTGCAACATAATAACCGACGAGAAAATCAAAAGTCACAACTTTTGTTGTTTTCAGTTCAGCTGAAAAGAATGGTTTGAAATGCAAAATACTTGCATGTTCTAGTAGCTTATCAAGAACTGGTAGGGCCTCAGATTCAATGAAGTCAATTTTGTGTTGAACACCAGCTTTCTTTATGATTGGCAACCCTATTTGATCATATGCCTCACGATTCACATCTACCGCTACGATCTGCAATAAGGTATTCAGAACCATAAATAGTTTCAAATACATGGAAGTTCATTACTTACTAGCTTTCAGCATAATCTTTTATTATAGCCTCGCATGACAAATAAGCAAATTCAGAATTAGTAGTGGCAGACCTTGCCATCCTCAGGAATTGTAAGAGCTGTGAGGAGAAGAGAGTATCCGGTGAAAACACCAACTTCGATTGTCTTCTTTGCATCTACTAGCTTCAACAGCATAGTCATTAACTGACCTGCATCTGGTGCAGTAGCCATCTGAGACCTGAAAAATAACAAGCTTATTAATAATCCTATTTAATAGTTTTCACTCACTCACATGTCAAGTTATGGCTTGGTTATCAAGAAGCTTAATGAAACTTAAGATGCAGGACACCTTGGGATGTATATGATTTAATCAACATCATAAGCGCTAAGATAAGAAGGATGACAACCTTGGGTGGCTGGCAGTGGCAGCCCTTAGCTCCTTGAGAGGCTCCGGTTCACGGGGATATACACTAGTCTCCAAGATATACTGCCACATTTTCAAAATGAAATGTCAAAAAATTTAAACAGAAAAAGCATAACAAAAGTTGAGAGAACGTGTGGTACCTGATATAACTCATCACTCTGCAGCAGTCCCTTTTGTGCAGGATCTGATTCCTTTTTCAGGTTGTGCTCCATTTCTCTCCAAATATCTCACAATAGAGTTCTGATAGGCTGCAAGGAGGAAGAAGCTAATCCAAGAAATTCTACAAATCCAACAGTTAAGTTTAGAAGAGAATGATTAAAAATTAACAGGCTTATCTGTACAAAGGCAGAGCACAATTGCAACTCAACTTCAATGGCATCAAGAACAGAGTCACAGGGCCCTATACAAGAATCCCAAAGTTTTGAGTATCAAACTACCACCTTTCAACCTTTTTAGAGTGTCCATGAAGGGTGAAAAGTCTATGAGTACTTTGTGGTTCACAAAATCAAATGCCAACATAGTAAATTTTTATGAACAGATAAAAATCAGACTCAACAGATAAACCCAACTCCTGTGAATTTGACAAACTGTGTGATCATTCTCACATCGACTTTCATCAACCTAGTAAACCCATATGCCCATTTATTTACCGCTCATCAATCTCTCAAAGACAAAGTTACCATCTAGGCTACAAGTATTCAGGGTATGTATCATTTCTTCCTCAACCTAAGAGTCTGCAATATATTCATTGAAAAGAAAGTATAAAAATCTCAAGTCTGAACCTTCATGCATAGTAAACAAACAATTGACACTACGCTTATGCAATAAATTTCACTGAGAAAGGGAAAGAGATATGGAGAAAGAGAGAACCCGATGAAAACGGAAGGTCGAGTCTTGGCCTTTGAATTTGCTGCGACGGTGAACCGAAACACATCAAATCATAAATGAGCAAAAAGTGTCTTTGATGAGTTGGGAATTTTCCGACCCCACCAACCACTTTTGACTTATTTTCCATTGCCGTTCAATTTTCTTTTTCAACTGCATGCTGGCTGTTATACGACCGTACTAAAGTGTACGACATTCTTTGACTTGCCGTTGCCGCTCTTTTTTGAGAGAAGAACAAGTAACGTTAAATGGCCCTGTCTTGACCGTTTATTGCTATAGAGTCTTTGTGCATTGCAGCCAAATAAAAAGTCCAAAACTTTAACTTCTATATAACAATTTTTTTTGTTTGCCAAAATTTGGAAGGAGAGGAGGGAAAACTCACACACACGGGTATCACGAGAGCTTGAACCCAGGACCACTTGGAAGCACGCTAAGATCCTGGGTCAATCCAACTGACACCCAATTGGTAACTTCTGTATAACAATTGATGCGGCAGTGTTGGTTTATATTTGAGAAAGCATTTGGTGATTGTAGATTGTAATGTCTTTTTTCCTGAGTTTTGGATGTGTTCAAGTCAGCAAGGCTGTGATGAATGGGACTTGAGTTTTGAAAAAAGTTTGCAATTTGAATAACTAAACATGACTCTTTAATATATTGAGTTCTTGATCAATCACTTCACTTGCTCAACATTGTCATTTTTATGAACTGGGTGATTTTATTTCATCTCAATTCTCGACTGAGGTTTATAAAGTAGTTTCTTAACAGAACTAATCTGATTAAGTACATATGATATTCATATCGACTTTCTGACTCAACTTGATGATCAGCATATGCGCCTGCAGATTGTGATCCCATCACCCAATGGAACTTGGGAAATTTCAACGTTTGTGTCTGCAGAAACCAATTTGTTAAACTCAATTGCACACAGCCTCCACTCCCTTTTGGCCTCTGGAACATCCTCTTCAGGCCAAGCAACTGTTCCTCCCCAGAGTGTGTTGTCATACATGAGTATCCCACCAACCTTAATCAGTTTCATTAGCCTTTGATGGTAGTTCCAATAGTTGTTCTTGTCCGCGTCAACAAAAGCAAAGTCGAAACTCCCTTCCTTCTCTGGCTGCAGTACAACATGCACGAAGCATCACCAATCTTCGAATAGTTGAAGTTGAAAAGAAAACAAATAGAGTCAAATACAAAGTAGCAATTTTTTCTCTGCTTACATCTTCTAAGAATTTGTCGAGAATAGGCAGAGCTTGGGACTCAACGAAGTCAATTTTGTGTTCCACACCGGCTTTTTTTATAACTGGTAAGCCTATTTCGTATGTTTTTCGGTTAATGTCTATGGCTGTAATCTGCATTCATGCATTATAAACTATAAAGCATAAGTCTTTTGTTGTTGTTATATCAGTTGAATTGGATATATGGACCAAGTTACCAACCTTGCCATCATCAGGAATTGTAAGAGCTGTGAGGAGAAGAGAGTAGCCAGTAAAAACTCCAATTTCAATTGCTTTTTTTGGGTTCACCAGTTTCAAGAGAAAGGTCATTAGCTGACCTGCGTCAGGTGCAGTCCCCATGAAAGCCCTGCACAAGAAAGAATGGTTGGACCATAAGATGGTTCTAAAAAAGACATGTTTAAATGTTGTAATTTTACAGTTTTGCTGCACCTTCATTTTTGAAATCTAGAGACTTACATTGGGTGGTTTGCTGTAGCAATTCTCAGTTCCTTGAGAGGATTTGGTTCTCTTGGGTACACACTAGTCTTCAGTATGTACTGCCATTTCAATTGGAACAGGCAGTTTAATTGTTAATATCATGCATAAATTGACAAGTTTATTCAAATTAAGCAGACCCTATATGCAGAGTTACCTCATGTAACTCCTGGCTCTGCAACACAGTTGGGTTTTTCCTACTCACTGGCTTTCTTGTATTTTCCATTGCCTCCAATGCACAATAATTCTAAAAATCCTCCTGCATAAAGCAATTTTAGAATAGTACTTGAGGCAACCATGAGATTAATGAAAGGAAAAGAAAACCACCAAATATAATTTTCACATGGTTGCAAATTGATATGGAAATTACTCTGATCCAGAGATAAACCCAAAATGTGTCTGGATTGAAGTTCTGAATAGATACTAACAACACTAAACTTATGAGGTTTTTGTCTCACCTTTGAGATTGTAACACTTTTTCTTTTTCCTTTTTATAAGCTCTTGTAAGTTGGTTTTGCCTCACAAGCTTTTTGTTTTAACTTTTTATTTATCTATTACTATTACTTGGTTAGGTAAAGCACTTTTCACCCTAGCTTGTCTCAGTTGGGACCTCACACGCTTTAGGCCTTCTCCAACCATGGCTGTAGGCCCCAAAATGTGTAAAACTGATCTTTAGTTGTGGGCCGAAAAAAATTAGGCCAAATTTTGAGGGTCATATTTAGCTCTCCAATATATTAATTTTTTAAAGCATAGTATATGGCTAAATTTTTCCATCTTCAGTCACAGATTGCTATATTTTATTATTTTGAGAGAAACTATGGTACAATATTCATACATTCCACTACTATGTTGTTTTGTGGTTTGTTTTTTTATGGTGTTGTGTGGCTTGTTTTTATTTAGGAGTTATGTGGCTTGTTTTCATTTAGGAGTTGTGACACTATAACGGTGTGTTGTAATTTTTTTTCATGGTTAGAGACTATGATATAAATTGAGGTTGACAACTTGTTTTCATAAAATTTTAATTGAAAATTTAAAAGTTACAAAGGCTTGTGAAAAAATTGATGCACTTTCCAAAAGGTTCTGACCGTTCACCGCTAACTGACGTTAGTGCGTCTTTAATAGCAACCCTTGGATATATGTTTGTTAATTTCTAGTTGCACGAACTGATCTCATGATCATGCCCACATGTGATTCTTCCTCCTGTTAGGTAGCACATGCGATGGGCCCACAAAATAAATTTGGCTTGTGAGAATGACTAAATGGCTAAATGTGGCCCTCAAAATTCGCCCTAAATTTTTTTTTGACCCACGGCTGGAGATGGCCTAAGCTATTCTCCCATGGCCTAAATGAAAACAAGCCACACAACACCATAAATGAAAACAAACCACACAACAACATAATAATGGAATGTATGAATGTTGTACCATAGTTTTTCTCAAAATAATAAAATATGGTGGGCCCTAAAATATAGCCATTCGTGGCTAGAGATAAAAAAATTTGGCCATACACTATTTTTTTTTAAATTAATATTTGAATGGCTAAATTGTAGCCTGGGTCTACATTTGCCCTATGACTGTCTTCCTAGGAAAATGTTGTTGAAAAACGTATGCCTTTTTTTTTTAATAAATCTTTTACAATAAAACCATTTGAACAATATTTTTTAGCCACAATTTAACATGGCCAAAACAAACCAACCATCTTGGTGAGATATGTAAGCAGTAATGTAATTGGCAGATATGATCCTTTTTTTTTTTTGATCAAAGTGAGATATGATCCTTATAGCATAGTATTGGATATTCTCCTTAAATTCTAATTCTCATAAAATTTAAAACAAAGAGAAACGGAAAAATGTTTTATTACATAACTCTTATCATCATATTTGCAATATAATGGTCTAAAAATGAAAAAATAAAAAATAAACGACTCAATTTTGACACGAAAGTTACATATAACCATCAACCCTTACTTGACGATCATCAAAAATTCAAGTATGTCAAAGAATAGCAAACCTTTTGTGATAATCACATCAAAATGTATCCTATATTACTATGTGCAAATAACTATATCTATTGTCGATTCCGCCGGAGGGCCATAAACTTGGCAATTATGTCATCGGAGTCGGGAAGCTTTGGGTGGACATGAGAAGCTTTCTCCTTTGGTGCACTCTCCACTGTAGAACCTGATGATTTTGGAGTTTCAGTGCTCCGTGCTGTTGCAATCTTTGGAGAAAGACTGGATGATTGCTCCCTTGGAAATGACTTTGAAGTCTCTACATGCGTAGAGGACCTCTTGGATTCTGGTATTGGTTTAGAAGCTGCTTGTTCTGCTGGTCTATGTTGCTCCTGACTTCCTGGGCGCATTGAACTCTTCGTCTGGGACAAGGGCCTTTGTAGAGTTTCAGTGGCATAGGAGGGGTTTCCGTATGACTTTGAAGTCTCTATGGGTGAGGACCTCTTGGATTCTGCAATTGGTTTAGGAGCTGCTTCTTCTGCTGGTCTATGCCACTCCTGACTTCCTGGGCGTTCTGAGCTCTTGGTTTGGGATGATGGCTTTGGTAGAGTTTCAGTGGCATAGGAACTCCTCGAAGAGGGGTTTCCATATGACTTTGAAGTCTCTACAGGAGAGGACCTCTTGGAATCTGGAATTGGTTTAGGAGCTGCTTCCTCTGCTGGTCTATGCCACTCCTGACTTCCTGGGCGTTCTGAGCTCTTGGTCTGGGACAAGGGCTTTGGTACAGTTTCAGTGGCATAGGAACTTCGTGAAGAGGGGTTTCCATATGAATTTGAAGTCTCTAAGGGTGAGGACCTCTTGGATTCTGGAATTGGTTTCGGAGCTACTTCTTCTGCTGGTCTATGCCACTCCTGACTACCTGGGCGTTCTGAGCTCTTGGTCTGGGACAAGGGCTTTGGTACAGTTTCAGTGGCATAGGAACTCCTTGAAGAGGGGTTTCTGTATGACTTTGAAGTCTCTACAGGCGAGGACCTCTGGGATTCTGGTATTGGTTCAGGAGCTGCTTGTTCTGCGGGTCTGTTCCACTCCCGACTCCTTGACACGTCAGAAACAACTGTTGTCTTTGAGCTAGAACTTCTAACAGAATTTGAAGAAGAGGGCTGTGTCCTTCTAGATAGTTTAGCACTTGGACGAGCATTGCTAGTGGAAATCTTTGTGAGAAGATCTTCCTCACCTTCGCTATCCTCTGAATCAAAGAAACCAAACGTGGATTTTGAGATTGCCTTTACTTCAGATCCCAATTTTTTATTGAATGGGTCTTTACTACTGCTAACAATTCCATGTGACAGTTCATCCTCTGAAGAATCATCATCGGGAGCAATATATGAGACTTGGGTTCTTCTGCTTCGTTCTTTAATCAGTTTAGTGCTCCCTTGCAGATTATTTGGCTCTTGACTAGAAGTACCAGAAACAATGGAAGTCCTGACTTTCGGAGAATGGGAAGGTTGCTCAACCTTAGTATCCTTAGTGACTTGTTCGACAAACAAAGAGTTTCCCGATGGTTTCCTGGTATACGGTGGATGCTTATACCCCTTATTCCGCAGGCCACCTGTCAAAGTCCCATAGTTCAACTCATTGTCAGTGTCGCTTACACAACTACACCCCTCTGAAACCTCACTATCTTTCACAGTTTGAGGCAACTGTAGTGTTTGAAAATCTTCCTTAACATTTGAGTCTAATCCAGATTTCATTAGCCCTCGAGATGGCTGACCAGTAGGCAATTCATCATAATCAAACTTTTCCTCCGAGGCAGTGCTATTTTCAACTCCTTGGCTTCTCTCAGACTGTACATCAATGGAGTTCAAATTAAGAGATGAAGGCAGTAACCATGACTTTTGATTAGAACCCAAATTTAACTCCTCTGAAGATGAAGATCCAAATGACCTATGTCTTGCACTATGGCTCTGTCCAGAAGAAAATTTAGAAACTGTGCTCTGGGAAAGCTTAGACTTGTCTAACTCCTCTTCACTGTCTGAACTTGGGCCATCTGAAGCATCAAAAGCAACAGGCAACAAGTCATTTGGTTGTGAAGAAGCCACAGAACCTGTCAAGTTTTCCAAAAAAACAGGAGGGGAGTGCTGCATCGATGAAGAACTTAATTGTGAAGTGGACTTAAATTGTACTTCATCAGTCTGATGTTTAGAGCTCCAATCATTTAAATGAGCTGAAGAAGAAGATGAGTTTCTATTGGGAGAAGGAAAATAAAAACTAGATTCTTGGCCCTTGAAGTCCTCCACTTCAAATTTATATTTATCATCATCTGAACCAGAGTCATCAAAAACCAAAGCAGCATTTCCATAAGAATTCATTTGCTTTGTGCTCTGAAAGATGTTAGCATCACTAACAAAAGAATCCTCACCCAGGCCAGTGGAAACATTTACGTGATCATTACTTGAATTTCTTGAATGAGACCTGGCAGATTGTTCTCCAGTCCTCGTATCTCCTGAATAAGAAATATGATCATTCCCTCTCAAAACATCCTCCTGATCATCACTACCAAAACTTGAATTAGATTGGGAGGCAGGCCTACTAGATTTCTCTTCAGATCTCATATCGCCAAAATAAGAAATATTATCAGGTTTCTTTGCTGTTTGCATCTCACTCAAATACATATCAACGTTGCTGGACTGTCTCTTTGTACTCACTTCACCTATAGAATTAGATTGGGAGGAACGCCTGCTAGATTTCTCTTCCGATCCCATATCGCCAAAATAAGAAACATTATCAGATTCCCTTCCAGTTTGCATCTCACTAGCATACACATCAATGTTGCTGGACTGTCTCTTCGTACTCACTTCACCTATAGAATTAGATTGGGAGGAACGCCTGCTAGATTTCTCTTCCGATCCCATATCGCCAAAATAAGAAACATTATCAGATTCCCTTCCAGTTTGCATCTCACTAGCATACACATCAGTGTTGCTGGACTGTCTCTTTGTACTCACTTCACCTATAGAGTCACGTTTCTCAGGTTCAGATGACTTCCTTTGAGGATATTGATCTTGCATTTGGTGACTATTCAGTGAAGGATCATTGTTAATGGAAGTTCTACTAGATGTTAAAGAAGCTGACTGGCTAAATTTATCCCGTGATTCTGAAGAATGTTGCCTTGAAAGTTCTGCAGCTGCTCTGGCAGCCATGCTTGCCATTTCTGCTGATTCAGCAGCTGCCTGCGCTGCAGAGGCAGCATCCTTAAAGTTCATGTTCCAATTCTGCCTACCCGTTGAAGAAGCATTTCCGTCCCTATGAAATGAATGCCTATTTTCCGTCCCATCAGTTCTATTTCCTGTATGTAAATATCCAATTAAGAATGAGACTAAAGAGAAATTCAAAATAACACTAGAAAATACTAAAACTTAATAAATCACCACCTTCCAGTGACTATTGATGTACCTGAAGATCTCACTTCTGGATGAAATGTGTCAGATGTGGTTGCTTTGTTGGAAGAAACATTTGAAGAAGCAGAATCCTGGAAGCGAGGTGAAGATCTTGCACTCTGCTGATTAAAGTTCATGGATACATCATGATTCTCATAACTTTGAGGCGGAACCTGAACATTAGAAGGTTCCTTGACATCATGATTAGGTGGAGGTGGACCACGCGGAGGTTCCACATGAATTTTACTGGCCGAGCCAAAAGTATTTGGTCCATTCTGCACAAATGTAACAAAATTCCTTTTTGCCTTAAATAATGAAATGTAATACGACCCAGATGAATCTATAGTTTTATGTTATCTATGCAATATCAAGCAATGAATGAACCAGGCTAGAGCTGAACCAATCTTACCAGCAGGTCCTCCGGAGGCTTGGACTCTTTCTCTTCAAATGATTCAGGATCCCATTTGACGTTATGTTCCTCTGCAATTGCAGCCAAGATTTTCATCTTCGTAGGGCCGTCAGGTGATTTGGCAGATAATTTCTCCACTAACTGAGACAATAACATAAAAAAAAATTATCAATAAAACTAATCTGCTGACTTTTGACAGAATTCATCCAGCCATCTCCAATGTGACCCATTTAGTTTCCATGTTCAAACTATCCGCGGAAATTGAACAGGTATATGAACATACCATGCGATTTACGCCACAATCCGGGCGCAATTCAACAGCTCCAGAGATAAACTCCTTTCCATATTTAGCAGTGAAATGCTTGCGAACATCCATGAGTTCTGGTATGTCTGCACATCTTGGAGATGCAAATACTACACTAGTAATTGCTTCCTTCAGATCAATGGGGCAGTTTCTGTAACATATTAAACAAATCAACACAACCCAAGCACTTTTAAAGCAAGAATTGAAAAATACAATATTGAAAGCAGTATAACCATATCACTTATTCTATGATGATAATATGGAAAAACCAGACAGTAAAATATTCTAAACTCCAAATCCTTAGTTACAGAAACACAGAAATACCTGTAGCTTTATGAATCTTAAAATGAGCAATATTAAAGCAAGCACTGAAAAATGAGCACTGACGCGTAACAAAGTAATGCTAAATTTAAACACAAAAGCACATGCACGAACAAAGATGACAAAACTATTGGATTTACGTACTTTTGTGACTCAATCATAGGCAAGCGCGCTGCAATAAGTTCGCAATATATCTCAATAAGTTCATATGCTGCCTTCGTCTTCTCTTCCCTGAGGACATGTTCAACCTGAGATACAGGATGCACGTAAAAGTCATCAAAAAAGTGTATGTTATCACACTGGAAATTCAACAAGTAGGGGCTGCTACTAAGACAGTCATCAAATAAAAACACGTAGGGCGAGAAGTTTCGTTTCTTCTATATTACTCTTTGGCCTTTCATGAGTGCACCACAGTTGAAATTGGCAAAACTGTGAGTTGCTTGCCCATTCAAACCATTTCAGACGACATATTAAGAGAATAAAACATATCAATGCCTTCCTAAAATGCATATTGATGATAGAGCAGGTCCTCCAAATTAAATGAAATAGGACCATATCCATGAAGAAGCATAGTGTGTATGTACTATAAATCTCCGGTTATAATAGAACAAAAAACAAAAAACAAAACTTGATTGCAAAAGCAGAGTTGTTGAAGGATCAACGACAAACCCGAATTCTAGCAGTCCGTTCCTGACCAGTCTCAAGTAATTGGGCTAATTCCCTCTTTATCTGCTTCACTTGTGCATCTTTCTTGTTCTTCAATAGCTTTATCCGAGAAACCGCAAGCTTTAACGACGTTTTGCTGCATCGACACCAATCAAACCCACCAAATTCATCAATAAAACAGTAAAATTTCAATACATAACACAAATTTGCGGTAACAAATACTTGAAACTCCGCAGCAGCAGAGTCAACCGCACAGGAATCATTGTACAAGTACAAAACTCTGTTTCAAATTTTCTTTCTTCTCCTATGATTCTCGGAAACCAAACAGGCCGCTAATAATATTTATAAATTTAGAAAGGAAAAAAAAGGAGAAAAATTACCATTTGGCTGGCTTGAAGCTCCTGTGAAGCATGGTGAATTCAGAATTGAGATTCTTCAAAACCAAAGCTTTGAACTTTCGAAGTTATATGATCTTCTGATTAATTTTCCTCGGCGCCCAAGAAACCCAGACGGGCTATTGATTCGGGTGAAGCGTGTGATAATATAACAATGGAAGTTTCTGATTGTAGAATTTAGTAAAAGCAAAAGAAGGATCTTACAAAGAAAGGCACACGGTATTGAAATTTCGTGGAAAAGGAAAACGAAGACTTTCCCCTTCTCCTTAATCACACGGAAAGGAAACGAGTGATTAAGTTTGGGTGTGGAAGGGTGCAGGAAACAAACAATGAGAGGCTGACCTTGTAGCCTTTATATGTTTGACTGACTTTGTTTTCTTTTTTTCCTTTTTTTTTTTCTTTTTTTAAGTTTCTTCTTTTGTCCTGTGAATAAAATAATCCAAAATTTGTTGTCCTGTTCTTTTTAGTATTTTGGTAGTAAACTCTCTTGTCATGATGTTCTTTCCTTCCTCCTTTTGTGTCTGATATTCTTCTCTTAAATTGTCTTTTTATTTTATAAATAAAATTTATATTCTTTTTCTTTGAGGTTTGGGAAAAGGGTATTCGTGGATTAGATTCCTAATTTTCAATTCAATCCAATTTGATCAAAGTTAGGATCTATGAGATTGGATTGGATAATCGATTTTAATAACGAAAAAAAGCCATTGATATATAAAATAATTATCATTAAATTTATTCCAAACACACATTAGTGTATTTTCATAATATTTTTTATTCTCATATAGGAACAAAGTAGTATGAAGCGATTAGATTGGATTGGATTTTCCCTAGTAAATTTGTCATCTGATTCTAATAGTTTCAAGATTTTAAAATTCAATTCAATTCAATTCATCAAATCATTGAATTATAGAATGCTATGGTGGTACAATAATGTGGTATATCTTGCACACATGTTATAATATAGGTGGACGACATGATTTATTTTTCTCCCTTTTAGGGAATATTATCAATAAATATTCACTTATATTATAATACGTGTACAAGGTATATCACATGACTGTACTACCGTAATATTCTATAATCACTCATATTCGTGGATTCGAAATCGTTAAAATTCAACAAATATACATCCACCAAGTTAGATTAGATTGCTTACTTTCAATTCAATCCAATTTGATCAAAGTTAGGATCCATGATATTGGATTGGAAAACGGATCACACATTAGAGTATTTTCATAATATTTTTCATTTCTCATATAAGATCAAAGTAGTATGAAGCAATTAGATTGGATTGGATTTTCGAGATTTTAAGATTCAATTCAATTCACCAAATTGTTGAAACCAATCAAAATTGAATTAGATCAATTTAAGCAAATTGAATTTGGATTATAAACACCCCTTAGTTTTGGAAGACAAAATCATAATAGATGGACTTGATATCTCATGGTTTTATTTTAAGCCTATCATTTTAGTCCTTAGATATATTAATTGAAAATCCCTGAATGGGATGTAGACACCGGTGTAGGACAAGCATTACAAACCATAAAGTTTTGATTTGAGGCACACAAAAGTTGAAAATGGAATGCAGCCAACGCTAAAAATGAGTCACGGAATTCATTCACGTGCATTGACAGATCATCCCCCAATATTATAAATCCAGTTCCTGCTCCTCACGTCTTGACTTTGTCCTCAAATGCTCACAAAGGTTGCAGAATCTTAATCCAATGGTTGTAAAATATAGTTAAAGATTCTAAAAACATCAATCATTTGATGTGCAGAAAACTAAGAGCAACTTGAACACAAAATAACATATATCTTCGTTTTTTTTTCATGTATGGAGAGGTTGTAATGATCGGAATTGTCCGGTTTTTGAGGTTATTTTTAAGTTTAAATCGGAAATTGTTTAGCCATTTGATTATCTAGATAATTTTGACATCCTTAACCTAAAATATATCTCAACTTCTTAAAGGGTAGTTGACCCACCACCAACATAAATTGCCTAACTTCCAACGTGAAACTAACAAATTGTGAATTTAATGACTAGTTGTCTTGTTCTTTTGTTAATGTCATGCAACTGATGAAAAGAAAAAAGTCGAAAAGGAATATGCTATCTCACAGGCACATGGTGACAAGGACCACTTTGAAAACATAGTTTTCAGGACTCTTCATACATATGAAAACCTTTTCCTTAGGATTTTCCAAATACACAAATCCTAAGGAAAAGGTGTTCACATGTGCAGCAATATATAGTTCAATCTTCAAATCCAACATCCCCACCTTTATTTTCGTCTCTCTTTATGCAGCTGTTAAACTTCTCATGGAATTAACCAAGGTGGTTGGTGTGAGTGGTTCGGCACTCTCATTCCTTAAGAGAGGTCAGGGGTTCGATCCCTGCTCTTGTACGGAGTCACCACTTTGGCCAGCACTTTACCCCTTACAAGCCGACCCGGTGTGAGGGGGGATTAGTCTGGGTTGTGGTTAAGGCTTAAAGGTGCCACCCATAGTTGGGGCCCATCCAAAACCACCTCGTGGTTCAGACCAAAAAAAAAAAAAAAACTTCTCATGGAATTTGACATTGGTCATAATCTCAAGTCACTGATGCTTCTGGAAAAATTATTGTTTCTGAGCTTCAACTTCTAACAGGATTTGAAGAAACGGATTTGGTTCTCCTAGAAAATTTAGTGATCAGATGAGCAATACTGGGGGAAGTCTGTCTGGGAAAATCTTCCTCAGCCTCACTATCATCTGAATCAAAGTAACGAAAAGAGGAACTTGTGCTCACCTTTATTTCAGAGCTCCATTTCTGACTGCATGGTTCTTTTTTACGGCAGCTACCATTTGCAGGTGAGAGTTCAATTGCTGAAGAATCATCATCAGAAGTAATATATGTGACTGAGGTTCTGGTGGACCGCTCCTTGTATAGTTTTGTGATCCCTTTCTCATTGTATGGCTCTTGAAAAAGAGTACTGGAAACGAAACAAGTTATGTCTGCCGGAAAACATGAAGATTGCTCGAACTTAGTGGCGACTCTTTTTTTTTTGTTTTCTAAGTAGTATAGCCGCGCGGCTATACTATTCTTGCCAGGCGGGCACCTAATCGCTAGGTGGACTTTTTTTTTGTTTTATAAATAGTATAGCCGAACGGCTATACTGTTTTTACACGCTCTCCTCGCGGGGGACTCATTTTTTAAAAATAGTATAGCCGTGCGCCTAGACTCGGGTTTCAAATTGTTTTCCCCAAAAATATTATAGCCGTGCGGCTATACTGTTTTTCACACGCGGGCAACTCTTTTTTGTTTTGTTTTATAGCTGAGCCAATCTTACCAGCAGGGCCTCAAGAGACTTGGACTCATTCTCTCCATATGAATCAGGATCTCCAATTTGCCTAATTTTGGTTTCCATATTATACATAACCAAAGAAATAACACGAGGTATATATAAGCATACCCCTAAACCCTAAAGCTGCAGAGACAAACTCCTTCCCTTATTTAGCTGTGAAATGCTTTGCGTTGAGTTCTAGTATTTCTGCTGCACATCTTCGAGATGCAAATATTACACTTGAAATTGCTCCCTTCAATCAACCGGCCAATCAAGCTCTTTTAAATAAAATTAGAAAAACCGAGTACAGCCGCGCGGCGGTACTATTTCTTTTTTTTAAAAAACCGAGTACAGCCGCGCGGCGGTACTATTTCTTTTTTTTAAAAAACCGAGTACAGCCGCGCGGCGGTACTATTTTTTTAAATATTACAAATATAGTACAGCCGTGCGGCTATACTATTTCTTTTTTAAAACAAAAAAACCGAGTACGGCCGAGCGGTTATACTATTTTTTTAAAATTGAAAAAATCGAGTATAGCCGGGCGGCTGTACTATTCCTTTGTTTAAAAAATTCTAAAAACCTAGTATAGCCGAACAAAAGAACCCCCAGGAAATTGCCCGTTCCAATTCTTCCTACAGGAAGAAAAATCATTTCCATCCCCAGGAAATAAATGCCTATCTTCCATCCCATCAGTTTCGTTTCCTGTATGCAAATGTCCAATTAAGTAACTTTGTGATTATTTGTAGTCGGCATGTAATATATAATATAGTTGAAGTTGATCAATTAAACTACTTGTGAGTAAATTTTGTTGTGATAATATAGTTGATCTTCTTCTTCTTTTTCTTCAGCTTTGGGGAGATGATGCTGGAAATTGGAAGTAATGGAAGGTTGACGAATACGGAGCAACCTTGCAGAGCAAGTGAAGGAAAGTTATTGTTAGAGAAATCTAATCTACAATGATAGAGAAGTTGTTTCCGCCATTGCAGTTGAAGAAGAGATGAAGCTGGTACTTGAGGTTGCCATGCTTTGCATTTGCACTAAGAGCAGACAATCTGATCGCCCATCCCATCCATACAAGATACATTAGTTTAGAGCTTTTACCGGGTTGAAAAATCACAAGAAAAATAAACCCTACTTTTGAAGCAGCAGGAATTATGATTTTGAATGCAGATTACCAATTAGAACAAAACAAAACAAAAACAAAAATAGGATTTCTCATGTGCAGAAAATAGGTTTCCTTCTTGGGTTGGCCAGTTGTTGAATGTATCTCAATAACCAGACGGCTCTAGAATAAGAACCAATTGTAAAAATGTACATATCAGAGTCAGTAATACAATACAAAATCAGGTAGGACTGAGGATCCATTCACTTAATCGTAGTTAGTTCATTTCTGTCAAATGAGTTCCAATACCAAGTTTTTGGGTCTTGGAGAAAAATTGTTTGAAGGTAGGGATACTCTTGAACAAGATTTCTCTTTGGCATGTCATAGTTCGAGCTTCGAGTTACTGAACTGGCTCAGCATGATAGCCAAATCCATACCTTGTACCATTGTAGGCACAGCTGTCTCATAAGGACACTGCTGAGAAAATCCCACCTTCCCAGATTTTTGTACTTTCTTTATGCAGGTCTTGAACTTCTCATGGCATTTTATATCGGTCATACCTATAAAACCAATATATTATAGCAGCTGATGTTATAAAACAAACAATGCTAATACCATGCGCATGCCAATAAAAAAGAAAACA
Organism: Prunus avium; assembly: GCF_965620075.1. Classification (NCBI taxonomy): domain Eukaryota; kingdom Viridiplantae; phylum Streptophyta; class Magnoliopsida; order Rosales; family Rosaceae; genus Prunus; species Prunus avium. Next base: position 36,098,513 of record NC_142290.1, on the reverse strand, counting down.
GTAAATTACTGGAATTAAAAAAAATATTCAACAACCAGATACAAAAAGGGAAGGACAGACAACCGTATGTGCACGGTTTCATGACGAACTGCAAACAAAACAGGAAGGACAACTGTATTGGCATGATTCATGATGAACTGCCCAATCCTTGTATCATCTAAATTCGGTAATATATTCAATTCATGTTGCCCAAGTTGTCTGCCCTTTGTTAATTTATGGGTTTGGTAGTTAATCAAAACTCCAGGAAAAAAATGACTGTCATGATGCACGAAGATCAGACAACCAATATATCAACGTGTTGAGACCTCAAGTTTAAATTATCTTTTCTTTATCCTGCCCTAGAGAGAGGAGATGATGCTGTTATGGTTGTTAAATGAATGAATTCTTAACTAGAAACCAACTTGCTCTGTATATGAGTTATCTTGTAGAGGAGCAGGCCTAGAATTCAACCAATTACATGTTAGTTTCCATTACATACTTTTTCTATTGATTGGCAAAATGAAACTAGAACCCTTTTGACACAACAAGGACACAAGTTTCTGAGAAATCATAACAAGGATCCAAAGCAAATGACAATGCGGCTGCGATTTTTTCGAGTGAGTGAAATAAAAAGTTACCAACCATATTTTTACCAGGGCTGATGGCACATGAGAAATAGACTATTGATGGTTTGTTACCCAATTCACTACTACTTTCTAACAATCAAAAGTTTGATTCTTTTTCCCACCAAAGAATGCTACTTGTCAACCAAAATGCCAAACAGATATGACATTTTGTTTCCTATTCATCTAATCATCCAAAACCCAAGAGTCTAAAGCTTATTAAATCAGTAAAGTAACTGAAACAACCACATAAATTGCAGCAAAGCAAAAGCCAAAAACATGTTACTTTATACTTCAAGTTCCACCAAAATTAAAAAAGAAGATACCTTTTTTGCCAACACAATCGTCATGAATCTTGCAGCAAGCATCAAGATCATCGCAGGGCTTCTCCCCTGGGCAGCCGGTCCACCCTACTCCGCAGTACTTCCCGTACCGAATCCCAACAGCTAAAAGTTCACAAACAACAATATAAAAATAAATTATTAATTTAAGAATAAAATACAGAAAAATAGTTGGATTTGAGAAAGTTTTAGGAATCAAAGGATCTAAAGCTTACAATTACAGTTCTCTGCTACGCAGATTCGGCTGCAGGTCACCTGCACATTCCAAAAGCCCAGTTTTATTTTAAAAACAAAGTGAAAAAGAACAAATCCGAAGCTCCAAATAATATGGGCTCAATTTTTTTGTCCAATTTTGTGGGAAGATATATTTACCTCGGAGTCATTGTTGGAGCAGCGGGCGACGGCGATGAGGGAGAATACAACGACGGCGATTGAGGCGGCAAAACGTGTCGTACGACGGAGGCCGGCGTCTCGCGACATTGACATTGTCACTCGCTGTTTCAGTTTTTGGGTTCAACGGGATTAACAGAAACTGAAGTCTTCGGCGCCTTCTTCCTCGGAGCGTTCCGTGTATTAATATTTGTCGTTTCTCTGCGTGTCTGTCTGTCTGTCAGTTCCTCATTCGCCGGAATGACGTTATCGGATTTTACTAAAGTGCCCTTCCCTGGTCGCTGCCAAATTGCCAATGGCGTAGTCAACATACAATAATACATAAATCAATTTTATTTTTTGGTGCAACTTAATTAATAATATTTTTTTGGTTATTTGTATAGGTAGCTTTTAAAAGTCTATTTTTAAGTAAAAATAATTTTCAATAACTACGATTAATTTAGAATTTTCTATTCCTGCTCCCAAAAAATCCATATGCACTAATTTTTCTTATATAAACATATCATAAAGAACAAAAAATATACATAATGACTATTTTGAAGTGTTAATAATAATTTTGTAATATCACTTTTATACAGAGGCGGACCGAGCACATAGAACAAAAGGTGCAATAATTTGATGTAGCAAAATTTGTTGATGTGTAAAGGATCAACATTGTCTGCATAATTCTTGAGAAAGAAGTTCAAAAGATGAAGAAAACTAACGTAAATGCTTTTCTGAAACTAGAGACATGCAATGGCAGTGGGTACAATATTGCAATGTGATTTCACGTATGTTTGATGGCCGAGCAAAGGAAAAAAAAAGGCAATTGTTCCTTTCTCCATGGAAATTTGGCCAACCAAGTAATTTTGTTCGAGATTCTCTATCAATAAGGACCATAACAACAAAATCATCTGATATAACAGTTGAGATTTCTTCAGAACCAGATTCTACCAGATACAAGAATCCCTTTCAGATTCTGACATGCTCATCTTGGCATAATCGGATGGCAATACCGATAATATCCGGTCGCACCATACATTTGGATTCGAGGTATTGATCAAAGCACAGTAAAAGCTGTTGATTTCAAAGAGAGAGTGAGTCTAATAAAAATTGTGAAGTATTATCATCATATTCGTGATTCCAAAAGAGATAACTAAACAACATCCCATTCAAGTTACTTTCAAATACATTTGATTATTAAGGCTGTCAAACTTGCCCACCGATTTCTCAGCTTCAAAAATTTGTCTAGGAAAACAAAAAAATTGCAAGTACAGTACCCGCAGTTCAGATCCAGCAAATGACATGAGAGCCTTACACGTGCAATCCCTAGAAACATTTTATCAAATGGTTGCTCTCAAGGATAGTAACCAGTGAAGGTAAATCCCCTTCCCACAATCTCACCAGCACAAAACCATGCAAAGCACTCCAGCCCAAACAAAGCAGCAATGCCAGCATCTTCAACCTTCAGGTCCTGCCTGTTCTTCCACAAATGCTTGACGTAATCAACTTCCTTCCAGAATGATTCGGTACGGCCAGGAATACTGTAGAGTAAAAACTAAGTCAGATGAAGTAACATATATATATAAATGTGCATACAAATCATTAGAGAAAGACATATTGGGTTATTACACGATGACTACTGCAATTAAAATGCGCTTCCAATGAAAGTTCTAAGCTTGAATTAGTTCATTATGTATATGAAAGACTTCATAAAAATAAATGTATGAAAAAGAGAGAAAAATTGTATCAAAAGCATTCTTAGTGATGAGTTCTCAGGTCCCAAAATAAATCTGAGACTTGATGATACACACAACCAAACCATTGGATGCCCATGAACAAATTGCAATTCAAGCACGTATCGAAATAGTCTGCTATAAAAACGTATTGCCACATCCAGGATGTACAAAGAAAATTGACACTTGGATGCCCAGTACTAAACTATAAGCTACATTATCAACATAAACCCCACCAAGTATCTAGAGCACTTATGAACATAAAGAAAAGGGCGAAAAAGAAAAGAAACTTTAATTAGCTTTTCCAAAGAGCACTAATTTCTTTACAAAGCAGAGAAATTAGATGGAGGCAACAAGAACATGCAAGGCAATCTACATTCTTCTCCTTCAATTACAACAACTGTATCAACATCAATTCAAGCTTCAGAGCTAGAGAATGTTGCTTATTTAAAACCAAAAAATTACATTACAGAAATTAAAGGAAACTAATAACAAAAAAATATTGTAATTACAAGTTGAAGAGAATAGTTTCTTTGGAGAATTTTCATGGTTTCAATCCTGATGATGGGCAGAGTGGGTCTGAAATAATCTTATGCCATTATTGTGTGTAATGATAATGCCTGCTAAGATTTGTTACTCAACTCACTTATCTTGAGTTACATTGTTTAGTTACTTACTATGCATTAATTCATTCAGGCTCTCTAGGTGGTAGGAAGGTGATTCAACTCACATAAATCTTGAAGAGCATGTAGTCAACATATATGAAACTTTCATTCACTCTGGCACTCCAACCAGAGAAGCCCAAGTTATAACTCAATTCAGTCCTTAGACAAAGAAGGTTAAGAAATATAACCTAGCAAGTCGAGTATAAAACAATTGCTTTGACAGCTCACTGCACTTCTCAACTGTTGGTGGATGCTGAATGTATTGCTTGTTCTGCTCTAACAAATTCTTGTAGTAGGTACTTCCATGCTTGGACACAAACTGTGTTGCTTGACAAGCCTTAGATTGAAACTGGCGCAACTTTGATGCCATCAATGCCCAAATCAATCCTAAGTTCAGAATATAATCAGTTAATTACCTTAAAACAAGTGAAAGAACTATAATTCAACAAGAACAGGTAATCTAGGCACAATTAAAAAGAAAAATTCATCAATTTGCACCATGCACAACAATGCCCCATAAAACACAAGACCATTCTCTATACGGGCACCGCAATCTCTTGCCCAATTTTTTTTTCCCAAAATTTCTGAACCCTAAGTTTCATTTGCCTCAAAAATTAAAATTGCTTATGGGTATCAAGCTAAAACCCTAACCATCGAGATTCTCACATAATTAAATCAGCCGTAAACTTCATATGCCAAAAAAAAAAAATCAAAAATTTGCTTCTTGGTCTAAAACCCATAGATTCGCAGGCTCCGATTTCCAAATCAAAGCATCACACAAAGGGGTTAGTCCAAAATCGCAAGATCTAAACAATCAAAAGCGGAAGCCTTGAGATAAATCAACAAGTTGCAACTGGAAGCAGAGAAAGCAAAATCTGAAGGAGATTTTACCTTCGTCTTCGTAGTGTTCGATTCGAATGCAAAGCCGAAGAGAGAGAGTCTCAGACTGTCAGACTCCTTGCTTCTCTTGTGCTGCGCTGCGCGGCCTGCGTGCTATGGTAGTATAGAGGGAGCTCTCGCGTTTTGGGATCAGAGAGGTTTTACCTGTTGGGCTTTCCACTCATTTTCAATCGGGGGTAGTTTCGGAATTTCAGTATGAATTGTGGGCTTTCATTTTTGCTATCTCAAGCTGGCCCAAAAGAAAATCAATTAATTTTGGTCGGCCCACTATTATTCTCAGCCTGCATGAGATCCGATAAATTTTGTAGGCCCACTCATAAGAAAATAATTCATGCATGAAAGATATTATTTATTTATTTTAACATGGAATGTCCCTTTTTTTAAAAAGGGTATAATACCTTTTCATGTTCTTGGAACTAGCCTCTCCGCACGTACTTCCGCTTCTGTAATAGGCTTTTTTTTTTAATTTAAAATTTATTTTAGAATTAAAAATAATAATGGCCAGTTGTGTTCCATAAAAATAAGATCCATTATCTTATTTTTCTTTTATTTTTAATTATTTTAAATATGAAAAAAATGTGAATTTACCATATTATCATATGATTTAATTAATAATTTCAATTCTTAATGTTTGCATTAACCAAGGATATTTTCTAGTATTTTGAATGTTTTACATTCTCTGCCTTTTACTTTATATATATAGACGAGAATTGAAGAAAGACTTTCCACCATGGTCAAACTACTCTCCCGACAACTTGTTCCTCTACTTGTCCAATGAAAATGAACCTTCCATCAATAGAGTGAGAGGATTTATTTATTTATTTATTTTAGCATCACACGAGAGTGATTTGATGACATCGGTCTACTCTCAACCAATGGATCGTATTCGTAGAAGAACACAATATTCATATAAGAAATTAACATAGTTGGAATTTCTAATATGTGAATTAACACAAGATAATGAACCGTAATAATCATATTATATTGCATGCTAAATGACTTAAGCATGGCCGGCTAAACCCTAATGGCCCAATCAATGCTCCTATCTAACATATATATATATATATATATATATATATAAATCTCTTATTCAAATTCAGGGTTATTTGTGTTTATATCTGGATTTTTGCCCATTACTATCCGCACAAAACCAAGTGACGTGGCAAGACGTCCTTGATGATTTTATCCTAAATAATTCACGTGTTAGGCTGAAAAGATTTTACGGTCAACATTTTGCTAAAGTTTGTAATTATATATACTATCAGCACACAAAATCCTAATTAAAGTCGTCTTGGTTGAAAAACCAAAATTTTATGCCAACCTTCTACACTCGTATAGGTCTAAAAATAAAAAATTCCAGTATCGATAACTATTAACTTGTATATTATTGCGATTTGAATCATTTGATTGGGATCATTGTGGACCCTTGCTCCGTATAGAAATTGGCAGCGACCATCACGCCTCTGAAAGCTTTGCACTTTCCGGCATATCATATTATTGGCACTTCATGGAGCCTGTTCAAACTTCATGCCGATGCCAAAAATCAAATGGAGTAGTTGGCCAAATTTGTTATTTTATGCATCTCTACATGCTTACTTGGCAGCTGATGATTGCCCTCGTGACCCACATGGAGGACTGTGATTGGTGGGTTTGTTGTTTTCGTGTGATTTGTCATGGGTAGCGATCACACATTTTAATTATATATGCGATATATAATAGTAGACATATGGCTTGGAAAATGATTAATGGGGTTTGGTGTGTATGTGTCAAGAAATTGTGAACGGAAACTCTGCTTCGCAGAAGAATATATATTCACGCTAAACCCTATTAAAAAAGAATGGGTCGTAAAAGAAACTCAAAGAGCGAGAGAGAAATTTTTGTGTGTGACGGTAATATCAAAAATTAAGCCGGCATTGAATTTCACACAAAAATGGGTTGTTTATAGTTTGAGAAAGCTTAAAGATCATATCGTCTAGTAATGTCGTTGTTCTTGTATCTATGAAATGACATTATCATAATCCTCGACATATTAGAAAAGAAATGATAATTGGAATTGACTTTCGTGAAGTTCAACCAATTAACAATCCACGTAAGCCTTGAAATATATACTTAAACAATAATTTTATTTATTTATTTATGAAATATGATAATTTCTCAAAGAGTTTTGATGGAAAATGCTTGAAAGGTGATGAAAGAGAGATTGAATCTTTTCCTAGTTATATTATGATTTCCCTAAGATTTTTATATTTGAAGATATAAAGGATTATCAAAGTCAAATGACACTTAAAGTAGTATTGTCGATCGACATAGACACCTCCTAACCATATTATCCCTACATGATTAGATTATCTAATGATGCGCCTCCTAACCTGAGCTCATCTAAACCTTCTCTGCTTTCTTCATCTCTCTGCTTAAACCAATTTCGGTTAGCTATAATCGAACTTGCCGTATCTCTCGAATGGATATTTACGTTAATTAGATGATTAATATAGCCTAATTATAATTTTATATATTCTGGGCCAGTCTGTATCAAATGGTTTATATCATGTGCATGTGGTGGACCAACATTTGGTAAAGCATGGCACATTGCACGCAATGCTCATATATAAAAAATAAAAATAAAAAAAAATAAAAAAAAAAGCAGAGAAAATTAACCTACTACATCAATCAGGCTTAGGTTATATGAGCATGATATGAAAGTGACAGAATCAGAGCTTAATTAATTAAAATGTCATAGGGGGTGTAGACGTTTGATGTTCTAATTTCTAAATTATATGCCATGATGTTTATATACGGCTAGGTCTCTCTCTCTCTCCCTCTCTAGCTGTTAATATTCTCGACCCCACATTAACATGTTGTTTCTTGGGTCTTTCTTCGAAACTCTAATTGCCCAATGTCATGTATCAAGAGTCTAGTCTTCCAAACTCCATTGATGAGTTCTATTATTAATACACGACATGCATTATTTGAGTGACACCAAAATTATCTCCGGACATGGACTAATATATGACTAATGAAAATGTAATGCAAAGAGATTTTTTTGAGATAAAGACGATAGATTGTATTTATAATTTAGGCACAAAAGTCGTCAGATAAAGGATATTTTAAGGATGTTTCACTATGGAATGTTTCTCTCTCAGTATCAGGCACACTTCCTTCCTCACCACTTGAGCTAACTTAAGAGCTAATGCTTTTGTTCAATATTTTTGTTAGAAGCATATCAGAAATTTCATTAAAACTTAAAATTAATGCTTCTTGCTCATTCGAGAAAGATAGATGCTTTTGTAGGAAACACTAAAGGAGAGAAAAGTAATGCTACTATCAATTGATTATAGAAGTTGGATTTCTGTGAAACTTGCTTTTCCAAGCAAGAAAACAAGGGTGTTGTTTCATCCAATCTAAAGTACGTATGATGAGACAAATCTCCAATTCCTGATGAACTAGCTAGATTTTGTCTTCTCAAGAATCAAAATGGGTAGAACCATTCAAAAAAAGATCAAAGATAAAAGATCAAAGACAGGAAAATAGATGCCAACTTCTCTCTCTTCGTTCCATGAAATTATGTATTCTTTTGAGAGCAACTTCAAGTGTCTGCTCACTCATGTTGGCAAAACACACCCTAAACCAACCTGGTTCAGAGCAGTGGCAAGAAGAGCCTGGAGATATATTTAGCTTCACTTCATGCAGCATAGAGTCCCAAAGAGCCAGTTCACCTTCTCTTGTTCGTTTCTCCAAGAGTGGACTTAAATTCATCCAGCAAAACAACCCAGCATTTCCTTTCAAACACTCAATCCCAGCTTTCTTCAACCCTTCAATGATCATATCATATCTCTTCCTCAGTCTCTCTCTGTTTGTCTTTATGTAATTTTCAGTGAATTCCTTATCAGACAACATGGAAGCCAAGAGATGTTGTGTTTGAGAAGATATTAAGGTGAAGCTTGACATCCTTCTTGCTGTTGTTACAACCTTGTCATTGTACGAGTACACGGTGCCAATTCTAAATCCCGGAAGGCCAAGGTCTTTGGAAAGGCTATAAACAATGTGAACTCTTTCTGAATTCTTGTACTGCCTGGCTTCAAGAATCTCTGCAATGCTCACGAATGCAGAGGATGAGAAGGCGGACCCCGAATAGATTTCATCAGAGACAAGATGGATGTTTTTGGAGGTAACAAAATCAAGAATCTCTTCAAGAACTACCCTTTGGATTGTTGCACCTAAAGGGTTTGAAGGATTTGTGATTAGTACTCCTCTCACTCTCATGTTCTTGGCCTCTGCATCTTCGTATGCAGCTTCCAAAGCTTGAGGAGTAATCTGGAAATTGTTTGAGCTGCCACAGTGAATTGGTACAATATTCACACCAGTCCTCCACCTTAAATCTCTATCAAATCTGTGAAACAGAATTTGCACAGAACATAATTAGTTTTGATACATATATGGATTATATAAAAATAATATGCATTAAATGTGAGTTTGAATTGTGGAGGGAGGGACTAGTTCTTACCCTGGATAGTACGGGGTTGGTACAAGCAAAGCATCACCAGGATCAGCTATAATGAAAGTTAAAAGCTCATTGGCTGCTGTTGCACCTGCAGTTAGGACAATTCTATCAGGGTCAAATTTGGCTCTTCCTCCTCTGATTTGTCCCATGAAACTTGCCATTGCCTTTCTAAAAGACACAAGGCCATGGTAATCTTGAAACAAGGCATTTTCTCTAAAGCAAGGCACTCCTTTTGATCCCCAGTTGGAAGCTTCTGAGTGCTCTTCCAAGTACATTTCCAACAAATCAAATGAAACCTGTTCAAGAATCAAAACAACAAATGAACATTAGATGAGAATTCCAACACAAAAAATGAAGAAAAAAAAAGTTTCAATTTGGTCTTGGTCATGAGCATGCTACTTACTTGATTCTCTGCCAGCCCCATCTGTATGACACCAGAAGGGTTAGTTGATTGATTATAAGGGTCTTCATCATATGCTTTCCAGCCTGCAAAGTATGGAGAGTCTTCTCCATGAGTATCAGAAACAGCTATCTTTGATAGCCCAACAGAAGGCTGCTCAATCTCTATAGCCATCACTAGCTAGCTCAATTCGTGGCGAAAAAGTTTCACGCTTCTCCTTTTTTAATCTAGGATTGATGGCAACGGGAATGACTAAAAATATTCAGGCTTCTCCTTTTTTGTCTACGATTGGTGGCAAAGGCCAATGACTAAGGGAGATTAGAGAAAAGAGCTGAAGAGAGAACTGTTTGAATGAAAACTCAAACGGACGGGCCTCTTATATATAGGGAAGGCAAGCCTATGCCTCTATAGTTTTTTTCTTTAAAATATAAATTTTCTCATGCAACAATGGTTGGTTGGTTCTGTCATATTACCAAACTTTCCCTATCTCAATCATCCTAAGATCACCAACGGCGGTAGCCCGATGAAAAAGAGCCTTGATGTGAGAAACACCGGGAGCCCTCCCGTAGTTTAGAATATCACTTATATTTTAAAAAAAATAATAATCATCCTAAGATTATACATATCGAATATGGTGGCTAAAAGGGTGGTTCTCTTATTTCTTAATTAATTAGAAAAAAATATGGGATTTATTATGAGTGCTGCTGTTCCCACTCCCATATCCTATTTTCCTACTCACCTTGTCTTTAAAATTTTAAAAACAAATTTACCCTATTGTAAAATGACTTTTAAGAACTTAACTCTAAATTAACACTGTTAAGCCAAGAAAATAAAAGAGCCCAGCAAACAACCTCCAGACTACCCACCCGACCTCATGACAACCAAACCCAACCTCCCCTCCTCACCTCACCGCCACCCACATCATCAATTGCCACCTGAACCAAATGAGTTGCTCTTGTAAGATTCCCAGTTGCCCTCCTCTCTATCTTTCTTTTTTTATAGCGGCACTCTTTATTATGCAGCTAAATTGTAGTTGGTTGATACTTCAAACCAATCAAATGATTGCCGTTTCAAATCCAGGGATTCTGTAGTTAATAAATTGTTTAACTGGAATATGTAAGTTTGGTATTTGTATATAATAAGAAGAAAAATAACCAATACATAAATTAAAGATCAAATCCATTAAATCTTTTAATTAAACACTTTCCATTACCCTAAACTCCATGCTGCAAACCAAATATTTGAAGAGATCTAAGAGTAGTTAAGTTCTGCTAACCAGACACAGATAACAATTTATCCGAGATTTTAAGATTCTGATTGTTAACAAAGGTAGGACAAAGCAGAAACTCCGAGAATATCTGCTCATGGCCCCACACCATTTGTTCTTAGCAACAAAACATATTTTGACCTGCTTTTCTGCTTTTTGATTGTGTCAATTTACTGTGTTGTTTTTTTTTCTCTACAAAATGATTTGCAATTCAAGCCCATCACTGTCCATTTTGATTATGTGTTTTTTAAGCATAATGGTGTTCCAAGTTTGCATAGATGGGACTTTGTTTTTAATCAAACGGTAAGGAGATTGCATTCATAAATTACGCCACAAGGACAATACAAATACAATAGCCACAAGGGCCACTAAAATTACCCGCAACCGAGGAATCCAATGACAGCATCAAATTTATAATGCATACTACAAACTCAAAGATAGTCCGGCATAAACGCATGTCTGAAAAAGCCAAGTATATAGCACCCATAACGCAAACTACAAATGCAAACTCTCACCACAACTTCGGGGTCGTGGGTACGAAGGTTGGTAATTCTTTACAAACCCCAAAATAGCAACAACAACAATAATTGGTTTTTTTTTAACTTACAAATTTAATAATTGTTATGGGTTGTATTAGTAGGTATATTATGATCGGGTTTATGTCCATTATAAATTTCTATTTTTTTTGGCATTACTAATTAAGTCCATAACAAGAGTTACACGAGCCTTTCTTTTAAGAATCTAACTTTTTGGATGAAGAAATTGAAAACTGTATAGAATTCTTAAATGACGGAATTTAGATTTTCATCTTTTAAATTTCTGGCAATTAATAATTTCAGTGTTTGGATTTATATGTCGAATTTTGTAAATGACATAAATTACAGTGAAAAACGAATTCATGCTCAAGAAGAATTGCGAAATAATGACTCTTTTGGCTGAAATTAAACTCGGGAATCTTAATCCCCAATTTCCACGATTTTTTTCTGCGCGTCATTTAATAAGTTCTATGCTTAAGTTGCAAAAAATGGAAATATCAATTTTTCCTCTTCAATTCCCGACTTTTAACTAAATCTCGAGTTATTTTTCTCCAACCAAACAAAGAGTTTGTTTCAAACCAACTAGTGGTTTGTTTATATGGAAAATGAGACGTTAAGATAATCCGCCCCCGCGATCTGGTAACGGAGAGGGTCATTTTTCCATTTACTTGTCACAGTACGAATATGAACCACAATGGTTAATGCAATTAATATAAGCATTTGTCTGGCAAAAAAACCATTACCCGTATATACATACATAATGCTCTCATACATATACAAAATGTTATATGATATAAGCATATAATGTGGAAGGTATTTGATATATATATATATACACACATATTTGTTGAGATCTCGTTTCTAATTTGTTATTGGTGTTTAAGATTTCATCAACTAACTTGGGCTGTGGATCTGAGAAAGAAAAGCAAAAGATAATTTTAAAATGTTGCTCGAGGTCATGAAGATCCATGTGCAAGATAGCATGAGAGATTTTGCAATTAATAGATAGAATCCCTCCTCCTACTACTGCACCAAATATAGAGAGAACGTGAATACTAGCTACTGATGAGATGACGACTACAAAGCCGACTTCAGCCTTGCCATGGACAGACAAGTATCAAACAAAAGTTCCACACAAGATATGGAATTTCAATTTTATATTAATAAAACTTATAAATAAGTAATCAGATTCCCCTTTAAAATAAATAATAATGAGATATATCGAAGTCGTGGGCAATTCATTTTCCATGTTTTCATGATGGCTTTCTGTTTGCCGCCTATATATGTCTAATTAATTTGATTAAAGAGTGTAATTAAGGATGAGTTGCTAGCAGCCATCATAAACTAATTAGCTAGCTTGCTAAAGCAACTACATAGTAATGAATTAGGTAGTTAAATTAATATAATTAAGAAATTAATGTTGTGATATGTGTGAAGCTCTTTGCCAAGAAAGTGTACTCACATTTCCTAGGTGGAGTCCAACTCAGAGGCAGCCACGGCCATGGAAGCACCCCAGAAATTTGGACAAGTCAATTGGACTGTCCAATTAGGAAAATACTTGCCGCCTTTCTTGGAAGTGCGGCTATTAGTAGCTAATGCGTCAACATCCTCAGAGTAAGGGGCCAAAGTTGATGTCACTTTATGCTGTTCAAAAGGTCTACAAATGACAGATTGTATATGCTTTTTGTCTTAATAAAAATGTTGTAATGTGTAGCTAGCTAGCTAGCCAAAAATGACCTAGAGATGGGAAAATGCTACAATTTTGAAAATGGTCGGCCTTTAGCAAGATTGGGTAGGTACCATTTTTGTATTTTAGACATGATCGATCGATCATACATATAGGAAATCTATTTCAATTGACAAACATTGCGCCGAATCTCATCACTGGTGAAAAGCATATGCATATGTGGAAAAATCTCATTATGTTATATAAAATGCTTCTGTTTATGTAATATATGTGGTATGAATAGGTCCACATTTGGTTCTCTCAGATTCTTTCTGATTTCAAAATAAATAAATAAATAAATAAAGATGTGAATCACATATATATGATCAAATGAAGGGGCTGGTTTCCTGCAAATGTAAAAGGGGAAAAATGGAGCTGGTGTTTGTAACCCAATCAAAGACCAAATATCTTCATGGAAGATATAGAACCAATGAAAATGTGCCACTTGGACAAGGAATTCTTTATTATAATTAATATTGCTAGCTAAGATCATGCACAAGAGAGAGGGAGAGGGAGAGAGAGAAGTGTAGAATATTGGGTAGGTCAGATTTTAATACTAGTCTGCCTCTATTAGGAGAAAAATTGTGTTGCTAGTTGCAACGGAGATATTCAATCCCCGGTCAATAACGCTATAACACGCTTTATAAGTTTTTCACGTGGCATATTGTTATTGACCAGAGATAGTAAAACAATGCTACTCCCATCTCCTCTATTAGGAGATGAATTGCTGAACTTTTAATTAATTTCTAACAAGCATATATATATATCCAATCCAAGCCTAAGTACGTTGTAGCTAGTTTATAAAATAATTAAGGATTTCAAATTACGTGGTTTTGTACCAACACGTTTATGAGGCTTTGAGAGACATAATCCCAACTTGGTCAAAACCGTGTTTACTGATGTCTGCAGAAAAGCATGTTTTTATTATACAACTTTCCTTAATTATGGCTCTGCAGAAAACGCGATCAGCCTTACATTTAGTACACACAAAAATTAATATATAGCCTTACATTTGGTCTGGTTTTTTTAAAATCCCCACTTGCATTTGTGATTATATCAAAGCGAATTAAGCTTTTCTGATGCATATATGTGACAAGAATGACATTTCTGTGGATAATTTTCTGTCTTAACCATGTGCCTTCTTCTTATTCTTCTCAACTAAATTAATGCATGTATTTGTGTGTATGTACATTTCATTATTATTGATGACTATAACTACAATAATTGTACAGTGAGAGTTTTATATATATATAGAAATTCTCTTATGCGGACATTCAGACGTTATTATCATGCGGACACCATGTATTTTGTACCTCATTGCTTTCTTGCTTGCTTACAATGGCATCCCCCGATAAGAGAATATATATATATATATATATAGTGAATTTGTGATCCAAGAACATCCACGCATACAGGCTTTTGGTGATAAAATTAGATCAAGATTATTGACACAAAACATGCACGTTTGTTTCTGGTTTTGAATTCTTAATATATGTGTCACCTAACCTAGCTCTTATAAATCATTGTATAAATTTTGTTTTCCATATCTGATCTTGATCTTTGTTTCTCTCTTCCAATGTATATAAATGTCTACTCCACCTCCCTTGCCAACCAGGCAACCACGCTGGCTCATACATGCCTTAGTTTGCATGCATGGGAACTCATGAAAATGCTATATATTTCTAATAATAAGGCCTCGTAAATTGAATTCAAACACATGCTTGCATATTTTTTAAAACCCTATCATATATTCAAGTCTAAATACAATAAGTTAGAGGAAATTGCTTTGAAACTGAAGGCTTATAGACCTTTTCTCTTGAAAGAATTGGTTTACTAAAGCTGCCAAGTAATCTGGTTTTATTCCCATGCATATATATCAAAATGTCATTATAGCTAGCCTATAGTTGCAGAAGTTCTGAAAATTTGAGGGTTTGGACTAATAAAATATATGTAAAATGATAGTTTGGAGTTGACTTTGTTAATGACTTTTACCACAGATCAGAAGAAAGTTTCAATTGGCAAATGTCTCAAGATCAACGACAGTATATATAAAAGCGACTGAATGTTTACTTATAATATGTCTTACACTGATTATGATTTTTAAGAATTTTTTTATTTTGAAGTTATAATTTTCAAAGTCAAATGGCGCGCTTAAATGCTAAACTTAAATATAATATTAAGCAGAGAATTCGAATCCCCCTTTTATACCCTTATCGAACTCAGATCAACATGAAATATATGATCTTAAATATCTCTCTCGAATGCGTGTTTACATTTTTTTTTTGATTAATTAATGTAATCAGTGTTTACTGATTAATATATTCGGGGCCTGCTGTGTATCAAATGGTATCCGTCATGTGGTGGACTAACATTTGATGCAAAGCTTTGTATATTATGCAAACCATATCTTAATTAATCATGCCAGGTTATATATGAGAATGACATTGCAACGTCAAAATCAGCTTTACATATTGTCAAAAGTTGGAAGTTCAAGGCAATATTAATTCAAAATATAATAATATTAATTGCAAGACAAGTAAGAAAAATGCATAATATTAATCTGAACCCCATCAATTATACAAAATGAATTTGTGAGAAACTTGCCTTTTCAAGCAAGAAAACAATAGAGATGGTTGTTACAATTCAATCACATCTACAGTACTATATATGCAAGGAGACAATCCTCCTAAGTATAAAAAAATGGGTAGGATCACAATAGGAAGATAAAAAGAGAGGAAAACAGATAATGTCTAGCTAGCTCTCTCTTTTTTCTCCATGAAATTATGTATTCTTGTCAATGCAACTTCAAGTGTTTGCTCACTCATGTTAGCAAAGCACACCCTAAACCAACCTGGTTCGGAGCATTGACAGGACGAACCTGGAGAAATGTTTAGCTTCACTTCATGCATTATAGAATTCCAAAGAGTCAGCTCACCTTCTCTTGTTGGTTCATCCAAAAATGGTCTTAAATTCATCCAGCAAAACAACCCAGCATTTCCTTTCAAACACTCAATCCCGGCTTTCTTTAATCCTTCAATGATCAGATCGTATCGCTTCCTCAGTCTCTCTCTGTTTGTCTTTATGTAGTTTTCAGTGAATTCCTTGTCAGACAACATGGAAGCTAAGAGGTGTTGTGTTTGAGAAGATATTAAGGTGAAGCTTGACATCCTTCTTGCTGTTGTTACAACCTTGTCGTTGTATGAGTACACGGTGCCAACTCTAAAGCCCGGAAGGCCAAGGTCTTTGGAAAGGCTATAAACTATGTGAACTCTTTCTGAGTTCTTGTACTGCTGGGCTTCAAGAATCTCTGCAACGCTTATGAATTCAGAGGATGAGAAGGCGGATCCTGAGTAGATTTCATCGGAGACAAGATGGATGTTTTTTCGGGTGACAAAATCAAGAATCTGTTCAAGGACTTGTCTTTGGATTGTTGCACCTAATGGGTTTGATGGATTTGTGATTAGTACCCCTCTCACTCTCATGTTCTTTGCTTCTGCTTCTTTGTATGCAGCTTCTAAAGCTTGAGGAGTAATCTGAAAGTTGTTTGAGCTGTCAGTGTGGATTGGCACAATGTTCACCCCAGTCCTCCACCTTAAATCTCTATCAAATCTGAAGAAGGAAATTTAAGTTGACATTAGTTATGAGAATTCGAATACAGAAGTCACAGAAAGTACGCATGAGAAAACAATATATAACTTCCAAAGATTAGGTTCTCTTGTAAAAATAACACTTGACATGTTATGTTGTCAGATTGTCAATTTGATAGTGTCAAACTGTCTGACAAGAGAACATTTCCATAACTTCTAAAATAGTTAAGTTCCGTGTTGGAGGATAGTTCTTACCCTGGATAGTATGGGGTTGGAACAAGCAAAGCATCACCAGGATCAGCTATAATGAAAGTTAATAGCTCATTGGCGGCAGTTGCACCTGCTGTTAAGACTACCCTGTCAGGGTCAAATTTGGCTCTTCCTCCTCTGATTTGTTCCATGAAACTTGCCATTGCCTTTCTGAAAGACAAAAGGCCATGGTAATCTTGAAACAAAGCATTCTCTCTAAAGCCAGACACTCCTTTTGACCCCAAGTTTGAAGCTTCTGAATGCTCTTCCAAGTACTTTTCCAACAGATCAAATGAAACCTGTTCAACAAATTAAAAAACTAACATTAGGTGAAAATTCTAAATGGAAAAAATTTCAGAATTTCTTCTTCTTGGTTTTCTAAAGCAATTGATCATTGTGATCATGAGCACTTACTTGATTCTCTGCAAGTCCCATCTGTATAACTCCAGATGGATTGCTTGATTCATTGTAAGGGTTTTCATCATATGCTTTCCAGCCTGCAAAGTATGGAGAGTCTTCTCCATGAGTATCAGAAACAGCTATTTTTGATAGCCCAACAGAAAGCTGCTCAATCTCTATAGCCATAACTGGCTTTCTTATAAAAAAGCTGTTATGACTAGGAGAGATAGAGAAAAGAGTTTGATAGAGAACTGTTTGAATGAAACCTTTAAAATGACCTCTTATATATAGGAACTGTTTGAGAGCTTTGCCATTAAAAATTAATATATAAAAAAAGGTCCCCCTCAACTTGCCTGGTCTATTGGAAAAAAAGAACAAAAAGAAAAAGAATCAATGATTGATTCTGTGAAATAAGCAAGATACATAAAAGCTGGCCTTTTACTTGTGCAGTTTTTTTCTCATGAACAAGTACTAACAACTGTGAATAAATTATCCTGTGTTGTCAAAGCTGTTGTGAATTTTAGACAACCTGAAAAATGGAGATTATAAAGATTAGTCTATAAACACAAATTATACTCGCAAATGCACAAAGTCAATCGTAATATAGTATGGCAAATACGAGGTCATTTCCACGAGGATTGAGTTCAACTTCCAATTAGTCTAACCTAATTTACTTCACAAAATACTTTAACTACTCTAATTATATATACAAGAAATTAAACACGCAGCATACTCACGTAAACACAAAAGGGGTTTGTGAAAGAATGATTTAATTATCAACAAAATTAAAAGACCAAACAAGTAGAAAGTCACGAAACACAAGAAATTCAAATTGATAAAAGCACTAGGACAATGAATTCACCACTAGTAATCCGATCTAGCCTCTTATTGACCTACCTATTAACTAACCATTTGATGTCGCTGCTTAGTTTTCCTTTTTCATGAATTACCTATGGTATTTAGGCTAACTCACAATCCAACATCAAACGACAATCAATAGATAGTTAAAATAAGAAAACTAGATAATCATACTAGGGCTACATCATGCCCTATCAAAAGAAAATTAGTTACACATAATCATAGAATTCGACATAAACAAAAACATAAGGAAGAAACAATAAAACTTAGCCAATTGCGGTACTCTTCCGGCGTCTCCAATTTCTCCTAGTCTTTGCGTGTGTCCAAAGGAGTTGTTTCTCATGCTTAAATAAAACACCACACGTCTATTCCTACGCCACCTGGGCTTTTACAGCAGCCCAAAAATAAAGAAAAACCTAATTCAAACATAAATCCAAAATGGGTAAGTAATTGACTCCTCTTCCTACTTGGACACGTCGGTTACTTTGTACGCACGTTTGGGGTTGTTCCTCCTCCAAGAAAATTTGGGAAAAATATGTAAATTGTAGGTCTTTGTCTTATCTTTCCAGCCATATATGCATGCCTGAGAAAAAAAATCTGGAAAGTCTTCAAATAATCATTTTTCCACAACAGCACAGTTTTGAAGGGATTGCACCTTATGCTGACTTAACTTCAAAGACTGCTCTTATTGGCTGCTCCGAAAATTCTAGAAAAATTCCACAATCATCTTCAAGATCTTAGCTTTCATCTCCAACTGGTCTTGTACTAAAACTCCACCAAAAAGTTGTATTTCCATTGAAAACAAATTACTTGCTCTGGAAAGCTGAAAATTGAGATAATAAAGTAATAAATCCTTTTAAAATCAAATTCTCCTAAAAAACTAAGTATAAAAAGTACATAAATGTGTAAATTTATGGACTTATCAAAAGCTTTCTTTTATCTTAATCTCCATAAGATCTGATTAAGATATGGAGGTATATTTGGTTATTGGGTTCCCTCTCTCTGCAAATCCCCATGTTCTTCCCAACCTATGACAAATGAAATCCTTGCTGAGCAAACTCTAAATCCCATGCTGAAAACCAAATGATGCATGAAATTAAAATGCTTATACAAACAAATTATTGTTTCGAAGAGATCTAGGAGTGGTTAAGTTCGATTACGTGACAAAGATATCGATTTTCCCAAGATTAAGATTCTGATTTGTGGACAAATTAGCTACTAGGACATATAATTGAAGCCCCATGCCTGCTGCTGACACATCACACATGCATATGCATTAATTCCCAGCAACAGAATTTATAACTTGGGGGTTTTGAGGTTTGTAGCAATAATAATCTCATGGTTCTAATTAAATTCTCAAAACATATGTATTATTGTTAATTGTAGCACAATGCAGTGTTTTCTTTTATTATATTATGTTAGATCATTGCCCATGATATCCAATCAGTGACAATTCTTAGGCATGTATGCAACATTTTTCATTTTCTTCTTTTCTTTTTTACAAGTGGAGGAAGAGACATTTCTGTGTGTTTGTGCGTGTGTGTAAATGCAGACAAAACTTGTTTGAGTGGCAAAATGATAAGGGGAATATGTTTTGGGATTCAAGATTCCATGTGCAAAAACTCAAACAGCTAGCTGCATCAGAGATTTGCAATCAATACATAGAACGTGAATGGAGTGATGAAGATGACGCCTGCTATGCTAAGGCCATTTCAGCCTGCAAGGCACAGACAAGTATCACTGCAAAAAGTATCCATCAGATATGGAGCTTCCTTTAATTTTAATCAGATTAATGCAGTCATGGGCAATTACACTTGTTTCAGTGAAAGGTGCTTTTCATCTCATTAAAAACAACCCAATAATGCAAGGGGCTTGTAGCTTAAGTGGATAACAGCATTTATCCCTGCACTTGAGGTCCTAAGTTCGATTCCCCCCCTTCCCAAACCCAATAATTATAAAAAGGGATGGTGGGTTGTGTTTTACCACTTATTAAAGCAGAGACATGCCAAAAAGTAAACTTATTGAAGCAAAAAGCTAAAGCATTTCATCTGTAGTTAAGTATGTGCAGTCAAGTTCAAAATCAATAGATTAGGTATTAATTAGTAATTAAGAAGCTGCATTGTCGGTAAAGCTCATTGCTGAGAAAGTGTTTGATCACATTCCTATGTGGATTGCAGCTGGGAAACATCATCAAACATGTCATGGAATGGAACGGAAGCACACCAGAAATTAGGACTGACAAAGACAGACCAATTGGCTTTATATGGAAACAAACTGCATGCACAGTCTGTACTGTCCAAGATGGCCATTTTGCCAGCATCAGTAGCTACCTCTAATTAATCAATTAATTAATTAAGCAAGCCAAAAAGCTGTGGGGAGATCATATAATTACTTGAGATTAATGAGATTTTCTTAATGGTTTAGCAGCTGCTGTGTCAACATCTTCTGAATAAAGGGCCAAAGTTTGTCCTTTCATGTTGCTCTCAAGGACTACAACTGAGTCACAGATGAAAGCTAGCAATCACATTACATTATACTAAATCCATCATTATATATGTAATTTGTGGTAACTGGGCAAGCAGAGGTCTAAATTTGATTCCCTGAGATGATTTCATATGTGAAAATAATAATAAAATAATAAAAATAAATAATTGGGGATATGAAAGGGTTCCAAAAGTTGTAAAAAGCAAAAAAGAAAGGGAGTTGGCATGTTTAATTGTAACCCAATTATCAGGCCACAAATCTTGGTGAAGATATAATAGCAATGACAGTGAGCCACTTGGGATTCTTTATTATAATCATACCATGATCATGTCAAAGAAGATAACTATAGATTATTGGGTAGGTGAATGCTACATCTAATTAATATTTTATTCCTCACTCTGCCTCTACTACAATCAATTGCTTAAATTGGTTTATGACTATATGGATTGTAGTAAGAGGTAAATTATCATAATAATCAATACTCATTTCTCTTCTTAATGTTTAATGTTGAAAGAGGTACTGTGTTCGATCCTCGTCTTTTATTAACTAAAACAAATAATTTCACCATACTCAGCGATTCCTTTCTGTGTTTCCGAGTTTGTACGAACACGTCTTGTGAGCCTCATATGGAGCCATGAGCTTTGAGGCATTTGAGAGACATGATCTCAACTTGTGCATGCCGATGTTTACTAATGTGATGTCTACACATAAACATGCCCAAGGACCAAGGCCATGGTGGTCTTCATCTTAGAAATTTCCTAATGTTCTGCTTCAGCATATATATATGCCTTTTTGTATGCATGCTTCCATAATGCCATTTTCTTAATGTTGTTTGCTTTAGTTGTAAAGCATGAAATGCGATCCACCATCGTCCACATAGACTTTGACTTACAATAATGCATTAATTTTCAAACCTCTACATTGATTATAGGTTTTTTTCCCCTCAACTTGCAAATTGTTTTTGTTAATTTCTGTGTTTATGGTTGAACATATATTTAAAGTAATGTCTCTACATATGTGCCAATAATCACCTTTTTGTGGAGAATTTCCTATGTTCCCAACCATGTGCTTTCCTCTCATCCCATCCTCTTCTCAAAATATAATAACTAAATACAAATCCATGGCTAATAATTGCATAGTTGAAGTTTCTTGTATATATTCCCTAAATTGTGATCCAAGAACCTCCATGCAAACACAAGCTTAGAGATAAGATTTCTTTATCAACATTATTAAATATAAGATGCACACCAACCATGATTTCTTTCTTGTTCTAAAGTCTTAATTCATTAATAATTGAATAGCCAATGAGCATATGGTCTATTAGTTGGTCTCCATTTTGTTAAAAAAAGCTCCCCATTCGGAAGGAGCTCATAACTCAAGTGATTAGAGCATTTACTCATGCATCCAGGTCTTAGGTTTGATTCCCCTCTTTTCCAATATCACTCGTATAAAAAAAAAAAAAAAGATGTTCAATTCAATTACTATGAGCGAGAAGTTCTTACGTTATGTATTAAAAAAAAGCAGAATATATATTGATAGTCGATCATAGACAATATCTATTTAGATGTATACATATACTCCAGCTCCTTGCCAACCAGGCAACTACGCGGGATCAGCTAGCTGATTGACAATTATCTCACAGTTATACATGGCTTCACATTGAAACTCATGAAAAATGTTCATATTCTAGTAAGGGCCTCGAAAATTGAATTCAAACACATGCCTACATGCGCATATATACTTACAATTTCTTCACTGGCTATGGTCCTAATTTTTTTTCTTTCTTTTTCTCAATTTGTAATCAATAGATCATCATGACGTTATGAACAAATTTTTTTTGCAATGAGTCATATGTTAAAAGTTATAATGATGTTCAGAACCAAAAAAAACAAAAAAAAGAATCGGGTCTAATATAATGAAAAATTGTCTTAATTTACAGATAAGTGATCTTAGATTCAAACATCCATAAAACCTTGATAGTATTTTATAGTGTAGTAGACTATTGCTTTTCTTTAAAACAATAATAATAACAAAAGAAAAATTGATAATTATTTATTAATAGGACTGGCCCAAAATATTCATAAGATTAAATGGGCTTGGTATGGGCCCAATTTAAGGCCCAAAAAGTCTGGGCTTCGATCCAATAATATAAGTAAGTCCGTACGTCGGTTCCTTGGGTCCCGGAAGAAGAAGCCATTTCCATGGCATTGCTGTCGTCTCTCACTCCTCCTACAGTCCCGGTGGAGCTCTACGTCACCAACCGCGAAAAGCTCCTCAGTTCTCTTCGCCATCACCTCTCTCAGTCTTCTCGTCCCATCCATGGCTTCGTCTTTCTCCAAGTAATCCACTTTCTTCTCGCTGATTTTGATTCAATGGATTTTCATAAAAAAAGAAAAAAATAAAATTTGAGCTTTGGTTTTTCGTAACTGGTTTTTGACATGTTGTTTTTAGGGAGGCGAGGAGCAAAATCGCTATGACACTGATCACACCGAGCTCTTCAGGTGCATAGTTGAAATAATTACGTTGTTGATCATATTATTGTTGATATTCAATTTAGCTTTCGGTTTATGTATGTTTAGGTATTGTTCGATTGTATGAAGTACCAATATGTAAAAATGACCATTCGAATTTCCAATTTAGCTTTCGCTTTTACTTTTGTAAAAAAAAAATAAAAAAATTGCCACTTAATTAGACTCGGTTAAGAAGTATCATAGTTCAGAGTATGATTTGTATATTATGCTATGAAAGGTGTTTGGCAACTATTGGTTGTTGTCACTGCAATGATTGGTTTGCATCAATGGATGATTTATTTATTTAGTTTCTGATTGCTGTCGAATTTTCGTTTACAGACAAGAGAGTTTCTTCGCTTACTTGTTTGGAGTAAGAGAGCCTGGCTTCTATGGAGCTATCGTAAGTACATATATTTAGGACACTGGGGTTGTTCTTGAATGCAAATTTGTTTTTTATTCGGTGTCTTTTTTCAGTTTTAGCTCTCATGGGTTACATGTAACGCATTGTTCTTCTTGTGGGCTGCTTTTTCCTTAAGGACATTGCAACTGGGAAATCTGTTCTCTTTGCTCCTAGGTTACCCGCTGAGTATGCTGTTTGGTTGGGAGAGATCAAGCCTTTATCCTACTTCAAGGTGATTGACGGCTTAATATATTTCTCTGTAAACATAAGCTGCAGTCGTTATTCATTAGCTCACATTTATGTTATTCATTTGCAGGAAAGATATATGGTTTGCTCGGTATACTATACTGATGAGATCACAACTGTTCTGCATGATGAATGCCAGGGATCTGGTAAACCTTTATTGTTTCTCTTGCATGGGGTCAACACTGATAGTGATCTATTCTCAAAACCAGCGGAGTTTCAGGTTAATAAATCTCATGCCCCTGTTTATCTCACATCAGTTATAGATACCTTCAGAATGGGATTTGCTGCATCAGTTCTTGTTCAGTTGGTTAAAGCTGGAGTTGGGGAATGATAGGTGTTAGTTGACTAGATGAATAAGTTATAAAAACAATAAAGTAATGACTTATTGCATTCTCTGTTTTAGACACATTTTTCTTTAAGTAGAATGTTATATTGAATATAAATTCTTAATCTTTGTATAGGGGATTGATAAGTTTGACACAGATTTGACTACCTTGCATCCGGTTTTGACTGAATGCCGTGTCACAAAATCAGATCTGGAGCTTTCCCTTATCCAGTTTGCCAATGATATCAGCTCTGAAGCTCATGTCGAGGTAAGTTTCTATGAAAATGTTCCATTGCCCATATGTGTTACCCATACATCATATACATATTATAAGAAATAAAGGTACTTTTAACACAAATTCTGCATGTCATCCTCACTTTATGTATGTCTAATGGCAAGAAGCAGCTCAGAAATGGATCAGTTATTTCACTGTTGGATGAACTTTCTGCATTTCGAAATCTTGATTTTGGACTGATACATCTTTAGAAATGTTTCAGACCTTGAATGTTTTTTTTCTTAGTCATGATTGCTATTTTTCTTTCTGACCAGGTCATGAGAAAAGTTAGGGTGGGCATGTACGAGTATCAGCTGGAAAGTATGTTTCTTCACCACACCTACATGTATGGTGGCTGTAGACATTGCTCGTACACTTGTATTTGTGCTACTGGTGAAAATAGGTAAACTTTTCTTAATTAAGCCATGAGTTGATAGAATAATCCGCTCAATTAAGATATCCTTTTGATTTCATTAGAGGTTTGAATGTATCGATATTGACGTTAATCTCAACTGTAAGCTATTGGCTAAAATTTCTATTGTTTTGAAAATACAGCAGTGTTCTCCATTATGGGCATGCAGCAGCTCCAAATGACAAGGTACAATAAACTTAGATGCTAAGTACTTTGTTACATAATGAAAATTAGCGAAAATTCATAACATCTTTTGTGCAGACCTTGGAAGATGGAGATTTGGCATTGCTTGATATGGGAGCTGAATACAATTTTTATGGGTCTGACATCACTTGTTCTTACCCAGTGAGTGTGCATAGTTTTGTTTGCAATTAAGTTTAGCTAGGGTTAATGTTTTCTAAACCATGGACTGAATGGTAATAAGTAGTAGCACGCAGGAGAATCTTCTTGTGGTACAATGCCTATTTGTTTGATTTTTCCCTGAGCTTTCTCAGAATTCTTTCAACCTTATGTGCAGGTGAATGGAAAGTTTAGCTCTGACCAAGCACTTATATATAATGTAAGTACATTAGTATTACGGCATTGATCATATCTTCAATTCTTGCTCTCTCTATCAGTGGACGAGCACACACTCCTGTACGTATGTGTGCTTGTCACTCCAGGCTGGTATGCAGGCCTGCCAAAAGAATCATA
The DNA here is from genome assembly GCF_965620075.1 of Prunus avium. Taxonomy (NCBI): domain Eukaryota; kingdom Viridiplantae; phylum Streptophyta; class Magnoliopsida; order Rosales; family Rosaceae; genus Prunus; species Prunus avium. The sequence continues at coordinate 36,073,036 of NC_142290.1, read as the reverse complement.
TTTCTGTGTTTAACATTTTCTAGCATTTTGTAGTAGATATGTACTTTTTGTTTAAAATTGTCTTGTTTTCTGCAGGCTGTCCTTGAAGCTCACAATGCTGTCATATCTACAATGAAACCTGGAGTAAGCTGGGTTGATATGCATAAGTATGACTCAATGCTGACTGTGTTCTGTAAACAAAAGATTAAGGCGTTTGCTAATATTATGTGCATTCTGATTCTCTTTGCCTCATTATTTACAGACTAGCAGAAAAGGTTATTCTTGAATCATTGAAGAGAGGGAGCATCCTAGTTGGGTAAAAACCATTGAATCTCAATTATGTACTCTAGTATACCAATTACTTGCAAGTTGTGTGTAGTTTTGGAAGGATAAATTTACTTAAGCTGCTCATTGTTCTTGGTTCTAGCAACGTTGATGATATGATGGTTGAACGATTGGGTGCTGTTTTCATGCCTCATGGTCTTGGGCATTTGCTTGGTATCGACACTCATGATCCTGGTGGCTACCCAAAGGTTATTATCAACAAGTTATATGCTCTCCTTTCTAGTTTATCTTTCAGAATTCCTTTTTAAATAATTTTAGGCATTTTTCCTTGGTGGAACTTGGAACAACTGCATAATTTGCAGGGTTTGGAGAGGCCAAAAGAACCTGGATTAAGGTCTCTACGTACAGCAAGAGAACTCCAAGAGGGAATGGTTAGTATTGATTTATAGATCAAACCCTTTCACTAATGTTCTGAATTTTTTTTTCCTGAACGCTGGTTAAAATAATTCTATTGCATTTGATAGTTTGTCTTTGGGGATTGTTTTGTAGGTGATAACCGTGGAGCCTGGTTGCTACTTCATTGATGCTTTGTTGGTTCCAGCCATGGGAAGTTCAAATACTACTAAGTTCTTCAATCATGAAGCAGTTAGTAGATTTAAAGGTTTTGGTGGAGTTCGCATTGAAAGCGATGTGGTACATCCCATCTTCTGAACCCTATGATTCCTTTTACTGATTTTTGACCTGTGTTCCTTGTCCCCTCGGTCGCATTCGCAATTTGGTTTTGGACATATGAAATAATAACGTGCCACTGAAACTGTACATTTTGCTTAACTCTCTTCATCTGTGTTGCGTCTGGTTCAGGTATATCTCGTTTTCTTTATACGGTCGATGTGTGCTTATACATTATTTTGGTTGTTGTAGCTTGTCACGGATACCGGTTGTAAGAACATGACAAAGGTTCCTCGGGAAATATTAGAGATCGAAGCAGTAATGGCGGGGGCACCATGGCCACTTGATAAAGGTTCTACCGGAAAGGGCTGACAGTTTAAAGGTTCTACCGGAAAGGGCTGATAGAACAATCGTATCCATAATGAATTCTGCTATTTGTCATGGCATAAAGAATAAGATAGAATAGCACAGCATCCGCTGTGAAATATTGTTGTAAACTTTTAACTATATATGTGGTCGGATTTATTTGTTCTCTTACCTATCATCTCCACATTTTTTAATTATACTTTCTGATGTTTATTTTCTTCATTAAACAATAGAAGAATTCCAAAGCTCAAACATTCTAGTAATTTTTCCTCCATAATGAAAGGAAAGGGCAATGCTGTGTTATTATTAATTACATCCTTTTCAAGGTAAAACAAAGAAATTGTATGGTAATGTCTTGTTAAAGAGCCTTATCTTGCAGGTGACGGCGACATTGAGTTGGAGGCAGGGAAATACTCGGCATTCAGGCGAGCCGCCCGGTGGTGTGGTACATAGTGAGTTTAGTACACCCAGCGAGACGATTAAAAAAAGAAAAAAAAAAAAGGAGTCAGTTCCAAGTAAACTAGAAACGCCGTCGTTTGGCTTCCGCATCATGGACCGTGGGCTCTCTGTCTTCCGCGTCGGCAAGCAAAACAATGGCTCTTCCCCTTGAAGTGGAAAACGACCTCCAACGGCCCCACTTTACTAATTTTAAACAAAATCTTTAAACTTTAAAAAACACGGTGTCTCAAAAACTACGAGCCATTAAGTACCCAAAAACCCCTCGCAAAACCCTAAATCGCTGTCAATGGGTCGCCGAAAGAACAACAACAGCAATCAGAGCTCAGCTGGCTTCAGCCACTTGCCCCAAGGCTCCAAGATTCGCTTCGCAGACAAGGAAGACGAAGACGAAGCTCTCAAAGACGCCTCCGGGAGCTCCAACCACGACGAGTCCATGTGCGACCCCGAGCTTGACAAGGCCGTTGATGACTCCATGGGCGAGCCTGAGGTGTCTTTCATCGCCGCCGATGATAAGACCAGCGCCGACTATTACTTCGACTCCTACTCTCACTTCGGTAGCTTCCTTTCTCCTTCGTTTACTGGTTGTTGCTTGCGCTTTTGTTTTGGGTTTCTCTTTGGATGCCGTGAAAACTGAGACAAAAGGGATTTGAAAAAGGGGAAAGTTTTTGTTTGGATGATTGATTTTTGGGTGTGGGTTTGGAAAGTTTCGAACTTGGTTGCATTTTTGTTTTCTAAGTTAGACTGTTGTACAAGTTTTAGTTGATTGGGAGCTTTGGTTTGAGTGCAATGGCAGAAAGTAATAGAGCGATATCACAAGATTTTGATGCTTTAATTGATTGCATATTGTGATGGTTGCATTTTTTTATAAAAATCTTTCTTGTTTTGTTTCGATGAGCACTTGCTACAAAAGGCTTAATTTGTGTTTTGTGTGATTGCAGGTATCCATGAAGTAAGTGTGTGGCACTTGGATGCAACCCAGTTCTGCATTTCGTTCTTGTAACCTCTTGCTAATACCCATTGGATGCTCCCTGACTATTGTCATCTTTCAGGAAATGTTGAAGGATGTAGTGAGGACTAAGACATATCAAAATGTTATTTATCAGAACCAGTTTCTGTTTAAGGACAAGATTGTTCTTGATGTGGGAGCTGGGACTGGAATTTTGTCCCTATTTTGTGCAAAAGCTGGTGCACAGCATGTGTATGCGGTATGTTTTTCTTAAAGAAAGTTTGTTAACAAATCAATTTCTAGTAATGCATAGTATTTTTCTTATTTTGTAATGTAGCTTGGTTATGTCTCCTTAATATTACTGATATGACAAATGCTTTATCCACAGGTTGAGTGCTCAGACATGGCCGACATGGCAAAAGAGATTGTTGAAGCAAACGGATTTTCTAATGGTAATATTTTCAGAGTTCATACCTGCATGTAGTTCTGTCTCTTGACAATGCTTTGACAAAATAAGTATTCTGTGTACTCATTGGTTATTTGATAAATGCAGTAATAACAGTTCTGAAGGGAAAGATTGAAGAACTTGAGCTTCCAGTCCCTAAAGTGGATATAATTATCTCAGAATGGATGGGATATTTTTTGTTGTTTGAGAATATGTTAAATACAGTCCTCTATGCTCGTGATAAATGGCTTGTAAGTAGTATTTACATCCTATATTTACTGTTTGTGATATCTATGCCAAGAATAAATACCCCTTATGCAAACTAATTATTCGGTTGGGTGGGGCTTAGGTTCCTGTGACCCTTGTAGAGGGATACAATCCATTGTAATTGTGATGTTGTGAGCTCCTATGGGTTAATGTTACTTGTTGATGTTTGCATATAAAAGCCAGGGCATAATCTCCGTTACATTCAAGTCAAAGATCTATCATGCTTTGGCTTATTTATATAAAGATTTTTTCTTTCTTTGTTTGTAGGTAGACGATGGAGTTTTACTACCAGACAAAGCTTCTCTCTATTTGACAGCTATCGAGGATGCAGAGTACAAAGAAGACAAGATAGAATGTAAGCCTTTTAAACTCTTGTGTGTATACACGTTGATCATTGTTGACTTGGTCCCTTAGGTGGACTACAAATGTTCTTTAGTGCCATGCAAATGTACATGTAATCTTTCAGCTCATCTTTATGAATTTTTGCTTCTTACCTCTTGCAATTTTCATGCTATTCCAGTTTGGAACAACGTATATGGCTTTGACATGAGTTGCATCAAGAAGCAAGCCATGATGGAGCCCCTTGTGGACACAGTTGACCAAAATCAAATTGTTACAAATAGCCAGCTACTCAAGGTGGGAAATATCTATGCAGTGATTACCCTGCTGCACTAAGTGAAATAAGTCTGGCCTCTTTTATGCTATCAATTCTGTCCACTAACATTCTCTAATTTTCTTCATTCAGACAATGGATATATCTAAGATGACTCCCGGAGATGCTTCCTTCACAGCACCTTTCAAGCTTGTTGCTGAACGTGATGATTTCATTCATGCTCTTGTGGCCTACTTTGATGTGTCATTTACAAAGTGCCATAAATTGATGGGCTTCTCCACAGGTCAGTATCTGTGTGTGCTTTACCTCTTATTTTCATTCATTTGTTGTCTGGATCAAAGTTTGTTTTGGAAATGAGGGCATTTAAAGCAACAAATAAATGGAAAAAGAAGAATATGGGCATTCGTTCTCGAGTCAAGCCCCAAACTCAGGTTTCAATCAAACAATGGAATTGAGGTAATCAGAACTTTCTGACAACTTGAAATATAATGCAGGGCCAAGATCACGGTCTACTCATTGGAAGCAAACAGTCCTGTACTTGGAAGATGTGCTAACAGTATGTCAAGGAGAATCCATTGTCGGAAGCATGACCGTGGCGCAAAACAAAAAGAATCCCCGTGATATTGATATCATGCTCAAGTATTCATTAAATGGCCGACGATGCACGGTCTCGAGGGTTCAATATTACAAAATGCGCTAAGTTGAGTTATGCTATTGTTCCATCGAGAAAGCAATCAATAATTGCGACAACTCAGTGTTGTGGATTGTTGTTGCTCAGCCTGTTCGAATGTTGCCTCCCTTTAGGGTATCTGTGCTAGAAGGAGGCAGCATTGTAGCAACTGTACTTTTAATTATTCATTTCTTAAAATTGTATTGTCCAAATTTTGATGCTAAAAGGTTTGGAATTTATTTATTTTAGTTGATGACTTGCAATTCTATAAATCTTATCTGTTCTTTCCCTGATGTAAAAAGTTTTCATGCAAGTGATTTTTCATTGGAATAATTGCAGGCATACGTATATGCTTTAAAATTTGTTAATCTTTCATCATAAGTGTAATGCTATTATGAACGAGGATATGAGTATTTGGTAGCTGCCATTGCTTTTCAGAGGTTAGAAAACATGTCAACTAAAGCAAATATGGCAGAAGTTGATACAATTGCAATAAGGTAATGGGAACAACTGTCGGGTATTCTGAAAGGGCATAAAGACCAAAAACTGCAGCAAATCTACTTTTTAACTTTTCCTAAACTTCCTACTTAAATGTCAAAACAACATTGATACAATAACAAAAACGTGATTACTCTCTCATACAAGTTACTATAATTCAGTGATTTTGTGTTCTAAAGCTCTGCCTTGTTGGCCTTCGTACTCTTCTTTGAAGCTGGCTTTTTCAGTCCCCTCCATGTTTTCCGTAACCAGTTAGAGACTTGGTTTGCATGTTTCTTTAGTGTCTCCCTGGTCTTCAAAATTCCGTTGGTGATCCTCTGTTTCAAGTCACTCTTTGCGCTTTCTTTTTCTCTCAAAACTTTTCCCTGTTATAGAAAATCTTTTAAATGCTGAAAGAAACAATATGGTTTTCTAATGGAGAATTTGTAGACTTAGATTTTGTAATTACCAATTTTGAGGGAATCTGAGTGTCCTCATCGTCGTCATCTTCATCATCGGCATCTTCACCACCAAAATTTTGATTCATCAATTCATCTCTTGAATACATTTTCATGCCTGGGGCTCCTGGCATACCCTGAAGAATGGTAAAGCAGAATATAGGTCAAAATTCAGCACACTAGTATGGTATGAAAATTTTCAGCAATGCAAGGACAATTACCTCCATAGATTTCATTATCTTTTCCATTTCAGCTTCTTTAGCTGACTTGGCCACAAAAATTTCTCCAGGAGTCCTATTCTGGAACACACAAGATATTATCATGAGTATCAAAAGTAAGCGTCTTGCTCATGCAGCAAGTTGTGCAAAGCCAAGCATCTAGATTTATAGTATCCTATGTAACATAATGACTTGACCTCCTCAAAAATCAAGGTGATTATAATCAGTGGTAGAGACTAGAGATTAACATGTATGCAAGGCAGCAGTCATAAATCTCCACGTCAGCCTTATTAGGGTCTCAAATCTGTATATCTAGTAGAAAGTCTTTGAAGCACGTTACCTACCTGATTTTATAGGTTGTGGAATAAAGACACCATTGTTGGTTACACATGAGCCCCATGTGTGTAAAAACAAGTTTCAGACTAATTTTCTACTGGCCAAACTTAGTTAAGATCAGCATCTTAAAATCTCTACTTGACATACCTCAAATACGTACGGTTCTTGTTGAAAATAAAATTACTTGGTGGAAAAGCACAAGAGTTGCAAAGATTGACCCATATCTCAATTAACTAACATAGGATGATCCCTTACAGACATATTGTGCAAAGAATGAATTGAATTGAATATCATGTCAAGAAAGCAGTTACCTTGGGAACTCGGGGAGGCTTGGTACTGCATGCTTTAGTAAGGTCTTTGCATAGATAATTAACCAATGAATCAATGTCAGGCTTGGATTTATATAGATATTCAGCAACATCAGTATCAGAATACCCCAAAACCTGCAATATTTCAGATTAATGCTTAATTTAATTGTAATACATGAACATTCAGACTAATGCAAATTGAAGGCCAATATCAAGAGAGAGGATGAATTGTTATCATCGCATTTGCAGTTCCTAAAAAAAACATATTGCAGAGTTCTTATTAAATTAAGAAATCATTTGACTTTCTCACAGTCAATTAAAAGGAAAATGAAGTGGAAAACCAAAGAATTTAACTTGATTGGTTGCAAGGATCAATATTTTAGGAAGCAAAGTAACCCAGATACACAAGAAACTAAAAAACGAGATCCAAAACCTCACCTCCTGACAAGCTCGCTCTATTGTCTTGCATTCCGAATTACATTGTCCTTCAGAACCTTGTTCCACAAGCTGAGAAGTAACAAATGATGTAGCAGGTCAGGACAATGATCAACAAAATGTCTACAATATGCATACAGGAATTTGTATATCCACTATACCATCAAAATATTAGCAAGCCATACTTTCCAAGCAATGAATAACTAAACTCAACTCAAAAATACCATTTAACTCATCAAACAGGCCTAAAACCAAAATCAAACTCAAGAAATTGTTACCTCCAACTTATCTCCTTGCTCAACTATATCAATCTGCAAAATCCAATCCGCCTCTGCCTTCTTCAAATTACAGACATTCTCCGAAATCTCAATAATCTGATACTCCGAGATCTAGCACCAAAAAACGAGCACCCACTTTCAAATTCAACAGACGCTCTGAAACAAAAGCATATTGAAGGCTCTGGAAGAAAACCCAGATGATAAAAATACCTTCTTGGGGGTGATCTCAGCTTGCTTCTTCTTAACTTGTTGGTGTAGCTGAGCTGCGAGCTTCTCACAGACTTGGCATTTGATGAAAGGAATGTCTTCCTTCCTCGCAACAGTCATTGGTTTCTTAGCACACTCGGAGATTGGCACACATGCTAATACCACCAACACTGAGATTGCTACTAGAATTCGCTTCAGTTTCGCCATAACTCTCTCTCCAGAATTCAAACAAGAACCTGAACACAGATTTGTATTAAACAGTGAGAAACACAACAAGTTGGATCCTTATAATGATTTTCACCGAAAAAGACGCAATCTTTTCTTTTTTGTTTATTTTGGTTTTGATGGATCAATTTTTCACTTCGTCAGCAAAAACATGTTCTGAAATCCAATTTGCTCCTGTACGTGTTTCCTTGCATCTGATTGGTGGTTACAGCATAGTGTAGTAGTGGGTCCCGCTTACCAACCAATAGAATACGAGATACACGTCTTATTGTCAAACTCTGCCCATGACCCGACCCGACCCGACCCATTGACCCATCTTAGCGATAACAAAACGACACGTCGTGCTTAGAAACGGCGGTAACCCCTTAAACCCTAAACCGTTGGCTTCTTCAACTGACCTGCTCATACAATTAGGGTTTTTCTTTAGCACAGCTCCTTATCACATTCCTCACTGAAACAAATTGGTCGCATTTAGGGTTCAACCATGGCTCTCGCTTTAATCGACTCCAAAAGTTCCTCAATCCCAGCAAACCTAATCCCTCTGATTGGCGAAAACTACGACCTCAAGCTTACCCAATCAATTCAAAACCTTTTAGTTGAAATTCACAAGGAAAACCCCAAATTCTCCCACTTCATCCAAGTCTTCTACGACCTAATGCAAGCTCAAGTAGACCCACCTCTCGAATCCATCTGGGTCTATGCCGCATTGACGTTTCGTAGCCGTAATCACCCAAAAGAGGACCCTTTGAATCGAATATCAGCCGCAAAAGACTTATTTCAGCTGGTGTCCGCGTGCTCAGCATCGGTCAGTTCTTTGAAGAGCATCGCATTGCTTGCTCCAGTGGTTTATGAGGTGTACAATGTGGTTGTTGATTTGTTTAAGAGGGACTTGTCATTGAAAGCAGAGAAGAAAGTGATGAAAGCAGTTCAGAATTTGGTAGGAGTGGTTCTTGGTTATGCAAATGTGTGTTCTTGCAAGGATTTGGGTGAGAATGATGGTTCAACTGGTTCAAGTTTGATTACTCCTTTTGCGGATTTAATTCGTGTTTGGATGAACTCAAATGAGGGATCAGAATTTTTCTTACCTTTAGTGAGCAGTGACGTGTTTCGGGGGCTTAGTGAGAGAGAAGGTGATGTGGGTTACTTGGCAGGAGTTGTTATTGCAGAGGTGTTTTTGTTGAAACTGTGCCTGAATTTCAAACTTGGGACTTCAACGAAGGAGTTGGAGATGGAGTTAAGGACTTGGGCTATTGCTTCCATTACCGGATTTCAGAACTTTAACCTTTTTGGTTAGTGTTGTTTTAACTTTTTCTTGAATTAGGACATGGTGTATGTGTATTTGTTATCAAGATTTTTCCTTCTGCGTCACACTTTTATTTTAGTAAGGCATGAGTTCTGCGTGGGCTAAAATGGCTGAGGGTTATTTGCGCCAAAAAGGACTGGGATAGACATTAACAATGAATGCTTTATCATATATAACTTTTCATTGTGCTTTTGTTATGTTTCTTTTTATATCTAAAACTGTTTGGTAGTTTCCTAGTTACTGCATGCCTTGTGTTTCACTGAATAAAATTTCATGTCTCATATAGCGATGATGATTTCATCAGATTCTCATATTTATTGTGCTAACATCCTTATCTTTGTTTCAAATAGAGGTGCTTGTGAGGATGCTGCTGGAGAAGACTTTGCCTGTTACCTCCCTTTTGGTTTGTATTCCTCTTTTAAAATGTTTAGTTTGATGCTACATCTGCCCTATTGTTTATTTCAATTCAAATAGTGGCCTTCTAGATGCACATTGTGTTTGCTCGCCAGACTATATTGATAGGAAGTGGAATTATCTTTTTGTTGATATGATCTTAAAAGTAAAGTTCGCATCTTGTTACTCTTTATATGCAGAGTTCTGAAGATGAAGTTTTGTTGAGGCAAGTGCTGTATGATGCCATCATATTGGTTGAGTATTCTTTCCTCAACCCTGAGAGAGTAATTCACTTACCTGCTGAGCACATGAAAAGTATTGCCATGAAAAGGTTGATTGTTACTCATGAAGCAGTGGAGTATTTCAGGTACGAAAAAATAAATATAATTATATGTCCAGAAAGAAAAAATGAAATAGAAATCAGCATTTCATTATGTTTTTGAAATTCTAGTGAAACCCTTATGGAAAAATTTCACTACTGGCTTGCTTTAGGGAGCATGGGGATCAGAGGAGAGCCATCTCTTATGTAACTGCATTTTCCAGTTCACAATTATCTTCCCAAATAATTAAATGGGTAAAGAATCAGATTCCTGAGGAGGACAGTGCAATCAGATCAAAGGGCACTTCACCTAAAGCTCTTATAAGTAAGTGATTGTACTTCCGTTTGTGGTAAATCAACTATAAATATATTTTTTAATGCTCTCTCTAATATCGATCTCATTCTCCAGAGTGGCTTCTTAACCTTGAAGATCATGGCTTAAGAGTATTTGATGATAGCATGGAAAACTTTCGTACTAAACTGGTTCATGAGATGTCCAAATCAGACTCTGAGAAACCGGCTTCTAAGTTGGATAGCAAGAAAGTGGATGATGATCTTCTCTTTTACATAGATAACAATGTAGACAAGGAACATGCAGATGAGGAGAATGAAAAGGTGAATGAATCCATGAGTGCTGCGCTTGTAGCTGCTGCGCATACAATGACCTCATCAGAAAAAAGAGGAAGAAAACGGAAAGAGGGGAAAACCCCTGAGAAGAAAGAGAAGATAAAATTTGTAAAGTATGATCTTCGTTGTAACTCTGACTCAGCTGGTGGGAGGTCCTCATTCATCAATAATGATAGCCTAAACAGTGGGAGTGAAGTTGAGAATCCCCTCTCTGATGAGGATACAGAATGAGAAGAGCAATAATGTAGTTGCTTGTGTGATCCATAAAAAGTATACTATATTTTTTTCCGACTACCTCGTGCTCATGCAGAATACTCAGGCAACCAGATACTCGAGGCATACTTATAAGTTGTATACTGAAGGTTAATACACTGCCTTACCGGTATCAGTTTTGTTGTTTCTTTAGTAGTTATTAGAAGGGGGAATATCGCATTTTTGTGTAACTTATTTGCTAGATGGAATACAAACTTTGTTGTGTGCAATAGTAAGAAATGTAACGTTTTGGCAAACCATAAAATTTTGGCATCAGTTTGGGGGGTCGTAAATGCCTTGGAAGTGTAATTAGGAAGAAGTTCCTAATTTGAAAGTTTTAACCAGTCAAGAAAAAAAATTTACGTACTTAACGGTAGAAATCAGTAAGGAGCTTTAAGTTCATCAAAGAGATGGAGGTTCCATATCATACTGAAGCTTTACTCAATGAACCTGGATTACAGATTTACAACCCTGCGGCCAACTAATGCCCTGAACCCAATGAATATATACAATTTTCTTTTGGTCAATGAACATATACAAAAAAAATTCGGTGGAAACCAATATGAAGGGTACCAGACGAAAGCAACACAACTAGAGAGGTCCACATGTGGCTTTCAAACTTCACAGTTTACATAGCATAGACGCCAAGCAGCTGCAGTTTTATACTGCTTGTCTTAGACTCGCTGTTTGGTCTACACAACCCAGGCTTTTCCACATGTGAAATGCATATGAGGTTTCAATATTCTGGTCCTCTCTTTGTGCATAGGCTCGTTCCTCTGGTCAAACCTGATAAATAAAGAATCCAGACCAAAAGAAAACTGTGATAAAGAACGTTACTAAATGTTCCATTCTATGAACTTTAATGACAACACAATTCATTCTCAAGAAAGGGCACTTCATTCTTCAACTTTTATCTCATTCTGGAACTTCAGAACTGCCACGAACCTCCTGTTGAGATGTATATCATACTCGTCACTCAGCCTACCAAAGGAAGTAGAAGTAGAAGAAAAGCGATACAATCTTAGAAGACAACAATACCTTATCGAAGTGGCGGTGAAGGAAAGACTCTATTAGCAAACCGCACATGCCACAGAAATAGGAACCTTGTGATAAAACCATTCAGTCCAAGAGGGTGCTCTGCATTAAGGGAATACAAGTACCAAACCAAGAATTCTTTCCCTATATTTCATCTATGGTACAAACCCTGATCAATGAACTGAGACAGATACTCTACACAAAGTTGCAAAAATGGTGGGAACTACAGCAAATGGTGAAAGTATCTAACTGAGCACCCACTGTCACCCCCATGCACATAAGCCTGAACAAGGAGGTGATTGTGCAATCAGAAATTAGTTACGGTGCAAGATCTCATCAGAGCAAATGACTTTAGAACATGAGTAGTGAAAAAGGAAATCTACTTCTACACCTACCTTTGGTTGCAACCCCATATTAACACCAGCAAATGTATCTAATATTTGAGTCTTGAGATCAGCAACCAAAGAGTTCCAAACTCTCGCGACTTGAAGATCAATTAAAATAAAGTAAGTGTTAATCATTCTGCAAAAAAGTTGAGAACCTCAAGGAATCAGACAGGTCATTTACAGGAAGCACAGGATCATCAGGACAATCAAAGCAGCTCCCAACTGCAAGAACTATTGCGAAGTTCTGAAGAGGAACAATGTGAACAATAGCAATCAGTTTCACACAATATCCTTCAGGGAAAAAAAAGAAGAAGAAATGCACTCAAAGAAAACCATCTACAAACCTCATGCCCAGGAGGATTGATATGATATATGCAGACGCGGAGTACAAAAGAAGCGGCTTCAGGACAAAAGAATAACCTTTCAAAACAGGGCATACCTGCTCAGTTTGTTTTAAAATGGAGGAAAAAAAGGGTAATCAGGAACCAGAATTTTTTAAATTGTCTAGTTATGTTATGAAAAAAAGAAGAAGCAATATAACATGTTGAGAGGTAGTACTCTGATAAGATTACAGCAGCATTTCTTTGGGTATGAGATTGTGGTTCATAGTTCATTATGAGGACAATGTTTAAAATACTCTGTGGGTGAACCCCCTACCCCAACTATAGAGCTTCTAATGCCAAATCACCAGAAGTCATTACAGGAGCAAGTTCCACTCTTAAAATGATGAAACCGCTTGACATCACGAACAACTATTTCCCTATTTGTGACATCTGAAATGAGCTTCATAACCTCATGGCAGTCTCCACAGATGCGTAGATTTTTAAAAATCCGAATAGTTTTTGGAGGATTGGTACTTATAAGGGAGAAGGCAAGGGCCAATCTTTCACTATGATATTGGAGATGCTCGTTTTTTTCTCTTTTAGTGATATTATGAAGCACGTCTTCTGTTTCCGGTATATAACCTACTGAATTCAGCTTTTCGCCTAGTTCCTCCAATTTCAAATGGATATCCCTGATTCTTGGATGTGAACCATCTTGAGACACAAAAGTGTTGACTTGTCCGTCAACTTCAACCCAGCTACAACCAGGTTCTTTCTTAACACCCTGACTGGACATTAATTTCCTGACTTTGCTAACATCATCCCACCTACCTTTGACTGCGAAGATATTAGATAGTAAGATATAAGTTGAATCCATCTCAGGTTTAAGCTCAAAAAGCTTTTTTGCAGCTGTTTCACCAAATTCTACATTACCATACATCTTACAAGCCCCTAGAACAGTCTCCCAAATAATGGGATACGATGTTAGTTTCATTGTCTCAATGAAGCTTTCAGCCTCATTAAATTTTCCAGCCCTACCAAGAATATCAACCATACAAGCATAATGCTCAATTGTAGGAGTGATCCTGAAAACTTTGCTCAGTGAGTCAAAGTGCTTTTTCCCTTCTTCGACTAAACCCAGGTGGCTGCATGCAGAAAGGATACCAATGAAGGTTACTTCATCTGGTATGGTGCCTTCATTCAACATTGTTGAAAAGGCTTCAATAGCCTTCTCTCCTTGCCCATATTGGGAATATCCACATATCATGATGTTCCATGAGACTGTATCGCGTGAAACTAAGCCCCCAAAGATATCCTCAGCATCACCTATGCATCCACATTTTGCATACATATCAACAAGGGCACTACTAACAAATAAATCTCCCAAATGCCCACTCTTAATTGCCATTGAGTGGAGCTGCCGCCCATTTTCCAGCATAGCTATACGGGAGCAAGCACTCAAACAGCCAGCAAGGGCGAACTCATTTGGCTTCACTCCTTCTTGTTGCATCTGACTGAGGCAAGCAACAGCTTTCTCTGCTTGATCGGTTTGTGCATAACCTGTAATGATGACTGTCCAAATGAAGAGGTCCCGATTACTCAATTTATTGAAAGCTATCACAGCATCTTCCAAGAACCTAATTTTGGCATACATGTCGATGAGAGCTGTCCCAACAAAGTCATTATCATCGAGGCTAGTTTTGACAATATGGGCATGTACTTGTTTTCCAAGGCCTACATCCAAGAGGCTAGAACAAGACCTTAAAACACTAATGAATGAGTACATGTTGGGCTTGAAACCTTCGACAAGCATTTGGTGGAAGATTCTTGGTCCTAGGTCACATATTTCATGATTGTGCGTTCCAGATAAAAGGGAATTCCATGAAATCAAATCACGATCTGTCATTGCCTCAAAAACTTGAGCACCATCTAGCACACGCCCAATTTTCATATACATTGTGATTAGAGCATTGCTGACTGAAATCACAGATTCACAACCGTATTTCCATGCAAAAGCATGGACGCTTTCACCAAAATGCAGATCTTTGAGATCAGTGGCAGCACTGATGATACTAGAAAGACTAAATTGATTTGGTGAGATTCCTGTGCTTATCATTTCACGAAATAGCTCAGCCACTTCTTGGCATTGCCCTTGTTGATCAAGGCAGGTGATAATTGCACTCCAGGCCACTACATCAGGATTTTTAATCCTCCTGAATACTTTTACCGCATCGATTGCCATCCCACACTTTGAGTACATATCAACAAGACTGCAACCCAGGAATTCATCTATCTCACACCCACTTTTAATTGCTAGGGAATGCAAAAACTGACCTCCTCTCAAATTTCCCGAGTTTGCACAACCTTTGAGAACAGTAGACAAGGTGAACTTGCTCAACCTCATTTCTGATTCCGTCATTCTGCAGAATAATTTCAGAACTTGCTTTCCGTCACCTTCTTGAGCATACCCATTAAGCAATGCATTCCACGATACAACATTCTGCTCGGGCATACAAAACAACACTGTATCTGCAAGTTCCATCTCACCACATTTTGCATAAAGACCGACAAGAGTGGAACCAACAAAAACATCTGAAAAGGACCCCAGTTTCACTGCTTCAGCATGCAACTGTTTCCCAAAACCTAAATCGAAGCACAAAGAACATGCTTTCAAACCAGTTGCCAATGCAAATTCATTTGCTCTCGTACCATCTTTCTTCATCTCACAGAATAATTTAACAGCATCAACACCAAAACCTTTAACTACAAATCCTTGAATTAAAGTAGTCCATGACACAACGTCCCGTTCTGGTATCTCATCAAGCACTTTACGTGCGTACCCACAATCCCCACATTTTGCATAGACATTAACCAATGAAACCCACAAATGCGAATCTGGATCAATCCCATTTTTTATTACCTGCCCATGAATAGCCTTCCCCTCATTCAAAGACCCTTGCAAAACACAGGTTCGAAGCATCCCAGAATAACGTATAAGCCTCTTTTTGCTATCGAAAACTCTAGGCCTGGTTTTCACATTGCTTCCTACCATTTCCTCATTAGTTGAACTGCCGTTATTTACTCTTACTTCATGAAGCTGAGTCTCAGAGTTTGAGACATTGCTGAGAGCCAAATCACTGATGGGATTCAAGTCAAACGCTTCCAGAGCAGCACAAGACAAGGGCTTCAATTTAACAGAGAGCAATAGTGACCTGGAACTGAGACTAAGCTTGTTATGTAATTGAACCGAAGAAGCGGGTCTTCGGCAAATGGGCAATAAGAGACTCCGGAAAGCAGGTGACATTCGCAGAGCTTTCAAGTCACATTCCATCTATTTGAAACAGTTTGTAATTATCAAATGAACCAAAAAAAAAATGGCTTTATAAAGACACACAAACAGGTTATAAAAATATAGGCAAAAGAAGAAATCAACAACACAACATAAATTACACAATCTAGAATCAACAATAGAAATGAGTGAAACCAATTATTAATAAGGAACGTTAGCAATATTACAGAAAAGTTTCATGCTTTTCACTTACATGTGCGACCAGGACGGTGACAAATGAACGCCGGCGACGTCGGTTGACGACTGGCAGCAGCTACTGCAGCTGGTGCTTCTTCTCTCTCCTTTCTCTATCGGAAGTTCCTCTCCCTCTCCTCTCTCTCTTTCTCTCTCTCCCTCACCCTCCTGGGTAGGGGTTTTGTTTAAACCCGCGACTGCAGTCGCGGGCTTTCTAAAAGTATCGTAGCCGCCGGGTCGTCTTTACTTCATTCGCTTTGTCTAGATAAGGTGAAACGATGTCGTAGACGTGTTCAGAAAGCAAGTACTAATGAAGCCCAATAGCTAAGCATAGAGCCACAAAGCAGGCCCAACAAAAGCCGAGCAGCCCCAGAAACTACAGCAGCCCAATTTTTCAACGGCTCTTTTCCTCTCAGGCTCTTGAAGCAGAGCAAACGACGACGTTTCCTGGTGTTGTAACCTTGTGGGCCTGCGATTGTGACCGAACCGCTTCGATGTTAGGGATGTTCATTCTCTTGAAGAGATTGTGGTTCCTCTCGATAAGGATAAGGATAAGGTTTGTGTTTATTAATTTTTTCTAATGTGATAAATTACCATTCTATATACTAGCCTCTCTGCATGCGCTTCCGCGCCTGCGAGAGGCTTTTTTTAAAAAAATTTAAATTTATTTTAGAATTAAAAAAGATAATGGGTAGTTGTGTTCCATAAAAATAGGATCCATTATCTGATTTTATTTTTATTTTTATTTTTTTAAATATGAAAAAGTGTGAATTTACCATATTATCCTAATTTAATTAATAATTTCAATTCTTAATGTTTGCATTAACCAATGGAATTTTATGTTATTTTGAATGTTTCACAATTCTCTGCATTTTGCTTTATATATATATATATTCAAATATTGCACTTAATATTCTATAAGAATTTACGATGAAGAGCATTTTTGTTTAATTTCCTTGTTAGGGTTTGAAATTGTTGAAAGGCATCGTTGCAGTCAAATGCAGTTTTGAAAAATGTGTTCCTTTAAGCAACATTTCAAATTGACATTTTGAAGCTTCTTTTGGAATGTTTGTTTTTGAATATGGATGATGTATCCTTTGTTTTACAATATTTATTGGCTAAATGAATTGGATTGGGTATGTATTGGACTTCAAATTAACACAAAAAGATCATATTCTTCTGCTTTGTTCTTCTCTCTTAAAAAAGCAATGATGTCTTTTCACTTAAAAAAACAATGATGTCATCACTTGCGAACAACAATTCTCGAGAAACATCAAATTAATTTATCTTCATAATTGCATATCTATACAGACTACCGAGGGTTGAAATTACCACCACTACCACCACACATTGCTTTTTTTTTTTCACAATATCCAAGGCATTCGCCCTCTTTCTGATAACCATAAAGAGTACAACTGAGCGGTTATACTCCATTTTTTATTTTTTTTTCCTGAAATTAATAGTATAGCAGACCGGCGATAATCCGTTTTTAAAATTTTTTATTCCAATTTATAGTATAGCCGCCCGGCTATACTGTTTAAATATAATATATAAAAATAGTATGGCCGCGCCTTTATACTCCGTGTTTTTTAATTTTTTTTTCAAATTAATAGTATAGCCGCTCAGCTATACTTTTCAGATATAAAAATTACGTCCCAGCGTCGCCTTCTCCTTCCTCTCTCTGTCTCCATCTCTCTCTCTCTCCGTCTTTCTTCCTAACAAGCAGCGGATCCTGCGCCCTTCAACCGCCCTTCGTCCACGCTTCAACGGCAAAACGCCCGTCCAGACCCTCCTAGAGCCGCCTAGGCCGCCTAGAACCGCCTAGGGCCGCCTAGAACCGTCTAGGGCCGCCTAGAGCCGCCTAGGGTTCAGGGTTTTGTGCATAGAACTCTATGGTTGCAGGACAGTCCAACCGAGGACATACTAGTATCTTATATGATGTTTTTGATTACTTTGAAGATGTTAGGGAACAAGGTGGAAGAGTTTTTGTTCATTGTTGTCAAGGGGTATCTCGGTCCACCTCATTGGTGATTGCGTATCTTATGTGGAGAGAAGGACTGAGTTTTGATGATGCATTTCAGTATGTGGAAGCAGCAAGAGGCATTGCTGATCCGAATATGGGTTTTGCTTGTCAGTTGTTACAGTGCCAAAAGAGGGTCCATGCTTTTCCTCTTAGCCCGAGTTCACTATTGAGGATGTACAGAATTGCCCCACACTCACCCTATGATCCTTTGCATCTTGTCCCAAAAATGTTGAATGATCCATCATCACCTTCTGCTCTGGATTCTAGAGGTGCATTTATTGTTCATATACCGTTTGCCATATATGTTTGGATTGGTAAGAATTGTGAGGCCATCATGGAAAGGGATGCAAGAGGGGCTGTTTGTCAGATTGTATGATGTTAGTTCATACGGCTAAAAATAATTCATCAGCATCCTCTTCTTCTTCACCTCTATATCTATCACCAGATTCCATATCTTCTGAATCAAGCACTAGTTCGAAGTACTTTTCAGAATCCTCTATGGATTCTCCATCATCAGCTTCATGCTCTCTTCCAGTCTCTTCAACATTGTCAAATGATTCTGGCATGTCTCTCCTCTCATCTAAATCTTCTGATCAACCCATGTCTAACAGTCCAGAAAACGTTGTTTCCAATTGTAGTTCACAGTCCTATTCTCGATCAACCTCATTACCATCTAAAAAGTTATCTTCGCTTGCTGAGCGCAGAGGTAGTTTGTCTCTCAAGTTGCCTGTGATGAGTGATAAGATGAGGCTGATGAGTACTTCCTCAAAATTTCTTTCCACTAAAGAAGATGGTGTTAGGATAAATGACAGTACTTGTTCTGTAGGTCACATAGATGATATTGACAAGGTATTAGAGCCAAAGGATGGTGTTCAAAATGGAGGGGAAGATTCAAGACAACAATGCAACATATGCCAGAAGGAACCTTCTTTTATCAAACATTCTGCTGAACCTTGGAAAAAATTGCTCTTTGGAAGAAGGTGTAGGATCCTCTGCCTCAAAGGAGACTGGGGAAAGTTGTCCAGCACAATGTAATTTTATGCAACCTTTTGTATGCCGTTGGCCTTGTTTAGAGAAGATTGCTACATTTGGTGTGAGGGAACTAGATTCTAAATCTGCTTTCACTATTTACTCACCAAATACAGGTGTTGGAAAAAGTGAAGACAGTGTTTTGTTTCTTTGGTCTATATAAGCATGCAGTGTAGGATTCCTCATATATCCCATATATTTATTCCGTAGATTTATCTTTTTATCTCAAGAAATAAAGATAAATACTAAATACTAAAAATGAAATGCAACCATTCTTTAGTTCTTTAAAAAAAAAAAATTAATTAATTAAATGATGGGTCTAGAAGCTTAACAAAAAGATTAGCACATAACCCATTTTGGGATCATCTAAAATACAACTTAAAAAACATGAAGGCTCAAAGGAAAAGAAAGGTCAAGGAAGGCAAGTTTCTATGTTTTCATTGAATCGTTTCTCCAATTGCAATGTACAATACGTAAGAATTTACACCAATTTTGGTGGGAACATAAGAAAAAGAAAACTTGTTAACAAGAGAAATTGGCAACAATCCAATTATCCAATAGGTGATGCTCATATTGGGGGACATAATTTTAACACATTGTGATGGCATTGTTTCACTTTCTTGATGGTCATAAGAATTACCCCCATAAATTAATCAACCCATTTGCAGCCTGCCAACTCCATGTTTGGATTAGCACCTGTTCTCTGGCCTCCAAATCTGGCTTGTAATCTACTTCTAATGTCTGCTTGGTCAAGCGCCCTCCATAGTTCTAGTTCCTACCTTTCAACTTCTTGAACTCCGGAATGGCCTCCTGTAGGCGTCTGCATTTTGTGGCAGTGGTCTTTAAGATGGAATGAGCTCTTGACGACCAACTGATTCTCAGCCATAGGCAACGCATCACCATATATCTGATAACACATGTCCATGCCCCAAGCCATTCCCAATCTTAAGAGAAATTTATAGTTTTCATTCTTCATCTAGCCAGCCCTTCCAACTGTGAATAAATCTCCCTGATCATGGGATGTGTTCTATCTTGAGCAAAAAAAACATGGGTTTCAGCATTGACCTCTAGCCAGCTACACCCTGGTGCTTTTGTAATTTTCCGACTGCGCATCAATGCCCTAACCCTTGCAACATCATCCCACTGCCCATTGGCTGCATAAATGTGAGATAACA
This sequence comes from Prunus avium, assembly GCF_965620075.1. Lineage (NCBI taxonomy): Eukaryota > Viridiplantae > Streptophyta > Magnoliopsida > Rosales > Rosaceae > Prunus > Prunus avium. Next base: position 36,053,007 of record NC_142290.1, on the reverse strand, counting down.
ATATATAATTGAAGTCCATTTCAGGTTCAAGCTCAAATAGCTTCTGTGCAGCTCTCTCACCAATTTCCACATTCCCATGCATTTTACAAGCCCATAGAACAGTTTCCCAAATCAAGGGACTCTGTGTGAGTTTCCATTCCCCAACAAACCTTTCAACCTCATTAAATTTGCCGGCCCGACTAAAAATATTGACCATACATGCACAATGCTCAATTGAAAGAGTAAGCCCATAATCCTTGCTCAGTGAATTAAAGTGCATCTTCCCTTGATCAATTAAACCCATGTGGCTGCATGCAGAAAGAACACCTATAAAAGTAACCTCATCTGGCGGAACACCTTCATCTAGCATAATCTGAAAGGCTTCAAGAGCCTTCTTTCCTTGACCATGTTGTGAGTATCCACATATGATTGTGTTCCAGGAGACTCTGTTTCTTGAATCCAAGCCCTTGAATATCTTCTCAGCATCTTCTATACATCGACATTGTGCATACATAGCAACAAGTGCACAAGAAACATATGTATCATTTGACAGCCCAGACTTCAATGCCAGTGAATGGAGTTGTTGTCCACTTTCTAGGATTGCTGAACTGGAGCAAGCACTCAAACAACTAGAGAAAGTAAAGTTATTGGGCTTCACACCTTGTCGTTGCATCTGATTGAAACTCTTTACAGCCTTCTCTCCTTGATTAGTTTGTGCACAACCAGATATGTGGGCTGTCCAAGTGAAGAGGTCTCTTTCGATCAATTCGTTCAGAATTACATCTGCATCGTCCAAGGACCTGCCTTTGGAGTACATCCCAATGAGAACAGTTGCTACAAATCTATTAGCGTTGAGGCCACTCTTTATGATATGCGTATGTACTTGCTTCGCAAAACATACAGTTAACAGGCTGGAACAGCATCTTAAAATGCTGATATATGTGTACGTATCAGGTTTGAAACCTTGCGCAAGCATCTCTCTGAAGACATTTGGCCCATGATCACAGTTTTCACTGTCATAAATTCCACACAAAAGGAAATTCCATGAAGCTGTATCTCGAACAGGCATTTGATTAAATGCATGCCAACCTTTTTGTACAGATCCAACTTTCATGTACATTGTTACAAGTGCATTGCTGACGTAATTATCAGATTCAAAACCGTATTTAAATACACAAGCATGAATGCTTTCACCATAGTGCCAATCACCCAGATTCGTTGCAGCAGTCACCGTACTAGCAAGGGTAAACTGATTCGGTCTTAAGTTTGTGTGCCTCATTTGGCAAAACATCTCGGCTGCTTCAAGGCTTCGGCCTTGTTGATCAAGGCAGCTTATCATTGTACTCCAGGCTACTATTTTCGGATTTTTTATTCTCCCAAAGACTTTGAGTGCATCATCTGCCAATTCACACTTCGAGTACACATTAAGAAGGCAACTACCCAGAATTTTATCAAGCTCACAACCAATCTTGATTAGAAGAGCGTGCACAGCTTGACCTCCTCCTAAATTTTCCATGTGAGCACAACTCCTAAGCACAGTCAATAAAGTGAATTTACTAAACTTCAATCCCTGAATTTTTAGTCTGCAAAACCATGTCAGAATCTCTTTCCAATCACCAATCTTACCATATCCATCAAGCAAAGCATTCCATGACACAGCATTCTTCTTGGGCATGTTAAAGAACACCTTATTTGCTAGTTCCAGCTCTCCACACTTTGCATAAAGATCAACCAGAGCAGACCCAACAATCCCATCCAGAAAGACTCCTAATTTTATAACTTCTGCATGCAACTGTGTCCCAAAGTCCAACTCTAAGCTAAT